>NC_047044.1:43150498-43826569 GCF_011762595.2 Tursiops truncatus | reverse complement strand
CTTCTTGAACTAAGTTCCTGCAGGATCTGCCCTAAATATTGTTAAAGAAATCAGAAGGATTTTACACTATGAATGTCATCATGGTTGAATTAATTCTATAATAAAAACGTCATTATTCTCAATTATTTTCTTTAAATCGGTGACTAATTGCTTTGATGCTATGTGGACTTTGCCTAAATGGACTATCAATGAGTATCTGGCTGATCAGTATACATGACCTGAAGTGTCATCCTCTCTTGAAATGAACAGGGGAGTGGAAGTTTTGCTTCTTTTGTTCCTGGCTAACATATAATACAAGCTGAGCAGACCATTTTTATTGATAGGGAAATTTTTCCAAAATTTAATTATCAGCATAGAGTGGGTGCCTTGTTTCTGGGTTTTTACCAACTGTGGAAGACAGGCATATAAACATATGACTCAAATAAAATGTGACAAATGTCATAATAGTGGAAGGTATACATGCTAAATGAAAGCTTAGAGAATGGAATGTCTCCCTGAACTGGGGCTACAATGAAACTAAGGTGGTCTCTAGGAATGGATAACTTTTATCAGATAAAGAATTTGGGAGAGAACATTATAGATTTATGGAGCACATAAAGTGTTGTGACTCAGGAAGTTCTAAATTTGGAAACATTAATTGGTGTGCTTAAATAGAGAGATGGTATGGAGGGTAAAGATTGGAGGCAGGTGAGGAGAAGGGCTGGAAAACTGTTTAAATTATAAAGAGCCTTAAAGTCATACTAAAGATTATCTCTTTTTTTTCTGAATGTAATGAGAAGCCATTAAAAAAAATTAAAACACAGGAGTTAAATAATGGTATGCATGTTTGACAAAATTCATGGGTGACAATGAGGATTATACGTTGAAGAAAGGAAACTGGAGCTACAGAAACTAGTTCTGAGACTATTTCTGTAGTCCACAGAGATAAAGATAAGGGTCTGTCCTAAGGCAGTGACAGTGGAAAGAGAAAAAGAGATATACAGTGTTCTAACTGATCATCTAATCTTAAACTTTTACTTTCTTTAACCTAAACCGCAGATACCAGATTAATATTTTCCAAGCAGAACTTGAATCTTGTCATAGCCATGTACAAAACATTCAATGATTTTAATTGAATTCAATTCAATTACTTGTTCAGTTACTTATCAGGTTAAATCTTTGTCTTCATAACAAAACTTACACCCTACCTTTTTACAGTATTTTATTTTTGACTTTTTTGTTTCTTTCTTCCACAATCAGAAATCTAGTCAAACCAGTCCTCTTTCTGTACTCTAAAAATGTGTTCACATAAAATTCAGCAAATTATTTGGCTTCAGTTGCCTCATGTTCACAGAGAAAGTAACAGACCTATTTATAGGACTTTTATGAAGATTAAATTAGACACTTATTTAACATAGAATTCTGTTTTAGAAAGGATGAAAGAAATTTAGCAATTTACATTATTATTTCTATTTCACGTTTCTGTGACTTTGCTCATGCTCTGCTCTGTATGTAAAATTATATGTAACTGTCTCTGTCAAAATCTGATCTTTCCTTCAAGGCCAGGATCCATCTTCATCTGTACCTTCTCCCTCTGTTACCCAAGAGCCTGTTGCTTTATGTTTTACTTGTTCCTGAGTTATCATTGCATTCTGCTTTGTATTTAATTATGTTTTTATTTGCCCTCATCTATCTGACATTTCCTTGAATGAAGAAGTCATGTTTTGCTTATAATGGAAGGCAGCATGATTTGGATCATAAATATATTCAATTAATTTTAAAGGCCTCGTGAGAGATTAGAATACCATTCACTTACATCATGAGGCTACTCATCTAATAGGATCCGAAAGAGGTTCTTTATGAGATCTTGAAGTGGGCACTACTAAAACATAAATGGTTTTATTCTATTTTCTAGGTGACTAGAGCAGGACTAATTAATGCTTATTTTGAATTTAAATTGAGTTTATTATATGCTAAGGCCATGTGCAACTTGGGATGTCAGGAATGAATCGAAGGTCTACTAATCATCAATTTTGATTGAGTTTATTTTCTGGTAAATTGTGTGTAAGAACACATTTTTTAAGCTGTGAAGAACACACTGTTCTGTTGAAGGAGGAACATGAAATGTCTGAGTCTATAGTAAGGTTAGTGTGATGAGGTTGCATGACTGGGATGCCCATGAAGCATAAGAGAAAGAAGAAATAAGGATCAGGATGTGGCATGATTGACAGTGAAAACATTTTACATATACAGGGGTATTATAGGTGGAAATTCAGAAGTCAGGGCAGTGAATCATGCTGCACCCCACTGGCTCATTAAAGGAAGACTTCTGCTGGAGAAGTGGATAGAATGCCTGAGGCAAACAATTCCACGGATAAAAACTAAAAGTACTAATGACTCCAACACCATACTGGGGCAAAGAAGTATCTCTGAAATAGAATCTACACAGGTTCTGTATTAGTTTCCTAGGGCTGTTGTAATAAAGTAGTACTAACTGGGTGATTTAAAACCATGGAAATTTATTATCACACACTTCGGGAGGCCAGAAGTCCAAAATTAAGCTGTTGATAGGGCTATGCTCCCTCTAAGGCCATTAGAGATCTTTCCTTGCCTCTCCAGCTTCTGGTTGCCCCAGTGTTCTTTGGCTTGTAGGTGCATCACTCAATTTCTGCCTCCACATTCACAGGGCATTCTTCCAGTGTGTCTGTCTTCACATCATCTTCCCTCTTCTTACACCAGTCATGTTGAACTAAGGAGCCACCCTAGCTCAGTATAACCTCATCTTAACTAATTACATCTGCAGTGACCCTATTTCCAAATAACAACACGTCCTGAGGTATTAGGGGTTAAAACAACATATCTTTTGAGGATTGTGATTCAAGCCATAACAGGGTCCACTCACGTAATTCAATCCACAAAGAACTACCTGCTTTTTATTAAATATTCTGACTTCTTTTCTCATATGTTATTCCTTAATAATTCCATGAGACTCTTTCTCTATTCAAGACCTCCCTGTGATGGGAGCCCACAGGTATTCACACATCTGGATCTGTTTTGGGGAAAGTGAATCCCTCTGTTTGATATGGAGATTGGCCTAATAGCCTAATGGTTTTCTTTTTTCAGAAACTTGAATGCCCATGGAAGGAGATAAAAGATTAGAAAGTTGTTTTTTTTTTTTTTTAAGACTAGGTACCAGAAATGAGAAAATCAACATAATTCAATTATCACCAGTTTAACAGCCTTTCAAACCACTGAAATTCCAGATCATTATCTAAGGCATTTAAATTAGTACATATGAACCTACAACAATAATTTTTGGCTAATAAAATTTTGGCAAGGGAATTTCCAACTCTTTAAAGCCTACCTTAAAATAGCCATATCATAGTAAATTGGCTAAGTGGATTAATGATTGCTAAATGACTATTGCTTAGGAATTAAATATTTGTTTTTAAAGCCTGAGGAGAAGAGATGATTATTGTAATTAATTCACGCTCAATTACACCCTGTTAATGAGGATCTCACTGTCTAATCAATACCATTTCATGACTTACATATTCTAGAGGGTTGAAGTGAAGCCCACTGGAGAAGCAACGATTGCGATCACTTGAACCATGGTTTAAAGATGTAAATGCTGGACTTTCTAATCTCAATAAAGAATTAAAGATGCATCCATTGAAGCCATTATCTATGACATTTTGTTTTCACTTGGCCTCTGATAGACCCTATTTTACACCTTGCTAGCTAATGCAACATTCCACTGAATCTATCAAGTTACCCCTCAGAAAACTCCAACATGAAAAGAAGCTACTGACTTTGTAGAAATATAACCTGGAAGGTTGCAGAGATAAACAAGAAGCAGGGTACTGCTGTGAAATAATTATGAATCTTGCTTTCAGGAAAATGACATCATTAAAAAAACAGTATAAAAAATTTAATTTTTACTTACTATATGTATAAGGAGAATGTTTTAGTATGAAAATATAGTCAACAATTCATTTATTGTTCTCCCTGTCTTTCTAACATATAAAACAGTTGATACATGGTGGAGACTCAAAAAAGTTTGTTAATTGAATTGAATATCAATCAAAAGGACTGTTTTTTTTTTTTTTTTTTTTTTTTTGTGGTACACGGGCCTCTCACCGCTGCGGCCCCTCCCGCTGCGGAGCACAGGCTCCGGACACGCAGGCCCAGCGGCCATGGCTCACAGGCCCAGCCGCTCCGCGGCATGTGGGATCCTCCCTGACCGGGCACGAACCCGCGTCCCCCGCATCGGCAGGCAGACCCTCAACCACTGCGCCACCAGGGAAGCCCAAAAGGACTGTTTTAACTCTGAGTGAAACAATAACTAGAAATTTGAAAACATATTTTTTTCTAAGATCATTAAATAAAATTAGTTTCTGAGGTTTTTGTTGACTGCTTACTCTCATTAAAAATACTGCAATTACATGAAGGAGAGACTACTACCAAGGTAAAAGAGTGGAAAATTTCTGCCTGTTATTGAATAAGTTAATCAGATTTTACTCTTCTCCATAGAACACTTTTTGATAACAATTAGCATCTGATGGGAAATAAATACAAATTCGTAAGACATTTTATCAAAATATGTAATATAAAAAAGTTTATAAAAGCCCTTGTGGGAAATCAATAAGGTGTCAGTATATTAAATTTCATTTAGAGTAAAACATTAAACTATGATTATTGAGAACATGTAAATATTTTGCTTTCAAAGAAAGAAACAAAAAGACAAGGGGCATTCTTATAAACAGTTAAAAAAACAAAAAGAAACCATTTCAGAAGTTAATATTCAGTTTTAGCAGGGGGTAAAAAACAACAACATAATTCTAAACAAATGTCTATTCTGAATAAAAGTTGTACATTACAGATATAGTTTTCTATATTGCCTGCCACTACTAAATTTAACTTCTAAGTTATATAATACTTAATATAACTAAAGTCAGTTTTCAATGGAAAATGCATTTGTTTCTGTCATTAAAGTTCAAATAAAACTATCTTTCAGCAATCTAAGTTTACTTATACGTGTGTAATTATCTAATTTTAATACAGTTTGGAAATATTATCTATAACTAAACTGTTATAGGAAAGCAAAAGAAATATAACATTAAAGCTTTGTGATTTTTACTCCAATACCCCTTTGATGTTCTAGCCAGAATCAACCTTGCCAATATTTGCACGCTGATTAAGTTACTGGGAACAAACAATCTACTGGCTGGCAGAAAGACCTCTGAACCTTTTTAAAACCAGGAAAAAAGAAAGTATTATAGGACTTATAAAACAAGTCCCTGTGTTCTCATCCCAACCCCACTTTCACATCATTTAGAATATTCAGTTTGTTTTCATTAAAAATATGTTGAATACAGGAATGAATCAGACAAAATGCTCTTCAGCTTGTCTCAATTCAACTACTAATTATTAATCTTTAAAATGTCAAAAAATTGTTATATGTTATAAAATGGATGAAACAGATAAAATTAAAGATAATATAAGGTAATATTAAATAATCACTCTCATGTAGCCACAGTCTGACATGGCTTTGCGAAAACAAGGAATTCTATTATGCATTGTGAGAGGAGGACACCAGAGGTCCCTAGACTTGAAATATATTGCTATGAGTTTACGTGAGATTACTCCTTGATTAAAGCAGAATACCTTTGTTGATAAGAAATCATGAGAAAGCAATGCCAAGCCTGGAAAATGTTCCCATTCTCATTGTTTTATATAACATATCCTCTATCTTCCAATACTGTTCTGTAAAATCCAAGGGCATATATAATATTAATTTAAATTTTAATAAAAGAGTAATTTCAATTTAAACCAATAAAAACTAAACAACACCAGGTCCCTCCAAATGCCCACATCATCAAATACATTTCGAAGACCACAAATGATGAGGATTTATTGCTTATATTACAGGAAAAATATGAATAGCTCTCTGCATATAGCTAATAGTATATTCATATATTCCTAATATGTACGGTAAATCTATTTTTTTAGCTCACATACAGAATGATATTTTGTTATTTATAAATGGATTTATTTAACACTGTATTGTCTGATTAATAGGTAGGGAAAACTGTTGAATGCAATATATGAAAAACAAAACAAAGAGACCTTGCCCTAAGGATCTTCTAGTCTAATAATTCTGACCTAATGATTGTTTTATATTCAGATTATTACAATATTTGAGGATTAATCATATCTTTATTATGGCATTAAAAAAAGAGGAACATTGATGTTACTGGTAGAGAAACTAAAAGGGGGGAAATATTGTGGTGTTTTTATAAACCTGACCATTTCCATATTTTCAGAGGAGAAGCTTGAGCTCTTTCCACTACATTAAACTTTCATGCATGTCTAAGTCAAACAATATATAATATATATTTAGCACAATATGAAAGAAACAAAAATAAAGAAAAATATTAAAAGCAGCAAAATAACAGATTATCTTCAAAGCAAACAGCATGATTTAAAGCTGACTTCCCAAATTAGCAAGGTTGCAGGATATAAGGTTGCTAGCCAAAATGGGGAAACAATCCAAATATTCATTGAACAGAGAATGAATAAGCAAAATATACTATATCCATACAATAGAATGCAAGTCATCATTTAAAAATAATGAGCTAAATAAATTGGTATGGAGTATAATATATAAAAATATCAAAATAATGTGTTGTACACCTGAAACTAATATAATATTGTAGATCAACTACACTTCAATAAAAAAATTTAATTTAAATTAAAAATAAAAAGAATGAGCTAGTGATATATAAAACAACAGGGATGAACCTCAAAATAATTATGCTGAAAGAAATAATGCAGACCAAAAGATTATGTATAGTATAGTTTCTTTTGCATATACTGGGTGGGCCAAAAAGTTCATTTGGGTTGTTCCATAACATCTTATGAAAAACCTGAATGAACTTTTTGGCCAACTCAATATTTCTGGAAAGTGCAAACCAATATATAGTGACAAGAAGTAGACCGGTTGTTGTTGCCTTGGAATGAGTGGGGTGTAGAGGGGCAGGTGGAATAACTGAGAAAACTTGGTCTAATGAATTTGTTCACTATCTTGATTGTAACAATTCCCTGAATGTATACACATGCCAAATATATCAAAGTGTACCGTTTATTATATGTCATTTGTATTTCAATTATACCATAGTAAAGATGTTTTCAAAAAGAGGTTGAGATCATTCCCAAATATTTTCAGCTCTTAGGGGAAAAAAAAAGTGAAAGTGAATGAATTTGATTTTGTTCTAATGGAGGAAACATAAATGCAAACAGGTGAATTGTTGTCAGCTTGGGAAGTGGTATGAGAGCAGTGAATGACACAGTGTGGATCCCAAAGGAAGGAGCAGATACCTCTGCCTTGGAGAATTAAGGAAGAAACCCTTGACTTAGTTCAGGATTAGTTATTATTTTTGTTTTAATTACTAAAATACCACTCAAACCCTAAAAAGGGCAAATTGAGGATAGAAGACAGAAATAAGAGCCTCAGAATGTTTTGAATTCTTTTCCAGAGGCAACAATTCTTAGTGAGTTGGTCTTGCTCCTGGGGGAAGTTTTTGGAATCTAATGAGGCCAAGAAGGTTTTGTCTTCAGAGTGACTGGGGAAGCCCTTCTGACTTATAGTAGTCAGGACTAGAGTTGGTGGATGTCCTGCAATGCCAGGGTGGTGAAAACAAAAACAAACAGAAAACAAAAACAACAAAGACTTAAGAGTCTATTATTCTATTGTCTATCTATCAGTCTATCTATCTACCTATGTCTATCTGACTGTTATGTGATCATAGGTAAAGTGCTTTCCTTCCTTGTCTTCTAGATTCGTAATTTATAAACTTATCCTACCTTATAGGATCACTGTGAAAATTAAATAAGATGATGTATAAAGATTTCAGCAAAATGCCAGACACATTGTTCATTAATTTTTAGCAATTATAATCTATCATGGAAAATTAGGTTTATTGAAGGGAAATATAGAAAAGGTAAAAAGATAGGCAGTTCTCACCATGTAACCACCTCTGGCTTAGGAGATGGTATGTCACTCCAGACTCTCAAATAGTCATAACTTAAAAAAAAAAATCATTTCTGTTTTGTTTTTGCTTTTAAAGCACATCTAAGGGGGAATAAACAACCAATGATCATGCAAACAAACAAAAAAGTTATTTCACAAATGGGGATGAATTAGGATTTTTCTATCTTCACAACTGTAACTTAAAGCAAAACCTCTCTAATTCAAATCTTTTGGAACATGGAGAATAAAGGTTTGCTAAATATTCTATGCTGACATATGCATGAGTCATTAAGGCAAGAGGGGATTTATTGTTTATCTGTAATATTATAAAATTACCAAATACAGTCATTTATATTTGGAAAATATATCTTATTTTAATTTTTGTGGTATAGAATAATACGGAAGATTTTGCTAACTAACTTTGAAATGACATTTCTTCATATCAAGAAGCTATATAAAACATAAGATGAATGATTTAAACCTGGCAATAGTATTGAAAAAAAATCCATAAGACAATGAGCACCCTTTATGGAAGCCAAAGCTTTTTATACCATTAATGTAAATTTAGGAGAAAAAAAAAAACCCCACAAATTCTGGTTTGTTTTATGTCATTAGGTTAGCCTGTCTGCCAGTTGAAACCCAGTAAAATCTAAAGAATACAGTCAAGGGCCTAGATTTCCTAGGAGTCACTAAAAGACAGTAGCTGTGCTCTTGAATTAGTGTATATCACCATATGGCTCATGAGATTGAATTAATTAATATCTATGGCATGCCATGGGGTTTGTGCCTGATAGGCACTGTATGAATTCAAGTTTTTATGTTTATTTCAAAATGGCTAAATGACACTGCAGAATAAAAAAACTGTGTATACTTTGAAAACAGAGCAAAGGGCTTGGCAGAATGTAGAAATACTTCAAAGAAGAGACTTCTAACTCCAGGGTAAAGAGATTCATCCGTGTGTGAAAGGAAAGGGCATGGATAATGGGCATTCTTTCTCTTGAATTTTTCATTTCTAATATGGCAAAATGCATTAATTAATGACTTTTCTTTCAATCAGTTTTTTTAAACAAACATTTACAGTTATCAGACTAAATAAAACACATCCTTTCCAGAAAATGGTCCATTTATTTCAAGTTAATTTTCTAAACAAATTTAATTGCAGTATAGTGACTGCTATACTGTCTTCAAATTGAACTAATTTAAGTATACTGCTCACCATTATTGAATCATCATGGTTTAGGCATTTAACCAAATGCCAAGGGAATACTTGTCCAACTTAAATATAGATTTAATACTTGATTTGAATTATTGAAGAATTGTTAAGTTTATTTTATTTGACCATAAATTATGTATTCAGAGTATATCTCAACACATGGAGAACTCTGATACGAGTTCTCCATAATGAGTTCCATGTAACTTAGCTTTTTCAAACAGGAAAAATTTTAATTAATTTGTATTTTAAGTATATGCTACAATTGTGTATTTTAATTAAAATGGAAGATAAAAGAAGGAAATAGACTAAAATTACAATTAAAAATATAGATAATTCTAGCACGTAGATGTTAGTTATTTGCAGGTTTATTAGAATATACTTCCTACTTTTGTGTATATTTGAAAAATTCCATACTAAAAACTTTAAAAGATCATTGATGGGCTCAAATAAGATAAAGGAGCTTACAATTATGTTATCTTAATACACTACACTAGACTGTATAAAATACTACAATTTTTCTATGCAATACACAGTAATATCTTTGCCTTCTATACCTTAGTTGACTATGATAGTATAGTATAATTACTTTCTGCTTTTATTACCAACACTGAGTGATTTGTTAGATAACATTAAACTAATTTAGCTCCACTTTGACGCCATCTCATTTTTGCCATATGTTCACATAGAAATATTTTTACTAATTATTTTTTCTTCTAAAATTGAATTCTGTCATTATTCTACTAATGAGTGACAAGTTTTCCTTGAATACACGTCATGTCAATTTGAACTATTAGATTTGTGAAGAGAGAAAAAAACATAGTGAGGAAAATGTGGCCAAAGATAGATGAGAATGAGAGAGACAGAGAGAGAGAGAGGGAGAGAGGCAGGGAGGTAGGGGGAAGAGAGAGAAATGGATACATGTATACATAAACACATAGATATTATCAAAAATCATTTCAGCTAATTTGACAACGTTCTTTGGGCATTACTAAATTTTGACTAGTACTATGGAAATTTAAAATTTAAAACATTTTAAAATTTAAGAAAATTATTTTTATATCCTAAGTCCAAATTTGTATTTAATTCTTTGTTATCCCCAGAACATTACATCATGTTCTATAAGTCCCATAAAATATTTATTAAGTCACCAGGGCATATTTTGAGAAAGAAAAAATTAAGAAGAGTTGAGATAGCTACAAATATTTATTTGGGATCCTTAATTTCAAAATGTGATAAAATATGCCTATAAAATATCTCTTAAATATAAAGAAACATTAAAAAATATAAAAATAGATCAGTTAGGCATAAGGGGGAACTCAAATTTTTTGTCAAAATTTAAGAAATAAAAGATCTAATAATCAGGCATATAGTTGAAAAAACATAATAGTCTTTCTACACCAACACCCAAAGAGATAAAGTTTTTACACTTTTATTAACATTTTTCTTTTAAAATGTAAAAAATGTGATAAATTATATTGAAATAATGGAAAATTATTGCCAGGTTTGATTTTTAAGAATTTTAACGATTGTTATAATCTTAAAGCATAGGTTATAATCTTTTTTAAATTTTTTTTCAAGAGGAATAAAAAAGATATTACTTTCTGTTGTAGAAAGTGAAGTGACGAAATTTTTTTTTTTTTTTTTTTTTGTGGTACGCGGGCCTCTTTTCTTTGTAGTATGATTCCATATCATAACTTGTAAAACTTTCTTACTGTTCAATCTAAATTTCATTGATGCAAATTAAATCTTCTTATTCAAATTTCAATGGAAAATAACAGACCATAATGTACATATTTCTAGAAATATATGAACATGGAACAGAAGCAAATGAGAGCATTTAGGTACAGCTTGTTGACCTTTTCCCCTCAATAAAAATAACCCGCAAACTGAGAATTATAGTATCTTAAGAAACCATGGCAAGATGAACAAAGGAGATACTAAAGTAAAGATTCTCACGTAATAGTGTTGGACGACTTGGATTGCAAACACTTAATCTGCCATTGTCAAGGGAACGTTGGTAAGAATATATATCAACCTGTGTAAAGAAATATTCTAGTCTGTAGGGCTGGTTTACACTTACAATAAACAGTCACTGCACAGGAAACAAAATTAATATAATAATATTTTCACATAGAATGCATATATGTCAGGTTGCCCTTTATTTATTTTATTTCCTGAGTAACTTAATTCAAGAAAGGAGGGGCTTGGTCAGTGCAAATAAACATTTTAGTCTTAAGAGTAGGCATATTTTTATTATACTTGTGACTCTGCAAAGGCATAGATGAAAATCCTGTATATTTAATGCTGTGTTGGAACACACATTTGACTCAAATTAAACATATATTATCAATTTTCATGAAAAGCAATGTGTCAGTCACTTTCAGTCTTATCAGATATAGTACTATGAGAAACAAATTCCTATCTCAATATTCTAATAGAAGTATTATTATCTAAATTATCTAGTATAAATTTTAGTAAATTACTTAGAAGCATCAATGGAAAATTCTCTGTGAGTTTGAGTCAATGGAGTAAAATAATCATTTCAGAAAATAGAAAATATGTCTTAACACTGTCTATAAACTTCAAATGTAGAATGTAATAAAAGAGAAACCATATTGGTTTTTATTCTTGAAAACAAGTTAGTTTCGATACCAAACATTTTATGAATTAAATAAATAAAACATGAGACTATTTGGTAAGTATTTTAAAATAGATTTAGATTCATAATTTTCATTGGAAGAAATCAAAAGAAAATGTGCTGGATACACATGTGACAAAATCAAAGACATATGGCAATGAGCTAGAGAGAGTGAGAGACAGTGAGAAGAAATATTCCTATAAGGGAGGAGATTAGTCATGGGCTTATTTGGGCAGAACATACTGTGTCATTCCCATTGAGAACAGGTATAACATTTGCAGTATACATAGCAACACACACAATTACACACACACACACACACACACACACACACACACAATTCCCCTTTACTGTATGCCACATTTGCAAAAGACCTGAACTGTGAATATATTTCTCTTCCCTAATATCAGAAGCCCTAGCTGTATTACCCATAAAATATAGCGGGTATTGTTGATAACATGAAATCCTGGGCTAAGCCAGTTCTATGGATTTGGAAAGTGCTGACATTCTAGTTATTGAGTCACTTTTCAGATAAAAAAGAAAAATAAAAAGGAAAATAGTCCATGTTCTAAAGCAAATTATAAATAGCCTCCAGAAGGCCTCTTAGGTACTTATTTAGAGATACCAATACTTCATCTCAACCCCATTTAAGAAAAATGGTTAAATAAAAAGAGTAAAGGGTCAAGCAAAGAACTCTGAGGAGAAAAAAGAGTCACAAGGAGTGAGATAACATGTCAAAGGTATATAAGGAACAACTGTGAAGTAAAATATCAAGTAATACTAAGAGCATAGAATGTTTCTAGAAATAAATGATGTGGTATAAAAATACCTGCCCTGAAAGAGACCTTATTTCCTGGAGCCACAGGGCTGACATGAATGAAAACCAAACCCAGAATCTCATCCTGTCTGTGGTGGAATTACAATGCAAATTGAATTCACAGCCTCACAGGGTGTCTACTGCTAAAGTGCGGGCAATGGTTGGAAAAAAAATGGAATCCTGAAAGCTGTAATGGAGACATGTGGAAAAATCCTGATAAAGTTGCAGACATTGAGCCCCTAAATTCTGATAATCCTTTGCCAGTATTTCTACTAGCCTCTCTAGCCCTAGGACAAGTAGACTCTCCATCCCCAGTGGAGGTAGCTCCCCTGCTCCCCTCAGAGAAGATTAACCCTGCATTGCCTGCAGAAACTATAAAGGCTCCCTGAGGCTGTTGCCTTGCAAGACAATGCTGATTCTTCTCAGGACCCACCCTCACCACTTCTCTTTATTTCTGGGCCTATAACTCCATTCAAGTCAGAGCAGGCCCCTAAAGTTGAGGAACAAGGTATGATCCATGAGGAATTATGCTACACTCCAAAAGAACTACTTGAATTTCAAGTTTATATGGATAGAAATCTGGGCATATGCTGGGAATGGGTTTATTAGGTATGTGGGATAATGGTGGGAGGAACATAAAGATGCATCTGGCTGAATTTTTTGATATGTGTCCACTAAGCAGAGATTCTGCATTTGGAAAGGGAGTTAGAAAAGTCTCTAACAGTTTGCTTGATTGGTTAGTTGAAACTTGGATCAAAAGGTGACCCACTGTGAGTGACATGGAAATGCCCAACCTCCCACAATTTAATGTAGATGAAGGGATTCAAAGGCTTATGGAAATTGAAACATTAGAGTGCATTTGTCATTTAAGACCTACTCATCTAACCTGGGAAGATCCAGAACAAATACCTTTCACCATGACTGTGAAAATAAATTTATGAGTGGAACTCCAGCACCACTGAAGAGTTCCGTGATCACTCTTCTTTGTAGGCCAGACCTTACAGTGACAACTGTGGCCACTGAACTGGGAAACCTAGATGCAAGAAGAGTAATTGAATCCCAAGGGGGCAGGGACTAAGTGACTGCAGTCAACCACCAAAGACAAGGTGCTTGTGCTTACCACAGTGGACAACAGAATCAAAATATCAATCAGATTAGTCTGACACCCAGAACTATGGTTTTGGCTAGTTGATCATGGTGTTCCTAAAAGTGAAATATATAGAAAGATTACTAACTTCTTACATGATCTATATAAATAGAAATATTTTAGGTCAAGTGAACATGAGATTTACCTGAATTATCAAAACAGAAATGTCCCCTCAATCAATTCCCAGATTTCAGTTTACAGACCCAGAACCCCTTGAAAGAAGGGGAGGCTGAGTTCCTTTAAGGAAGGATCCTGGTATACAGTCGAAGTTTTTTATACTGTTACTCTTTCTTACAGTCTTCCCCAAAGTGCTCTATAGCCTTTTACCAGGCTAACTGTGCATTGGGGTAAATAAATTAATCAGACCTTTTAGGGACAACTAGACACTGGCTTTGAACTGACACATTTCAGGAGACCCAAAATGTCCCTGTGGTCCACCAGTCAGAGTAAGGGCTTATGGAGGTCAGGTGATCAATGAGGTTTTACCTCCGGTCAGTCTCACAGTGAGCTCAGTAGGTCACTGAACCCATCCTGGAGTTAATTTTCCCAGTTTGGGAATGAATAATTTGAATAGCTATACTCAGCAACTGGCAGAATCCAAGCATTGGTTGCCTGACCTGTTAAGTAGGACTATTATAACGGGAAGAGGCAATTGGAAGTTACTAGAACTTTCTCTACTGTTCATTTACTAGAAAAATAGTAAATAAAAGGCAATACAACATTCCTAGAGTGATTGCAAAGATTAGTGCCTACCATGAGGGACCTGAAAGATGCAGTGTGCTGATTTTCATCACATCCTCATTCAACTCACCAATTTGACCTGTGCAGAAAACTGATGCATCTTGCATAAAACAGTGGATTATTATAAGCTTACCCAGATGTGGTTATTCTGATTACAGCTCTTGAACTAGATGTGGTTTCATTGCTTGAGCAAATTAACATATCCCCTGGTACCTGGTATGCAGGTCTGGCAAATGCCTTTTTCTCCATCCCTGTCAATAAGGCTCACCAGATACAGTTTGCTTTTGGCTGGCAAAAGAAGCAATATACCTTCACTGCTCTACCTCATAGAGACATTGATCGCTTTTTTCTTCCACAAGGTAACACACTGGTCCATGACATTGATGACAAAATTTGGAGACTTTGGCAAGCCCGTATAGGTGAATCACAATACAGACCCTTATAATTTTGTAGCAAAGCCCTACCATACTCTGTGGATAACTACTCTCCCTTTGAGAAACAGATTTTAGCTTTCTACTGAGCCTTAGTAGAGATTAAATACGGAACCATGGGCCACCAAGTTACTATGCAACCTGAGCTGCTGTCATGAAGTGGGTGTTATCTGATCCACCAAGCCATAAAGTTGAATGTGTATAGCAGCATTCCATTATCAAATGGAGCTGGTATAAATATATACAGGAGATCAAGCCTTAATCTTTACTGTACATGTGCTTAATAACAAAGGGATAAACTATGTGAAGGAAAAAAAAATAGAATTGCAAAGAGAATAGATGAGCCCATGATTATAGTTAGAAAGTTAAACACCCCTTGATCACAAATGCACATATCCAACAGGCAGAAAATCAGTAAGGACACTTGAACTCACCGTCCATCAACTGGATATCATTGCCCTCTGCAGACTACTTCATCCAACAACAGAATACACATTCATCTCAAGCTAACATGAAACATTCACCAAAATAGAACACATTCTGGGCCACAGAAAACACCTTAACCAATTTAAAAAAATTGAAATCATACAATGTCTGTTCTCAGATCACAATAGGATTAAACTAGAAATCAATAACAGATAATTAGAAAATCCCAAAATATATGGAGATCCAACAATATACTTCCAATTAATACATGGGTCAAAGAAGAAATATAAAAAGAAATTTGAAAATATTTTGAACTAAATATTTGAAAACACAAGTTATCAAAATTTGTGGTATACAGAGATAGCAGTGCTTAGAGAGAAATATGTGGCATTGAATGCATATATTAGAAAAGAAGAAAATTCAAAAATTAATAATCCAAAGTTCTACCTTAGGAAACTAAAATAAAGAAGAGGAAGTTAAATGCAAAGCAAGCAGGAGAATAGAAATAATAAATATTATAGCAGATCACAGGAATTGAAAATAGGAAATCAAGAGAGAAAATCAGTGAAACCAAAAGCTGGTTCTTTGAAAAGATCAATAAAATCAATAGGCCTCTAGCCAGCAAGCCATGACTCCCTGCATTCCCTTGTCTGTCTCTCTAATTATGGGGACAGCAGTGCCTTGTGTCTTCTCTTCTCTTATGGATCCAGGAAGTGTTTTTGATTTTTCAATATGTTCAGCTGTTTACTTGTTAAAGAGTAAGTGGCGACTTTCAACTTCTTACATGCAGAATCAGAAAACTTGTTCTTTTTCAAAATTGTTTTGGTTATTAGGTGCTTTGCATTTCCATATAAGTTGTAGAATCTGGTGCCAATTTTTTTTCAAAAACCCTGCTAGAATTTTCATAGGAACTGTTCTAATCTATACATCAGTTTTAAGGGAATTACTACCTTTAGTACATTGAGATTTCCAAACCATGAACATGGAATGTCTCTCCACCTATTTAGATCTTCCTTTATTTTCTGCATCAAAGTTTTGTAATTTTCTTGCACTTTTTTTTGTTGAATGTTTTCTAAGTGCTATATTCTTTTTCATGCAATTGCAAATGGAATTGTAGTCTTAATTTCATTTTTGTATTGTTCACTGCTTGTGTGTGGAAATACAATTACTTTTGTATATTGATCTTGCATCCTGCAACCTTTCTCTACTTATCCTATGAACTTGCTGAATTTAAATATCCTTTTAATAAAATCTCGTTTTGCTTAATCAACCAGGATCAGCTTTTTTTCCTGACTCTGAAAATATATTTATGCACATCTATACATCTAGGAATTAAAAAAGAAATATATAAATATATACACACACATAGTAAAAAAAAATACAAGATTACACAGCATTTCTTCATAAGAAATCTCTTAATAAACAAAGAATTGGAGGGATATGCCTTGACTCTATAAATGTCATTTACTAGAAACTCAGAGCTCACTATCACAGTTATTCAGCCTTGTACTACAGTCATTGTCAATGCAACATACACAAATAAATTAAATATATATAAATATTGGAAATTAAGAAATGAAACTATCATTATTTATAAATAATAACTCTTCCACCTAGATAATCCAAAGACGCAATAAACATAATACTATAATTGGGAAAAAGTACACCAAGGAGATTGTACCAAAAAACAACATAAAAACGAGTAAACTTCCTATTTATTTCTCTATAGTAGCAATAATTAATTAGTATTTGGAATAAAAAGATAACCTATTTACATTGATCAATTTTATAATACACTTAAATGTAAAAATAAGCTTAAGTTAAAAGTGTTATATGAAAAAGACCTGACAGCAACAGTAAGAACTATAAAACTTTACCAAAAGATATATAAAAGACCCAAATGAATGGAAAATATATACCGTATTTTTGAAAGAAGAGTCATTATTGTCAAGATGAACATTTTTCAAAATAACTTATAATTTCTATACAACACCAATCTAAATTATTATAGGATATAAAAGAATAATGGTTTTCATTGTGCAAATTTCTCCCAGGCAATCCTAGAATCTGCTGTAAATAGGAAATTGCTATTCCAGCTGAAGTGGGAGCTCTTCCAGTAGTGTAAACAGCATGGGAAGACAAAATGAGAAAAAGACTTCTACTCCTCTTTCTAGATCTGAGGGATACAGGATGATAATGCACGGTGTAAAAACTATGATGTCTGGAAGATCTCACTGTCACTAAATACATCATGGTGATAAACCAGGTGTGTCTGAAAAGGTAGTGGTTTTAATCACATTAGAAAGGTGCTTTATAAGCCCAAGGATTATAAACTGTTTCTGCTTCATAGGTTCAAGGCCAGTATCCCTCTGACTGTGAAAGTTGAAGTAAAGCGGAGATCCAAGAGGGCAGCAAGAAAATGTCCTGGCACTTTTACAAAGGATTCTGTTCTGAAAGAAAAATAGAAGTGAACTCCATGAACTTTAAATAGGATAGAGACTTCACAACACAGAAAATTTGACTGAGGATAGAAGTTTTAGAAGTGTGTGTTGGGGTAGGTGGTGGTAGATGGTAAAATTTAGAGAACTGCATTGACAGATCATATCATTGGAGAAATTCTAAAAGAAACAGGTTATATGAAAAAAATAACTTTAAAAGTTTATGTAATTTAATATTGATTGTGCTGGTGAAAAATTAGTTTTGGGAGGCTTTTTTTTGTAGCTATTAACTCTGCTTTAAAGTATATGTATTGAATATACTTGCTGACAAGTAAACTTGGCTTTGGGATGCTGGGATTTCTGCAAATGAGTGGGGAGATAATAAAATTAATTATTAGTCTTCAGAAAAAACATCATTCTAAATTCTAGCCAGGGAAATAATTGGACTCAAACTACAAGAAGCTAAAATACTCTGGTTTTTTAATGTTCAGGATAATTCATATTTCTCAAATATAGTGATTGCTACTGTCTCAAGATAGTTAAATTACAGTGTTATTATAAATTGGGTGCTTTTAAATCACGATTTTTTGTTTGGTTTTGTTTTCAGGTTCAAACTTATTTTGAGAAAGCCTGGCTGGAATCTTGCTTGCTGGGATAAAATGACGGTGAGTACATGATATAAAAATCGGCAAAGAAAAGGTTATGAAAAAAGTTATTCTCTGAGGTTCGATATCAAATTTTTTTAAAAAAGGTTTTTCTCCTTGGTGTCATTTTAGAGTTTTGGCTTGAGCCCATAACTTGGGAGCTGAAAAACATGGCCCCAAAAGCTCACACTGTGTAATGAAAAGTGAGTTTTGGCACATAACAGTAGTTTCAAATGAAAACTTTCATTAGTAGAGTTTAACAATCAAATTTATAATTCTAAACCAAAATTCAAAGGGTAGTAGATATGAATACACAATAGAATAAGGTAGTTGATATACATGTACATGTTTTATTATTGGCAAACTTGACCTACAAGGGACCAATTCTTACAAATTCTTACAAAATTCCTGTAAGAATACCTGATTCCATGTCTCAGGCTGGAAAAATTAATTGAAAACTAAACTCTCTTGGAATTGTCAGATACCACAGATAAGTACACAAATAACTGGGGTGAGAAGAAGTAGCAGTAAAAAGTAGTAGAAAAAAGACAAAAAGATGATCCACTGTGCAGATTATGACCATTTGGTCTTCAAAATAAAGTAATGATGGTCAATTAGAATAAACTGATGATATAGAGAGTCATCAATTAATGTTGATGATATAAAGGAAAAAGTAACATCAATTGTGATACAGAGTATTCTAACACACACATATGAGTCCTTAGTTGTTAATAATAAATGCTATGTATTGATCACCCAAAATTATATGATTTAATATTTCTTATTGATATATAATTTATATTTATAAATACTGCATAAAATTATGATGTCATGATTGGATAATATTTTAAATATGTACACACATATATAACATTTTTAAAAATAAATTTATCTTGAGATATAATGTGTGATACAGATTGGGAGTGAAGAATGTGGAGGATATAAAGGATTTTTCTAAGAGTAGAATAAGACATTTAGACAGGTTTATAAAAGTAGGAGAGATAGTGGGGTTTACTGATAATATTATGAAAAAGGAAGAAATGGTTTTGATTTGTACTACTAGAAATAGATATTCTTAGGTCAGGGAATTCAGGACATTATCTCTCCGAGATTCCCAAAATCCCATAGAAAGCAACCACCAAAACGAAAGGAAGACTTCAGAGTGAATTTTTCTGTAAAAACTAAAAGGGGATGAGGTGAACAAAAAGTCAACATGTATAAGGATTTACCTTTAGTTTTAACTCGAGAGAAATGAAACCAGTCTTTCACATTTATTTTATTATGTAATTCAAGTGTTGTTAAAATCTATTTTTATGCATTCTTAATCAAAGTATAGTTCATTTACAATGTTGTGTTAGTTTCAAGTATACAACATAATGATTCAATCATATACACACATATATATGTATACATTCTTTCTCAGATTCTTTCCATTGTAGGTTATTACAAGATATTAAGTGTAGGTCCCTGTCCTATACAGTAGGTCCCTGTTGTTTTACCTATTTTATATATAGTAGTGTGTATATGCTACTCCCAAACTCCTAATTTATCTCCCTCCCAACTCCCTGCTGTCCACTTTGGTAACCATAAATATGTTTCATATGTCTGTGATTCTATTTCTGTTTTGTAAATAAGTTCATTTGTATCATTATTTTTAGAGTCCACATATAAGTGATATCATATATTTGTCTTTGTCTGATTTACTTCATTTAATATGACAGTCTCTAGTTCTATCCCTGTTGCTGCAAATGGCATTATTTCATGTTTTTTTTTATGGCTGAGTGATATTCCATTGTGTGTGTGTGTGTGTGTGTGTGTGTATATATATATACACACACACACACACACACACACATCTTCTTTATCCATTCACCTGTTAATGAATGTTTAAGTTGCTTCCATGTCTTGGCTATTGTAAATAGTGCTGTTATGAACATTGAGATGCATGTGTCTTTCTGAATTAGAGTTTTCTCTGCATGTATGCCCAGGAGTGGATCGCAGGATCATATGGTAGTCTACTTTTAGTTTCTTAAGGAACTTCCATACTGTCCTCCATAGTGACTGCACCAATTTACATTCCCACCAACTGTGTAGGAGGATTCCTTTTTCTCCATACCCTCTCCAGCATTTATTATCTTTAGAGTTTTTAATGATGGCCACTCTGACTGGTGTGAGGTGATACCTTGCTGTAGTTTTGATTTACTTTCTCTAATAAGTAGATATATTGGGCATCTTTTCATGTGCCTGTTTGTCATCTGTATGTCTTCTTTGGAGAAATGTCTACTTAGGTCTTCTACTCATTTTTTTGATTGAGTTGTTCGCTTTTTTGATATTAAGCTGTATGAGCTGTTTGTAAACACGGGAAATTAATCCCTTGTCAGTAGCATCCTTTGCAAATATTTTCTACCAGACTGTAGGTTGCTTTTTGTTTTCTTTGTAGTTTCCTTTACTGTGCAAAAGTTTTTAAGTTTAATTAGGTCCCATTTCTTTATTTTTGTTTTTATTTCCATTAATCTAGGAGATGGAACAAAAAAATATTGCTGTGATTTATGTCAAAGAGTGCTCTGCCTATGTTTTCCTCTAGAAGTTTTATAGTAACCGGTCTTACATTTAGGTCTTTAATTCATTTTGAGTTTATTTTTGTATATGGTGTTAGAGAATGTTCTAACTTCATTCTTTTACATGAGGCAAAAGATCTGTACTCTGAAATCTATAAGACACTGATGAAAGAAATTGAAAACGACATAAACAGATAGAAAGATACACCATGTTCTTGGAATAGAAGAATCAATATTGTTAAAATAACCATACTACCCAAGGCAATCTACAGATTTAATGCAATTCCTATCAAATTACCAATGGCATTTTTTACAGAACTAGAACAAAAAATTTTAGAATTTGTATGGAAACACATAAAAGCCCAAATAGCCAAAACAATCTTCAGAAAAAAGAATGGAGCTGGAGCAACCACACACCCTGACTTCAGACTCTACTATAAAGCCATAGTAATCAAAAGAGTATGCTATAGGCACAAAAACATACACACAGATCAATGGAACACGATAAAAGCCCCAGGAATAAACCCCCACACTTATGGTCAATTAATCTATAACAAAGGAGGCAAGAATATAAAATGGAGAAAAGACAGTCTCTTCAATAGTGGTGCTGGGAAAACTGGACAACTAAAGTCTATTTTATATTTGTTTTGGATATGATCAATATAGAAAACAAATTCCTGATCCATTTAAATTAACTTTTGTTTAATTTTAGACTATTTTTAAAAATTCTAAAGTTCTTCATTACAATATTTTCAGTGTTTGACATAAGTTGTGTATATCAACTAGTAGCATATATTTACTCCATAAAACTAAAACCTTCAAAAAATAGTTGATTAACAAAATAGAATATATTTTGTCCATCTGTAAGTGCAGACATATGGGTAATGAAGGCTGGTATGATGGCTACACAGTCCTTTTACTTTCTATAGACCGTATAGATTTTATTTTCTGCTCTACTATTCTGGTGCATGGCTTCCATCCTAAAGTAAACTACAGCTCGAGCTCCAATCATCATCTCTGTGTTCTAAGTAAAAGCTTACTTATATGACATAGTTAGCTGCAAGAGTGCCTACAAAGAATGTAGTACTTTAGCTCAAGTCATTTTTGTTTCAAAGTCATGATTATGTTATTAAGATTAAAGGGGAGAAGAAAGGGCATCAAGCTTTTTTTCGATCTGATGTGATTGTATCAGAACACTTAATCTTAATTATTTTCTATGTGTAAAATATATCAGTATTTTAAGAGCTGTTTTTATAAATTTCTTCAAAATTAATTTTGAAGATATTAGCTTTTTATTTATGGAGAAATCCAGTAAAACTCCTGCTTGTATAATAATAAATGTTTAAGAGATGGATGATTCTATTTTAGCAGTATAGTTTAAAGAGAAAAATACAAACCGTTAAAAGCAAATTAGTAAGTATGTCAAGATTAAAACAGTGATATGATGCCTTTTAAACTATGTACGTGTTTTAACCATCATAGGCCAAATTTGTTGAAAGAAGTTGAGTCCTTTTTTACAAATATCCACACAACTGTAACAACGTTCTTGATTTAAATATGTACTTTTGAAAAAAAAAAGTTCCATGCAGAAATAAACATAAGTAAAGTGAAAAAAACACTCCTGGGCATATATCCAATGAAAATGAAAACACTAATTCAAAAGATACATGGACCTCAATGTTTATAGCAGTATTTTTTACAGTAGCCAAGACATGGAAGCAACCTGTGATGGAAGCAATCCATCAACATTTCAATGAATAAAGAAGATGTGTGAGATATATATATAAATAACTCAGCCATTTAAAAAAAAATAAGAAAGAAATTTTGTCATTTGCAGCAGCATGCATGGACCTGGAGGGTATTATGCTTAAGGAAATAAGTCAGAGAGAGAAGACAAATACAGTATGTTATCACTTCTATGTGGAATCTAAAAAGTAAAACAAATGAATGAACATAAGAAAATAGAAACATATTCACAGATAAAGAGAACAAACTAGTGGTTACCGTTGTGAGAGGGAAGGGGGGAGAGACAAGATAGAGGTAGGGGTTTAAGAGTAATTTGTAATTATTATGTATAAAATAGATATCACAATATATAATATACAGTACAGGGAATATAGCCAATATTTATAATAACATTGTATGCAGTATAATCTATAAAAATATTGAATTGCTAATGTAGTAAACCTGAAACTAATATAATATTGTAAGTCAACTATACTTCAATTAAAACAATTTATTTGGATTAGTAAAATATTAAAAACCATCCAAATATACCTCAGGACATTAGTTGAGTAAATGAGGCCTTCACTCCTACAACTGCTAGAAACTAAATTTGGTAATAACTCAAACGGAAGAAGAAGACCCTGCACTCCAGAAGAAAATATTTTTTGGCTGATACCTTGGTTATAGGTTTGTAAGACCTTGAGCAGAAGGTCCAGTTGAGCCACGTCCAGACTACTGACCCATCTGTGACATAATTATCTCTTGCTTAAGCCACTAAATTTATGGTGATATGGTATATAAAGATAGAAAACTAATACCAAGAAATGGGCATGGGATGACTTTCTCCATTTTTATGACTTTTGATCTGAGAGAAAGTTTGCAGTCAGTACTATCAGGGGTAGCTGAAACGGACAGGAAAACTTCTGTCTTTCTGTGAGTAAAGTTTTGAAGGGAGAGAGCCAGAGGGCAGAGCAATTTCTATATATAAAATCTAATATTTGACTAACCCCTGAAACATGCATGTTCAGGTCAAACTCCAAGCAGCTTACTAAAAATGAATACAATGTAAGATTAAGAGTTGATCATAATCTCAAATCAGCGTTTGCCATCCCGCCAAGATAAGTGCCTGCTGAAACAAAATATTAACACCCTTCAGAGGACAGTATCAGAATCCAGAGTTGCTACTGAAGTATTCAAAACCTATAGAAAACAATCTAAAATTACTTGACATATAAAAAAGAAAAAGAAAGAAAGAAAAAAGAAAATATGACAAATTTTCCTGGGGAAAGAAAACCAAGTCTGAGATGATTCAAATGTTGGAATTGTCCAAAGTGATGTTAAGTAGCTAATACACCATACTAAATAAGGTAAGAAAACATATGCTCAGAATGAATGTAAAGATTGGAAAACAAATCAGAAAGATAGAAATTATAAACAAAAACTAATGGAAAGTTTAGTTCTAAAATGTACAATAATTGAAATAAAATTCACAGGATGAGCTCAAAAGTAGAATGGAGATAATAGAAAAAAACAGTGAACTTGAAGATAGATCTAGGCAAATTATCTGATATGTAGAAAAGGAGCAAAAAGATTTTAAAAAACTAAACAAATGTGTAAAGACACAAGGGACAATATTGAGAACTCTAAAATTTGTGGAATTTGGAGTCCCAGGAGGAGAAGAGAGAATGGTACAAAACAGTATTTGAATATATTGAATATATATGACAAATAAATTCCCAAATTTTGTGAAGGGATAATTTACAAATTCAAAAAGCTCAGTGAACTCCAAATGGATAAAATAAAACAGCAACCTACCCATGCATATTACAGTATTATTGCTGGAAGACAAAGACAAAAGGATAATATTGAAAGCAGAGAATGACACATATCAAATAGGAACCAACAATACAAATTACTGCTCATTTATCACCATAAACTATGGTACCCAGAAGACGGTGGATTAATATCTTTAAAGTAAAGAAAAAATAAAATTTCAGCCCAGAATTCTATGCACAGTGATAATATCCTTTGATATGAAGGCAAAATTTGAATGTTTAAACTTTGATAAGATTCTGATTCAAAAACTCTAAAATGTACATTTGTAGAAAATTTGGGATGATTTGAATATAAACTGATACTAAGCACTATTTGTAAATATTATTAATTGTATTAGGCTGTGATAGGGATATTTTAGTTGTATAGGAGGATGTTCATATTCTTTGAAGATGCACACTGAAGTTTTCAAGGTAAAGTGTAATGAGGTCTGCAAATATTCTTCAAAGTTTCAGGAAAAAAACCATTATAGAGATCTACATTATAATAATTGTGGAATTTACATGGAGGGATTGATTTCATGGAAATCATTGAATTTATTACCTCTTGATAATTAATTGTTACAGCTACTCTGGAATAAAGAAAGAAAATAGAAATTCCTTCTATTGTTGAACCTATTCTTACCCAGTGATTGAAAAATCCATTTCTATATATATCCTACAGAACTTCTTCTACATGTGCACCAAAATTCAATATTTTTGATCAATTTTTATCAGTACTTACTTCATACTAAACAGAAATGTCCATTACCAATAGAAGGCATAAATACCTTATTGTGTACATTCATACAATGGAATGTTATACAGTAATAATCATTATTGAGCTACAACACTGTCAAATAATGTTAAGCTAGAGTATTCAGATGCAAAAGAATACACTGTATAATTTAATTTATATATAACTTCAAAAGCAGATTTAACTAAACAATTTTAATAGAAGTAAAGATAGTCATTACCTTTGGGAGGGAAGAAGGAGATAGTGATTGAGAGAGGACATGAAGGGATTTATGGGATCTGACAATGCTATATTTCTTGAGCTGGCAGTATTTATTCTGATAATTCATTGAATTGTGCATACACGATTAATGCATCTTTCTATACGGGTGTTGTATTTCTTAAAATACAAATCCCTCTCAATCCTATAATATCCTCCTTCCTTCTATTAATATCCAAGTTGAGGGAGAAACAATCCATATTTTCTTTCTGCTTTCTCACCTCCAACTCCCTCCTCCACCAGTTTCTATTTCTACATCTCTCATAACACTTACATCTCAAATGTCTCCATAGATCTCCTAATTATCCTGAGTTATAATGCATTCTAGAATGCTTTGCATGAGCAATGGGGAATGAGCTGAGACTTTTAATCTCAGCCTGTGTGCCTAGTCCATGCAATTAAAACAATAAATTCAGGTTTCACAGTGATTTTTTTAAAGTATTTGCTTTGGACCCTGACCCTTGTTTCACGACCCACATGTCTTGTTTTTCTTTCTTTTTTTATTTTTATTGGAGTATAGTCAGGTTCTGCATGAGTCTTCAGCCTCTAAATTCCTGTATATCTCTAGTCCTTCCCCAGCTATGTGGGTAAGATAGTCTTCATTTTGACCTGGTTCTGTGGACACTTTCAGACCTAGTTAGTTCCCCAGAAATTGTGAAACTCCATCATGGGGGGATATTAGGACTTTAAACCTGACCTGGCTTGCTAAAGTAACTACTCTTCATTAGGTCAGCTACTTCTAGAGAGGTAAAGCATTACAGTCCCAAAGTAAGAAACAAGAGCTTAAGTAAATGACATTACCATTCTTGGGGAAGAAGACCAGCAATACTTTGTGGGAACTGAGATATCTAGCTAGTAAAGAATGGACTCCAACTGTGGTGGGCAAGTGGAGTAAGAATTAACAACAATACTGTTGGAGTTCAGAAGGATTCAATGAATAATAATATCTTTTCTATGCCTGAGCTGGGACCAATTGGGCGTAGACTCAAGAGTCAAACAGACATTAAAAATCAATGCTGTCCCTAGAGTAGAAATCATATCCTAGGAGAAGCAGTCCCAATGGCCTTGCTAATATTTAATCTCTGAAGTATACAGATTTACTGATGCAGATGAACAGTTGCAGGGCTTATGTATAGGAGCAGGTATATTACTCAGCTCTGAAAAACTACGAGTCAGGAAAGGTTTGACAATGACTCTTAACTGAACATGTTCAAGTTCTTCTCCCAAATTCCAAATCAGATCATCAATCTTCCTTTCAATGGGGAAAAGTGAATAAGGGGTGGAAAAGGAGGCCGAGTATTACCAGGTAGATTTCCCAAACATGGAGATCAGGGGAAAAGCCAGATCCCTACTAAGGCAGACTGTGGTTCAAAAGTTATACTGGTTAAGCTCTCCATTTGAACTTTTAAGACTTACCACGGAGCTTAATATTTTTGACAATTGTATCCTGTTTGAAACTGTTTCCTTTCTTGTATTCCCTGAAATCTAAATTTCATGTTTCTTAATCCCCTCTTTGCTCATTCCATCTCTATCTGCTTTTGGACACCACATGTTTTTCTTTTCCAAACTTCTAATCCTATATTCTTCCTCTCTCCTGCCCATCCTCTCATTTCCTTTCTCTCCTCTCCTCTCCACTTCTCCATATGCACTCATTTGATACACTTTATTTTTTATGGCTTTATATATCACCTCCATGTAGATCAATAATTAATTTATCAAACATTCATTTTACTATTACAGTGAACAAATCTGCTAAGTGCTGGGGACACAAAGATATAATTAGGTAAAATATGTTTTCTTTCATGAAGAAAGTTTTAATATAACACTTGATAACTTGAAAACAAAAATAGTAGTAGTTTCGTGCAAGTCCTCTGGACCCTGACCTGCCTGAGTATCTAGCCCAGCTCTACCACTTCCAAGCCATCAGGTCTTTGACACATTACTTATGCTTTTTGTGTCCCAAGTACTTTATTTCTCTATGTGTGTTTGCTTATTCTAAGAGTTCAATAATTATTTAACATTATTACTTGTACATTGCATTTTAGATTTAAAAGCATTCAATACACCATATATCATTTATTTTTGCTATAATAATCTGAAAAGTTATTTTTTTAATAAAATTGAGGCTTATGGGACTTTTTAAAAGGTTAAGAAAATCAGAAAACAGAGTTTTTATTTATTTATTATTTATTTTATTTGATTTATTTTGGGCTGCATTGGGTCTTCGTTGCTGTGCACGGGCTTTCTCTAGTTGCAGCAAGTGGGGGCTACTCTTCATTGCAGTGCTCAGGCTTCTCATTGCGGTGGCTTCTCTTGTTGCAGAGCACGGGCTCTAGGCGCACGGGATCTAGGCACAAGGGCTTCAGTAGTTGTGGCACGCAGGCTCAGTAGTTGCGCTCATGGGCTCTAGAGCACAGGCTCAGTAGTTGTGGCACACGGGCTTAGTGGCTCCGCGGCGTGTGGGATCTTCCCGGACAGGGCTCGAACCTGTGTCCCCTACATTGGCAGGTGGATTCTTAACCACTGTGCCACCAGGGAAGTCGATAAAACAGAGTTTTAATTTTAACCTCTGACTTCTAATTCTCTGTCCAGTTTTTTTCCTCATAGCTACTGCCCTAAATTTATCTTAAGATCTGCTCTCTCTTCTAAGCTCCAATTCCACAACTGTTACCTAGGCATCTCACTGACACTGTAAAATCAACCTCAAAATAAACAGGTTCTAAACGAAATCATGTATCCCATAAATGTTTCTTTTCTTGAATTCCTTACCTTTGGGTGACAGGAGCATTTCCTAGACAAGAAATTTCAAAATATCCATATCATTTCCCATCCTTTTCTTCATTATCCCTATAGACATCTCATCTTCTAGAGAGTTTCCATCTCTAGTCTTCCTTCATTATATCTGACTTCCCAATCCTACTGCAACAGGCTTTATCAGAATTTTATTATCTCTAATTAATATTAATTATTAATTAACTGTTTCTGTGTGAAGTATCTGTAAAGACAAATCCGTTCCCCACAGTGCTTGCTGTTAGGCTAACTACTATTCATTGAAATTTAATAATCTGTCCAGCATTGCACTTAGGTGCTTTAAATACATTATTTCATTTAATTTTCACATCAATCCCCCAAATATAATTTACCAGTCAGTATTACATATGAGGAAATTGAGGCTAAGTTTCTTCCATTTACACAGTTGGAACTGAAACACAAGCATGCCCAATTCCAAATTTGTGTGTTACCTCTCTGTTTTTTATTTGTTTGTTTTTCCCTTGATCATTTTACTTCCCTGCTCAAAATAACACATAAAGCTCCCATTGCCTTACAAATTACACCCAAACTCATTAGCTTATTATTCTAATGTTACTTGATCTGGTGTCAACTTACCATTCTAACCTCATTTTCTACTTCTTGTATACACATTCAACTCATGACCAAACATTCACTCCAAATCAAAACACTCCACAATGTCCTACTTCCATCCTGGTGTACAAATTAGTCCTTCTATTTATATGGTCTCCCTCCTTAACTCTAGTTGTTCAACTGATTCATCCTTTTAAGGTCTAGCTAAATATCTCTTCTGTAATGTCTCTTCCATTTTTTTTTCTTTCTGCAAAAATAAGCAGGTATTTAAAATTACAGAGCAAAGAACCATAGAGAGATTTGGGATGGTGTGAGATGGGACTTCCTTTTGAATTGTGGGAGAAGCTCAAAGTGAAAGGAAAGATGGGAAAGAAGTGGCAAAAGGGAGGTTTTCTCAGGTAGACCAGTTTTAAAGCAGAATACGTACATGTTTTGGGTTCCCCTAAGGGTCTCCATGACTGTGAACCCCTGGATAACATGTGTATCCCCAGGAGTATGTGGGATACCCAGTTTAAGGACCAATGGATTAGCAAGAGAGCTATCAGCAATGGGGACCAATGGTTTGGAGGGTTTTCTCCCATGACACTTGAGACACCTTGAACTCTTTCAACAGAATGTCATTATTCCTCTGAACTTTCATAGTATTGACAATTTTCTAATTTGTATTCGAGCTTTATTTTCTATTTACTTAGCTTCCTAAAGTAGCATATGTCTGTCTCTAAGCATCTTTGTACACCGAAGCCCCTGGATAGTAATCAAGTACATAAGAGGGACTGCTACCTTGAAATTACTCTTCATTTTGCATGAAGATATGGTAAGATATTATAGTCAGTGGTGGTAAAGCAGAACCTAGTATATACTATTATGCATGAAGTGACAGGCACCAAAGTTCAGATAACAGACATAATAAATTAGGCTATGAAGTTTGACTTCTCTGACAGAAAAATTTCTTTTAAGTGTCTTAGAAAATTGAGCTAAATGCAGTCAATGCAGCTAAAATGTTTCTAATGACTCCTTGCAAATTCTTCATTTTGCTGTGCTTTATTAGAGATCAGTTATGAACATCTCTTTTTTCTTTTAAAATGTACTTTCACAGATAATTATCTCTGTTAGTGGGCTCTGTATGGTTTACAGAGGGAAAGAAAATCTATGAAACAACAGTACTGACAACTTAACCATAACTGCTTAGAATGATAATTCTAAATGAAGAATAATAAAGTTTAGAATAAGTCTCTTAAATATAAACTACTTACTCTTGCTACCACTTAAAAATTTAGCAATGAACAGAGTTTATTTGGGATGACACATACAACGCTTTAATTATTGAACAGCATAACTGTCCCCATTACAATCATAATGCATATCTAAAGTTAAAAAGAATTCCTTCACATAATTTAATTTTAGACACATAATGGATTTTTAATTTTCTTATCTGAAAGTATAAACATCTGTTGATTTTTCTTTCACTAAATCGCTCTATATATTTAAACATAAATATATATGGATATTGGAATGAAAGTATAGGAGAGATAAGGGAGAACATATCAAAAGATTCTTTAGAAAATATTTAAGATACAAAAAAATTTTTTAAATGTTTCCTTGTCCAAATTCTATTAACTAAGTTTAATGTTTATGATTCAAATATTTAGTTAGTTTAGTTTGTTAGTACAGTTTGGTTAGTTTAAGCTAACTGCCTTATGTCTATACTGCTATAATAAATTATACTTAGGTTATTTCGTGCTACTCTACTCACTTTGATTGACTCAGAAATTTTTATTAAAAAAATTTTAGTAATAATCATATTATGTATAGTGACATTTTAATATGCCTTATACTTCACAAGATATAAATCATTTTCTTACTTGAGGGGAGTGCTAACGATATAGTAGAGGTATTCGAGATTTTATTTTAAGTCAGTTTACCATAATATAAAATATGCAAGTTCCAAACTAATAAAGAACCAAGAATGTAAAATAAAAGTCCTCTAGGACCTATTATGGTGCATGGTATATTATAGTAAAAAAAAATCAGATGGACATACAGAAACAAACAAAAACACAAAAAAAGAAAAGCTATGTTTTTGAATGAGTAATTATTTATAGAGTGCTTAATATGTCAGGTTCTCTTTGAAGACTTTACAATAATTAATTCATTTAATCATCTTTTAAGAAAGGCACTCTTATCAAATTAAATGCAGATGTGCCCCAGAGAGGCTGAGTAACTAGCTCAAGCTTCCACAGTTGGTGGTATGTAAAGCCTCGAGTCAACCAAGTATTTTCACTCTAAAATCTGTGCCCTTACAAAAGGTTTCACCTCATCTCCCATTCGAGGTTTCAATGGAAGCTTTCTGAGTATGTAAGATGTGAGTTGAAATACAATTTTAATTCGGAATTTCTTATAGAATATCATACTGTGAGCCTACAATACACCCAAACAGGGAAAAAAAAATTCATTCAAGTATCGTTGTATATGTTAACGTTCCTAGATACCAGAATTCTTATAGCAAATGTAACTTAAGTTCCAACTGACTGAAGAACATCTCTTTAATATTACCTCTATTTATTTCACAGATTCATTTCTGTAAAGGTCCATATTTCTAGATCATAATCTTCAACAACTGTAATTATACAGCTCTAGGTATTTGGTTATTATTAACTATAGAAGTGACATGTTCTTCAAAATATGAACCATGGCTGCTGACTTCTTATCCTCTTATTGTTGGTGATTCGAGTGTACAAACTTGGAGTAAGAAAAGAACTTCCAGGATAAACAACCCCTTGATAAGTTGTTTCTTTCCACCAGCTTTAATTGGTATAAAAATCTGCACATAATTAATGTATACAATCTGGTGAATTTAGGCATATGAATACACTTGTGTTATTATCACCACAATCCAGGTTATAAACCTATCCATAAACTCCAAAAGTTTTCTTGTGTCTTTTGTTTATTCATTTTTTGTTTTAAGAATATGTAACATGAGATCTACCCTCTTAACAGTTTTTAAGCATGCATTACCTTATTGTTAATTATAGGCACTGTGTTGTACCCCAGATTTCCAGAACTTATTTTGTATAACTGTGACTTTATACCAACTGAACAAGTCCCTATATCTCCCTACCCGTATCTCCTGGCAACCATCATTACACTGTCTACTGCACCTTTGACTACTTTAGATGCCTCATAGAAGAGGAATTATGCAGTATTTATTCTTCTGTGGCTGACTGGTTTTACTTAGCATACTGTCTTCCAGGTCTATCTAGGTTGTCACAAATGGTAGGATTTCCTTCTTTTGTAAGACTGGTTGATATTACATTGCATGTACATACCACATTTTCTTTATCCATTCAGCTATCAAAGAACATTTGGGTTGTCCCATATTTTGTCTACAGTAAGTCCCCTACATACGTACCTTCAAGTTGTGAACTTTCAAAGATGCGAATGTGCATGCCAGCCCCGTATGCCAGCTGTTGTACTGTACTATTGTACTTTTCAAGGTACTGTACTGTAAGATTAAAAATGTTTTCTTTATTTTTTGTTTGTTTTTTATGTACATATTATTTTTGTGAAAAGTATTATAAACCTATTATAGTACAGTACTATATAGCCGATTGTGTTAGTTGGGTACCTAGGCTAATTTTGTTGGACTTATGAACAAATTGGATTCATGAACTAGCTCTCTGCACGGAACTCATTTGTATGTAGGGAACTTACTGTATTAAGCATAATGCTGCAATGAGCATGGGAATGCAGATATCTATTTGAGACAGTGATTTTATTTTATTTATTTTTTGATATATACGCAGACAAGTGGAATTCCTGGATCATATGGTAGTTCTATTTCTACTTTTTTGAGCAATCTCCATATTGTTTTCCACCTTGGCAGCACAACTTTATATTCTTACCAACAGTGTACTAGGGTTCCAATTTCCCAAAAACCTCACCAACACCTATTATCTTTTTATTTTTAACAATAGCCATTTAAAAAATGTGAAGTGATAACTTATTGTGGTTTTGATTTGAGACTGGGAAAAAGTTTGTGGTACTAGACTTCAGAGAATTATATGCTGGACAACTCACTTTTAAATTCAGGATAGGAAAATGCATTCTGTTGAGGTAAATTAAGGAACATACTGTTTTTGGGTTTTTTTTTACATTTTTCTTGTCAAAAATGATTTTTCATATAAGAATATATTGTGAACATCCTTCCACAGCATACAATCATCATCTTGGAGGTCTTTAAAATCTTTAAGTATTAAGTATTCAAGCCGCTTTTTTTTTTTTTAATGGCATTATGTTAGAAAATAATTTAGTTTGTCTCACTTTGCAAGAATTCTTTTTATGCACCTTGAGGACTTGAGATATCATTACCAACTACAAATTGACTTACTCTTTTTTTGCGGTACGTGGGCCTCTCACTGTTGTGGCCTCCCGTTGAGCAGCATGGGCTCCAGACGCGCAGGCTCAGCGGCCATGGCTCATGCGCCCAGCCGCTCCGTGGCATGTAGGATCCTCCCGGACCAGGGCACGAACCCGTGTCCCCTGCATCGGCAGGCGGACTGTCTACCACTGCACCACCAGGGAAGCCCTATAAATTGAGTTACTCTTAATCACATAACTTTTGGTGTAGAAATTTCACTTTTATAGCAATAGAGACACATGCATTCATGTAAGATACAGGTGTGGTTAAAAACTTTTCACACAACTCCACAGACACTGATGTTTTTTGGTCCTATTAACTGAAGCAGACCACTGGAAGGGAGAAGGTGATGACACTTCAGCTCCCTCAGGTAAACATTGATTTCATCCTCCCACCAATCTTATCGTTGGAGAGATTAACTCACTTGCTCAAGGTCACTCAGTTGACAAGTGGTGGAGTGGGGGTAAGTTTGGTCAGCTTGACTTCAGAGGTTATGCCTTACATTCTAAGGAAGTGATTTTCAAGGTGTGTCTCAGCCCCAGGTGCATCAGATCACCTGGAGAACCCCTGCAGACTCACTAGATGAGACTCTTTGCTGGATATTTTTCACAGAATTAGAACAAAAAAATTTTACAATTTGTATGGAAACATAAAAGACCTCGAATAATCAAAGCAATCTTGTGGAAGAAAAATGGAGCTAGAGGAATCAGGCTCCCTGACTTCAGACTATACTACAAAGCTACAGTAATCAAAACTGTACGGTACTGGCACAAAAACAGAAATATAGATCAATGGAACAGGATAGAAAGTCCAGAGATAAACCCAAGCACCTATGGTCACCCAATCTATGACAAAGGAGGCAACAATATACAATGGAGAAAAGACAGTCTTTTTAATAAGTGGTGCTAGGAAAACTGGACAGCTACATGTAAACAAATGAAATTAGAACCCTCCTTAACACCATATACAAAATAAATTCAAAATGGATTAAATACCTAAATGTAAGATTGAATACTATAAAACTCTTAGAGGAAAACATAGGCAGAACACTCTGACATAAATCATAGCAAGATCTTTTTGACCCACCTCCTAGAGTAATGAAAATAAAAACAAAAATAAATAAATGTGATCTAATTAAACTTAAAAGATTTTGCACAGCAAGGGATACCATAAACAAAATGAAAAGACAACCCTCAGAATGGGAGAAAATATTTGCAATATTAGCAAGTGAAACAACTGACAAGGGCTTAATCTCTAAAATATACAAACAGCTCATGAAGCTCAATAGAAAAAAAGCAAAAACAAAAACAACCAAATCAAAAAATAGGCAGGAGATCTAAATAGACATTTCTTCAAAGAAGACATACAGATAGCCAAAAAGCACATGAAAAGTTCCTCAACATCACTATTAGAGAAATGCAAATCAAAACTACAACGAGGTATCACCTCACACCTTTCAGAATGGCCATCATCAAAAAAAATTTACAAACAATATATGCTGGAGAGGGTGTGGAGAAAAGGGAACCCTCCTACACTGTTGGTGGGAAGTAAATTGGTACAACCACTATAAGAACAGTACGGAGGTTCCTTAAGAAACTAAAAATAGAGCTACCATATGATCCAGCTATCTCACTCCTGGACATATATCCAGAGAAAATCATAATTTAATAAGATACATGCACCCAAATGTTCATTGCAGCACTATTTACAATACATGCACCCAAATGTTCATTGCAGCACTATTTACAATAGCTAGGTCAACCTGTCTATTGACAGAGGAATGGATAAAGAAGATGTGGTACATATATACTGTGGAATATTACTCAGCCATAAAAAAGGATGAAATAATGCCTTTTACAGCAACATGGATGGACCTAGAAATTGTTATACTGAGTGAAGTCAGAGAAAGACAAATATGATATTGCTTATATGAGGAACATATTGTTTTACAAGACTTAAAGATGCTTTAAGGAGCACAACACACTGACCGTCCAAAAGATGAAGGTAGAACTCTTTGTTACTTATGGCTGTGAATGACAGAAAGGTGCCTTACAGGGCCGCACAATCTGGGAACATGATAACAGTGAGCTAGAAATATAAGGGGCAGCTTATCCATGGCAAGTGAGGTAGGGTTAGCTAGATTTCAAGGGCTTCCTACCATTTAGCTAATTTGAATAATTTCTCTGGCTCTCAGCCATAGAGGTTGTCTCCAGTTGTCTGGTACCTGGCCCAGTGGTAACTGGAGATCTTGTATGGTGGCTGGAAGTGTGAGACACTGATAAAAGAAGTGGTTGAGTGTGGACTGTTGTAATTAGTTGCTCACGGAGAACTTACTAGCCTTAAAACTAGGTCAAGACAGCATTTCAAGAAAAAGCTTTATTACACATATGAAGAAAGACAAGATTGAAGAATGCATCTGACATGTGCCCTGGATGGACAGGGCAAGGGATATAACACACACGCACACAAAATTGCCAAGCTTATAATAACTGACATTATTTCCAGGCACTGTTTTGAGCATTATGCATGTGTTGTTTCAATCTTTCCCATCACATGCTACAATATTTGAAGTTTACAGATGAGGAATCTGAGGCACAGGACCTTAAGTTATATGCTCCAGAACCTAAAGTTCCTATGTTGGAAACAGAGGAGCCAAGGCAGTGTTAATCTTAGAGCTCAGGCTCTTAAGTCCTTCTCTCTTAGCCATGCCCACTAAATGCTGATTGTCTTGCTGAGATGGAATTTATTAAAGCTATAAAGATGTAATTATATCCATGCACAGAACGGTGTTATTTCTCCCAGAAATGCTAAGTGACCCAGATGTAAGAAAGAAATTGAGGTTTATAGGGCAAATCACTGCCAGTAAAAGGATATAGATATTGTGAGTTAGGGTGTAAGGGGTCCAAATAAATAACACATGCTTCATAACTCAAGAATGGAGCAAATTGAGAAAAAGGTGCAGGAGTATGAATAATAAAAACAAATTCTCACATTAATTCCTATGAAAGGTGATTACAGAACATGGCTTTCCTTCTGCAACCAACAAAATTGCTAATTCCTCATCCCTGAGTTAGATATACTTACCTGTCACCGGAACAGCGGATTAACTAGTTGCTTGTTTTTCCCTTCAAGGGCAGGCTTCTTTCCATATGACAGAGAGTAGGTAATTATGCAAGATCTATATAAATAGGCTTGCTCCCAAAAGGGAAGCAGCTGAGGTAAGCATGCTCAGTGTTTTCTCTTAAATATATCTCAAAGATTATATTATCTTAAGTTATCTCAAAGATAATTTACTCTCTTTCCCTATGTAAAGATGTGTGAAGAATAGAGAGAGAGCCAGAGATGTTAGTTTAGTAGAAGACAATGCATGGAGACAGAAGGAGTAGAAAGCAGCTGCCTTCCTCATTCTTACCCCCTTGCAATTTTGAGCTCAGGGGAAGTGATTGATCAAGGAGTTTAGCTTATTGGGGAAGAAAGTGAGGTCAGGCTTGGAATACAGATTGAGAGAAAAGGATGAGTTTGAGTGACTAGAAGTTCCTGAGGCTAGGGGAGGGGAGGGTAATAGGGATATATTCTAGTTCACTAGAAGGTAGGAGGTGGTGGTGGAGATAGTTGTGAAAAGTTGTTTTTGTTGTTGTTGTCGTGTGTGTGTGTGTTTTGTTTTTTTTTAAATTGATACTAAGGACATGAGCAGAAAAGGTAAGAAGTTTTCATCTTGAGTGCTAACCCTAGCTGGCTGATATGGTCACTTAAAACAGTATCTTGAAAGAATTGAAAACCCATTTCCAGATTGTGTTTAAAAAAATGCTAACACTGATTTTTGTGGTCATGCACAGCTATGGAAGGAGAAGTAAAGGTTTGTATGCTGAATGTTTGTTATTCAGTGTAAAAGCAGGAGTAAGGTTTGAAGTGAAATGTAGATGAATTTTTTTTGGTAAAAAGGGAAATAATCTATGTTCTTTGTTAATGGGTTATTCACTTCAATGAATTTTCTCAAAATATTTCAAAAGTAGAGTGGAATGGATAATTATAAAACCAAAGACAAAATCCACAATAAATGCATAGAGTAATTTAATAGGTTAAAAAATGGTAATTTTTCCAGAAGGAGAAGACTGGCCAAAAGCCACGAAGAGACATTAGGACAATGCAGATATTTTCTACTCTTTGCCCCTGAGATAGAATGGACTATTGTCAAAATATTTACTGCCCCTTCCTACTGATCCCTGCTTATTGGAGACTTAAATTCCGTTTGCTAATGTGACTGGCTTTACCCAATTAGTCATGAATAGAAGAGCTGCCGTGTCAGTCTTCCAGGAGACAGCATATCTCAGGTAGGGGAAGCACCTTCAATAATGTCAATAAATATGAGAGAAATAAAGATGTGAGAAAATAGAGCCATAGTTGTACCACAATAGACATTCATTTTTATTGGTTTTAAGTCAGTTATTTGTTACTTCATCATTACTTCGACTAAGATATCAAACATAGTGCCTATACCTGGCACCATGAGTTTGAGAAGCTTTAATGCAGCAATTTCCTTCACACAGAGGAGAATGATAATTAAGTTGATTATAACTCATGCTTTGCTTCAAGTATTGTACAGATAACTGATGCTAATGAGGATCAACATAGTTATTCCTCAGTGACCATCAAGAGTCTAATTCTAGTTATTCCATGGCTAATAATATTAATGTGGAAAGTTAAGCAGATGAACTTATTAAGCATATTGAAAACTCAGCAATCGTTTCTAAATAGATGAATACCGCAATGTGCTAATTCATCAAGACTTTCATTTTGGTAAGTTTAATTAAGCACTCTTTCACTCAAAATACACACAATTTCATTTACTCTTACATTTTTTGAAGCACAATGCAAATGAACTTTTTTTATGAAGTGAGGTCTAATAAATTACTTTGCTAAGTGTTTCTTTGCTTTTCACACCTAACAGATGCTTCAGTTTAAAAATGTCCATTTTACTCAAAGAGAAAAAAAATTGTCACTCATGATTAGAGTATACTTAAATTTTATAAAGCTCTCAATTGATCCACAAATCACATTCTGTGTTACTCTTCAAAATACAAAAGAAATGGATAAAAGCTGTGAAGTACATATACAAGTGGAAGTAATGGCAGAGACAGAAAAGAACATGAAGTAGAAAAACAAAATAATGTAAAAGCAATTGTATGTGGGAATCAAGTAAATATAAACTATTTTTTCATTTATAAGGCTTGGCTTAATGGATTCTTTGTTGAATATAGTTTGAAGGGCTACTTGGATTACCTTTTGCTGTTTATTTTCTCCATCTTTAAATCATGCAAAGATAGTAGTCTATGCACAGTACTTAAATCTTTTCTGGAAAAGATGCAGTTTTCAACAAATAATTGTTTTCTAAAATAGAAATTTATATCTACTTTTTTAGTGCTTTCATGTTGTATTTCAATTTGCTTGTGTATCTGTTTTTTTCTATCAGACCGCACAACTAGACCAAAACAGAAGATGTTTCACAAGTATGCTTGTGTTCTCAGGGTTTAACACCATGTGAAGCACATGGTAGATGTTTATTAAATGTTTCTGAGAGCTTTCTAAGATCTCTCAGCTTTTCTGAACATCTGAGGTAATAGGATTCATTTGACTTTGTTTTGATTTTGACAGCTTTGAATGAGCTTGAAGTGGTAAATAAGCCAGTAATTGGAAAGTTCAAACTCTGTCAAGCATATGACTATAATTGTTTATATCTTTTCAATATAATAATAAAAAAACTCAAACATTTTTTCATGGGTTGCTATTCCCTTATCAGTATATTTGATTAATTTTATCACTGGTATATCCTAATTTTCAATCCATTATTTCATAAAGTAACTTCAAGTCTTTGAAAATAAACAGATTAGGAGTTTTTAACTAATAAGTTCATTAGATAAGATACATTTTGTTTGCTAATTTGCTTGTTTGCTAATTTTTCATGGAGAGACTAAAATCACCCTTGGTTTTCATAATGAAAATTATTTTATTTGAGAAAAGATGAAGCTCACTTAGAGATTTCTTTGTCTTCCCCATCACTAACACATGGATCTATTGAATGTAAAATTGGTAATTATAGTAGAAGACTGAAATATTTAAGTATCGCCATATTTAAGGCAAGATAATAGGAATATCATAAGTATGTGCCACAAAAAAAACCACTACATAATAATCCTGTAAAGGATACTTTTTAAGCATGAATACAAAGCTGATGATTTCTGGTAAAGATCAAAGTGACTGGCTTTGAAAATGGTGGAAGGATTGGACATGGTGAAGTTTAAAGAATTTTCATGATATGCTTCATAATAAACATGTTCAAATAAATTCTAAATAAAACTTAGAGTTATGAATGAAGAAGAAAGGTTCTTGAAATGATCCCATGTAAACCTGACTTGAGTAACAGCAGAATCTTCAATAATGTTTTAATCTGGAAAATTTGGGAAAACAGATTTTTGGAAAAGCTTAGGACATGGAAAAACTGAGGAGTCTCTCTAGATTCTTAATTCTGACTGCATACTAGATCATATCAAGTGAACAAAACGAAGGAACAAAGTTTTCCTATTTTTGAAGACATTTCACTACATACATACACAAACACACACACAAACCTATACATATACACACACAGTGCCACATACAAATGCTATGTTTGTGTAAATGTACAAGTACATATTTGCACAAATAGATGTGTTTATTTGAAAACGCATATCCATGTGTGTGTGTATAGGTGAATATCTAAATACACGAAGTATGGCACATGTATGTGTGTGATCTCTAAGCTGAATAAATATCCTGAATAATAAAAGATAAAAGCAACTTATCCTTTAATGTCACCATTTTGATCCCCTTTCTTAATTCAAATATACTTTTCCAAAGGGCATTTTCAATTATTTTTAAGTAAATTAGCAGCTCCATTTAAAGCACTTTCTCACACACTGAGGTATTCCAAAGTGTGAATATAAAATTTCAAATGTAAATTTGATGGAATGTCTAAACTCTCCTTTGAATTGTTCAGTTCCTCCCTTGTCTTTGTAGTGGTACATCCCAATGTCTTCCTGTTACATATAATGTTTTCTATAATCACAATTTACTAAAAGCTTAAAATCTGACATTTCGTGCTCCATTTGAAAAATACTTGATTAAATATTTCAAACTGATATGGAACATTATGTAACTACAATTTAAAGGATTTACTGTCAAAAGTCCCAATACCATTTTAGGACACTTAGTCTGATTTTAAATGTATCTTTTGAAGGGCTCAAAAGCATTTCTAAAATCCAATGAATGATGAATGATATAGAAAGTATTACCACCATGCAGATGTTACCATTTAACGTTCAACATCACCTTTTAACAAAACTATATTTCAGTAAATCTATCAGTGTTTAAATACAACTTCAGTTTGTATTTTGATTTTAGAATTTCAGAGCACTTTTGGAAATAATTATAAATAGAGCTCATATTACAATATATTACAAATTATATCTGTCTGGTTTCTTAATTAAGAACTTTTTCAACACAATGCTTTGCCCTGTCAAATTTTAGACCTTTAATATAATAAATAATTTTATCTTCAATATTGAACTTTTAAATCTGAAGTTATAGGAGCTTTCCCAGTTATTTCTGTGCTTCATCTTTAACAAACAATTTTCAGAAGCTTTATATCCATTTAATTAGTTCAATACAACAAATATAAACCACTCTTCCAATTAACGTTAAGTGATTTTCTCTTTGGAGAATCTGATATCACCAATACAAAAATCAGAATTTATCTGCTTGCAAATTCTCCTTTTGTAAATAGAGCCAACACATTAAAAGTCGTTGTTTCATGTTTTATATGTGCAGAGGAAAACTTAGATTTGAAAATAATGTAGAAGAAGGGTCACTTTATTTAAATAAACTGTATCATTGCATGGAATGACATTGTAAATGCACCTTCTGCCACTGCATATAGTTAACATCAACTCTGGAGAGGGCCAGTCTTCCTAAATTAACCATTAACTTCTGAAGTAAATGCTGATGTTTCTTTAACAGATTTATCTCTTCTGATTTTATGCAGTTGGGGTAACACCAAGCTTTCTATTATGGATGAACTGAACTCTCTTGAAAAATGGACAATTTAGTATGTATTTTTAAATTAAACACGCACTTTTGTTTTAGTTCACTGATGCAGAAAACAGTTATAAACATTTTTTAGACTTACAGCACAGTATGTACATAAAGCACTATAACACACATATTCAGTCTACTCTCCACTGGGTCCCTGACACTAGTTCTCAGTCTCAGTTTCCTGCACAAATTTCTTCTACACCTAAATTACCATTCTTGTGTTCTCCACTGCCGAATGGCTGGAGGCTGCATCTACTGGAGCCCCAAAGCGGGCTGGGGGTTTGCAGTGGAAGTGGTCAGTCCTGGCAGGGTGGAATATTTTGTCATACCATTGTTTAGAATTGCTGGAGCATTATGCAATAAAAAGCAGAAAAATGAGCAATTGTTAGCGTTATTATTGTTTTAAAAATTTTCTATGTCTAATGCACTCCCCTACTGGCTGCACCAGGGACAATCTGTACCTCCCCCATCTCGGTACCATTCTATGATCGTTTACTGCATCTTTTAAGTCAGTATACTGGACTCAGCACAGGTGGATGTTACAGCTAGTGTCCAGCAAGGGGCAGATGTGTTGAAGACTCCTCATGTAAGAAGGTGTTAGCTTTCCATTACTGCTGCTCTTGAAAAACTCTGCATACTATATTTAGGAAAAAGGTGTTTGCTAGGATGTATTTGAGAAAGGGCTGAGTAAAGAGAGCTGCATTTTTGATGGTCTGGTGGTCTTTCAGACTCAACCAAATTAAAATTCTACAAAATTCATGTATCTCATGGTTTCTAAATGGAGCCATGACAGACTGGAAGTACAAAGTAGACATTGGCAAAACCCCTCTAGGTTTTTAATGTGACTATTTAAAAAATTACTTTTTTAAACAAATTTAAAAATCCGTGAAAAAGATATGTAGGACAAGACCTTGGGACCACATTTTGATTAAAAAAAATAAATTGGGGATCTTTGAGCATGCTTATAAAGTCATGCTCTCAGTGTGACCCTGAGCTTGAAGTGTACAAGACAGCAAGCAGTAAGGGTCCTCAGAAGGAACAAGAAAAACTATTTTTCAGATAACTGATCAGAATCCAGAGAAAGGTGGTGATGGTGGTGATGGTGAACTCATAATTCTACTATCCTACACTCAACAAATGGACAAAAGTGGTCTGCCTTGGCATCTACTTCAGCCGACAAATTCTGGACTGACAAGACAAAGACTTGTTCAAACCCACACTCACCTTCCTTTGTGCAGTTCTGGGGCTTTTGCCTTTATAAGCTTCACTCTTCCCTTTGGTCACAGAGACTGTGATCCAAAGGCTTCTTTCTCTCTCTCTCTCCTTCTCTCCCCCCACATACCCTATTTGTCATCTATATATCATGTATGTATCTATCTATCATCTTATGCTTCACGATTTTCTCTAAGTTCATCTTTGACAATTACTCTAGGGCACCATTTCACTCAACCCAATCTCTTTGCTTTGGATCAGGTTTTCCTGTCTTGTTTGGTAATAAACTCAGATTAACTCCCACTATATCTCTGTTTTTGTTTTCCTTTTTTCAAAGCATAAATCAGAACTCTCCTAGGGAAACCAGAATCCACAGTTAATTTAGAGTTACCAACATGAGTTCTTCAACTCAGTCCACCTTCTACCTAAATTATACCTTTCTAACAATGTCAGAACCTTCTGATTTGATGAATGAGAATTCATCAAGTCCTTGTCTTCTCAAAAAACCAGCTTTTAGTTATATTGATCTTTGCCATCATTTCCTTCATTACTTTTTCATTTATTTCTGATCTGATCTTTATGATTTCTTTCCTTCTGCTAACTTTGGGGATTTTTATTCTTCTTTCTCTAATTGCTCTAGGTGTAAGGTTAGGTCATTTATTTGAGATGTTTCTTGTTTCTTGAGGTAGGATTTTATTGCTACAAACTTCCCACTTAGCACTGCTTTTTTTGCATCCCATAGGTTTTGGGTCATCATGTATTCATGTCCTTTGTTTCTAGGTATTTTTTGATTTCCTCTTTGATTTCTTCAGTGTTGCAAATCAATCAGTGGGATAAACCATATTAACAAATTGAAGGAGAAAAACCATATGATCATCTCAATAGATGAAGAAAAAGCTTTTGACAAAATTCAACACTGATTTATGATAAAAAATCTCCAGAAAGTAGGCATAGAGGGAACCTACCTCAACATAATAAAGGCCATATATAACAAACCCACAGCGAACGTCATTCTCAATGGTGAAAACTGAAACCATTTCCACTAAGATCAGGAATAAGACAAGGTTGCCCACTCTATTATTATTCAACACAGTTTTGGAAGTTTTAGCCAAGCAGTCAGAGAAGAAAAAGAAATAAAAGGAATCCAAATCAGAAAAGAAGAAGTAAAACTGTCACTGTTTGCAGATGACATGATACTATACATAGAGAATCCTAAAGATGCTACCGGAAAACTACTAGAGCTAATCGATGAATTTGGCAAAGTAGCATGATACAAAATTAATGCACAGAAATCTAGACAAAAAAATTGCACAATTTGTATGGAAACACAAAAGACCCCAGATAGCCAAAGCAATCTTAAGAAAGAAAAACGGAGCTGGAGGAATCAGGCTCCCTGACTTCAGACTCTACTACAAAGCTACAGTGATCAAGATAGTATGGTACTGGTATAAAAACAGAAATATAGATCAGTAGAACAGGACAGAAAGCCCACAGATAAACCCATGCACATATGCTCACCTTATCTTTGATAAAGGAGGCAAGAATATACAATGGAAAAAAGACAGCCTCTCCAATAAGTGATGCTGGGAAAACTGGACAGCTACATGTAAAAGAATGAAATTAGAACACTTCTTAACACCATATACAAAAGTAAACTCAAAATGGATTAAAGACCTAAATGTAAGGCCAGACACTATAAAACTCTTAGAGAAACATAGGCAGAACACTCTCTGACATAAATCACAGCAAGATCCTCCTGACCCACCTCCTAGAGAAGTGGAAATAAAAACAAAAATAAACAAATGGGACCTGATGAAACTTAAAAGCTTTTGCACAGCAAAAGAAACCATAAACAAGATAAAAAGACAACCCTCAGAATGGGAGAAAATATTTACAAACAAAGCAACTGACAAAGGATTAATGTCTAAAATATACAAGCAGCTCATGCAGCTCAATATCAATAAAAAAAAACAACCCAATCCAAAAATGGGCAGAAGACCTAAATAGACATTTCTCCAAAGAAGATGTACAGATTGCCAACAAACACATGAAAGGATGCTCAACATCACTAATCATTAGAGAAATGCAAATCAAAACTACAATGAGATATCACCTCACACCGGTTAGAATGGCCATCGTCAAAAAATCTAGAAACAATAAATGCTGGAGAGGGTGTGGAGAAAAGGGAACACTCTTGCACTGTTGCTGGGAATGTAAATTGATACAGCCACTATGGAGAACAGTATGGAGGTTCCTTAAAAAACTAAAAATAGAATTACCATATGACCCAGCAATCCCACTACTGGGCATATACCCTGAGAAAACCATAATTCAAAAAGAGTCATGTACCACAATGTTCACTGCAGCACTATTTACAATAGCCAGGACATGGAAGCAACCTAAGTGTCCATCAATGGATGAATGGATATCCAAAGAAGATGTGGCACATACATACAATGGAATATTACTCAGCTATAAAAAGAAACTAAATTGAGTTATTTGTAGTGAGGTGGATGGACCTAGAGACTGTCATACAGAGTGAAGTAAGTCAGAAAGAGAAAAACAGATACCGTATGCTATCACATATATATGAAATCTAAAAAAAAAAAAGGTTCTGAAGAATCTAGGGGCAGGACAGGAATAAAGACACAGAAATAGAGAATGGACTTGAGGACACGGGGAGGTGGAAGGGTAAGCTGGGATGAAGTGAGAGAGTGGCATGGACATATATACACTACCAAATGTAAAATAGATAGCTAGTGGGAAGCAGCCACATGACACAGGGAGATCAGCTCTCTGTCCACCTAGAGGGGTAGGATAGGGATGGTGGGAGGAATACGCAAGAGGGTGGAGATATGGGGATATATGTATACGTATAGCTGACTCACTTTGTTATACAGCAGAAACTAACACACCATTGTAAAGCAGTTATACTCCAATAAAGATGTTAAAAAAAAAAAAAAGAGAATTCATCAATCCCAAATTGGTCTTTTGGAAGGTCAATTGGTGCCCTAAAAAAATCACATATCAGGGGTGCAATGATTTTTTTTATATATTTGAAATATTTTGTTTTTTTTAATATTTGGGTCAAGACTAAGTATAAAAAAAGACCTGCCCTTATTTATATTGAAGGAAAACCAGAAAAAAGAGGTTTATACAAAACAGTGATGGAAACAACTTAATATCTCGTCTCCAAAGTTTTCTTCCCCCTACTTATCTGCCCTGACTTTCATTTTAGCTTAGTAGCTCTCGCTCAGTCAATTAGGAGAGGGAATAAAGCTTAGACCCTTACTCAGCTGCTCAAAGCGATTCTCTATGCTCTTTAATAGCAAGTGCATCTTCATTAGTATTTATTTCTAGAACGGGAGAGAAAATCTATATAGATGCTAGAAAGCAAGCTACAGACAGAATTAAGTGAATTGAAAACTAGTGTTGAAAGGTGTAAAAATCAAGTATAAAATGACATTATTTAACGTATTAGAACCCTGACTAGCAGAATAAAAACAAGCATTTAGACCAATGTCAGCAAAAACTTCTTAATGATTATGACTTTTTAATGATGATGAGCGTATAACACTCTCTCCAGGGAAGAAATGGAAGCTAACGTTTATAAACTCTGTAGCTTAACTGGATAAAAGATAAACCACTAGACAACATCCTTTTGGGAATAATATGCATTGGCAAGTAAGATGAGATAGTCTAAAATTAAGAGTGGAAAATAAATTTATTACACTCTGTTTCTATGCTATAATTTTATATGTAAAATTAAATTGTCATTCACTTTTCTGAATGATAACAAAAATTACTTCTTTAACTATTTTTAAATGAAAAACTCAGCCAAGTTTTCCTTTCTTGGAGTTATCTGCCTAATAGCTATAGTTACACTAAATATTTTGACTTATTTTAACACTTTTAATTTCCCCATTCTCAGCTAAGGAGACACAAATGCTGGAAAGCCACCACATTTGCTGAAAGGGGGCTTGGAAGTCCTGATCCAAGTCAATTAAAAATGTACCACATGTCAATCATTAATATTTTCAGTCACATGAAAAGCAGTACCATCTACCAATTACTTTTCAATACAAAAAACAATGAATAAATTATGTCAAGATTTCCAGCAGCTTGTTGATCTCAGCAGAAGCATCTTAATTGTGTTTTTGACTATGAACAGTAAGAAATTTTCAGGGTCATTATATAAAATGAGGTTGTTTTCTTTCTAGAGAAAAGCCTTGTTGAGAATCAAGGCTAGAGTTAGGAAGGAACAGAGCATATCCCTTTGACACTTAGAGGAAAATATACTAGAAATGGTTTGTTGCCAAATTGAGAACATATGCATCATGCGATTCTGTTTTGAAAAATATCTTTGATCAGCTTGAGACCAATGTTCCCAAGAAACATGCATGTCGAGTGTGCTGTCAGAGTCCTTCCCTTCGCTGAGGTATCTACAAGGGACGTGAAAAAGGAAAAAACAATCAAAACCCAGAAACATGTGGAAGTCACTTTTATTTTGTGCGATAATTTATCATGGAAGAGTTTACATTATTTTTAGTAGAGAAGATTAAGTGGTAAGCCCTCTTAAAATTTTTACTTAGCTAAGACGTTATTTCAGCTTTATGTATAACTTCTCATTAAGGGTCTTGGTATGTCTGGAAGATGGTTGAGTGAAAGTAAGCTTACTGCTCAAAACATGTTTTACAAAACAGCTAAAATTAATAACTGGATGAGCTATTCATTATTATTCAGAACACGCTGCTGGAAATTGACAATTGTTAACCCCCGACTACAAAAAACCCTACTGTGATCCACTAGTGAGTGGCATCATGTTGACTAAGGCTTATCACATACTTGAAGACTGAAAATTCTTTAAATTTACAAGTAAAACAAAATTATGCTGAACATGACAGAAAACATTAATGTGAAGTATCTTTTGTTGAAGTAGTGATTTTTGTACCAATATAGGGTCCATTGAAAATTGAAAAGTAAGTGAGCTGATGGTACTAACGTCCTAATAACCTCATTTTTTAGACATGAATTTAAACTTTTCACCAGTATATGTCAGTAAAATACTATGTAATTACAGGGATGATCCCATGGAAGTAGATTTTATCTATAACAACATTTATAAAACACAGAACACTGTATTTCTATACTCTGTTACATAAACATTTTTTGAGCCTATGTTTTTGTTCAAAAGCAAGGAAAATCTCTGCTGAGAATTTCTTTCCATTGTGAAACTTCCTATTTGATGCAATCTGTGTCCAGCACTTTTGCCATAATCACCTTTGCCACAGACATCTTTGCCACAAGCATTTTTGCTACTAACATTTTCACAGCATAACCAATTGGCCATAAGGCAATTTTGCTGTCAAAGATTAAATAATGAAAAACAAAAGAGTGACATAAAAAAAGACACAATGAAACACGAGAAACAAATAAAATTTAAAAGACTATATTGAGAAATACAAACATATTTGAATACATTTAAAATGTGTGTAGACTCATGGGTCAAATAACTGATTTTGTGGGTTGTACCTAAGCACTTGTCTTCCAAGTCTTTCATTCACAGTTACATATATATATATATATATATATATATATATATATATATATATATATATATATAAAATTTGATTCATCTCCTCGTTCAGCATCATGCTTTTTCTTTTTTGCTAAAATTTCTTTCTTCATTAAGAGAGGTATCAGTTTCCTAACACTAGGATGAATATTTGTAACTGAGCTTTGTATTCATTGTGAAAACCTCTACAATGTTGTACGTTTTGGGCATCTTGTCGCATGTTTACTGATAGATGTTCTAAAGTTCTTTGGGAAACATGGGCTCAACTCTGTGCCTTTGAGGCCCTCTACTTCATTCTCCTCCAATACAGTGTGTTTCAAAACAAGAAACCAAATGTTGGGGGAAATCATCATCATCTATCAGCTCGATAAAGCCATCAATAACACTGCTAACTGGAGGAAATGCTAATACATTTCAACCAGCTAAAACCAAACTGGCAAACTAAAAACTGTCAACCAGTTATTTTATCTTTCACGGCAAAATTGTGTTACAGCCAATTAGTTTTGGTGAACATGTTTGTGGCAAAGATGTGTATGGTGAAATCAATTTAATACATTTCCTTCATCACACAAATTATCCCTTGTGTTTTCTGTTGTTTAATATAGTGTCCATGAGGTGGGGAATAGTTCCATAATTCATGATTCATGGCATATATAATCTTAGACTACACTGTGCCCTTTTATCCACCATACTCCCAACTCTGAGCTATTTATATGAACTAAATATTGATAGTGCTTAAACTATAATCATCATGATCATTAAAATTATAGTCAGGATCTGTATGGAAAACATACTAGGTATCTATTAATTTCCATCATCAAGGAAATACAGCGAAATGTGAACTAGACCACATTAGATAGTTCTGGAATGTGTAAATTTTAAGAATTCTTCAATCTCCCAAGAATCAACAGTTCCCAAAGGTCAATTCTGACAAAACATAAGATATATTTAGATCAAGCAATGGAGCTGGTAATGTGCTCTTTATACTTTAATCCCTTTAAACATTCAAAGCCTCCATGCAGGCAGGGCAGGATTTACTTGTTTCACCTTACACTTAGCTTTCCCACTCAGGAGCTTTAAGGTGAGACTCCCAAAAGATAACAAGAAGCTAAGATGAGCTCATCTAAATGCAACCTAGTCATTCAGGTTTAGATAATAGCCACTGCTGAGATATTTATGGTTTTCAACATTTGTTAGCATTGGTAACCAACCAGGCCCTAGCAACTGTATTAAGTCATGAGCTGACACAAGTGCAAAGTAATTTGCACAGGCTGAAAAAGGAGAGTCACAAAGAACTTTAATAATGTAAGTTTTATTTGAACTTTGCCATCACCCTAGTTTACAAAAGTTAATTCCTATCCTCAGTTTCCAAAGACAAAGATTAATTGACCCTCCTTATCTGAGTGTTCTTCGATTAGAAATGTTCTTTTCTCATCTATATCTTCCATCATAGATGGTGGTCGCTCAATAAAAAGATGTGCCCTGAACCAATGTTTCCATTTTTCAGAAGTACAATATGTGGCTACAGGTTACTGCTTTAGTAAAGCTATTACTTTTACTGTCAACATGACTGCTGCCCTAAGATGTCTCATTAGGTGGAATAAATTGAAGCAAACAAACACAACATTTGACCAAATGCCCTCCTCCCCGCAAATATCTGCTTTGGTGATTAAAAACTAAATAAATAACTTCTGTAATCAGACATTAAAAAACCCTGGAGAATGGGAGTTAACCCTAATTGTACCTCTAAGAATGTGTCATTGGATAAGACTGAAGGAGAGTAGGAGAGTAATCAGATTCCTAAATTCTTAAAACCAGAAAATGAGGAGCTCTTCCACTATGCAGTCCATTATAACACAAAAGTATAAAGAAAACGATTCAAAGATATAAAGACAAACAGAAGATTCCACATCTAAAAAAAGCAATGGGTTTATTCATGAAAGCTAGTTAAACATATCATTTGCCTGTGTGACAGATTCATTTAAATTCTAATTCCTGTGGGAACATAGATGAAAGCTTGAATTCAGCCCAAGTTTTGGCTTGTGCTGTCATTTATAAATAGGACTTTAAGTTTCTGATTTGATTTCTTATTGAGAAATGATCAAATCTCTTAAAGTACACAGCCAAAAAGAAACATCAATTTGTATAAAATATTTTGTAAATGAAAATTAGTCAAGAAGCCTTGTCTTGAGCTTATCCTGCTAAACGTTAGCATTAACCCCTACTTATTTTTAAGACCGTTCAACATAATGAGCCAAAAATTATCTGTCTCACATATATTATAGATTTTTACTTTTTAGGATATTAAATGCACAAAAAATTTTGTTTGACATCTATCTGTATGTCATTTAGACTCTTGTATAATACTTCCTCTTCAATATTTTGAGGGAAAAAATTATCCTGAATAATTCTACCTGTTGGTCAATACTTAAGTGTTTTAGGGTTGAACTGATTCTCCCTCAAAAAAGACATGTTGAAGCCCTAATCCCCAGTACTTCAGAATGTGACCTTATTTGAAAATAAGGTCAATATAAATGCAATTAGTTAAGATGAGGACATACTGTTAAAGTGGGCTTCTAGTCCAATGTGGCTGGTGTCTGTATAAGAATATTGTTATATTCTCTGTGAAGACACAGAGAGTTAGGGAGAACAGAAAGTGATGATGGAGGCAGAGATTGGAGTTATGCAACTACAAGTCAAGGAATGCCAGGAATTACTGGTAGCACCAGGAACTAAGAAAAAGGCATGGAGTAGATTCTTCCCTATAGCCTTCCATAGAGCATGGTCCTGCCAACAACTTGATTTTAGACTTTTAGCCTCCAAAATTGAAACAAAAAATTATGTTTTTTAAAGCCACTCAGTATGTGGTACTTTGTTAAAGCAGCACCAGGAAATTAATACAAGTCAGAAAAAATAAAATTGCTTTTAATATAGAGACTATCAAGCTTAGATTTTCTTCATCTCTATCTTCTCCCTTTAATTGTACCCCTGACATTTTCCTGCATAATGGGAATAAAGTGTTACTGACTTCCCAGAGCCAAACACATAATGTAAGAGAGCCAAGCCAAATTTTGAGGCTGGAGAAAACGTCTGGTTCTCCTTACTCTAAAACACAAACCATAAGACCAAAACACAAAACTTGACAGAAAGCTCTAAACACGAACTGGACATTTCAGTAATTGGCAAATCATTTTTGGGATAATGCCTCTAAATGCTATAAATGTGGCTGAGTAGTATAGAAGGACTGAGGAACTAACACAAGTCATAGAAGGTATGGTTTTTAAAGGCTATGTATGACGCAGGTATGGTTCAGGCAAATGACTGAACTACATAAACTATTCACATCAAATGTAGTGAATGCTGTGATTTTACATGACCTCATACCTAAAAGCAGGCTATCACAAGGTAGGTGGATAAAGAGATAGACTATAGTATAGGATCCATTATGAAAATGCAGTCATATAAATTGGGCTAACACAAAAAGAGAGGTTAAAAATTGCTTTCACTTATTCTTCCCTGTCTTGTTGATCACCAGAACTAGCTAGGAACACGGTGTAATTCTAAACGCTACTGCTGGCTAATTTTTTGATTACTTTTTGTTTCTTAATCTGTCCTTGACTAACACTGAAAATGTTCTAACCTAAACCTCTAGAAGAAAACCATTAGCAGATTCAGGTGACAGGAGACAGGCCGGTTAACTTGGTAAATTGAGAGAGCACTCATTATTTAGGAACTAATATTAAATTTCAATCTGTTTTTCATCACTTACGCACCACCAAGCCAGTCTTAGTTTTGCTGACGATGGATTCTCATCAGGGTAAGAACATCTGAAATTCCAAGTACCAAGCTGGTTTATTAGCATGATACTCTTCATACTGTGGCTACCATATACCCATTTCTTCTATATTTTCCTCTATTTCCTTAGTTACCCTAACTCTACTCTTTGTGATACAGTTTATTTTGACTTTCCATCTTGTGTTTCTTAAAATCCTACTAACACTTGAGATAACATAAACACATTTTGTGATGAGTCTATGCCAAATGCCTTGCTAGGTACTTTGTAAAAAGCATCATCTCCAAATTTTGACAAATTGTACAGACTCTTCTTTTCTTTCTATTTTTATAGTTATCTCTGTTCTCTAGATTTTTATTTGTTTTTCTGGTTTTGGAACATTTTGATGTCCTTATTACCTCCAACTCTTATTTCATTTGTGTGATAGTTCTGTTATTTTCTATCTTGCCTCTGTCTTCTTGCCTTAGTCAGGAGTCTCACTCAAAGTAGTCTTTCACTGTAATCTGTGAATAGTTGCTTAGGGAAAGTTCTAGAGTCTAATTAAATTTGACATTAATTTTTTTTCTAACTTTCTGAGTTGCTATAAATGAAAATGAACACCTCATGGACTAATGGAGGTTTCTTAAGATGAAAAGTGATTCAAAACACTGAGAATCACACCAAGAATCTGACATCACACAGTGTAATATAAAAATAATGAAACATAAAAGCAGAACAAAATATAAAATATTGGACAATGTCACAAAATGAAAAACTCTAAGTAAATGCAAAAAAAAACTCTTCAATTAATCATTCAGTAAGCACATTAAAAAACAAACAAACAAACAAGAAAACTACTATAAGCCAGGCGCTTTCCTTAGGGCTATAAATTTTAAGAGACATGTATAAACGTTGACTTTGGGCAATCTACTGTGTGACAAAACTGATATATATGAAACAATAATACACTCTATTAAACTGGTGAGTATGCTGACTATAAAAACATTAAATGTTCAGAAAATGAAAATATCAAGTGTAGACAAGAATAGATTTGGAGTTAAGTAGTGGAATGAACCCTCCCACAAATGACAATTATATAAACAAAATAAATTATTTTCAAAAACCAACTATTTAAAGGCACCAGAAAACATCCAAGAAAAGACAGAAGCCCAAGTTTACTTTTGAAAAATTGCAAGTAGAGGGGTCAAAACTGTGAGTCTGTGGCTTTCTGGTTATGATGGTAGAAAATAATAACAAAAGCTGCAGGTTTACTGATATTGTGAGAGAAATTTGGAATGAGACCAAAAATCCAGGAATGGCAGCTAAATTATGCACACACAAAGGAGAGCCCAAGGGACCTAGTGTCATCTCCTAATTTTGTCTGTTAAACATAGGTATTACCGCCTAATTTTTATAGATGAGAGAGGAAGTTATCGTGATAAAAGCCTGTGAGCTTCCTGCTTTTTTAATTGAGTGTATTTCCCAAGCTTACACAATGTGGAATGTAAAATGCTGACTACTCACAGACTGGACATCTCAGAAGACAGATATAAACTGGAAGAACAACTGGAAATATGGAAGTCTTAGAAATACAGAGCCACAGGAGGGAAAGCCCCAAAATATGAGTAAAATAAATTTGAGTTTGATTCCCTGGCTGACCAACAAATTATGCAGGCATGGGAGAGGAAACTTAATTAAAACTATCAGCCATAAGAATTAATAAGCACAAAGTTATTAGAAGCTACATAACATAGGAAACAGAAAGTTTGTAGTTTAAGTCTAGGCAAGTTCACCATCTACTAGAACAAGAAAACAAAGAAAGAAACACAAGATAGAATAGAGAGTTGTTGCAAGGTATTGCCTACAATGCCCAGTTTTCATATTTCAAGGCAAATATCCTCAGATGTTTTTATCTGTTAACTAATTTGATTCTTAGAATAACCTATGGGGTTGGACTACCACCATCCATATTTTTCACATGTGGAAATGGAAAATCCACACAGCTTTCCCACCCCTCCCCCACTGGAAATTGCTAGTAAATTCTATACTATTTAGGAGAATTTAAAGACATGCAACCATAATGAATGCAGATTTGCTTAAAGCAAAATCATGTAAATTTTATTTGCCGAATAATATGAGTAACAGTTTTTATAGCTCTAAAACAAACACATATTAACATTGGTAATATTTTTGTGATCTGAGAAGATAAATAAACATATATCAGATCTATATCTACATCTTTATATCTGTCGCTCTATACATCTATAAATCTACAGTTTTTTTAAAAAATAAATTCATTCATTTATTTATTTTTGGCTGTGTGGGGTCTTCGTTGCCGTGCGTGGGCTTTCTCTAGCTGTGGTGAGCAGGGGCTACTCTTCATTGCTGTGCGCGGGCTTCTCATTGCGGTGGCTTCTCTTGTTGCAGAGCACGGGCTCTAGGCATGTGGGCTTCAGTAGTTGTGGCTTGCGGGCTCCAGAGCACAGGCTTAGTAGTTGTGGCGCACGGGCTTAGTTGCTCGGTGGCATGTGTGATCTTCCCGGACCAGGGCTCGAACCCCTGTCCCTGCATTGGCAGGCGGATTCTTAACCACTGTGCCACCAGGGAAGTCCCAAATCTACAGTTTTAAATTACATATTTTTGCTTTCTACTTTTCTATATCTTATAATTAATATATTATAATTTATAAAATGCATGTTATAAAAATATTTTTACTTTAAAAATATAGTGTTTGTTGACATATAGGATATTAATCAAGTTTCTTATACATAGTTTAATAGTTCTTATGCTGCTATTTTTAAAGTTTTGCCTGTTAAACCACATTCATTTAGAAATGGAGTTAGATTCTCTAAGATCAGAGCACAAATCAAATTAACAATTTTTGTATAAATATTAAATTATATCTGACACTTACATTCAGGAATTGGGGCTCTTAAACTTTACTCTAAATAGAAATAAGAATCACCAGTATTAATGTTAAAATTAAACTCATCATCTTTATTCTAAAAGTTTCTAATTCAATATATGTGGGTGGGCCTTGTAAAGTGTATTTTTAACAAACTATCTCATATGAATTTTATCTCAATTCATAGTAAATAACATCTATGAAACTGTCCTTCTTTGATGCCTTAATTTTATTTATTTACAAGTCTTGTTTAAGGCCTAGATATAATTGTGGGTATTTTAGAGAACTACGTTAAAACATTGGTCTTCAAATCAAAGTCATCTGGGGTACTGTTAAAATTATACACACTTACTAATTCCTGACAAGATAAGAAACCAGCATGGGTGTTTGCCTTCCTATGCTGAATAACCTTAGGGTTATCACAGGAGGGAAAGGGGGCTTGAGTGGATCCATGACTAAACACAAACCGTGAGAAATCCTAGGAGAGTCCAGTTTGGGAGGGAAATGACAGTTTACAATCAATGACAGTACAGTGGTCAGTAAACATAGATAAGGCCAATTTTGGGGAAGAATTTGTAAATTGTCTTGTGACATTGTGGTCCCTCTGCATTTTTAATATATAACATGAAAGCAGATGGCCTACCACCAGGTTCTCAGGGGGATGTGATGGAAGGGCAGTTAAAATGACTTCAGGTACCCCTACATACGAACCTTCAAGTTGCAAACTTTCAAAGATACAAACACGTGTTCACATGTCCAGTCATGTAAATTAGTTCATGTGGCTGGCGTATACTGTCAGATGCGTGCATCCTCTACAAGTGGTTGTGCTTTTGTGTACTTTACTGTACAGTACTGTATAGAGTACAGTAGTACAGTATCTTTATTTCAAGCTCAGGATGTTTGGAAGCAAGTGTAAAAGCAGCAGTGATGGAGCTGGTACTGCTAAGAAGAGCCAAGACGTAACAATGGAACTTGCTGTGCAACACAAGGAGCTTACTAATGAAGACCTGATGGAACTGGAGGCCCAGAGAAAGGATGAAGAGAGACAAGAGGAAGAAGTAACCAAAGAACTGAAGAGGTTCATGACACAGGAAATGGCAAGGGGGGTTTTCTTTATTTGAGGAGGCACTGTTAGTTTTTGAGGCACAGAACCCGAACATAGAATGGTACTCGAAGGTTGCAGCAGCTGTTCAGAATGCAATACAGTGCTACCATGTCATCTATGATGAGGAAAAAAGAGCTACTACCCTGATATCACTGGATCGTTTTTTCAAGAGGGTAGATAGAATTGAATCCAGTAAGGAACCAGAACCTGTGTCATTAATGTCAGGCGTGAGTGAAATTGCAGCTTGCCCTCTGTCTCCTATTGCTGACGATCCTTCAGCTCTACCATCTCCCACCTCCTCCTCCAGTCAGTAACTCTTCTTCCCTGTTCATTCAATGCCAGCCCCTGTATGCCAGCTGTTGTACTACTGTACTTTTCAAGGTACCTGTACTGTACTGTAAGATTAAAAATGATTTCTTTATTTTTTTGTTTGTTGTTTATGTATTATTTGTGTGAAAAGTATTATAAACCTATTACAGTACAGTACTATATAGCTGATTGTGTTAGTTGGATACCTAGGCTAACTTTGTTGGACTTACAAACAAATTGGACTTAATGAACACACTCTCGGAACAGAACTCATTCGTATGTAGAGGACTTACCGTAGTATTATTTCTGGTCCCTATGAGTCCCCTTGTTTCAACCAAACCTCTTTCTACATCTAGGTATACACTCCTAGCTAAAATAGATGATAGTCCTAGAAAATGTGTTTATAGGGGAAAATGACAAGATGTTTAAGGAGTACCAGCATTAGTAAAGAAAGATAACAAATGGGAAAAAAAAATCTATACCAATAAGTGACACCAGTTCTAAGAAAAACATAAGAATAAACACTTGGAGTCACAAATTTTAATGAACCTGTATGAGGGATGATAGAGCATTTCAATGTTATTAAAATATATAGAATACGTGAATAACAAAATTAATAAACCACAACAAAAAATCTAACAATATTTAAAATGTCTCTTCACCTTGAGGACCCCATCTACCAAATTATTAGATTATTTTGATAGATGCTGGAAAATACTGGATAGGACACAATACACAAAATATAGGATGTAAGGGAAAAAATGTATAAAAAACAAGAAATATTAGAAAAAAATCCCTATGACAAAATTTTATGTAAAAATATCCAATAAGAAACATTTTTAATGGAGAAATTTTAAGCAATCCTTCTAAAAAGACGTACACAAGACAAAGAAGCCCTTCTTTACTGATACTGTCCAACACAGTTGTAGATGTCCTGACTAACATATTAAGATAAGAAATAGAATAGGATGTGTAAAGAACAAAATGGAACACAGCACAGTGTTATTATTTACAAATAATAACATAACGGTATACTAAAAAACAGATGAATCAATTGACAAATGTTTGAAATAACAGAAGAGATTTCAGGAGGTCAATACACAAAAATCCATAGCTTTCATATATACCAGCAATAACCAATTAGAAACAGGAAAAGAAACCTAAAAATTATACATAGTAGGAACAAAAATTTATAAATTATCTTGAAATTAAATTTGTGTAAGAAAAATTAAAACACGAAGTAAAATATACTAAAAAATCTGATTATATAGAGTTGTATACCATGTTTTTAGATAATGAAAATAATATTGTAAAAAAGAGAAAATAATATTTAAACATAAAAATTGATAAATCTGAAAACTTTAAAATTTGTAAATTTGAAAATTCACATTAAATAGTTCAATTCATAAAAGGATACTAGACCAAATTAACTAATTGATAACAAGTTCAAAAAAATATTTGCAGAATATAAAATAAGCAAGGGATTAATATCTGAAATACTATGGAGCTCCCACTCCAGTGAGGGGGTACAGGAAATGAAGATAAAAAGCAAGAAAAAAATGGGCATTAGAAATATGAAATATACAGAACAGGGAATGTTAATTGCTAATAAATATAGACAAACGTGGTGCTTCATATAGAAATAAATGCAAATTAGTATGATAATAAAATAACTATATTTATAGGACACTATAATTTAAATTAAAACACTACCTACACATATTCTTTTTCAGGATTCATCAGTAACTAAATATACATGTGGAAAGAAGTATAGTGCATACCCTACAGTAAGTATCTATGGGGGATTTAAAACATCAAAATTTGAATGGGAGAGGTAGGGAAAATGTAATTTAAAAAGGAGCTTTATCTGGACGAATCATGATAGTAAGCCATAATCAGAGAAGGATGACTATCTCAGTGTGTCTGTGTGTGTGTTTTAATTCCTGAGGTCCTTAAAACAAAAAATAAAACTGTAAATTAAAATATAGAGAATCAAGTCCAGATCTACTTAAGTAGAGGGTCCAAGAATGAGGATCTTTAATCTATATTTACCATAAATAATAAACATATTTCTATACACCAAGAAAAATAACTTGGAAAATAAAATTTCAAAAATACTTATGGAAGGTAGTCATTTAATTTTTTTAAAGTTAGGAAGTCTTTAGAATGTATATAAAATATTAGAATTATAAGTAAATTTAACAGTGTTATTGGATCAAGGTCTATACATAAGAATCAAATTTATTTCTATAAGCTAGCAAGAATCAACTTGAAAACAAAATTTAAAATAGGTATGAAAAATCACACATTGAATTAAGATTCAGGAAGATTTTAAACAGAGGAATTTAAAACTTGTAAATATGTCTTCTGCTGAATTTTCTGAAACTTAGTAGATATCTCCTAGCACTAAACTGAATGAAAGATCACTGATTTCAAGAATAAATAATTTATCTTCAGAAACTGTTAGACCTTGACTTTCGTATGTTTTCAGCTTCAATTCATTCTCTTAATAGCATTTTAAAGCAATCAGTTATCTTGATATGTGTAGTAATATTGACTACTATGAACTGAGTGAGCAATGTCTCTGCCTCTCCATAATTACATATCATATGTCGAATTCCAGAAGCAAGATTTCAGCTTCAAATAACCTAAATGAAATGTTGACTAGATAGATGCATTTTGCTGTTGGAGTGTACATTTCTTGTTCTCCAGGAGTGAAACTACGGAGATTTATTCCATCTTACAAATGATTCTGGGGAAAAGGAGAGTAGGAACTGGTAGATGTAGCATAACAAAACTGATCAAATATTAGGTGAATGACCACTACAGAAAAACATAATTCTAACTATTTTGGTATATTACTCCTCATAGTAGTTCTCAAAAATTCACAACAATATTGATTTTCCACTTTGGGCGAGTCAGAGCTGATTGGAAAAGTTACAATCAAAGAGAGAAATATACTCTGCAAGTACTCAGATTCAATTAAAAGATTCAAACTTGTGAGTTTGGATATAACATTGGCAATATTGAGAGTTCTAAAATATGCCTTCTTCAAACTGCAAATAACCTTTCTCTGTACCATGCTACTTTTCCTCACCTATGCTAATTTATATTGGGCCATTAATTCAAATACTTTATTTCAAATTATGTAATATTCTGTACTAAATGCAATTTTGAGGGATCATTAAAAATATTTGATTCAATGGAGTAAACTGCTTCTTTCTGAACATATGGGTAGGGGTTAGAAAAACACATGTACAACAGAGAAGACCAAGTATACTGCTATTACGTGTTAATGTTAGGGCTCATATTCTCTGAAATTTCATAGCCTGATCCCTGTCTATTTTCTTATGATTCTAAATAATGGGGCTGCTTAACCTAATCCAATAGAGTCTCCAGATGTATGTATATTCTTTACTCTCAGTGTTCAGACTCCAATTTTCAAAGCCCAGTCAACAGTTTGTCATTTTCTTCCCAAGGTTAATTTATAGCAGGGATATTCATTGTCTTCAAGGAAAACATTCTGTCTTACCATAGAATATGTTTCACCCCCATGTTCCAGCATAGTTCTCAGAGTCTGACTTACTTAAGCTTAAATACCACATGTTGGACTCCAAGAATCCAGCCCAAAACAGACTATAACAAAACTAGTCTCATTAAAACTTAGCCTTGGGCTTCCCTGCTGGCGCGGTGGTTGAGAGTCTGCCTGCCGATGCAGGGGACGCAGGTTCGTGCCCCAGTCTGGGAAGATTCCACATGCTGCAGAGTGGCTGGGCCTGTGAGCCATGGCCACTGAGCCTGCACGTCTGGAGCCTGTGCTCCGCAATGGGAGAGGCCACAACAGTGAGAGGCCTGCAAAAACTTAGCCTTGTATAAATCCTGGAATAACAAGACCTCATACCTCCTAAGATAACTGTTTGTAAACCCCCAAATTTTAGGGACCTTCAACTGTAAATCCATGTTTTGGAATGTAAAATAATGAAAAAAATTAACACTGTTAATTATGCACTCAATTTACATTATAAGCTGAATTCTTAACTTCTAATTCTAAAGCATGTACTTTCAGATTAATGAATTGGTCAGTTTACGCCAAGAAAATTGCAGTTGTATTTTCATTACATTTCTGTAACAACGGCCTACTATGGTACTTTAGAATTTTGCTTTTGGGACCTTCGGTTCAAGATGACAGAGTAGAAGGACATGCGCTCACTCCCTCTTGCAAGAGCACCGGAATCACAACTAACTGCTGAACAATCATCGACAGGAAGACACTGGAACTTACCAAAAAAAACCCCACATCCAAAGGCAAAGGAGAAGCCACAGTGAGACAGTAGGAGGGGCACAATCACAATAAAATCAAATCCCATAACCACTGGGTGGGTGACTCATAAACTGGAGAACAATTATTCCACAGAAGTCCATCCACTGGAATGTTCTGAGCCCCATGTCAGGCTTCCCAACCTGGGGGTCTGGCAATAGGAGGAGGAATTCCCAGAGAATCAGACTTTGAAGGCTAGTGGGATTTGATTGCAGGACTTTGACAGGACTTGGGGAAACAGAGACTCCACTCTTGGAGGGCACACACAAAGTAATGTGCACATCAGGATCCGGTGTGTGTGTGGGGGAGCAGTGACCCCGTAGGAAACCTACCTGCTAGTGTTGGAGGGTTTCCTGCAGAGGCGCAGGTGGCTGTGGCTCACGATGGGGACAAGGACACTGGCAGCAGAAGTTCTGGGAAGTACTCCTTAGCATGAGCCCTCCAGGAGTCTGCCATTAGCCCCACCAAAGAGCCTGTTGCCTCCAGTGTTGGGTCGCCTCAAGCCAAACTACCAACAGGGAGGGAACTCAGCCCCACCCATCAGCAGACAAGGAAATTAAAGTTTAACTGAGCTCTGCCCACCAGAGCAACACCCAGCTCTACCCACCACCAGTCCCTCCCATCAGGAAGCTTGCATAAGCCCCTTAGATAGCCTCATCCACCAAAGGGCACAGAGCAGAAGCAAGAAGAACAACAATCCGGCAGCCTGTGAAACAAAAACCACATTCACAGAAAGACAGACAAAATGAAAAGGCAGAGGACTATGTACAAGATAAAGGAACAAGATAAAATTCCTGAAAAACAATTAAATGAAGTGGAGATAGGCAACCTTCCAGAAAAAGAATTCAGAATAATGATAGTGAAGATGATCCAGGACCTCGGAAAAAGAATGGAGGCAAAGATTGAGAAGATGCAAGGAATGTTTAACAAAGACCTAGAAGAATTAAAGAACAAACAAACAGAGATGAACAATACAATAACTGAAATAAAAAATACACTGGAAGGAATCAATAGCAGAAAAACTGAGGCAGAACAGAGAAGTGACCTGGAAGACAGAATGGTGGAACTCACTGCAACATTAAATGCACAAACATTTGCATCATAGGGGTCCTAGAAGGAGAAGAGAGAGAGAAAGGACCCAAGAAAATATTTGAAGAGATTACAGTCGAAAACTTCCCTAACATGGTAAAGGAAATATCCATCCAAGCCCAGGAAGTGTAGAGTGTCGGCAGGATAAACCCAAGGAGAAACAGGCCAAGACACATAGTAATAAAATTGACAAAAATGAAAGACAAAGTAAAATTATTAAAAGCTACAAGGGAAAAACGGAAAATAACATACAAGAGAACTCCTATAGGCTAACAGCTGATTTCTCAGCAGAAACTCTACAAGCCACAAGAGGGTGGCACGATATATTTAGAGTGATGAAAGGGAACAACCTAAAACCAAGATTACTCTACCCAGCAAGTATCTCATTCAGATTCAGTGGAGAAATCAAAAGCTTTATAGACAAGCAAAAGCTAAGAGAATTCAGCACCACCAAACCAACTCTACAACAAATACTACAGGAACTTCTTTAAGTGGGAGACACAAGAGTAGAAAAGAACCTACAAGAACAAATCCAAAACAATTAAGAAAATGGTAATAGGAACATACATATCGATAACTAACTTAAATGTGAATGGATTAAAAGCTCCAACCAAAAGACACAGGCTCACTGAACGGATACAAAAACAAGATCCATATATATGCTGTCTACAAGAGACCTACTTCAGATCTAGAGACACATACAGACTGAGGGGATGGAAAAAGATATTCCATGCAAATGGAAATCAAAAGAAAGCTGGAGTAGCAATACTCATAACAGATAAAATAGACTTTCAAATAAAGAATGTTACAAGAGAGAAGGAAGGACACTACATAATGATCAAGTGATCAATCCAAGAAGAAAATATAACAATTATAAATTTATATGCACTGAACACAGGAGCACCTCAATACATAAGGCAAATGCTAACAGCTATAAAAGAGGAAAACAACAGTAACACAAAAATAGTGGGGAACTTTAACACCTCACTTACACCAAAGGGCAGATCATTGAGACACAAAATTAGTAATGAAAAACAAGCTTTAAATGACACAATAGACCAGATAGATTTAATTTATATTTAAGGACATTCCATCTGAAAACAGCAGAGGACACTTTCTCCTCAAGTCCACACAGAACATTCTCCAGGATAAATCACACCTTCAGTCGCAAATCAAGCCTTGGTAAATTTAAGAAAATTGAAATCATATCAAGCATCTTTTCCAACCACAGTGCTATGAGATGAGAAATAAATTACAGGGAAAAAACCCACAAACATACGGAGGCTAAAAAATATGTTACTAAATAACCAAGAGATCACTGAAGAAATCAAAGAGGAAATCAAAAAATACCTAGAGACAAATGACAACCAAAACACGATGACCCAAAACCTATGGGATGCAGCAAAAGCAGTTCTAAGAGAGAAGTTTATAGCAATACAATCTTACCTCAAGAAACAAGAAAAATCTCAAATAAACAGTCTAACCTTACACCTAAAGGAACTAGAGAAAGAAGAACAAACAAAACCCAAAGTTAGTACAAGGAAAGAAATCACAAATATCAGAGCAGAAATAAATGAAATAGAAACAAAGAAAACAATAGCAAAGCTCAATAAAACTAAAAGCTGGTTCTTTGAGAAGATAAACAAAATTGAAAAACCTTTAAACAGACTCATCAAGAAAAAGAGGGAGAGGACTCAAATCAATAAAATTAGAAAGGAAAAAGGAGAAGTTACAACAGACACTGCACAAATACAAATCATCCTAAGAGACTACTACAAGCAAGTCTATGCCAATAAAATGGAGAACCTGGAAGAAATGGACAAATTCTTAGAAAGGTATAATCTTCCAAGACCGAACCAGGAAGAAATAAAAAATATGATTAGACCAATCGCAAGCAGTGAAATTGAAACTGTGATTAAAAATCTTCCAACAAACAAAAGTCCAGGACCAGATGGCTTAACAGGTGAATTCTATCAAGCATTTAGAGAAGAGCTAACATCCATCCTTCTCAAACTCTTCCAAAAAGTTGCAGAGGAAGGAACACTCACAAACTCATTCTATGCGGCCACCATCATCCTGATACCAAAACCAGAAAAAGATACTACAAAAAAAGAAAATTACAGACTAATATCACTGATGAATATAGATGCAAATATCCTCAACAAAATACAAGCAAAGAGAATCCAACAACACATTAAAAGGATTATACAACATGATTAAGTGGGATTTATCCCAGTGATGCAAGGATTCTTCAATATATGTAAATCAATCAATGTGATATACCATATTAACAAATTGAAGAATAAAAACCATATCATCTCAATAGATGCAGAAAAAGCTTTTGACAAAATTCAATACACTTTTATGATGAAAACTCTCCAGAAACTGGGCATAGAAGCAAACTACCTCAACACAATAAAAGCCATATATGACAAACCAACAGCCAACATCATTTTCAATTGTGAAAAACTGAAAGAATTTCCTGTAAGATCAGGAACAAGAGAAGAATGTCCACTCTAGCCACTCTTATTCAACATAGTTTTGGAAGTCCTATCCACAGCAATCAGAGAAGAAAAAGAAATCAAAGGAATACAAATTGGAAGAGAAGAAGTAAAACTGTCACTGTTTGCAGATGACACGATACTATACATAGGTAATCCTAAAGATGCCTCCAGAAAGCTACTAGAGCTAAGCAACGAATTTGGTAAAGTTGCAGGATACAAAATTAATGCACAGTAATCTCTTGCTTTCCTATACACTAACAACAAAAGATCAGAAAGAGAAATTAAGGAAACACTCCCAGTTACCACTGCAACAAAAAGAATAAAATACCTAGGAACAGACCTACCTAGGGAGACAAAAGACCTGTATGCAGAAAACTATAATACACTGATGAAAGAAATCAAAGATGACACAAACAATTGGAGAGATATACCATGTTCTTGGTTTGGAAGAATCAGTATTGTGAAGATGACTATACTACCCAAAGCAATCTACAGAATCAATGCAATCCCTATCAAATTATTAATAGTATTTTTTACAGAACTAGAAGAAAAAATCTTAAAATTTGTATGGAGACACAAAGGACCCTGACTAGCCAAAGCAGTCTTGAGGGAAAAAAAGGGAATTAGACCCCCTGACTTCAGAGTATACTACAAAGCTACAGTAATCAAGACAATATAGTACTGGCACAAAAACAGATATATAGATCACTGGAACAGGATAGAAAGCCCAGAGGTAAACCCATACACCTATGGTCAACTAATCTATGACAAAGGAGGCAAGGATATACAATGGAGAAAAGACAGTCTCTTCAACAAGTGGTGCAGGGAAAACTGGACAGGTACATGTAAAAGAATGAAATTAGAACACTCCCTAACACCATACACAAAAATTAACTCAAAATGGATTAAAGACCTAAGTATAAGACTGGACACTATAAAACTCTTAGAGGAAAACATACAAAGAACACTATTTGACTTGAATCACAGAAAGATCTTTTTTGACCCACCTCCTAGAGTAATGGAAATAAAAGCAAAAATAAACAAATGGGACCTAATGAAACTTACAAGCTTTTGCACAGCAAAGGAAAGTATAAACAAGATGAAAAGACAACCCTCAGAATGGGAGAAAATATTTGCAAATGAATCGATGGACAAAGGATAATCTCCAAAATATATAAAGAGCTGATGCAGCTCAATATCAAAAAAACAAACAACCCAATCAAAAAAATGGGCAGAAGACCTAAATAGACATTTTTCCAAAGAAGACATACCGATGGCCAAGAGGCACATGAAAAGCTGCTCAACATCACTAATTATTAGAGAAATGCAGATCAAAACCTCAATGAGATATCACCTCACACTGGTCAGAATGGGCATCATCAGAAAATCTACAAACAAAATTGCTTGAGAGGGTGTGGAGGAAAGGGAACCCTCTGGCATGGTTGGTGGGAATGTAAATTGATACAGCCACTATGGAGAACAGTATGGAGATTCCTCAGAAAACTAAAAATAGAATTACCATATGACTCAGCAATCCCACTACTGGGCGTATACCCAGAGAAAACCATCATTCAAAAAGACACATGCACCCTAATGTTCATTGCAGCAATATTTACAATAGCCAGGTCATGGAAGCAACCTAAATGCCCATCAACAGACAAATGGATAAAGAAGTGGTTCATATATACAATGGAATATTACTCAGCCATGAAAAGGAATGAAATTGGGTCATTTGTATTGATGTGGATGGACCTAGAGACTCTCATACAGAGTGAAGTTAGTCAGAAAGAGAAAAACAAATATCGTATATTAAGGCATATATGAGGAATCTAGAAAAACTGGTACAGATGAACTGGTTTGCAAGGCAGAAATAGAGACACAGATGTAGAGAACAAACATATGGACATCAAGCGGGGAAAGCAGTGGGGTGGTGGTGGTGGTGGCGGTGGGATGAATTGGGAGATTGGGATTGACATAGATACACTAATATGTATAAAATAGATAACTAATAAGAACCTGCTTTATAAAAAAATTAAATTAAATTAAAAAATTTTTTGCTTTTGTTCACATTTGAGTTGATATCTCCACTTTCTATAAGAGAAATGATCATATTAACAAAGCTTAACTTAATATTTCTTGAACTTTAAAGCTATTCTTAATTTCTATCTAATGCTACAACATTAGGTTTTTTGTGTGAAGAACACAAACAGATAAATATAAAATAATAGCCTTTTGATTATCTCCTAAATTCATAGACTTTCTCTAGCAATTTTAACTGGAATTTGGAAGTGGCTTCTCAAGATCATGTGAAAGTTAATTTATCTCATTTTCTCTGTCAAATATTTCTATTTTATCCTTGACTATTTTTGAATGCAGCTTGGAATCCAAAGAATAGAGGTCTTTTTTAAAAGTCAGTCTTCCTGCATAATGTTTAATGGTTAGATATATCCCTGAGGAAGGATCTAAATTCATTGCAAATGATACTTTAATGGAGCCTAGCTTTTTTGTCATGCAAAGAGAGCCAAATGAATGTAGCAGCCAGCAGCAATTCCTATGGGAAGCAGTGCAACGTGAAGCAAGTGATGCTGTCAGAAATAAGTAAATAAATACCTCTAGCTTTCCCATTCTAACAATTTAATCCCATCAAAGAAATGCAGAATATGATTTACATGTTGTTGATAATCTTTTTAAAGAACAAGTCCATCTGCTATGGTTTGTTTGCACTTATATATCTGATAGGTATTTTATTCATGATATGCTGGAGAAATTATTAGCTCCTACAAAGTTGCAAGATGTTCATAAGTGAATATATATTCATTTACTTTAGAGAAATGACCCCCTTTCATAGCCATGGGTTATGTTAATTTGTCAGTGTCCATTCTAAAGCACTGTATGTTATCTTTTTTACATATATTGTCCTATACATTATGTTAGGAATATCCATGGCTCTGAATGACTTTACACAGCTATGAAATTTAAAACAGAGGAAGAGCGGGCGTGGGAGGAGGAAGAGAAGCACACATGAAATACCTGACTGGAGTTAACATTCTCTTCAGGAGAGAAGCAAATTCCATGAGAAGTAACTGTTGTAAACTTAATAAGAGTCTAAATAGTTGCAACAGGAGGTAACAATGATTTTATACCCGAGTTAATATTTTCAATAGAAGTCTCATGATAGAAATTTTCTATGCTGTTCATTTCTTTCATTTCTATTTTCTTATGAGATATATACAATAGTTCATAAAGAAAAGCAAATAAAGTAGGTATATTATTATGAACTAGAAATTACTAAATTTTAAAGAGGATGAATTGATCAGTCTTTACATTTATGCTAGTCAATTTTATGTTTTTTCCCTTTTTCTTATATTTGATGTTTTTCCTTCTGTTTTTAAAATTTTTATTTTATATTGGAATATAGTTGATTTACAATGTTGTGCTTCGGGTGTACAGCAGTGAATTAGTTATACATATATATATATATATATATATATATATATATATTTTGTTTTCCAGATATAGGCTATTACAGAGTATTGAGTAGAGTTCCCTGTGATATATAGTAGGTGCTTGTTGATTATTTTATATATAGCAGCATGTATATGTTAATCCCAAACTCCTAATTTATCCCTCCACTGTAGCTTTCCTCTTTGGTAACCAAAAGTTTATTTTCTAAGTCTGTGACTCTGTTTCTGTTTTGTAAATAAGTTCATCTGCATCATTTTTTAGATTCCACATGTAAATGATATCATATGGTATTTGTCTTTGTCTGACTTACTTTACTTAGTATGATAATATCTAGGTCCATCCATGTTGCTGTAAATGGCATTATTTCATTTCTTTTAATAGCTGAGTAATATTCCATTGCATATATGTACCACATCTTCTTTATTCATCTGTTGATGGACATTTAGGTTGCTTCCATGTTTTGGCTATTGTAAACAGTGCTGCAATGAACACTGGGGTGCATGTATCTTTTCAAATTATGGTTTTCTCTGGATATATGCCCAGGTGTGGGATTACTTGGTCATGTGGTAGCTCTATTTTTAGATTTTTAAGGAAACTCCAGTGTTCTCCATAGTGGCTATACCAATTTACTTTCCCACCAACAGTGTAGGAGGGTTCCCTTTTCTCCACACGCTCTCCAGCTTTTATTGTTTGTAGACTTTTTGACAATTGCCATTCTGACCGGTGTGAGGTGATACTTCATTGCAGTTTTGATTTGCATTTCTCTAATAATTAGTGATGTTGAGGGTCGTTTCATGTGCTTTTTGGCAACCTGTATGTCTTCTTTGGAGAAATGTTTATTCAGATCTTCCACCCATTTTTTGATTGGGTTGTTTTTTTTTGCTTATTGAGCTGCATGAGCTGTTTGTTTACTTTGGAGATTAATCCCTTGTCGGTCACTTTGTTTGCAAATAAGTTCTCCCATTCTGAGGTTGTCTTTTTGTTGTGTTTATAGTTTCCTTTGCTGTGCAAAAGCTTTTAAGTTTAACTAGATCCCATTTGTTTATTTTTGTTTTTATTTTCATTACTTTAGGAGGTGGATCAAAAAACGGTTTTGCTGCAATTTATGTCAGAGAGTGTTCTATGTTTTCCTCTAAGAGTTTTACAGTATTCGATCTTACATTTAGGTTTTCAATCCATTTTGAGTTTAGTTTTGTGTATGATGTTAGAGTGTTTTAATTTCATTTGTTTACATGTAGCTGTCCCGTTTTCCCAGCACCACTTGTTGAAGAAACTGCCTTTTCTCCATTGTATATTCTTGCCACCTTTGTCATAGATTAATTGGCCATAGGTGCATGGGCTTATTTCTGGGCTTTCTATCCTGTTTCACTGATCTATAAGTCTGTCTTTGTGCCAGTACCATACTGTTTTGATTACTGTAGCTTTTTAGTATAGTTTGAAGTCAGGGAGCCTGATTCCTCCAGCTCCATTTTTTTCTTTTCAAGATTCCTTTGGCTATTTGGGGTCTTGTGTGTTTCCATACAGATTTTAAGGTTTTCTAGTTTTGGAAAAATGCCATTGGCAATTTGATAGGGATTGTATTGAATCTGTAGATTATCTTGGGTACTATAGTCATTCTGACAATATTGTTTCTTCCAATCCAAGAACATGGTATATCGTTCCGTCTGTTTGTGTCCTCTTTGATTTCTTTCATCAGCATCTCATAGTTTTCAGAGTACAGGTCTTTTGCCTCCTTAGGTAGATTTATTCCTAAGTATTTTATTCTTTTTGATGCAGTGATAAATGGGATTGTTTCTTTAACTTCTCTTTCTGATCTTTCACTGTTAATGTATAGAAATGCAACAGGTTTCTGTAACTTTGTATACTGCAACCTTACCAAATTCATTGATGAGCTCTAGTAGTTTTCTGGTAGCATCTTTAGGATTTTCTATGTATAGTATCATGTAATCTGCAAGCAGTGACAGTTTTAATTATTCTTTTCCAATTTGGATTCCTTTTATTTCTTTTTCTTCTCTTATTTTCATGGCTAGGACTTCTAAAACTATGCTGAATAAATCTGCTATAAACATCCATATTCAGATCTTTGTAAGAACATAAATTTTCAGCTCCTTTGGCTATATATCAAGGAGTACAATAGCTGGATAAACATAGCAAGAGTATGTTTAGTTTTCTAAGAAACCACTGAACTGTCTTCCAAAGTAGCTGTACTGTTTTGCATTCCCACCAGCAGTGTATGAGGGCTCCTGTACCTCCACATCCTCATCAGCCTTTGGTATTTTCAGTGTTCTGAGTTATGATCATTATAGTGGTGTGTAGTGGTATCTCACTGTTTTAATTTTCCAAATGATATATGATATGGAACATCTTTTCACGTGCTTATTTGCCATCGGTGTATCTTCTTTGGTGAAGCATCTGTATAGATCTTTTACCTATTTTTAAGTTGGGTTGTTCATTTTCTTATTGTTGAGATTTAAGAGTTCTTTGAATATTTTAGATAAGTCTTTTATCAGATAAATTTCAAATAAAACTATACCATTTCACAGGTAGTGAAATTACCTTATAATAACAAACTATCTTTAATTCCTCTCTCCCATCCATCGAAACATTGATGGTGCTCATTTCACTCATATGTAAGTTACAGTCATCCAATACATTGTTATTATTATTTTAAACAAATTATTCTCTGCTAGATCAATTAAGAATTATAAAATTAAAGTTTTTATTTTACCTTCACTTATTCCTTCTGCGATGATCTTCCGTTTTTTATGTAGACCCAAGTTTCTGACCCATATCATTTTCCTTTCCTCTGAAGAACTTTTTAAAATATTTCTTGCAAGACAGATCTACTGGTAACAAATCTCAATTTTATTTGTCTGAGAAAGTCTTTATTTCCCCTTTACTTTTGAAGGATAATTTTGAAAAATTCTATGTTGGGAGATTTTGTTTTTGAATACGAAATATTTTACTCATTTCTTTTTGCTTGCACAGTTTATAAGCAGAATTTGGATGGTCTCATCTTTGCTCCTCTGTAGTTAAGGTTTCCCCCCTCCACCACCCCCAGCCCCTGGATACTTTCAGAATTTTTTTAATCTTTGACTTTCTGCAGTTTAAATATGATATTCTAAATGTAGTTTATTCAGCATTTATCCTGCTTAGTGTTTTCTGAACTTTTTGGCTCTGTGGTTTGGTATGTGACATTAATTGGGGGAAATTCTGATTATTTCCTAAAGTATTTCTTCTGTTCCTCTCTCTTCTCTCCTTCTGCTATTCCCATTGTGCATTTGATATACCTTTTGTTGTTGTCCCACAGTTCTTGGACAGTCTGTTCTTTTTTTTCTTTTTAATCTTTTTTCTATTTGCATTTCAGTTTTAGAAGTTTCTATTGACAGATCCTTATGCTCAGAGATTCTTTCCTCAACTGTGTCCAATCTATTAATGAACCTATTAAAGATCTTTTTTTCTGTTATAAGGTATTGTTTTTAATATCTCTAATACATCTTTTTTCTTAGAATTTCCATTACCAATTTGCTGTCAAATGTTATCTATCTTTTCCATTAGAATCCTTAGCATATCAATCATAATTTTTTGTTTATTCTTACAGTCTGATATTTTCAAATTCTCTGCTATGTCTGAGTCTAGTTCTAACAGTCTTGCTCTGTTACAACTGTGGGTTTTTTTGTTTCTTTGTTTGTTTTGCTTTTTGGTATGTCTTGTAATTTGGGGAGTAAAGGCTGGACATGATATACTAGGTAAAAGCAACTCAGGTAAACAGGCCTTCAATAACGTGGTGGTAAGACATGTGGGAGAGGGGGATATTCCTGTATTATGATTAGGTCTCAATCTTTTAGTGAGCTATGCCCCTAGGCTATGAATTTCACAAGTGCATCTCAGTTCTTTTCTCTTGCTTCAGGTGGGAAAGGATGGCTAGAGGGGCTTTGAGTTGGGTATTTCTGTTTCACCAGGTATGTTAGATTCTGATAAAACTCCAATAGGTTAAGCTCTGGTAAAATATTGGGTTGGCCAAAAAGTTCAACCCAATAGTTTCTCTTGAGGGTAGGCCTTTTTTAGAAGAATAGAATGCTCTGGCTATTTCAAAATGGTTACTTTTCCCCCTCCTCCTGATAGAAGCTAGAATGGATTTGTCTATGATATTCTCTGTAACAACCTGGTAGAACTCTAGGGTTTGTTTAATCATGAAATTGTGGGCTCCTCCCCAAGTTTTTACCTCTCAGGCTGTCACACTGAGCCTCTGGAAATTCATCAATTACAGTTCAGATTTTGCTACAAAGCATTGGCTTCAGGGGAGATTTCAGCTTGTGAGTTTCTTCTCAGCTAAGTTGTGATTCTCTGTATCCTCCTGTCTCTTCAATTTTGGAGGCAGTGATATGCCCTGCGACCTCATTTCTCTGGTAGAGCTAAGATCAATTTTTGATTTTTCCAATTGTTCAGCTTTTTTTTTTTGTTAGGATAGAGTGGTGACTTCCAAGCTCTCTTCCAGGAGTCTGGAGGTCTTTTGTATGTATTATTTTTGTGATTTGTTAGTCATCTTGAATATATAGATTGATTAATTTTACCAACTTCAGAAAAGTTTCAGATGTTCAATCCCTCCAAATATTTCATCTACCCATTCTTTCTCTCTTTTCTTTTTGAAAATCCAATTAGATATACATTAGATCTTTACCTCATCCCTAATTCTTCTTCTTTTTTTTTTTAAATAAATTTATTTATTTATTTATTTATGTTGGGCTGTGTTGGGTCTTCATTTCTGTGCGAAGGCTTTCTCTAGTTGCGGCGAGCGGGGGCCACTCTTCATTGCTGTGCGCGGGCCTCTCACTGTCATGGCCTCTCTTGTTGCAGAGCACAGGCTCCAGATGTGCAGGCTCAGTAGTTGTGGCTCACGGGCCCAGTTGATCCGCGGCATGTGGGATCTTCCCAGACCAGGGCTCGAATCCGTGTCCCCTGCACTGGCAGGTGGATTCTCAACCACTGCACCACCAGGGAAGCCCTCTAGTTCTTCTTAACTCTTTTTTTTACCTTTCATCTTTTCACTTTTATGTGTTCCATTCTGTAAAAATCCTTCTAGATTGCCAATTTCCTTTTCATGTGTTTCTGTCTAATCTGATGTTAAATAAATTCATTGGAGATTTTTATTTCAATTATTATGTAGATAGATAAGACAGATAAATATATTTCTAGAAGGCTTACTTATTTTCCTCAAATACATCAGTTTTTTGGGTAATTTTTAGTTCCTAGCAGATTTTTTAAAACATTTCTTTGGGGTTTCCTTGGTGGCGCAGTGGTTAAGAATCCACCTGCCAATTCAGGGGACATGAGTTCAAGCCCTGGTCTGGGAAGATCCAAAATGCCATGGAGCAACTAAGCCCGTGCACCACAACTATTGAGCCTGCGCTCTAGAGCCCGTGAGCCACAACTACTGAGCCTGCGCACCTGGAGCCTGTGCTCCGCAACAAGAGAGGCCATTGCAATGAGAAGCCTGCACACCGCAACGAAGAGTGGCCCCCGCTCACTGCAACTAGAGAAAGCCCACGCACAGCAACAAAGACCCAACACAGTCAAAAATAAATTTCAAAAAATTAAAAAAAATTGAAGATTAAAAAAAACACATTTCTTTGTATATGGTAAAGCGTTATTTTTAGGTAATTTGTGTCTGATAATTCCAGTATTGATGTATATTCAGGTCTGTTTCAGCTCTTTACTTTTCTGCTACTTTTCATTAACAGGGACTTAGTCATGATGCTTATATGCTTGCATATTTTTTTTGTATATGTTTTTCACATTTTCCTCACAAAATTGTTTACGAGAAGTGCTTTATTTATTTCATTTTTTCCACTTTTTGCTTCTTAATTACTGGAAATCAGGCAAAGAAACAATATTTTAAGAAAGAGGAAAAAGAGAGGAAGAGAAGAAAAGAGAGAGAGAGAATAGCAATATTAGGTATATTTATCTTGACTCCTGAACTCTGTACAATATGTAGCTGGCAGAATCAGTAATTCTTCACTGCTTTTGATTGTTCAGTTTCTTAATCAGAATTATTTCTGAAGATTCTCTCTTTTTATCAGTGCTCCCTATGACACTGGGATGTGCATTTTTCTTCTCTATATACATTTTTATTAACTTATATATGATATTGGCTTTAGCTCTCTCTCATGTAGGAATTGAGTATATTAGCTTACTTTCTCCTTAACTGACACACACCAATTATAGACGAAAAATGTCTTCAGTTTTTTAATCAGCAGTTTACATCCATTTATATTCTTTTAAAAACTATAATGCAGTGGAGAAGCGTGTATGCAAAACATGTGCATATTAGTTCTATAAGCCATAGTGAATTTCTGCAGTAAACATACAGAACAGATATAGGAAGAGACAAAATCCTTCAATATGTCCATTCCCTCCTTAAGCATTTTAATATTCTCTCCAGTGCCTTTATAAGGCAATATGCTTATAAATAAGCACACTATTTCCCATGCTATTCAAGTTCTTTACTCTGGTTGTTGCTTGTTCTTACTTCATTCTAATAAATAAGCATTACCTCTTGCCCTTGTTCTTTCTCCTTATCATCCAAAATTTATGCTTCAGCTATGTTGATTTATTTTAGTCTCAAATTCCAGATACTTCTAAGCTTGTCTACCATACCACATTACCAACAAGAGGAGAAATTAAATGTGAGGTTTCTTATTTTTTTCAAAAGTAGAACTTTAGATCTACCTACATTCATGCATCCTTAATGTAGTCAGCCTCTGAAAGACAGGGACATAATGTTTCTTGCCTTCTTCTATATATCAAAACTAACTGGATTTTGTCTTACCTGAGGTCCATTCAGTGCTGACTTCTAAATGATAGATTGCCCCAGGGTCTGTCATCTAGCATTTTTTTCTTTTCTCTTTTTGCTTCCCTTTGTGCAATACCACAGCTTTTAAATGAAGTCCCCACCAATAACAAACCTGATCACATTTCTTACCACTCCCCTTCTCTCTACTCCAGACACACTGGTCTCCTCTTTTAGCTTTCTTTTCCCCATCGAGACGAACTTGATTAAAAAAATTATTTATATATGCGGACTCCACACCCACTTTCTTTCAAACTCTAAATTTGCTCACTTGCCAACCCTAGGTATTCACATGATTTTATTTTTATACCTATATGCACATGAACTTACAAATTTATTTCTCTAGCCCAGAGCTCCTCTATGAGCTGTGAAACTTATACCCATTCCCTGCCTCCTTTACATTTCCACTTAGATGTGAAAAAGGCACACTGAGCTCCAAATATTCAAAACTGAAAATAATCATTTCTATTGTGGCCGAACCCAGGGCTTCCTCTAATATCCTCTAAGTGAATGTCAAAAACACGTATAATTCTAGAACACTAGGACCTTCCTTGGCTCCACTTTACCCATTTCTGTGTATGAAAACTATTTCTAATTTTCATTATTTATTTAAAAACCTTTATTTTAAATTAAAGTACAATGCATATAAATACAAAAATACAAATCATCAGTATAGAGCTCAGTAAATTATCATACAATTACCAGCACTGGAAAAACCTATCCTTCTATCCTCCACCAAAATAAATACTATGCTGATCTCTAACACCATGAATTAGTTTTGAGTAGCTCTGAACTTTATAAAATGGATTCATATATTATATATTTGTTTGTATGTCTTTTTTTCACTCAACATTATGTTTGCAACATTCAACCATATTTTTGCTTACAGCAGTGGTTCATTAATTTTTCAGTTCTGTATATAATTCCATTGTATGAATATACAAAATTTAATTATCCATTATTCTGTTGATGACTTTTTCAGTTATTTCAAATTTTTGGCTGTTACACTGAGCCTAGCGTTAATATTTTTTGTGAGTCTTTTTGGTGCCCATATGTACATATAAGTCTGTTGGATTTATCTGTAAGTCTAATTTTTGGATTATAATGTATGTATAGACTATGGTAGATAATGACCAGTCATTGATTTTTCACACTTGGATAATTTTTAAATATTTTCTTTGTCTTCAACTATATTCATACAACTTTTAAGAAAGTACAATTACTAAATTATTGCAATAATCTCCTCTCTGAATCAACACGGGATCCGCTTCAATAATACTGCCTTCTTCTAGACTCATTAATCTTTTTGGAAATGAAGATATGACCCTTACTTACACTTCCACCACAGCACATCTGAATATGATGTGCCCTACTCCCACTCCCTACTTCCTATGCAACCACCACCACAAGCACAACATTTGCCTATCAACTCCCGATCTTCCACTTAAATATTTTCTCATATTTATATGTACTAATATAATACAGATACAATTATACATATATTACTGTGATTCTTTTATAAATGCCTCTCTGCTACAAGATTGTAAGTTCTGTAATGGCAGAGACTCAATGTTATTTCTCTTCCAACTTTGGATCCATAATGCCTAGAAAAATGTATACGACATAGCAGGTATTGAAAAGAAATTGTTATTGAATGCATGAATAAACGAGTGCTATTTACCCTATGTGGAAAACTTTCTCTTCCCTTTCATATTCTCACTTTATCTGGTTAATCACAATGCATCCTTCATATCTTAGCTTATACATTGTTGACTAGGATATCTTTCGAACCAAAACTTTAGTAAAGTGCTCCCCTACTATTGCGCTTTACTTGCAATCAGTTCTTTCTTATTCTAATTTAGCATATGATGCAGCAATGTCTATCTAGTTTAAAAACTCCGTGAGATAGAAGCTGTATCATGTTCACAAGAAAACCCCAGTTCCTAAAACAATTACTAAAATAAAGTATAATTATGTAAATTTTTTTTCCTGACTTGGGACTAGTTTTTTCATTAAAAAAAATTAAATAATGTCTTCATTTTTATTCAATATAAGAGTGTCATATGATTCATTACATTAGTTCCAGATGATAAATATGAATTGCTTCAGGCATGACAGTGTCAAAAGTAATTCACTATATAAAAAGTAAGATGAAGAAAAAGATGAAGAAGAGTAGGAGAAAAGGAAGAAGAGGCTAGGATAGAGGAGGAAAAGAAAAGGAAAAAAGAAACGAAGGAGTAAGAGGAACAGAGAAGTTTGTAATATAAGGATTAAAAACTACTTTCCCTCTTCATCTTCTTTTCACTTGTACTGACCTCAGCCTTCAATATTTCTAACTTTCATTGCTTTTTTAGTCCAAAGCTCCAACAACAATAGATTGTTGTAAAATATCAAGGAAGATATTTTGAAGTGTGTGTAACTCACCCCTAAAGTACAAAACCCTAAGAATATATATACATACATACACACGTACATATATATACATATATGTGTACATACACACATATATACATGTATATATGTGTGTATATATTGAATATATATTTTTTAATTAGTAAAGCTTTTGTTTTGTTCTTTTAATTGCAATAATCAATGCTGACAGGCTGAAGTGTTGCGGGCACTCTCGTGGAGTTGGGTACCATGGTACTACCCCCTCCTAGAACTGAGTTTCATAGTTTTTTTATTTTTTTTATTTTTTGGCCACACCATACAGCATGCAGGATCTTAGTTCCCTGACCAGGGATGGAACCCGCGTCCCCTGCAGTGGAAGTGCAGAGTCTTAAACTGCGAGGGAAGTATATATATGTACATGTATATATATGTATGTGTATATGTGTGTATATATATATTATTATTAGGGTTTTGTATTTTAGGGGTGAGCTACAAATACTTCAAAACATCTTCCTTACTAAAACATATATATATATGTATATATATATATATGTATATATAATATGTCTTAAGTTTCTATAGCAGCTTTATCAAAGAGTCAGTAGTCCTAAAATTGACTTGGGACTATTTATCTACTTCTCTGAAATATGAATAGCTCCCCATTTCTAGAAATGACTAAAGACTGAGTAGATCAAATGAACAGGTAAATATATTTCATCAGACCTTGATATATATTTATATAGATTCTGTAAAATTGTTTCAAAGTTATTTTATCCAATTTCAACAAATTATGAAAATACATTAGTAATATTGATTGATAAAATTATTTTTCAAAAATTTCAAGAATTCTACACATTTGCTCATCATTTACTGTGAATTAAATGTAACCCATGATGTTAAATATGCAATTGTCATTAGTCGTTTAAAAGAGAGAGAGGGAAGAGGCTTGATTGCATAGAGAATACCAATGTTGGTTGAAATGGGGATTATGTCCTTTACACAAAGATGGTATTTTTCCACTGATGGCAAAGATAATAATGACTCAGTAGCATGATGGCTACAGTGCACAAGGAAGAGTAATAGTAAACAATCCATAGTTTATGGAGACATTGTTAGAGTGATTTAAGGGTTAAGAAACCTCTGAGAAGCTAATGATCAATAACTGTCAGTAGTTTATATTGATTAACTATGTACAAAGTACGTGGTAAAGTACTTGAAGACCACACTATGAAATATATCCTCTGGGCAGCAGAAATATTAAAATTTGAAGGAAAAAGATGAGGTTGACTCTGCTTTGATTTATGCTATTTAAACAAAATGTTTTCACATTAATGGTTGCTTTCAGAATTAAAAGGATCACAAATGTACACTAAAATTATAAATATTAACAACTCCTCTATTTCCTAATAAAATAATACAGAGTTGTTAACTTGCATTTGAAATTTTTATTCTTAAAATATGTATCAAGGTAAACACAAAAAGTGCAGTATAAAATGAGGTTATATGGGAGTCAAATGGCTTCTGCTGTTCAAACAAGCATAAATATTTATTACTATTATTCAATATCAAATCCAATGTTATTTTTTAGGAGATTACAGGAGCCATAAGAAAAAGTAAGCCTTCTACAAATAGTAGTATAATTTTATTCTATTTCATCAGTAAATTTTAAATATTCAATAATATATTTTTTTCAATAACAATAATGCTTCTTACCAATTATTTCCACACATGGAACATATTATCTGTTTCTTTTCTTTAGAATCTTTAGTTTTATCTAAAAAAATACATTTTTATTCACCTCATGAATTTAATTCAGGAAAGAACATTTAGGTAAATTTCTGTCATTAATACAGCTCTAGTTTTTTTCATAATCTTCCAAAAGATGACTGTGCATGGTATCTCATAGTCTTTAAATTGTTGATCAATACTGAAAATTTATTTTTCTATTCTTTTTTTTTTTTTTTGCGGTACGCGGGCCTCTCACTGTTGTGGCCGGCCTCTCCCGCTGTGGAGCACAGGCTCCGGATGCGCAGGCTCAGCGGCCATGGCTCACGGGCCCAGCCGCTCCGCGGCACGTGGGATCCTCCTGGACCGGGGCATGAACCCGCGTCCCCTGCATCGGCAGGCAGACTCCCAACCACTACGCCACCAGGGAAGCCCCCTATTTTTCTATTCTTGAGTACAGATAGAAACCAAAATTTTACGTCTGTGATTATACTGGTACAATCAGAAACCTGTGAGTTGTAAAACAATTGCCGAACACATTTTATGCTTTGGTCTCCAAAGTACTTTAAAATTAAAGCAAATACAACGCAGAAGCCCTCCAGCTTTGGATACTCATGCTCTCCTTGTTCACACATCATGGTGAATGAACATCATTGCTGGGAATCAAATATGCAGAATACTGTATAGTTCTCAAAAATAAAACTCTGGAAGCTATGTAAAATATACTTCTTACTCTTGCACATGTAATTAAGATAACATCTAAGCCTGTGTCCAAATTATCTGGCAAGGAATCTCTCCTAATCTCTAAACTTTTGCCACAAAAGTTAAGCTTTCTGTCTCTTCTTTCTATAGTTGGTAATCCCCAAATGGTTATCATATACTCTAGCAGTAGCTGGAGGTTTGGTCTTTAAACATTCACTTAAAGTTCTGTGTTAACATGTGTGATTTGATAGGCCCTACTGTGAGGATATGTACAATCATGGTGATATTTATCTAAAGTAATATCAAATTACACAGATCATGTGATGTGAATGTATTAGTAGAACGTATAGGAAGTAAGAAATAAAATGCATGGTGAAATATCAATACCCCAAAAAGTCTATATTTATTCAGATATGTGAGAACTTTCACTCACAATGTTATGAAAATTCAGTCACGGCAGTAAATACTAAAACAAAAACAAAGTAGTAAAGAGTAAAATAATGATTAAGAACCAAAAACTATATTTTAGACTGTTTAACAAAACTGAGAATGTTGAAAACCACTGCTTTATTGGATGAGTACTGGGTTAAAAATTGACTAGTCAGATCCATGTTCAAATTCCATTTCTACCACATATTAGCCAAACTTTTTGTTTATGTGTACGTGTGTTTACTCATTTATAAAATTGGATTGGTAATAATTATATTATAGAAAAATTGTAAATCTGAAGTGGCTCAAAGCCTGGAAAATAATAACTGAAAATAAATGTATATATTTGCTTTCTTCCTCTGCTCTTCATGGAAGTAATCAGTCTTCCAGAGATAAAAGAAATAATGTCATGTCGTTCCTGATTCACTGTGTTAGTTTAGTAATCTTAAACTTCCATCAGAATAATCACAGCATTTATCACATACAGACAGATAATGGGAATCAAATTACACTTCAAATTCATGAATGGTATGTATGCTTGAGGTAATGGGTCCTGTCAAATAACTTGTTTCATAGTAGTAGTTGCTTTAATTTCCTGTGTATTTCCTCACATGTAAAATCAGAGGAATGGAAAAGACCAGAGGTCTGCAAACTACAGACCGTGGGCCAAATACAATGCTCTCCTTGTTTTTGCATGGCTCCTGGCACCACTCCAGCAGGCTGCCTGGCCCATCTTTCCCTTAGGATCCCAGTGCCTGCTTCCCTGGCAGTTGTATCCCACTGCTGCCCCAGGTCTGCAAGGGCCACTGTCTATACACTGGGGACTTGACTGATGAGGCAAGGGCCCAAACTTTGAGTTGGAACTTTGAGTCCAAGGGAGATGACTCACCTGCAGCCAAGCTGTACAAATTGAGAGAAACAAGCTCTCTGGAAGGAGAGAAGGGCACACCATGGGGATCTGGGAGTAACTGGGTCAGAAACTAAGCCAGGTACCCACCCTCTCACCCACCAGACCCCTTCTGTTCATCCTGTCTTTCTTTCACAGAGAATATCTACAGCTGACGGCAACTAAGTGCAAAGCACTCCTACTACCCCTGTGGACCAACCCCAGGCAAATAAGGTGGGGAAGGGATTTTACCTAAAGTACCTGTCTAATATCCTCTATTTTGCCTTTTGACCTGCAAACCTTAATATTATTTATTATCTGTCTCTTCACAGTTTTCTAACGTGGGTGGAAATCCTTTTTATAGCCACTTTCTCAGCAGTCATACACAGATTATGAAGAACTCTTTTTTTCTGAAGAGCCTTAATGCCCTGTGACTGAGTCCAACTATCTGGGCCATGGATTGTATTTTCTTCCTATGTATGGTTGAGCTCCTCCTTCTCTCCTTTCCTACCTACAGAACAATAAATTTTTACCAAGATGCGGGAAGAATGGAGGCATCTCTGAGGTTAGGAAATCTTAAGTCCAGGCCACCATAGAAAATAACATTTTATTTCTTGTTTTTCTTGCCACTTCTCTAAATCAATTGGGTTGCACAGAGAGATACTTACATAGGAGTGAATAGGCCGTTATCCTTTTTGCAGAACAAAAACCCTCCAATTAACATCATAGCTAATGGTAAAATACTGAATGTTTCCCCTAAATCAGGAACCAGATTAAGAAGTCCTCTCTTATCACTTCTATTCAGTTACCTGCGTGTGGACTTTTCCAAGGCAGTTCAAAATAGGCATCTGGCTTCAAGCAAGAGTGAAGAAAGTGCAAGCAAGACTGAAATTATAATCTTTTATAAGCTAATATTAGTAGCATCCCAGCAATTCTAAGTGCTAGTATATGTGAAACAGTTGAATAGATATATAAAATTGATGAAATGAAAGTTTCTTGCAATGGTCTGAATGTTTGGGTCCCCTCCAAATTCATACATTGAAATCTTAACCCCTCAGGGGATAGTTTTAGGAGGTGAGGACTTTGGGAGATTATATCATGGAGGCAGAGCCCTAATGAATGGGATTATTGCCCATATAAGAGAGAACTCAGAGAGCTAGCTCATCCTTTTCACCATGTGAGGAGAAAGCAAGAAGGGACCATGTGTGAACCAGGATGCTTGCCCTCACTAGACACTGAATCTGCCAGTGCCTTTTTAGACTTCCCAGCCTCTAAGCAAACAAGTAAATGTTTGTTGTTTACAAGCTGCACAGTTTATGATATTTTGTTATGGTGGCTTGAATGAACTAAGAGAGTTCTGAAGTTTTTTTTTTTTTTTTTTTTTTTGTATTAATTCTAAACACATACATTGGAAGGATATACAATAACTTGTAGAATTGAAGTTATTTCTCCAGAGGCAAGAAAGAGGGAAGTATGAAGTTACAGAGAAAATATTTTATGTTTCTTTACCACTAGGGCTTCCTGAGCAAATTTTACTGAAATTTGGGACCTGAACTAGAAGACAAGACTTTGAGGTTAATTTATGACTGAATAGAGAATTCCAGAGACAGGCATGTGTTATATTTCTAAGAAGGAAGAGTCACAGGACCATAAAGACATCCTTTGATTTTAAAGTTGGAGACACTGGCCTTATTTCTCCTCTGGAGAGATTTATTTACTTTCCGAAGTGTGAGGACACAGGATTATTCTCGTTATGTTTTCAAGAGTATTTCCTCAGAAGCTGAGGGTAAGAGCTACCTCTCTATCCTATGTAACCATCAAGATTTCTTTCTTTTTTTTTTTTGAAGTTTTCTTGCCTACTGTAGACCCTCTTACACGTAGGATACATCTGGTTCTCATTGCATCACCTGAGGTGTAATAATTGGGGCAAAAGGAAAGCAGTAAAATTATTGGCTTTAAGTAAATAATATATTTTGCTTCAGAAACTTCACTTCTGAATTTAGGATAATATTAACAAATATAGGTATATGAAATACATTCAGATAGAAGTATACATAGGAGTTACAACTGTGTATTATTTTAACAAAATACGGTCTGAAACAAATATAAATATGAGCATGGTTAAAATCTGGTTGGACATACAATGTTACTACATTGGTCCCGTAATTTTAAAACTAACAAATAAAAAATTCCTTTTCGGTCAAAATGTTGGTAGAAAACACGGGAAAAAAACAGCAGTGGGTTAAAGAAAATTTTGACCTTCACACACACATTCTTATATAGTAGAAAGATGAAGACAGTCTAATTTCACTGCAAAATATATAAGGACATTGTCTGCTTTTCAAGGGAGCAAGATGAACTGCTTTGTACTTACAACCTTGTAGGAAGTAATTCATAGAGTAATATTCTGATTTGGGGACAGCTTCCTTGGAATACTATAATTTTAATTAATAAATGCTTTTTTATAAAATGATCATTCTTTTGAACAACACTGCACTGATTCATAAAGGCTATTATTTTCTTAGAATTAATTTTAAAGGTTTTCAAATGAATGATCTTGGCTATAAGGATAATATTGTCATGAAACTGGCAAAGAGGTCGAGTGTGCACTCATGCAATTTATATGTCATGTGATGCTCACAGAATTCTAAAATCTTTATTAAATAACTATAAGGGATCATATGCTTCCATCTGCAGCAGATGGCAGTGCTGATTTCCAAATGGGAACTTCTCCAGGTTAGGATAACTTCCCTTGAATAGTTTAAGTACTAATGGTGTACCCACAGTCGATCTATTAATTACTTGAGCTGCTCCTAAATCATATCACCAGTCATTATTTTAACTTTAATATGACTGAAGATTTACCTATGGGGATCCATTAAGGGAAAGGAAAAATTTAATCACGTAACTCAATGATTCTTAAGTCATTAGCATACTGGGTGAATCAGTTACCAATGTGTTCAGCCAGAAATAGTAGAACATGGGAGTTTATTTCAATCACCAAAAAGAAATCAAGAGACCCAGAGTTCAGTAGTCATATTGTGCAGCTCACTGATACAACCGGGGACCCACAATCTTTTAATTTCTTTTTCATTAACCATTAGTGAAACATCAGTGTGCTAGCTTCTATTCCCATGTTTAATGTATCATGGTCTCCAGATGGCTATTGCTGTTCTAAATCATACATTGGTGTTATAGGTAGAAAAAGAATGGCAAGAGAGAGAGAATAAATACTGAACCCAGATCGGGGGTAAAAACTTTCTAGATATCTTCAGGTTACATTACATTGGCCAGAAATGTGACATATACTTCCCCTAGCTAAGAGCGTCTGAGAAAGATAGCAATTTGGACTCAGAATATTGCTGCACTGTGCAAAGTTAAGGTTCTGTTATTAAGGAAGAGTGAGAAATTGACCATCCCAACAGTATAAAATAAAATAAATATCTTCTCTGGGTCACAATAAATTTGAATTACTAAAAAAAATATATCTCATTGAAAAGAATATCGATTTACATGTGATAGAGTGTAACAATAGCTATTAATTGATAGCTTACTACTTCAAAAAAAGATATCAGTTCTTTAAAGTGTTAAAAAATTTAAAATAAACACTTTACACAATGTAAATTATTACTCCAAGCATACAAATGAGGACCTGAGACATAAAAAATTGGCTCATATTACTCAGCTACTAAGTACTGAAGGAGTAAAACCGAAGTAATACTAGAGGAGTAAAACTAGGTATTAAACTCCCTAGCCTCAGTGTCTTCGTTTGGACAATGGAGAAAATAATAGTAAACTAATAGTGATGTGGAAAGGATCAGATGATATCATAGATGAAAATGTCTTAAAATAGCAAGTTCCCAGTAAACTCCAGCTATTATGACTATTCAGCTGCTTTGCCACATTTTTAAAATATTCTGAAAAAAAAAAGTGCCTATATTAGCTTTTCATGTGTATTCAGTTCTACACTTGACCATCTAAAACCATTCTACTTTTCCATAAATATACTTAAAAACAGATTCATTAAAACTTTAAGATAGTTTAAACACACAAAGCAGGATGACTACAGAAATATTTTCCTAAGGATTATTTTAAAGTAAATTATTTCCTTTTCTAAAAATTCTCACTGAAGTACAGAAAAATACAAAGCTATGCATTTTACAGCAGATTGATAAAAACATAAAAACTGTCTTCTTTAATCTTCACAATAATTAAAATAAACAGGTCAGTTGTTCCCATTTCCACTTATTTAGAAATGGTAAAATTAAAACACTACATTATTAAATAATTGCCTAATTCAAAAGCCTTCGAAACTACCAGAGGAGGGACCAGAACCCAGTCTGCTGTACTAAATTCTAAATCCAGTGCTTTAAATATAACTTTCAATAAAAACTGCAATGACATCTTACCTTCATATTCCTACTGATTCAGAAATTAGATAAGAAAATGAGCATTCATTCAAATGTATAAAAATGAGAATGTTTTCTTTTTTGGCTGAATAATTTTTGAATACCCTAATTGTTCATGTGAATACAGAATACTTTTTGTACAAAATAATACTTTTGACTTTTAGCTTTTATGTGTTGAAAACAGCCTGACAAAAACAAGTCAATAGAAAATTAGTGAAAGAATTGAAACTTTTAGTTTAAATATTGCTTCTCCAATTGATTTGCTGAATGGCCTCAGGAAAATGGTCTAACACATTTGCATCTGTTTCCTCATTTGTAAAATTGGAAGTAAAATGCTTACTTTCCTACCTCACGTGGGTATTACATGAACTAATTAGTCAAGTGTAACTAGCAGGTAAAGGCATGTTCTGATTAGTTAGTTACTTCTACAGAATAGAGAACTGACTGGTCAGGCCTACTAACATTTGCTAAAAAGTAATATTGACTGAGAAACAATGCAGGTTTATTGTAAGATATATTAGTAAATTTAAAACTCATTTGCTAAAAGAAATAAATACTGAATTGGGTTTGTTCTTAAGACAGAATACACCTGCGTTTCTGGTGAGTTACAGAAAGATCACAACCAAAAAGTTTACTAGAATTTCTCTATTACAAACACTTGTAAGAAATCATGGGACATGCATTCTTTGCACTAAAATGGATCTTTCATTTCCTGGAATTCCACCATTCTCATGTTTGAATCCTCTCTTTAATTTACGTGACAAGTCCATTTTTATTTTGACTACTTCCAGTGAACCTATTACATTTAAACATGAATAGTTAAGTTTTTATGAAGTAAAATGTACATCAGCAAAAGTACACAAAATATGAATGCATAGCTCATAAGCTGAAGCTCAGTGAATCATCAGAAAGTGAATACACATGTAACATAATCGAGTAAAGAAAAAACAGTTTTAGCATCACCTAAGTCCTCAAACTCCTTCCCTATCCACATCATCTACAGTTTCCCCAAAGTACGGCTGCCAGACAAAATACAAAATGTAATATTTGGTACATAGTAAACAGATTTTCATTGTTTATCTAAAATTTAAATTTACCTGGGTATCCTGCATTTTTTTTTTCTAAATTGACAACACTTTTAAAGACAACCTCTTCTCCTTAATTCTAACAACATAAATTAGTTTGGCCTTAAAAAGAAAAGAGAAACACTTTATGTGAAATGAAATAGGTATATTATGAATACTTTTCTCTGTGATTTCTTTTACTCTTGTTTTTTGTGTGTGAGCTTTACCCATTGTTCACTTCTTTTGCTATATTCTATTTGTCTGAATATACTACAGTACACCTTCATTATAATGTTGATGGACATTTCAGTAGTATCAAGCTTGAGCAATCGTAATTAATGATGAAATTAATGTTCTTGTCCTTATCTATTGCTGCCCATGTGGATAATTCTTTCTGAAACTATAATTCTTTAATATCATCTAATTGCCACTCAAAATTCAAATTTCCTGAATTATCTCAAAAATGGACTTTTACAGTTGATTTGTTCCAGCCAGGTTCCAAAAAAGATACAACATTGCATTTTGTGGATAGTTCCCTTATGTCTTTTTTTTCCCCATTTTTTTATCGTGGTAAAATACACATAATATTTAGCATTTTAACCATTTTTAGGAGTACAATTCAATGATATTAAGTACATTCATAATGTTGTGCTACCATCACCACATCACATTTTTATTGATTATATATTTGGAAGTGAAATCGCTGGGTCAAGAAGATGCATATATTCAATTTTAATAGAAATTTCCAAAGAGTTATCCAAAATAGCTGTGCCGATTTATATCCCTACCAGCAGATTATGAGAGGTCTTATTTCTTCACATTCTTGCTAATACTTGATATTGTCAGTCTTTTTAACTTTAACCATCCTGGTAGGAATGCAGGAATGCCTTCAATTTGCATTTCTCTGATTTCTAATGAAGTTGAGGACATGCTCATAGTTTTAGGCTATTTTATATCCCTTTTCAGTGCCTTTTCACATTTCTTGCCTGCATTTTCTATTAGTATGTTTGTTTTTGATAGGAGTTGTTTATATTTTCTTGACACAAGCATATATATGTATATATATGTGTGTATATATATATATGTGGCTTCACAGTAAAATTTTTTTTTTTTTTTTTTTTGCAGTACGCGGGCCTCTCACTGTTGTGGCCTCCCCCGTTGCAGAGCACAGGCTCCAGACGCGCAGGCTCAGCGGCCATGGCTCACGGGCCCAGCCGTTCCGCTGCACGTAGGATCTTCCCGCACCGGGGCACGAACCCGTGTCCCCTGCATCGGCAGGCGGACTCTCAACCACTGCGCCACCAGGGAAGACCCCCACAGTAAAATTTTATAGCTCGTTTAACAAGTCCTACATCCTTGCTTTGTTTTTTATCTGAAGGATTATTTTTTTGCTACTTTTGAATTATGCCTTTAAGTAAAATTTAGATTTAACTAGCCAATTTCCATTAAAAACTTCCTTGGATATTTTTAAGGAGTGCAGTGAAGTTATAAATCAATTTGGAATAAATTGGCATCTTTACACGCCTTCCAGTCAATGACATGGTAATACCTTCATTTATTTATATCTTGTGGTAGGCAGAATAATGACCTTCCAAAGATATCCATGCCTTAATCCCCATCATAAGAAAATGTGTTAGCTTCTATGGCAAAAAGGGTTTTGCAGATATAATTAAGAATCTTGAGATGAGGAGATTATTGTAAATTATGAAAGTGAGCCCAGTTTAATCTGAAGAGTCCTTGTAAGAGGGGGTCATGAGGAGATGACATATTTTACAAAGGATGGGGCCATGAATCAAGGAATAGAGGCTTATAGAAAAGGCAAGGAAATGGATTTTCACCTAGAAGGGACACAGCCATGGCAACAACACTTCTGACTTCTAGAACTATAAAAATAATAAACTTGTGGTTTTTAAGACACGAAGTTTATGATAATTTGTAAAAGCAGCAATAGGACACTGATACTGATATTGGTGCCTGGAAGTGGAGTGCTACTGTGTCATATACCTAAAAATGTGGAAGTGTCTTTGGAATTGGGAAATAAACAAAAGATGGAAGGATTTTAAAGAGCATTAAAGAAAAGCATAGATTGCTTTGAACAAACTGTTAGTAGAAATACAGTTATTAAAGAATCTGGTAGTGAGTATCCAGGAAGCAATGAGGAACATGGCAGAGAAAACCCCCAAAGAGGGGGATGCAGGGTGGTTAATATTAGAGTGATGCAATGTGAGTAAGAATTGAAGTGTTATTGCTGGTTTTAAATATGCAAGAAGGTACTGTGAGCCAAGCAATACTCATGGCCTCTAGAAAAAGAACAGATCTCTCCCAGGAGTCTCCAGAAGAAGTGCAGCCCTGCAGACACATTGATTTTAGCCCAGTGGAACCCATTTTTGACTCCTGACCTTCAGAGTTGCAATTTGCTGCAGCAGCAATAAAATATTAATATAGTTTAAAAATTGTTTTCTATAAATATTTTGTAGTTTTCTATACGGAGGTCTTGAAAATTTTCCAAGCTATTTTAATGCTATTGTAAAGAATTTTTTAGGTTCATTTTTGTTTTTGTTGAGAGTGTATAGAGTGTAGAATAAATTTCTCTACAGTGACATTTTTCCAGTAAACTTGCTAAACCACAAAATAATTCTAGTAATTTATGTGGGGATTTAAAAAAAATTACAAACCTATTAATAACAACATTATTTCTTTCTTTCCACTGCTAGTACTCTGTTTTTTTCTTCTCTTACTGTATTGACTAGGACCTTGAGAACAATGTTGAAGAAAATTGGTGGTCATTGTTCTGATCCTAATTTTAAAGAAAAACATTAGGTAATAGAATATAATGCTTGATGTAGATTTTTCACAGACTGCCCTTTACCAGCATAAGCAATTTCTTTATTCACAAATATGGTTATTTGCAAAGAAATCCTAAACAATCTACATAAAAAATACTAGAACTAATATTTGAAATTAACCAGTTCAAGGGATAGATGCTCAATATACAAAAGTCATAGTATATACATCTAGATCCCTAATCTTGGTTTCAAAAACCAGCCTTTAATAAAAGCAATCAAAGCTCTTGAAAGAAATGGCTGCTTGTAGGACTAAGGCAAGAAATATACAAGATGATCCTGGAGTATATTATAATGCCAAAAAGTAAGAAAGTTCTCCAAAACAAAACAAAACAAAAGCAAAAACAAAAATGACGGGAGTATGTCAGAGGAACACAGGAATCAAATAAAAAAGCTGAAATAATTTGAGCAAAAAATTTAAAAGTAGTATTTTATTATAAACCAAAGTACAAAAAGAATTTTAAATGATGTATTTATTCTTATGAATCTATTTATATCAGTTCATATTGGGCTCAATTCAAATGGAAATAAATAAATAAATAAATAAATAAATAAGTAAATTGTAGGGAGAAGAGACATATTTCCCATGCAGAACAATTCCAAACAATTTATGTAGATATTTCACTCACTCTCAAGGAGGTGAAGCACAGCCCCCTACTCCTTAAACTTGGGCTGCACATGGTGAATTCCTTCCAAATAGTACAGTATGGAAAGGAGGGGAATAAAAGAGTAAATATATAGTGGAAAAACTAGACAAACCCTACTCTGAAGATAATCAAGATGATATCTGTCAAAGATAAAGAAGGCCGGACACTAAAGTGGTAAGGCCAGATTTTAATCAATACTTTTTTGTTGCACTAGGGAGAGGGTCCAGCATAAACGGAACTCAGTTTTGATTTGTACAGAGGTGCCTGGGCATTTTAAATGGAGAATGAGGAGTAGGAAGTGGGGCAGACAGGGACTCAGTAGAATCAGGGAAATGAAAAATTATAAAGCTTTAGTCAGTATAAATACTGATTCGGCTGTGTCTGTTAGCTAGCAATTATTAAAAGTTACAATTCTATTCTTTCATAGAGACTGGAAGACAAAGGTCCTATACATCCTGATGACAACATTTTAAAGAAAGAGCTCTCAGGTCCTTGAGAAAGACAATCCTGAGTTGTAGGATATATATACACATCTCAAAGGAACAGAGGAAGAATTCACAGTTGTAAGCCCTTCTTAGTAAATGTTCTAAGAAAGGGTAGTCATGGGGCTTATTGTCAGACATTGGCTAGAACAAACAAGAAATTCTTTTGGCAGCCTTGAGCTTTCTCAGGCAGATACTTTAAGGTGGCTAGGGTCATTCTAGGGATATGGACTTAACCTGTTAGAAACTGTTAGTGCTTCTTTCAGTCTTTTAATGTGGGGAATGAGAGTGGTTGAAACCATTTGTGTTGAGAGTGTGTAGTTTTTAATAGGTCCAGATGGAGGCCTAGTCCAAAAGGGAGCTCAGAACTTGGCTCGAGTTTGGTCAAGGAGAGAACCTTTGTCATATCAACTGAGTTGTTTTGCTGATAGTAATGTATGCTTGATGTGATAAAATAAAAATGGCACTGTACCACTGTGGACTTTCTCTTCAAAACTTATAACTCCTGTCTAATTATGAGAAAGACCTCAGACAAATCCTAATAGAAGGGCATTCTACAAAATTCCTGACCAGTAATACTCCTTAAAATTGTCAAAATCATCAAAACTAAGACAGCCAGATGAAAGAGAGGGATCACAGCATCATGCTGGTATAAGACATTGTTTGATCTGTACCCCCTTAAACAACAAAGTTTTGGCAACCATCATGAATGAAAGTGCCTCTGTGAAAGTTGTGGGATCCAGCACCATATACCAAGGGACCTGGAAGGAGTCTTGCCCACCTGTGCATAGTGTAATAAACAGACTTCAGTATTTGCTGTGGATCCTGCAGTAGCCTGTGAACTGGTTCCAGGGGCTCTCAGTCATGGTCTGGGAGCACCTGGAGAATACTGACTTGGGAATCGCCCATGGACAAGAGAGGCTTTTTGGAAGCCAGGTTTCCAGAGAAGCCCTCCGTTGGAGCTAAAAACAAATTACAAGTTTTGATGCACTGGAATGGGTAAAAGGAACTGCTTGACTTTGTCTACGTCAACCATCCCCCATGGTGGCACAGTTTAGGGCTAAACAAGTTCTTTTGGGCCCGTGATTTCCACTGTGGGGGAAGAAGGAAAGTGAGTGAGTGAATTCCCAGTTTCCCAGCTGTGAAGATGGTGCCAAAGAGACTCATTTCTCTCTTGCAGCATCCAAACTACAAAACTGAAATCTTCATGACTGGGGTGAGGGAGGAGATCAGGATGGAAGCAGAAAAATTCTCAGAGGGAATTAAAGGGACATGGTTCCTGCTGACTGCATTGTGGACTCCATCAGGAATCTAGCACACAAGTTACTGGGAAAGAGTGATGGAAAGCGCCATGGATCCTCCAACTGAACTGTGGTTTTGTTTTGTTTTTTTAATTTAATTGTAGTATACAGATTAAAGTACAAAAGTATTAAAAATAACTATACTTACCTTAAAATTTCAATGAGCAAATAATATAAAAAGAAGCATATTGTATATATGCACCACATCTTCTTTATCCATTCATCTGTCAATGGACGTTTAGGTTGTTTCCATATCTTGGATATTGTGAATAGTGCTGCTATGAACATAGGGGTGCATGTATCTTTTTGATTTAATGTTTTGTCCAGATATGTGCCCAGGAGTGGGATTGATGGATCATATGGTAATTTTAGTTTTCTGAGGAACCTCTATACTGTTCTCCATAGTGACTGCACCAACTTACATTCTCACCAACAGTGTAGGAGGGTTCCCTTTTCTCCACAACCTCTCCAGCATTTGATATTTGTAGACTTTTTAATGGTGGCCATTCTGACCGGTGTGAAGTGGTACTTCATTGTAGTTTTGATTTGTATTTCCCTAATAATTAGTGATGCTGAATACCACTCAGCCATAAAAAAGAACTAAATAATGCCACTTGCAGCAACATGGATGCAACTAGAGATTATCATACTAAGTGAAGTAAGTCAGAAAGAGAAAGACAAATACCGTAAGATATCACTTATATGTGGAATCTAAAATATGGCACAAATGAACCTATCTATTAAACAGAAACAGACTCACAGACATAGAGAACAAACTTGTGGTTTCCAAGGGGGAACAGGAGTGGGGGAGGGATGGACTGGGAGTTTGGGGTTAGTAGATGCAAACTATTACATATAGAATGGATAAAACACAAGGTCCTGTCATATAGCACAGGGAACTATATTCAATGTCCTGGGACAAGCCATAGTGGAAAAAAATATAAAAAAGAATATATATATATATATATATGCGTGTATACCTGAACCACTTTGCTTTACAGCAGAAACTAACACAACATTGCAAATCAACTATACTTCAATAGAAAAAATAAATTAAAAATAAGAAAAACAAACAAAAAAGTATATTGTGACATTAAAAAGTAAAATAGGGGAAATAGAAGGGTAGAAGTTTTGTATACAATTGAATTTGTTATTGGTGTAAAACAGACTGTAATATCTATAGGATGTTTTATGTAAACCTCATGGTGCCCATAAAGCAAAAGCTTATAATAGGTTCATGAATGATTTTAAAAAAAAGGGAATCACAGAGACTTTCCTGGTGGCACAGTGGTTAAGAATCTGCCTGCCAATGCAAGAGACACGGGTTCGATCCCTGGTCTGGGAAGATCCCACATGCCACAGAGCAACTAAGCCCGTGCACCACAACTACTGAGCCTGTGCTCTAGAGCTCGTGTGCCAAAACTACTGAAGTCCGCATGCCTAGAGCCCATGCTCCGCAACAAGAGAAGCCACCGCAAGGAGAAGCCCAGGCACCACAAGGAAGAGTAGCCCCCACTCGCCACAACTAGAGAAACCCTGCACGCAGCAACGAAATCCCAACACAGCCAAAAATAAATTTTAAAAAATTAAATCTTTAAAAACACAAAAAGGAAATCCAAGTATACCACTGTGAAGAAAATCACCAATTTACAAAGGAAAGCAACAAAAGCTGAAGAATGGAAAAAGGGAACTACAAAATAGTGAGAAAGCAATTGGTAACAAGGTATTAGTGGTCCTTAACTATCAATAATTACTCTAAATGTAAATAGATTGAATTCTTCAATCAAAAAACATATATTGAGAGGATACGAAAACAAAACAAGATCCAACCATATGTTGCTTACAAGAGACTAATTTCAGCTTTAAGAGTACACATAGGCTCAAAATGATGGGATGGAAAAAGATAGTCCATGAAAGGGGAAACTAAGAAAAAGCAGGGGCATCTATACTTATATCAGACAAAATAGACTTTAAACCAAAAATGGTAACAAGAGAAAAAGAAGGTCATTATATAATTAAAAAAGGGTCAATTCATCAAGAATATATAATAATCTTAAAAATATAGGCACTCAACACTGAACCACCTAAATATATTATGTAAATAGTAACAGATTTGAATAAGAAATTGACAAATAATCATAGGGGACTTCAGTATCCCATTTTTCAATGATAGAGCGTCCAGTCAGAAAGTCAACAAAGATGTTGGACTTGAATCATACTTTAGACCAAATGGATCTAATAGACATATATAGAACCATCCATTCAAGAACAACAGAATACACATCTTGAGCTTTCACAGAACATTCTCCAGGATATATTGCCAAACAAGATAAGCCACAACACAAGTTTTAAATTTAAGAAGGTTGATATTATAACAAGTATCTTTTCCAACCACCACGGTATAAAACTATAAAAGGAAAGCTGGAAAATTTACAAATATGTGGAAATTAAACAACACGTTCCTGAACAACCAATAGGTCAAATAATAAATCAAAAGAATAAAAAAATATCTTGAAACAAATAAAATAGAAACAAAACATACCAAAACCTACAGGTTACAGCAAAAGCATTTATAAAGGGAAGTTTATAGCATTAAATTCCTACAGTAAGAAAAATAAAGATCTTAAATAAACAACATAATTTTACACCTCAAGAAACTAGAAAAAGAGGAACTAATTTATCCTAAAGTTAGCAGAAGGAAATAACTAAGATCAGAGCAGAAATAAATGAAATGGAGACCAGAAAAACAATAGAAAAGATCAATGGAACTAAAAGCTGATTTTTCTGAAAAGATAAAATAAAATTGGCAAACCTTTAGCTAGTCTAGCTAAGAAAAAATGAGAGACTTAAATAAATAAAATCAGAAACGAAGGAGGAAACATTACAACTAACACCATAGAAATACACAGGATCATAAGAAACTACTCTGAACATTTATATGTCAACAAAATAGATAACACAGAATGGACAAATTCATAGAATAATACAATTTACCAAGATTGAATCATAAAAAAACAGAAAATATAAACCAACTAATAATGATAAGTAGAGTGAATCAGTAATCAAAAACCCTGCAACAAAGAAAAGCTCAGAACCAGAGGTTTCACTGGTGAATTACCAAATATTTATAAAGAAGAATTAATGTCAACCCTTAATAAACTCTTCCAAAAAACTGAAGAAGAGGGAATACTTCCAAATCCATTTTATGAGGTCAGCATTACCCTGATACCAAACCCAGTTAAGGATACTACATGAAAAGAAAACTACAGCCAAATATCTTTTATTAATATAGATGCAAATATCCTCAGCAAAAACTGGTAAACTGAATTCATTAGCACATTACAAGAATCATACACTGTGATTAAATGGGACTTATCCCAAGGATGCAAGGATGATTTAACATACACAAATCAATAACTGCGATAAATCACATTAATAGAATAAAAGATAAAAATCATATGACCATCTCAGTAGATGCAAGAAAAGCATTTGGCAAACTACAACTTTCTTTCATGATAAATACTCTCAACAAATTGGGTGTAGAAAGAACATATCTTAATATAATAAAGGCCATATATGACAAAACCCACAGCTAACATCATACTCAATGGTGAAATGTTGAAGGTTTTTCCTCTAAGGTCAGGAATAAGAAAAGGGTGCCCACTCTCACCACTCTTATTCAACGTATTACTGGAAGCCCTAGCCAGAGCAATCAGGTAAGGCACAGAAATAAAAGGCATCCAAATTGAAAAAAAGAAGAAAAAATTGTCTCTGCTTGTGAATGATATGGTCTTACAAAGATGTACTGTACTTCATTTTACTGTGCTTCACTTTATTGCTCTTTTCAGATATTGCCTTTTTACTACTTGAAAGTTTGTGGCAAGCATGCATTGAGCAAGTCTACTGGCATCATTTTTCCAACAGCTTTTATTCACTTTGTGTCTCTGTCACATTTTGGTAATTCTCATAATATTTCAAACCCTCCATAAGCAAAAAGATTATGACTCACTGAAGGCTCAGATGGTGGTTAGAATTTTTTAGCAATAAAGTATTTTTTAAACTAAGATATGTACAGTTTTTTAGACATAATGCTATTGTATACTTAATAGACTACAGTATAGTGTAAATATAGCTTTTATACACACTGGGAAAACAAAAAAATTGTGTGACTTGTTTTATTGCCATATTCACTTTATTGTAGTAGTCTGGAACCAAACCCGTGATATCTCCGAGGTAGGCCTATAGATAATCCTAAAGACTCCACCAAAAAACTGTTAGAACTAATCAACAAATTCAGTAAAGTTGCAGGACACAAAACCAACATACAGAAATTAGTTGTGTTGCTATACACCAACAACAAAACATCTGAAAAAGAAATAAAGTTTTACTATCTCCTTTAGAGGCTTTACATATATTACTAATTTTATCATTCTTATTGTACTAGGGAGGGTTTCCAGAAAAATAAATGTTGAACAGAAGTTGTGAAAGTGGAATTATTGGGGTTGGTTCTGATCTTAGAAGAAAAGCATACAAGGTTAGCAGATAATTTTTTTGTAGACGCACTCAACACTTGGAAGACTGCTGCCTTGCACTGGGACAAGGCCCTCATGCTACAATTCTCCTGATGTGCCCCAACCTCCTGTACCCTATTCCCATGAACTACATAAGCCCTGTGGGAAAGTATTGGTGGTCATTACAGACAAGCGTTAAGTCCATGATGTTCAGGACTCATATCTTTTACAGTACATTATCATAATGCTAATATTAAAAGTTTATTCAAAATTTGACAGGTTTCTTCTTGTACCTTATGTGGAATATTCCTTTAATTCCCCTCTCTCTGGCTGTGACAATCTTCTAAGAGAAGACTTATCTAAAAAAGGGTACAAATGAACTTATCTACAAAACAGAAACAGAGTTACAGATGTAGAAAACAAACTTATGGGTACCAGGTGGTAAGGTGGGAGGGATGGATAAGTTGGAAGATTGGGATTGATGTATACACACTACTGCATATGAAACAGATAACTAATAAGGACCTACTGTATAGCACAGGGGACTCTGCTCAATACTCTGTAATGGCCTACATGGGAAAAGAATCTAAAAAAGAGTGGATATATGTATATGTATAACTGATTCACTTTGCTGTACACCTGAAACTGACACCACATTGTAAATCAACTATACTCCAATAAAAATTTTTAAAAATGACATCACTTTTTGAAATTTAGTTAATTTAAGGTTCTTTGCTTAAGTCCCTTATGTGTTGAAAAATATCTGATATTTTAGCTTCCCTAGCTTATTATCTTTGTTAGGATGGAAGCATCCATCTCTAGTGACTTTCTACATCCTCATCACAAGCAAAAGACTGAAAATATTTTTAAATCTATAGTGAATCTTGCAAAGTTTATTATTGTCAAGAGGAAATAGTTCAAAGAAAAAATATATTTGTAAAAAAAGAAAAATATATAACATTTTTCTAGATTTAAGATACCATAAGACCTTTCATATATTTAATAAAAGTTTTCAGCTTTTGAAGTTAAAAAAACAATGGAAACAACAATTAAAATAATACCACATTAAAGGTACATTTAATTATAAAGTTATAACTATATTTTATAGATAAAACTATTTATAATCTTTATCATAAAGAAGCAATGTGTTTTCAAATTGTTATTGGTAAAGTTTTACTTGAAAATTCTAAATGTACCTATGTTGGGCATATAAGGCTCTTTATTCATAAGTGTGTTGTAGACATTACAATTATGGGTTGTCAATCAAGCAAAAAAATGCTATAATTTGATTAATTTATTCAAAATTCTCATGTTGAAATCAAGAGAACTTTTTGTATCTCTGGGGATATTACCAGCCTAGTAATATCCAGTAATACCCACCTAGTCTCCTCAACAAGAAAGCACTGGAATGGAACAATAAAGCCACCCATTGCTGTTTGTAGTAGACAAAGTGTCTAAAAATATTAATAATAGCGATGTGGAAAATATACAAAATAGCACCAAAAAGGCCAGGCTTACACTTAAGAATTCAAATAATGATTTCAGATGATTATTTAGGCAATTCAACTGAAATAGGGTAGACACTTTTCCCCTCAATTTAAATAGCTAATCCTTTGAGGGCAATAATTTTTTATTAGAGATTCTACAAATACATCAGATGGAACTCTTTCTGTGGAGATGACTTTGTAATGTAGTACAATTAAGTGGCTGATCAGATAAGGAGCTACAATCTTAGATTTACTATCAAGACAAGAAGCGTGTTAGCTGTTTCCTACCAGAAATCTATGGCATAAGAGTGGTGAAGTGAATAAAGCAAGATAACATAAGTAGAATGATTACTTGAAATATCACACTCTGTTGCTTAAAAAAAAAATCTTACATACTCTCTTATGTTTTCTTTCTCTTGGTAATTGCTCTGTATACACGGCCTAATGACTAGAATGCAGTGTGTATTTCATAAACGTTTGCTGAGAAAATTGACAAATGAATTAATTCATATTTTATACTTTAGTAATAATAACTTTTCTGTTTTTCAGGTTAAATTATACTAATATTTTTCCCCAAATTATGCAGGTGTACGCTATATTTCTGGGGGAGGGGAGGTGAGTTTAGGTAAATCTGGAACTACTGGGTTTTGATAAAGATGACTGAAGTCTTTTCAGTTTTAATTTCCTAAGTGACTCTAACATTCATTGTATTTAATAATGTCTCTTTTACTATTAATTATTCTTTAAAATATTTCTTAATTTTGGCTAATAAAATAAGGTAATTTTGATTCATAATAATACATGAGAGGCAACAGTAAAAACAAAAAAAACCAATAAAATTTAAAACATAGATTTGTATAGATTTAAATATTGACAAACTTTTTTTCAAGAAGAAATTTTATCTAAACTTTTTTACTATATTACTGACCATCTTTTTGTTTCAATAAATTTGAAGGAAAGAAAGACAAATGGTGAGCCATTAACACCATGTTATAGGCTATTAAAATCATCATGAAGAATTAAAATTTTGATGCTAAAAGGAAAAAAAAGAACTAATCATTTTACCCATTTGCTACATATTAAGAGAAAGCAAATTTGTCCCTAGAGACTAGGACAGTGCCTTTCATGTAGTCAACTTTCATTACATGTTTTATTATATTGGTTATTTTACTTATATGTATTACTTATGTTAATTAACTGTATCACGATTATCAATAGGGCTATGTTCTCTGTATACATTATTTTATTTTAGCAGGAGATAAAGAACAAAATAACAGACTTATAAGAATACTTGAAATTGATTGTATGGTTACTGCTGATGCCTACCCTTCTTAGAGCTTTTTTCTTTCTTGTGCCATCTAGGGTTTGTTAGGCAATACTGCATTATATACTAGGTTTATTCATTCAAAAGTTTTGTTGAAAGCCTTCTATGAGCCAGGAATAAATGGACGTTTGAATAGAAGAAACCATCCATCTGAAGATCAGAGGGAAGAATCAATAAGTGGGTTAAATTAGTCAGGTACAAGGAACAGAAAAAAGGCCAGTAGCTGTTGTACTGTAGTGAGTAAAATGTAGGCTGGCATGAGATAAAATCAACCAAATTAAAACAAAACTAAGAGTTTGCAGTCATTCTTATTGCAATGGAAGTGTATTAAATTATAAACTGAGAATTGATCAAGGTGTGGCTTAAATTTAAATAAATAATGCCAATTGCTATGTTGGGTATTAATAAAGGAAGCTGAGAGACAAGTTTGGAGGTTACTGTAGTCATTCCAGTGAAAGCTGACAGTGACTGAGACCAACACTGTAGCAGTGAAGTTGGAAAGGAGTAGATTTTTCTGAATGTGTTGTGGCACCAGAGTCTGCAGGACTTGATCGCAGACTGGGTTAGATTTTGAGGAATAGAGAATAACCAAAGAACACTCATTGAAAACTCCATGAAGTAAGTGCTTTATCATATCAAGAATTTGGTCAAAGAATACTGAATGGTTTTGTTTTCAGCAACTGGATGATGGTTCCATTTACTTGGATGTGGAAGGCTGGGGAATTAAAAAGTTGAATTATTACCTTTATATTGGATTAATCAATTGGCAACATAATAGTCATCACAAGCTGGCTGGGAATCTAGGATTGTTCAGTGTCTTTAATGTAATATACTTTGAATATACTATAAAGGCATTTTCATCTACACGATCAAGAAGCCTGATTAATTTGGACAATTTCCAGAGCACATCTTGCCCAGGATGTATTTCAAAGACAAATTAGTGGACAACTTGATGCTCAGTGGGGAAAACATGCTTATGCAGTGTACCTAGTGTTTCTGCAAGCTTAGAATAATAACTGTTATTCATCATAAACTAAAGCATTTGGGCACCATGAGCCTTTAAGTATGACTAATTTAAATGCCTTTCTTTTAAAAAATTACCTATATTTATTTTGTTTCTCAAAGCAAAGGTCAAAGAGCTTTAAATTAACAAAACTAGAGAAAAGATTGAAAAAAATATCTTCAACATTTGAGGAGTCTCTTGATTATTGGAATTTTATTTGGTACTGAAGATAACTGATTTGTTTTGTGCTATTATTTTAAATTAAAAAGTAAGGTACAAAAACATCTAACTAAAAAAAACAATGTAGGCATGTAATGTGTTGTTTTCCATTACATGTTTATTACACATGTAATGTGTAACACACGGGAAAACAACACATTACGTGCCTGATTTTTGTATTATAATATGTCACTATTACCTCTCAAATTACAATTGTTAATGAGTATCCTCTACTGATAATATCAATCTCAGTAAAATTTAAATAATCCCTATGATTAAAATAATTATATCATTGAATATACTATATTAATATATTAATATTGACAATATTTTTGGATAAATATGGATTTCAAAAGAAATATTTATGTTCTTGACCATGAATTTATCACTTAATCATGAATTTTATGTGCATATGCAAACAGCTTTCATTACTCAACTCCTGAGGTATTGGCCTCTTTCAGACAAATACATGTATTAAAAAAATGCAGAATAAAACAATTATTTGTCATCTCATTGATCAGTGAAACAAAGCCACCAATAAAAATTTGCGAATTACAGAATAGTTGTATTCTAGCAGCTACTAGTGTATTCTGGAATTGTGTGTTACCATATGATTAGTTTTCTGTATAAGGAATATTGACAAAATATACTCTAATGCAAAATTGTATTCTATACGCCGGAATTCAGAGGGGAAAAAAGAAATGAAAGTGGTTAATCTATTGAATTATAAAACTGCAGGAACAGACACTTGGAATTGAATTTTTGTTATCAACTGGTTGGATAGTAAAATTTTAGTTTACTATTCAGTCTCCCAGAATTCTCAGACCTTTGAAAAAACTTACTGAATATAACTTTTTCCAAATACTTCAACTCTAGAGAGAAGTAAACCCTCTGATGACTCAACAAAAAACACACACATACACACTCACAAAATCATAGAGACCTGAATATTGATACAATGCATATAGAATGTTCCACAGGGAGGTAAAGGGAGCATGTAAAAAAAAATGAATTGTAGTAAAATGAGAAAGATGTAAATCTAGTGAAAAGATGACTGCTGGGAGTGAACGGTGCCAATTCTACCTTCAACTCAGAAGTTCTATAAAAGAGATTTACAGGAGAAGTTGAAAACGGAAGCTTTTATATAATAGCTCTTATTCCCCAGTTTTCAATAATCTCCCCATACAATTATAGGGTGGGGACTCCTCAACATTTACAGATAGAGCACAAGGAAGTGCCGAGAAGTGTTAGAAACATCCAACTAGGTGTTGGGCGCAACTGAGGCAAGGAGCTGATTGTCTACACTTGAGAGAAGCTAGTTGCTTAGTATTTTACAAATACAGTCTTATTGAAAACTCCATGAGGTAAGGGCTATATCAATTTATAGAATAGGAGAGATTAAATAATTTGATAATTGTTCATCGTCTCAATGATGGAAGTATTACCTTCTATGACTCATCCCAAAGTCTGAGCTCTCAACCACCACTTTATCCTGTCATGTTATGATTGATTTCCACTATGAACAAAAGACCAGCTTTTTCAAAAGATGCAGATATATAAAACACGCAGGATAACACTAGGGGGAGAGAAGTAAGAACAGTGGAAATGAGCTATGGTAAAAATATTGTAGTTTTGTAAAGGTGACAGAGATAATGTCAGTGATTGGGAGGTTTGAGAAAGATAAAGAGCAAGCATCTGGAAAAGAAAGAACAGAGTGAGCCTCTGCAGAATGGGAGTAGGCAGTGTGCTAAGTAGACTTCAGTATATATTATTGTGTACATATTATTGCAGAGGTACCTCCAGTTTTCATTTCTGCATGTCAGGAGCCTGGAAGTTGCCACTCCATCCCAAAAAACAAGTAAAAAGCTTGACAGACTGAAAAATCAACAACTCTTCTTGGATCCATAGGAGAGGACAGGGACGCACATAGGACAAACTGCTCCCTCCATGAATGGAGAGACAGACAGGCAAATATAAGGAGTCTCAACTTATCGGAGCAGAGATGTACAAGCAGAAACCTCTGCAGCAACTGGTGCCAGGGTCGGAAAACTGTAACTGTAACTGATGAATTGCTGGAGGCTCAAATACAGACAACTCTAAGAGTTAAAAACTCCAGGGGCTCCCCCATTATTGAAGGGGTTCTGAAATTTTGTGTGATTTATCTCCAGGATCTTGACCAGGTTCTCAAAATGAATATCAGAGAAAAATCCCTTCATGCTTCCAACAGGGGGAAGGGAAAAGGAATTATTTTGAAATATACCAGAGCACTCTGTTCTTCTTAGCAGGGCCTGACCTCAGGGGAAACTAGTTAACTGGAGCCTAACCTGCTGGGGTATTATCAGAGCTTAAATAACCTGGAGGAGGGTAAATACCCAACTCCAGTCAGCTCTATCCTTGCACATGAGAGAAGGGAAATGACCACTCCAGCCATCCTGTCCCACCTAAAAAGGGGCAGAAAAAACTGAGATCACTTGTGAAGTTCAGTCCAGAGGCATATGGTCACTTAAAGACTGAGACCTAATAAGAGGACTGTAGAATGCCTCCCCTCCCTCCACACCTCACCTCCATATTACAAAAAGCCTATTACAGCAGTTCCTTTTATTTGATATATCATGTCCAGCTGTCAAAAAAAAAAAAAAATTATAAGGCATACCAAAGGCAAAAAACGCAATTTGAAGGGACAGAGCAAGCATCAGAAACAGACATGGCAGGGATGTTGAAATTATCAGACTAGGAATTTAAAACAGCTATGACTAGGGGAGTGGCATTATCAAGATTGTAAAGCAGGTGACTCCTAACTTCGGTCCCCCTCACAAGAAAACCACCTAGCAGCTATCCCTATTCACTGGCAAAGCCCCTTAACAATTCCCAGGAAATAAAACTAGAATCTGGGTAATAAAATAAAGTCCTTTGTGCTTCATCTAGTTTCATTTGCTCATAGCATGCTGTGTGCAGAGGCCCTGCCTCAGGTACTTCAGACCAGAGTTTCCCAGGGCCAAAGGGGTGCGACCTCTAACGGCTAAACTGACACCTCAGCTCCGTGGGCTGTTAGAGAAGAGCTGCGCACCACACGGCAATACAAGATTGTGGGCTGTGCGCAGAGACACTGGGCCTGGCACTGCGAGATCTGGTGCTGGAGCAGCACAGATGCGTGCCAGATCCCTGAGAACTCCAGCCCCTCCCCACCGATGAGATCCCTAGAAAGCAGCCCTGCCACTGGCCTGGCTGGGAGAGAGTGTACTCTAGAGCGGGGGTCCCCAACTCACGAGCCGCAGAGCGCTACAGGTCCATGGCCTGTTAGGAACCGGGCCGTACAGCAGGAGGTGAGCTGCGGGGGAGCGAGCAGAGCTTCATCTGCCGCTTCCCTCGCTCCCCATCCCTCACATGAGCACCTGAACCATCCCCATCCTCCCACCCCCATCTGTGGAAAAACAGTCGTCCACGAAAGCAGTCCCTGGTGCCAGAAAGGTTGGGGACCACTGCTCTAGAGCACAGAGTTTGCACCTCTCCATTCTTTGATCAAAGAATAAAGTTTTTCTTTGCTTCCAAACTGGATTTGGTCTTGTTCTATTGGCTAGAATGACACCGGGCAGGAGGACCCTTGTTAGGGACCAACATAGACAAGACACCTTTGTGAAAATCCCAGAACTTGGACATGAGGCTGAAGCACACACCTGGACCACAGAGACCTAGAAGGAACATAGCAGAAGGGTAAGAAGAGTGGATTCACACTGACCACATCACTCCTCCCACAGGCCAGCACAGTACTGTACGAAGAGGCCCCTCCTGGTCATACAGTTCTTCCAGTAGGACAGAGAGAACCCAACATGGACATCTAGCTTCTCCAGCATTGTGGGACACTTCCTGAGAGACCCACTTGGGTCTCACTTTATGGGGATCACTGAGGGAACCTGCAGGGCAGGACCACTGGGGCTCAGGGATGGAGAAGGTGGTGGGGCTTATAGCGACCAGCACTCAGGTCTTGGAGGACCTCATTTCTACAGGCAGTGGCTTCCATGCAGAGATGCCAGCAAACAGCGCTATTCATTTTTAGAGGGGAGCTGGTGGCCCTTTCTGGACAGGGATCGGTTGGCAGTTTTGATTGGCTTGGGTCCCCAACCTATGGACCATATTTGCTGGGTAGCCCATTTTACAACTCTACCTGGGCAGGGAAGCAACTTTGGAGCCCGGACCAAATGCTGAGCATACCCTTCACTCCCAAGCCCCAGGAAGCCTGGCCACAAATGCCCAGCAGCCTCAGAGCACATCCTATGGCCCACCAGAGTAGAGAGACAAATCAGCATCCCCCAACCAATTGTTGAGCATAGCCTCCAGATCTGCTCAACCAGGAAGTCTGGCCTGAGACCCTGGGCAGCCTTAAAGTACATCCTTCATCCCACCCAGACAGGGAAGCAAATTCAGAGCTCTGCTTAACTGCTGGACATGCCCTCCAGTATAGCCCAATCAGGAAGCCTGGCCAGAGAACCCAGGTAGCAATGAAACCCACCCTACAGCCCTCTCAGGCCCATTTGTTGGGCATGACCTCTGGCCCACCTGATCAGAGAGCTTGAACAGTGACCTCAGGTAGCCTCAGAGTCAAGCCGATTGTACTGCCCAGCCACAGAGCCCAGCCTATGGTCTTGTCCAATTGCTGAGCACAACCTGAATCCTTGCCCAGTCAGGAAGCTCAGCCAGTGACCCCTCCCAATCACAGAGGATAGCCTACAGATCCACCCAACTACGGAGCCTGGACAGCTCCCTGGTCCAACCACAGGAAACCGCTGCAGCCCCATCCAACTGTGGGGTACAGCTGAAAGTCCCACCTAAACAGGGAACCCAGCTGATGATCTTGCCCAACAGGAGAGCAAAGACAGAGGCTTGCTCAGTTGCAGAGCCCAGCCAGTAGCCTTGCTAAATTCAGGGCAAAGACTGCAGTCCTGCTTGATAGCAGAGCATAGCCTAAGGCTTCCAACCGAACAGGAAGCCCGGCCTGCAGCACCTCCTAAATGCAGAGTCCAACCAGCAGTACCATCTGGGTGGGGAGCATAGACTGAGGTCCTACCTGACCAGGAACTCAGGCTAAAGACCTGTGCAATCATGGAGTCCAACTAGCAGCACTGCCCTACTGGGGAACACAGCCTGCAAACCCACATGAACAAAGGTAATTGCAGAGCCCCACTGATGGCCACACCTGACCACAGAGCATGCCTACTTGAACACAGACTACAGCCAGCAGGCCCATCCAACAATGCAGCTGAAATAGTGACACCCCCTGACTTCAGAGCATGAGCAGTGGCCTCACTTAACTAGTGAATCTGACAGCAATCCCATCTTGCCTGTGGACACTACCAACTAACCCATTCAGAATCCCAAGCTAAGCCGAATGATAAAGGTCTTTCCCTGCTGAGGTGAATGTGTGTAAAGTATAGAAGAGGACATTGCATCCTCAAATGCACTAATATCAAGGCAAAAATACAAAGATTACAGAAAGTCTGGTAAACATTATGCCACCACGGGAAACTAATAAAGCTTCAATAAATGATCATAAGCAAATGGACATCTATGAACTGTCTGACAAATAGAAAAATCCTATTAAAGAAATTCAGTGAACTACAAAAACACACAATTAAACAAAATTGGGGAAAAATGCATAAAGAAAATGAGAAGTTTAAAAAGAAACAGAAAGCATTAAAAAAAAGAAAAAGAAAAGAAATCCTAGAGCTGAAGAATATAGTGACTGAACTGAAGAATTTAAAAGAAAGCTCCAAAGGCAGAGCAGGTCAAAACAAGGCTGCCCAACTACACCACCTCTACTCAGCATAGTGTTTGAAGTTCTACCCAGAGCAATTAGGCAAGAAAAATAAGTAAAAGGCATCCAAATCAGAAAGGAAGAAGTAAAACTGTCTCTGCTTACAGATGATATGATCTTATGTATAGAAAATTCTAAAGACTCTACCAAAAAACTGTTAGAACGAATGAATGAATTTAGTAATGTTACATGCTATAAAGTCAACATGCAAAAATCAGCTACATTTCTATACACTAACAAGGAACTACTTGAAAAGAAATTAAGAAAACAATTCAATTTACAATAGCATCATAAACTAAAAATAGTTAAGAATAAACTTAATGAAGGAGGTGAATAATCTGTGCACTGAAAACTATAAGGCTTTGAGAAAAGAAACTGAAGAATATATCAATGAATAGATGGGTATTCCATATTAAATGGATTTGAAGAATCAATATTGCTAAAATATGCACACTATCCAAAACGATCAATGAAATTAATAAAATCTCAATTTAAATTTCAATGGTATTTTTCACAGAAATAGAAGAAACAATCCTAAAACTTATACAGAACTACAAAAGACCCTGAATAACCAAAGTAATCCAAAGAAAAAAGAATAAAGTGGCCAGCATCATATTTCCTGATTTAACCTGTATTATATAGCACAAATAACCAAAACAGCATGGTACTGGCATAAAAACAGACACACCAATCAATATAATAGAGAGCCCATAAATAAACCCATGCATATACAGCCAACTAATGTTTGACAAGGGTGCCACAAACACACAATGGGGAAAGAGTATTCTCTTTAATTAGCAGTGTTGGGGAAACAGGATATCCACATGCAAAAAAAAAAAAAATTGGATTTCTATTTTACACCATATACAAAATTAACTCAAAATGGTTAAAGACTTAAATGTAAGACCTAATACCATAAAACTTCCAGAAGAAAAGATAGGGTAAAAGTTCCTTGACATTGTTCTTGGCAGCATTTTTTTGATATAACTCCAATATATCACATATATGAATATTATTCAGCCTTTATAAAGAAGGAAATCCTGTCATTTGCAGCAACATAGATGAATATGGATTATGCTATAAATAGTCTTATATTATGCTTAGTATTATGCTAAGTGAAATAAGCCAGACTGGAAGACAATACTGCATGATATCATTTGTATGTAAAATCTAGAAAAGCCCCCAAATTCAAACATATACTCTACACATATAAAGAGTATAAAGTGGTTGCCAGAGGCAGGGTGTGGGGGGATTAGGGGAAATAAGAAGAGCTTGGTAAAAGAATACAAACTTTCAGTTATAGGATGAATAAGGTCTAAGATTCTAACATTTTTATAGTTGATAACACTGTATAACATAATTGAAAGTTGGTAAGAGAGTAGAACTTAAATGTTCTCTCTCTCTCTCTCTCTCTCTCTCTCTCTCTCTCTCTCTCTCACACACACACACACACACACACACACACACACAAAGTAAATATGTGGGGTGATAGATATGTTAATAAACTCCATGGGGTGATAGATATGTTAATTAACTCCATAGAGAGAATTTTCACAGTGAATGTCAAAGCCTCAAGCTGTACATTTTAATGTCATAAATCTATTTGTCAAGTATAAATTAAGCTGGGGAAAAAAAGACAATATGGTATATATTAAAATGGAATACTATTTAGCCATTAAGAGAAGAAAATTATTTCATTTGCAATAACACTGATGGACCTTGAGGAAATTATGCTAAGTGATATAAGTTAGAGAAAGACAAATGCTATATGATCTCACATCTATGTGGAATCTAAAATGCTCTCAGAAACAGAGAGTAAGATAGCTGTTGCCAAGGGGCTGAGGATAGGGAAAATGAGAAGATATTGGTCAAAGGATATAAACTTTCAATCCTAAAATGAGAAAGTTCTGTGGATCTAATATACAGCATAGTGACTGTAGTTAACAATACTGCATTATATACTTGAGCACTAAGGGAGTAGATTTTAAATGTTCTCACCACATGCACACACACAAAACGATAATCATGTGAGGTGATAGAAGTGTGAGCTAACCTTATTGTGGTAATCCTTTCACAATACATGCGTGTATGAAGTCATGTTGTACATCTTGAAATTATACAATGTTATATGTCACTTATATCTTAATAAACCTGAAAAAATTTTAAAAAACATTGAATAAGATATCCCTCCTACCAAGTAAAATATATTTATATCTGCACCATGTATACAATATTGATTAAAATGGCTATTTATTAGAGTACACTCTTTCAGCAAATATTAAAGAATCAACAACTAACCAAATCTTACCTAAATGCAGTGAATCACTAATAAATAACAAAATAAACTAAAAATCCACTTGGAAACTAAAGCATGATATTCTTATATAACAGAATGCCATTAAAATAACATAGGTCAAAAGGTACAAACTTCCAGTTATAAGATACATAAGCTCTGGGTATATAGTGTACAGCTTCATGACAAAAGTTAACAATATTTTATTGTATATTTAAAAGTTGCTAGGAGAGTAGATCTTAAAAGTTCTTATCACAAGAAAAAAATTGTGTAACTCTGTGAGGTGAATGATGTTAACTAAACCTACTGTGGTAATCATTTCACAATATATACATATATCAAATCATCATGTTGTATACCTAAAACTAATACAATGCCATATGTCAATTTTATCTCAAAACTGGAAAAAAGCAAAATAAATAAAATGACATAGGTGTATGTTTATGGTATGAAAATTAATTTATGTCATGTTAAGTGGAAAAAGCATGTTCAAAAATAATTGTATGATTCTCTTTCTCACTATTCTAAGAAACATTATTTTGTCACTTAGATATAAGGAAACCAAGGTTATACAGCAAGTACTTGGCAAAAATAGAATTTGAACACCAACTAGTTTGTGCCAGAGCCCTTGCCTATATACAGAAAATTGTGGTGATCTATAATTTGTAGACTTAACATTTTTCCATTTTATTTGTATTATCTTTATTATACAGTATAATTGATTATATAATAATATATATTTCAAATAAAAATTTATTCAAAATCAACTTGCTTCATTTTTCTCCTAGGAGAAATATATACACACAATATGTTTTACTTATAAGTCAAAAATATAATAAGTATTGTGTTTCAGATACGTCTAATATCTTGATCATACCATAGGATACTAGTGAGGTATTGAAAATACCTAATATCATACCTTTAACAGGGTTTCAATATTCTTCTGAGGCTCTAATGAAACCATTGGCAATGGATTTTGCAAACTTAAGTGAGCTAGGTACTGGGTTGGCCAAAATTTCTTTCAGTTAGTGAATACGTTGTTCAGTAAAGTTCTTCATGAAAATGAAAAATGCGTGTTTTATTTTTCTTAAAAGTGAACAAACTTTTCGGCCAATCCAATACTTTCTCTGTGTAGAATAAGTGTATAGAATAGAATCAGTGGGATCACTGCAGTTGACTAGAAAACCATAAAGTCAGTTATTAGGGGTTTCTCAAGTTATGATTAATTCCCATAAGTTATTAGATTTGATTTTGAAGATTACCTTAGGATGTTTTAATATTTGGATCATTCTTTCATGAAGATTTTCAGTGATACTCCCTGTCTAGCTTACTTCTCTGCACCAGAATTCTGCTGCCAGAGTTCAAAATGCTCAAAATTGAAGATTAGAACAATTACTTATATTCAAAATTTCTGAAAAAGAGAATGTTTGTTAGATAAATTCTGCTCACTTGTATTAATATAATAATTTAGAACAAAATCCATTAGTGTCTACCACTTTTACCGAAGCATATAAAATCTCAATATAAATTTCTTGATTGAATTTTCAACACTTTCTGACAATTGCCTTTTGTCATTTAAATACTTATTGTGAAAGAGCAAAGAACAAATTTAATTTAGTGCCTAATTCTGAGTGGATCTGATCAGTGTTATGGTAATAGTCCAGTTACATAAGGTGAGGTGTGTAGGGTTTATTAAGTTCCAACTCCAGAGTGTAAGGACTCTCGTAAAAGAAATGTAATTTGATGTTTCTGACACTAGTTGCATAGTTGAGAACACATTTATAAAGACACTCATTTATTAGTATGTGCATTTAGATAGAATAATCCCAACCTGTGCATTTGATGGTTTAGCTGTGCCTCATTAACAATGTCAGTTGGTCCAGAAGCCAAATGGGATTCTCTGCCACTAACATTTATGGGAAGTTTATACACATCTCTCAGTATTATTCATTTTGCCTCAATATAGCCATTTTTTCATCACTGGCTTAAGTAAGACTTAAAATTTTAGTGAAACAGATGTTCTGAGTGCTTAAAGGGTATATGCGTGTGTGTGTGTGTGTGTGCGTGCACGCACACGTGTACACGTGCATGTGTGTGGTGGTAGGTGGGCAAGTTGAAGTCTAATGTTTATTTATTCAGAACATTAGATAATTTATTCCAAGGAAAGAAGTACCTCATTTTTTCCCTATAACCGGCACAGATTTGGAAATTCAGTAATAAAGAAGTGCTTATTTGCATAAAGAAATATTTATAAAATATTATGTAAATGAACACATATCTATATTCTAAAATCTATGAAGAACTATTTTTTAGCTTATAGCTATTTAAATGTAAAAGGGCCTCCTTTAAGTGACTACTATGATTACATTAACTTTATTACAGTCAACAATTTAAATTGTTTAATATTTAGTGTTCTACATTTTGTAATTGTCATGCAATCAGCATGCTTGCATCTATTAACCATAACTTAAAGAAGCAGCATGTTATCACTCTTGTCAGATTTAATTTGATGAAATATACTTCATTCTTATTAATTTACTTAGGAAAGGATTTCTGTGGTACACAAAGGAATGACAATATGATGAAGAAAAAAAACACTTCATGTGAGTATACATGTCAGAGGGCAAATAGTTTGCAAAAAATAGCAGTGAAAAGATGGTCATAATATTAAAATCCTCTTTTTTACTTCAAGTTAACAAGAAATTCTCTAGCATTTGGTATAGAGACAGTAATCACAAAGCACTGCTTTTTCTTTTCTTTTAATATTATCATTTAAGACCAGATTTCCTTTTCCTTTTGGCTTTCTAACCTTTAGAATTTATCAGAATTTACATAATTGTAAAGGATAAGATTGCTAACTTAAAAATCTGGATCTAAGCAAAAACTCTTATGTGGAAGATTGAAAATTAAAGCAATTTTGTGACAAAGACTGAAATAAATTATACCAGCCACATATATTTTTCTTAAAAATTAATATTGCCATGAATAGAGAAAGTACTTTAGCCAAAGGAAACATATATTAAATTTAGGAATGTGAGAAATGAAAGATATTTTAGGAATAAGGTTTTAAAAATATATTTGAATCTCAATAATAGTTGACAATGCAGATGTGAAATTTAATGCAAATAATAAGAAAACATTATGAAAACAGAAGCATTTATTAAAAAAAATAACATAATATCTAGATTTACAACTCCATCAGACTGGGGGAAGGGAAAAGCCCTAAGTAAAAGCATGCTGAAACCATTGTTGCTATGGAAAAGCATTACTGATTGCATTTAATTATTAATATTGAAAAATTAATTTAGGCTAAAATATGGACGTTAAATATTTAAGAGCTTTAAGAACAACTCTCAGTAGAGGTTATAATAATTTGCTAGGGCTGCCAGAACAAAATACCACAGACTTGGTAGCTTAAACAACAGAAATGCATTTTCTCACACATGCTGGAAGCCAGAAGTCTAACATCAAGGTGTTGGCAAGTTTGGTGTCTTTTGAGGCCTCTCCTTGGCTTGCAGATGGCCACCTTCACATTGTGTCCTCACATGGTCTTTCCTCTGTGTGAATGCACAGGTGTCTCTCCTGAATCTGAATTTCCTTTTCTTATAAGGATACCAGTCAGATTGGATTGGGGCTCACCCTAAGGGCCTCATTTTTACTTAATCACTTCTTTAAAAGCTCTGTCTCCAAATGCAGTCACATTTTGAGGTAATAGGGGTTAGGGCTTCAATATCTGAATTTGGGGGTCAGGGAACACAGTTCAGCCCATTAACAGAGGTAGAACTTCCACACTACAAGAGAAAAGGGTATAAAGAAAATTTTTTAAAAATCCTATTAATCTTGAAGAAAGTAGAAAGAATTATATGTTGAAAGAAATAGCAGACAAGTAACTAAATAAATCAGTGAGCATAGTAAATGTGAATAGGTAGAATTTCTCAGTTTATAGGAGGAAAAAGTAACTCAAAATTGGATTGAAAAATATATCATCAAAACACAGAAACTTAAAATAACATACTCAAACCAAACAATACAAAAAGATAAAAATCAAGGAATGGGAACCATGGAAGAATACATTTAATAACATTCAAAGTTAAGAATTAATGTATGGCAAAGAGAAATTAAATGTTAATAAAAAATAAACAAACATATGTGACCAATAAAGAAATGTGAATAGTTGTAGCTAAAAGTGTTTTGAAAGCAAGAAGAGATAAAATTTCAAATACAAGTAGATAGGATAAAAACTTTCATTATAACATAAAATTCACCATGGCAAACACCATCTTATATGGTAAACTCAAAATAAAGCAAGGTATATAACAATAGCATTGCATGGGCTGTTTTTTGCAAAATACTGTACAAAGCAATCTATATAGACAATGTAATCTGAGTTATGATTTATATATAATGTATGGAGAATAGTGCAGAGATATTCACTACCCAACACTGAGAGTTAGGTTCCACTTTTCTTCCTGCCTTATACATTTTTGGTATGTATATTTTTACTGTTTTATGAAATCTCCCTTCTCCCTTCCTCTACAAATGATAATTTATGTAAATTGTTATTGTTTTACAAAGTCTCCCTCCATCTTCACACACACACACACACACACACACACACACACAAATGATAGCATACTTCTCAAGAATTATGGAGGATTGTCGAAAAAAGAAGTGCTATCTAAATGTGTTTTGAAATCATAGGGTTTTATTATTTCCATGAAGGCACACAATCAGAGCCATCAAAATGTAATTTGTACATGGAATCTCAACATCCTTTTTTTTTCCTTTTGGCATTTCCATTATTTTCATCCTGGAATGAACCTAAAAACTTCTTTCTCTGACAGTTCCTGCTAAACCATACATATTTGAGGGTGTGCACTTTCTATTCCATTTACACAAGTTGAAAGAAAAAGTGGAAGAGAAAGAATAACGAGAAATAGAAAAAATATTCTTCAAATACACACACACACACACACACACACACACACACACTCAATGGAATAATCATATCTATGTAAAATTTAAACTTCAGGCTTATGTATAACATTAGTTCCTGTATCATCTCCCAGGCTGCATGGACAATTTGATATTGAGCTTCTCTCAAATGTTTCTTAGCATTGAAGAATGAGACAAATGTTGCTTTGAAGAATGTATACCACACTTACACCTACTCTGTAGATAAGTCAACATCATACTATAGTCATCTTTCTCTTTATATAACTTTTGACCCATTTAAAAAAAAAGATTGTGTTTCTGGAATATGCTAATAGCTACCTTATCACATATTTTTAAATTCTATTTAAAATATTAGTGAAAGTAATGTTGGCTCTCAAAAAGAAATGGAAGTCTGAAATATTCAGGCAGACCCACATATAGATAATAATTTTCTACATAGCAAAATAAAAACCAAAAGACAAAAAAACCAGAAAGGCATTGAAGACAGCCTAATATGTATCTGCTAATAATATATATGTAACTAATTTGAATATATTATATACATATATTTTAAAGTTTTTATTGAATTTGTTGCAATATTGCTTTTGTTTTCTGTTTTGGTTTCTTGGCTGTGAGCCATGTGGGATCTTAATTCCCCGACCAGAGATCGAACCTGCACCCCCTGCACTGGAAGGTGAAGTCTTAACCACTGGACTGCCAGGGAAGTCCCATGAATATATTATATTTTAATACGATTTTTATTTTAGAACAGTGTAGATTCATAAAATAGTGGTAAAGATATCACAAGGTTTAATACACCCTATAAACCCAGTAACCTCTGTTATTTATATCTCACATTAGTATGGCAAATTAATCACAATTAATGAAATAGTATTGAAACTTTATTATTAACTCAAATTCATACTTTATTCAGAGGTTTTTTTGTTTTGTTTTGTTTTGTTTTGTTTTAACAGAGTGTTCTTCTGTGCCAGGATCCCACCGAGGAAAGCACATTATATTTAGTCATCATGTCCCCTTAGACTCCCCTTAGATGTAACAGGTTTCAATTTTTTCTTGTTGATATTAACAGTTTGAGAAGTATTTACCAGGTATTTTGTAGAATGTCCTTCATTGATGATATTTCCGATATCTTTATCATGATTAGAATGGAGTTATATAGTATTTTGGGAGGAAGATCACGGAGGTGAAGTGCCATTCTCATCATACCACATCGAGGGTATATATTATCAACATTGTTGAGTTTAACCTTGATCAACTGGTTGAGTTAGTGTCTTTCAGGTTTCTCCACTGTTAAATTAATCTGATTTTTTTCTCCTCTTTTCATACTGTACTTTTTGGAAGTCACTATATGCAACCCATATTTAATGAGTTGGAAGTCATGCTCCACCTTCTTGATAGTGAAGTATTTATATAAGTTATTTGGAATTTTTCTATATGGAATATTTGTCTATTCTCTCCCATTTATTAAAGTATTCAATTATTTTTATATATTAGTATGTATTAATGGATTTTTATATATTTTGTGTTATAATTCATAATTCATTTATAATTCAATAAAATACTGCTTTATTTTTTGTTCAAATTTTTCCAGCTTTGGCTGTTGGGAGTTCTTTAGGTTTACTCTTGTGTCCATCTGACATACTATAATTATTGTAGGGTTTTTTTGAGCACTTCCTTGTTTTTTGGTACTACAAGATGCTCCAGGCTCATCTTGGGTATTTCCTGTCCCAGTTCTAAAAGCAGCTAGTTTTCCAAGGTGTTCTGGTTATTTTTGCTGGAGAATGGTATTAGAAAACAAACTCTTTGTGCTAGGTGTGCTTGTTGCTACTGGGTTGTCTTTGCTCCTAGGCTCTCTCAGCTGAGAGAGCAAGGAAATGTAAGTGTATATACTAACTCACGCATATATATAAATTTATAAATAATTCCATACATCTGTATTTATATTCAGTGAAAATGAGTTCATATTGATGTTTCAAACTCTAATCCATTACCACATAAATCATGCTAGTTTACTCTCTTTTTTTATCTGTAAATTTCTATTCCAAAAGTGAGAAACCTGACCCCCACCATCCACCAATTAATAGTGTTCAATGATAGTGTGCATATGTGTGCCTATATGTGAGTGTATGTGTGTGTTTCAAATTTGTTATCCTATATTTCCATGGGATACAATGTTATCAATGAGAGTACAGTTCTGACTACCATTCCTTTTGCTGCATTAAAATTAATTCTTCTGATCCATTCTGCATTCCATCCTAGGATGCCCTGACTTCTTAAATAATTTTAAAAATTTGCCTACATTGAAGGTCAGCCTTTGTGCTGTAAAGTTCTATGGTTTCTGACCAATACATGGAGTCATTACAGTGTTATTCAGAATAGTTTTACCACCCTAAAAATTCCTGTGTTTTACCTGTTCAATGCCTACCCTTTCCTTCTCTCCTTGAACCTAGCAACCACTGTTGTATTTACTATCTCTATAATTTTGACTTTTCCAGGTTGTCAAATCAATGAAATCATATATTGTGTGCTCTTTTAGAACTGGCTTCTTTCACTTAGCAATAAATGTTTTGGTTTTCTCCATGTCTTTCCACGTCTTGATAACTCATTCCCTTCCATTGCCAAATAGTATTCCAATGTATGGATGTACTTCAGTTTGTTTATTCATTCATATATTGAAAGAAATCTTGGTAGTTTCTGGTATGTTTTTGAATAGAAGCAATAAAAAGCCATACTTTTTTTGTTCCCAATTGGAAGGAGAACATGTTTAATTTCTCATCATTAAGTATGATGTTAGCTATAGGTTTTGTAGATTTTCTTTGTCAACTTGAGGAAGTTCCTCTCTATTCCTAGTTTGAGTTTTTGTCATGAATGAGTTTAGGATTATGTCAAATGTTTGTTCCTTTTTTAAGTTTTTGGTGTCAATTTATTTGATTATATTTTTTTTCCTTTAGCCTGTTGATGTAGTAAATTTCATCAATTGGTATTTCAGTGTTGAAATAGCCTTGTATTATGCAAAAAATCTCACTTGGTTATAGTGTATAATTCTTTTAAAATATTTTTGGATTTGGCTAATATTTTGTTGAAGATTTTTTGCATCAATGTTCAGTAGAGATAATGATTTGTAGTTTTCCTTTCTATATGATTTTGGTATTAGAGTAATGCTGACCTCATAGAATAAGTTTAGTGGTATGCCCTCTGCTTCCATTTTCTGGAAGAATTTTGGAAGGATTAGTAGAATTTATCACTTAAAATTCTGGTAGAATTCACCAATGAAACTATCTGGGTCTGATGTTTTCTTTTGGAAGGTTATTAATTCCCGATTTAATTTCTTAAATAGATATATGGCTATTTGTATTATCCGTTTTTCCTTGTATGAGTTTTGATAGTTTGTGTCCTACAAAGAAGTGGCCCATTTCACATAAGCTATTCAATTTATTATCAGAAAGTAGTTCTAAGTATTCTTTTAATATCCATGGCATCAGAAGTGATGGGTCCTCTTTCATTTCTGAGATTGGTAATATTCATCTTTGTTTATTTCTTGGTTTTCTAAAGGTTTGTCAGTTTTACTGATCTTTTCAAAAGAACAGGCATTTGATTTTATCATTTTTCTCAGTTGTTTTCCTTTTTCTCAATTCCACTGATTTCTTCTCAGATTTTTCTTTCTTTTTTTCTGCTTGATTTAAGCTTGCGTATCTCTCATTTCCTGAGGAGAAAGTTTAGGTATTGATTTTATGTCTTTCTCCTTTCCTAATACATGTATTTCCTAGTGTTATAAAATTTCCCTCTAAAGCATTGCACTAACTGCATCTTACAAGTTATAATGTTGTAGTTTTATTTTCATTTAGTTCAGAATATTTTAAATTTCTCTTCAGACTTTTAAAAGTCATTTTCTTAGTCATTGCCCTAGGTTTTTGTTATTTTTTAACTAATATATATATATAGAGAGAGAGAGAGAGAGAGAGAAAGAGAGAGAGAGAGAGAGAGAGAGAGAGAGAGGGAGAGAGAGAGAGAGAGAGAGAGGGAGATGGAGACTGTATATCTTCAAATAGCAGTATACCACTTCACATGTAGTGCAGGGACCTTTATCATAATTTCCAATTCTGCACTTTCATCCTAGTGATGTTCATTTAACTTATACATATGTTATCATCAACCAATGCATTTTTACTGTTATCTCTTTGCACAGTATTATTTTTACATCAATTAAGAGTAAGAAAAATATTTAATTTACCTTCATTTTTTCCCATTTCTGACATCTTACTTTTCTTTATATAGATCCAAGCTTGTTTCCTTCCTTCCAAAGAACTTATATTTACGTTTCTTCTGCTAGTCACAAGGTCCTTCAGTTTTGTTTCCATTTTTCAATGAGAAAGTCTTTATTTCTCATTTACATTTGAAGGATGATTTGCTGTATATACAATTCTAAGTTTGTTCTTTTTTTTTCTTTCAACATATTAAGTATTTCACTCTGTTCTCTGCTTGCATGGTTTCTGACAAGAAGTCCACTAGTATTCTTGCCTTATTTAACTATAAGAAAACCGGTTTTTCCTCCGGTTTCTTTTAAGATTTTTTCTTTGTCTTTGGTTTCTTGCAGTTTCATATGTTATGATATGTTTATTTATTTTGTTTCATTGGAAGTATCCTTTTTATGTTCTCTGAGGTGGTTTGGTGTCTGTGATAAATTTTATAAGATTCTCTGTTATTATTACAAATATTCCATACACACCTTTTAATCTTTTTTTCTACCTTCTCATTCTGATTTTCCAATCATGCATATGTCATACCTTTAAAATTGTCTCATAGCTCTTAGATGTTGTGTTTGTTTGTTTATTTGTTTTTAATTCCTTCTGTCTATTTCAGTTTGGGAAGTTTCTATTGACTTATTTTCAAGCTTAGTGATTTTTTCCCAGTCTTTTCAAGTGTACAGATAAGCCCATCCTTATTTCCTAACACTCTCATTTTGATTTCTAATATTTCCTTGTGATTCTTTCTTATAGTTTCTCTCTGTCTCCTTAAATTACCTATCTGTCCATACATATTGTACACTTTTTCCATCAGACAGATGCCTTAACATATTAAGCATGGCTACTTTAAATTCCCTGTATGATAATTCTAACATAATATCTGATTCAAGGTCTGATGTTTAATTTTGTCTCTTCACATTGTTTTCTCTTGCCTTCTGGCATGGCATAATTTTTTGTTGAGAAGTAAACATACTGTATTGGGTGATAGGAATTGAGATTAAAAAAGCTTTTAGTGTGAAGAGTTAAGTTAATGTGGCCAGGAGTTCGGCTATGTGTAATATTTTCTATAGCTATATGTGACAGAGTCTTCAATTTCCTTAGGTGGACTGACTTTTTTTATTTCCCCTTTTGACTTTGGGTTTCCCTAACTAATCTTTCTTAGAGAGAGTTTATGTCTTGTAGCTCTATTGACTGAATTGACATTTTTAATATTGGAGTCCTGCTATATTACACACTATAATCTTCCCATTAAATCTCGGAGTTTTAGTGGGTATGTGTCTTGGAGCTTTGGCAATCACAAGTGTTTATCCAGGGATATAACTCCCCCCGCCCCCATCCTCTACTTTTCCCTGCTGTGGCATTCTCTAATTCCTTGAAGACCTGACCAAAATTGAATATGGAATTTTTCCCCCACTCAGGTGAGACAGGAAGCTAGAGGGGAATGAGGTTGGAAGAATGCCCTTCCCTCAAATGAGACAGTGCTCCAGCAGTCTTTCCATGAACATAGGCCTTTGTACTGGAGAAGTATCTAGGTCTGCTTCACAATTACCCTTCCCCTCCCCCTGTCCCAAAGAGGTCATTTGGGAGATCTTTATCTTGAGAACCAAGCATGGTCACTTGATATTAAGCTCAGAAAAATGAGGGTCACCAATAGCTCTTCACTTGCACCCTAGTGCACCTTGAGTCTCTAGCTGTTCGTCAATATTACCACTTAAGTGTTCCTATCAGTTTATGGCTCCAGAGGCTCCTGTTCCAGGTAAGCTGACCTGGCTATGTCTCTCTGGATGAACTTGTCTTTCCATATTTCAGGAAAGCAATTTGCCCTGAAACTTAGTTTTCTGTTAGATCAAAGAAAAGTCATTAATTTTCAGTTTGACCTGCTTTTTCTTGTAATAAGAATGGGAGTGGCAACTTTCAAATTCTTTACATGCCAGATATGAAACTGAAAGTCATTATTATTTAATCTTAAAACACTTAAATTATTAATGAGTAATTTTTAGTGACATGGGAAATATCTACAATGTAATGTTAAGTCAAAAAAGTGAGATAAAATGGTATATGCAAATATAAAAAAATAAAAATTAAAAATAAATAAAATTTTAAAAAGTTAAAAAAAGGAAAATAATGTATAAAGCATGATCTCATTCATATAAGACAGTTGTTATAGAAGGATTGAAATATACAAAACTAGCAGTTATTTCTAGGTAGTGATATTGTTCGAGATAATGTTACATCATTTTTGCCCTAACTGACCTCTAATGAGTACTTGTTAATTTATTGTCACACATTATAAACTATAATCATTTTATATATATATAAAACATTTACCAATATATAACATTTATAATTTTATTTCTATATAATTATATATAGATATATTTCATAAATATTTAATACTTATAATATATAACAAGCATATTATATAATAAATATTTGTAATTATAAAATTATACACAATTACATTTATATATAAGTTAATTATTATATGTAAAATTTACCAATATAATTATGTTTATAATATATTAATGTCATTAAATTAAAATATTAATTTCTTTAACTTAAAACTTAGTTGATTCTTCCCTATAATAATAAAAAATAAAAATATATTAATAACTCTCATTTATTAAATACCACAATTTACCAGATCATTAATCAACAAATATTTATTATATTTGTGAATTTTGGACTGAAATAGCTGAACAAGGTTGCTAGAAACTGGGTCTTCAAGTTTGGATAAAATTCAAGTAATATGAGAAAAGAGTTCTATCTATCTTTCTAGCTCTTTGTTTCTTGTTCAAGTAAGCAGCTGTTGTTCTGACTAGAATAAAAGAGGCTGTGTAGAATTGCCTGTGAATGCTCTTTGGGAATTATTATCAGAGGTCACTTAAGAACAGTTCCTCCCTCTCCAGAAGTGCCTGTTACTTGGCTTTATAACACACCCAACTCCTACAGAGCCCCATAATTTACAGCACTTAACTAACTGTCATACATAATCAGAAGAGATTATTTAATATATCTGACAATAATTCAGCAAGTTGTCAAACTAGATTATCAGCTCCATTAAAATTCAGACAAAAAAAAAATTCAATCAGACACAATAAATGAGATGCTTGATTAATTTCACAATATGCTGCCTGTAGTTTGACCTCCTCTGGAGAAAAGAAAAAATTATATGTATCCAGAGAAGATACACACACACAATTACTTCAGGGAGAAGTTTTATTTTACATGGGAAACCAATAGTATATGTGCCTAGTAGCTTTGTTTTTGAGTTATTTTAAATATTATATTTCTTATCTTAACATGGAATATTCATTGATATCTCTAGATCTGCTGTATATTTCCCTTAAAAAAAAGGCTAGATTTCTCATCCATGACACAAGGAAATAAAGCTTGCTTTGTACATCTGTAAAATAAGTGGCTTACATGAATGTGAGGTTTCCTAGCAGAGCCAAATGGGCCACATGGCCTATGTTTTTATAGTGCAAGTAAATTTTTCTGGCTATAAGTATAAATATTTTTCATCTCAAGGAGAAAACAAAAAAAAGAAGTCACAAAGAAAATGGCTTAATTTTTCTGGAGACTGTATGGCCTCATTTTAGGACATTGTTGAGAATTGTCAGGGGGTTTTTTTGGATTTTTTTTGAGATTCTTTAGCTTACATAAAGTTAGTATGGTGAGATTCTACTCCTGTCATAAAAAGTGAGATAACATCTATCCCTAAATAAAATATTTTCTTTTAGATTCCAAAGAAAAACTCGCTATTATGAGTGTCAGAAGGCCAGGGTTTAAATTTAAGCTCTTCCACTTACTGTTTGTTTAAATGTTATCAAATTATTTAATGTTTCTGAGCTTTAGTTTTCTTATCAGTAAACGTATTTAAGTAAACCCATCTCACACATTATGCTTGTGAATATTAAACACAATTTTGTACATGAATAAGATTTCTAAATTTTAAAGGGCTATGCAAATGCAAAGTAAAATTATAGCAATAATATTGTCATTGGTCTCATATGGTTCATGAATCATAAACATAATTGTATACTCAAAATATATTTGACAGTGACATAAAGCCATTTATGTCCAAAGAAAACTTAATAAGGATTTTTTTGGTAGCACTTCTCCAATTTTCTTTCTCACATCTCCCATCCCTGCTGGGCAAGACTACAATATTATACCTAATGTCAAATGTTGACATCACGCAAAAGTAAAATACTTCCCTTTTGTACAAAAACTTGTATAATAAGAACCAACTTTACATGAGTGACCCCCTTAACATAGACATGCTCCTAAGCATTTTACACAGATTTATGTCTTAAAGATTCATAACCTTACAAATTAATTTCTGCTATATTAATTTACTCCCTTAATTTTACAGATGCAGAAACTGAGGAATAGAGAGATTAAGTGACTTCTTCAAGTCAGTCATCTTCTGAGTGAAAAAGTAAAAAATTAAACAAGAAACCCTGACTCTGGGATCCACAGTATTAAGCAATATACTACACCACCTTTAAAATCTAGATGGAAGTGTGGAACTGAACTCAGATACTCAGATTTTAAGTTTTTTTTTTTATTTCAAAATTCATGTCAGGCTAAATGTCATGCTATTCCATTAACAGGAAAAAAAAAATGCCAGAGCTACAGGAATAACAGCTGAGGGGTTGGAATATATGCTAAAAGCTTACAAGACTGTTCTAAAGTAATTCTTATAATATTATGGTTATTTTAACCTCCTTTGATGAAAAAGGATAAATGTTAAGAATTAAGTAAATCCTTTTAATCATACAGCCAGTGAGTGAAGTAGCTGGGATTTGAGCCAATGTTTGTCTTGCATCTAACCACTACACCATCAAAGTAATTTTAAAGATATTTCTTTAAAAAGGGGCAATCATCTCTCCATTACATGTTACATTCTACAACCTAAAATAGATTAAATATTTAAAATTTATGATAAAAACAATTTTCAAAGCAAAAATTGTTAGAAAATTTTAAATTTAAGCACTCTGTTTTGAAGGGAATCTTAGGAATTTACAATATTTTCTAAAGCATCTGGGCATTATAGGTTGAGATTTAGAGTAGAAAAATTTAGATCCACTATTCTTTCTTCTGCCTAATAGAGAGGAGTGCTGTGAGTAGAGAAAATGAGATCAAATATATGAATACATGATAAGTACTTTACAATGACCTAAAACAATAATTTACTATGACTAAAGAATTAAAGATAGTACGGTTTAACAACGTTTTTGTTAGAAGATTAGGAATCAATTGCTTTCATTAAGAGAAAGCAATGATGTAACTTAACTAAATGCATATTAGTTCAAGAGTAATAAGGTGTTTTAAAAGGTGCATGGAAATTGCCGTTGAAAAATTAATTTGAAATCAGATTCTCAGGCATAGCAACCATATACTCTTTTTTGTTGCGGAGCACAGGCTCCAGACGCGCAGGCTCAGCGGCCAGGGCTCACAGGCCTAGCCGCTCCGCGGCATGTGGGATCTTCCCGGACCGGGGCACGAACCTGTGTCCCCTGCATCGGCAGGCGGACTCTCAACCACTGCGCCACCAGGGAAGCCCCATATATTTTTAAGTAGCTCTCCAATAGGGCAAAAAAGTTTTCTGTTGATTTTTTAAAAATAACTACTAAAAATGGTACAAATAAACCTATTTATAAAACAGAAATAGAGTCACAGATGTAGAAAACAAACTTATGGTTACCAAGGGGGAAGAGGGAGAGGAATAAATTGGGAGATTGGCATTGACACTACTATATACACACTACTATATATAAAATAGATAACTAATAAGAACCTACTATGTAGCACAGGGAAGTCTACTCAATACTCTGTAATGACCTATATGCGAACAGAATCTAAAAAAGAGTGGATATATGTATATGTATAACGGAATAACTTTGCTGTACAGCAGAAACTAATGCAACATTGTAAATCAACTATACTCCAATAAAAATTAATTAAAAATAATAAAAATAACTACGTTATTCTGAGAAAAGGGGTTCTAAGATCATACTTAAAATATATGACATATATACACTAATATGTATAAAATAGATACCTGATAAGAACCTGCTGTATAAAAATAAGTAAATAAAATAAAATTTAAAAAATATATATATCTTTAGGCTGCCTCTTCTTCAAACAGTGTCTGACTCAGCAGTATCACCCATGGATTACCTTTTTTTCAAGTGAAATAACCAATAAGAAGCATTTATAGTTTGTTCCAAAATCATTCAATGAAAATTCAGCCACGTATTGCTGTATCCTCTGTATCATTCAAGGTTTTTAGTTAAAAACAAATATTGAAATGAAAATAAACAAAACCCAAAACAAACCAACACACACATTCTCTGCCAGCCTCGTGGTATTCTACCAGTCATTATGAAAAGAACATACCCAATTAGTTGTTGTTCCTTGACCCTGGGTTTTCAAATGAGAAATATGCAGAGGAGATTCAGGACTTAAAATTGATGGCCTAGCCTAAAGCAGATCTACCCCAGAAGACCCAAAAAAACATGAGAGAACAGTAAATGAGAATTTGGGAGTTGACTATTATGAAGCATTACTATAGCAGTGGATGACTCAACTCAGAGAACATGAAGGAACTATGCTCAAAACAGATACTGTACTAGTCTAGCCAAACATATCTGGGTACCGCGGTTGGGTATTTGCATAGAATGCTAGGAACTAGATGCTAGAATCATGATGAATGCTTCCCCAAAGGAGGCAGATACCTCTGCCTACTTCCTAATGAAAAAATCAATTATTCACAGCATCTGCTTAATTATTCTGCACTTTTCTGAACTGAAATCTCCTGTAAGACCCCCGGAGATATCCTCACACTAACCCTGGTGTTATGTCTGTGTATGTTAAGTTACATGACAAAGAGAATTTTGCAGATAGAATTAAGTTTATGGGCCATAAAATCAGAAAGTTATCCTGGATAATCTAGGTAGATTAAATGTGATTACGACTTTTAAAAGTGGAAGAAAGCTTCAGTCAGAGAGATGAGACTAAAAAAGAGGCAGAAGATTTTTGAAATGTGAGTGGAACTCAACCCACCATCGCTGGATTTGAAAATGGAGGAATGAAACCACAAGCCAAGGAATGCAACAGCTTGTAAATTGCAGACTGCTTGCAGATACCAAGAAAACGGTGACCTTGGTCATTTCCAGCAGTAAGAAACTTAGGTCTGCCAACAATCTGAATAAACAAGAAAGTCAGTACTTTCCCCAGAGTTTCCAGAAAGCAATATAACACTGCTGCCAACCTTGATTTTAACCCTATGGGACTCACACCTGACTCTGACCTACAGAACTGCAAATGAATAATCTTGTGTTATTTTAAGCCACTAAATTTGTGGTAATTTGTTACCACAGGAAACACACACACACACACATACACAAACACCAAAAAAAGACTGTATTGGTTTTTTGTAATATGTGCATACCTATATATTATGGCCTATCAACTATGTATTACATTGCTTGCCACTCCAGTATATGAGAAGAGGAAACTAGTGTCTCTTTGCATTCCTCCTCCTCTATGCTTCTCTCTCCTACTCTGAGCATCAGTCTGGTATACCATAAGCTTACACAGTTAGGGTAAGAGGCAGCTTTAGTTTTACTAATAGAATTTTAAATCTCCATTCTTTCACATTTACATTAGCAATAAATTTAAAACATTTACAATCAACTCTATAATTCTAATACAATGTTCTATATCTTGCCTATAGATCATTGTGTAAAAACTGGAAGCCTGAGAATATACATTATTTATGATTCTTTGACAATGCAAATATGATTTACTGCTAAACCAGCAATTCCATCCACAAAGTAGCAGAAAGCCTCTTCAGCAATATATATATTTGAACCATATATTAATTATTTGCACCAGCGTCAAATGAATTTTCTTTACTTATATTTAATTAATTAATTGCTTTAACAGATTTTATCAAGTGCTCACTATATAACAGGTATCTATCAGAGAATGAAAGCCATAAGCCACATTTACATAAAATGTAAAAATTATTTCATGTCTTAATTTACTTTATATTCAAATAATGTATTACTTTTCTGGGTGTGTTTTTTTCTGGTTAATCTAATTAAATCTCATTTTCATTTTGGCAGATAAAACATATACCATAGTTACCATATCATTAAGAAGTTGCAGTTTTTGATCAGTTTTTGATTATAAAATTCATGGACTTCTTCTTACCTCTAGGCCTGACATTTATTTCCATTTTAGTATAATGGAAGATTGGTATTTTCTTGGATCCTCTGGAATCTTTCTAGATTCCTCAGATTTCTTAGATTCTCTTTCTTTAGTTCTTTTTTTTCACTGTAGTTTACCTGAAAGTTATTTCTTTCTATCAAAAACCAGAGTTGAAAATAGACTCATGACATGTTTCAACTTTGGGAAACTATCTTCTACTCTTTCTTCAATTATAACATTCTGCCTTTTTCCCCCCCAATTTTCTTATTCTGGAATGTCTATTAGTCTTTTGTTGGTCCTCTGATATGGAATATGTTATGTCTCAGATATCGTCACATGCTTTGCACCTCTTTTTGTTTAACTCTTCATTCTGAGAGATAGCCTCAATTTTTTTACTTATAGGGGAGTTTTATTTTTAATATTTATGAATTATTTTATTGCTCTCTAATTGCTTTTATCATAAATTTTTGTTCTTGTTTAGCAGAAATATTATCTTCTCATATTCCTCTAATTTTACTGATTAGAATGTTTTGTTTGCTTTTCTTATTTTAATTTTTTAAGAAGTTATAGTCTCCACTCTGAATTTCTTCCACAGTCTGCTTATTCTTCCTAGGTAGATTAAGTTTTTGTACTTATTTTTTCTAAATATCTGCTAATTTTTTGTTGTCAAGTTATATTTATGAATGAAAGCATAGGTTTATTAATTTAGGTAGCTGGCATAGTTTCTTCTGCATAGCTGGCCATTTCTCTGAACCAGAGAACTATATCTATAAGCTTATTTGCAGCAGAAAGATATGTAGAATATGTTTTACTTCAGTGTTCAGGTAGGTTTAGCTTTCTTTCACCAAAAACAGTGACCAATCCATACACCACACAGTATCCTAGGGGGCAGCAGCCACATTCTTGAAACCCAAGCTCAATTTCATAAGAAGGCATTTCCCTAATTTTCTATCTGGAGAAAAAGACATTAATGTGCATACTGCAGCGATAGGGGAGGGTGGTGAGAGAATTCTGTAAGTGTGTGTAAGGTGAATGGTAGTCACTGAAAACAATTTTTAAATTTTTGATAAGAGATAATATTTTCCCAATGTGGCTCCTTTTGTTTTTCCTAGAAGAGCAGTAACATTGTGTAGCCTTTGCTGTCTCTTTTTCTTTGAAATATATAAAGAAACTCTAAAATTTCTTTCCTTGAAATAAAATTTCTCAAGATATTTTCCTTAATTTTATAGTGAAGGAAAAACATATATGTAAAATACATATATTTATATATAATTCATATATATTTCTACATGGCAAGAAATACTATAAAATTGTTATACTGAATATACACAAATATATATACATACATGTATGTATATAAGTAGTCTGTATTATTTATTTCTGGGACTATACTGGCATTTTGAATCAATTCATATTTTGCTGTACAGAACTGTCTCATACTCTGATAGATATATAGAATCTCTGCTTCCCCCCCACTGTATACCTCACTCTTTGTGACTATGACAACCTCTAGCAACCTCACATATTTCCTAATGCCCCTCAAGGGACAGAGAGAGTTCAGATCAATGGCTATACTATATCAACAGCTGGTTTAATCATTTTCCACCAGGCATAATAGTAATAATGTACAGTATGTCCTGTCTTTGTCTAACCGCATTTGAAATAATTTGAGTGACTATTCAAATAACTTCTGTTGACTTTGTGTTCCCTGGAGCGACTAGCATGGTATGAGATGACAATTAGCTTTTAATAAATACATGCTAAGGACTTCCTTGGCAGTCCAGTGGTTAAGACTCTGTGCTGCCAATGCAGGGGGCATGGGTTCAACCCCTGGTCAGTCAGGGAACTAAGATCCCACATGCTGTAAGGCATGTGGCCAGAAAAAAAAAAAAAGTAAATGTAATAAATACAGGCTATGTGAGATGGATCCTCATTCTGTTGGGTGTGGGTGTGGCATTGGCATTAGATGTAACTATATTGATTCATCTTTTGCTAAGTAGATTCTGAATGTCAGAAGTAATGGAGACTTGTGTTTGGGTGTTAGTGTGTGTGTGTGACTGAGACAGAGAGAGAGAGAAAGAAAGAGAATATGGATGTGTTGTACTAGGTCACTATTGAATTCAGGAAATATATAGGTTTTGAAAAATTCTTTAGAAAGATGGCAAAAAAAATTGTGACATTAGTAACAGTATATGCATCTTAATTTTGTTTATAGTGTACAGAAATGCAACAGATTTTTTTAAGTTAAATTTGTACCTGCAACTTCAGTGAATTGATTGATTAGTTCCAACATATTTTCCTGGTTTCTTTAAGCTTTTCTATATATAAGATCATGCCATCTGCAGAGAGACAATTTTACTTCTTCCTTTTTGATTTGGATGACTTTTATTTCTTTTTTTGCCTAATTGCTCTGACTTCCAGTAGTATGTTGAATAGAAGTGGTTAGAATGGGCATTCTTTTTTCTTTATTCTCCTCTGATTTTATAATTTTAAATAATTTGTATTTGTGTTCACAGATTCTTTCTACTGATTGATCAAATCTGCTGTTGATATACTCCATTGTATTTTTCATTTCATTCATTGTATTCTTCAACTCCAGAATTTGTTTTGTTCTTTTTATGATTTCTATCTCTTCATTGGACTACTCATTTTGTTCTTGTTTTGTTTTCCTGATTTATTTGCAGTTTGGTAGCTTGCTGAGCTTCCTTAAAATAATGACTTTGAATTCTTTGTCAGGAAATTTGTAGTTCTCCATTTCTTTGAGATCCGTTACTGGAAAATTGTTATGTTCTCTTAGTGATGTCATATTTTCTTAATTTTTCATGCTCCTTGAAATCTTATGTTGCTGTCTTCACATTTAAAGAAATAGTCATCTTTTCCAGTCCTACTGATTCCCTTTGGGAATAAAATTACCTTCACCAATCAGGCTAGCTAGAGCTTCTGACCATCTCTCAGGGCTTTTCCATGGATTCACCCTCCCCACCCCCCCCACCCCCCCCCACCCCCGCAAACACTTATTCCCTCTGGCACAAGAATTCTTAAATTGTATGCTTTTTCTCAATCCCCCAAGGCCAGGCTAGGTTCAGAGGCCTTTGGTTTTGCTACGGTAGTGCCATTAAATTCTTAATTTTGTGTGCCTTCTCCCAATCCCAAAGAGTGGGCTGGCTTTCTGCATGTGTTCATGAGCCAACTGCAAAGACTCACTCATTATCCATACTGGTTCATGGAAGTCTGCCATGGGTGGGAGGTGGGATGATGAGTGAGACACTCAGAGCATTTAGGGTTCCTGTAGTCTAGTTGGGGGGGTCTATAGGCAAAGTGTCCCAAGCAGTTTGTGGTCAGGTTCCCTGACTGGATCCATGATGTGTTTAGTAGGATCCACAGCCCTTAGATGTTTTCCAAGCCTGGTTACTCCCAGTCTCTCACAATCCACAGCCATGCTACTCATGGCTTGCCTCATTATTGCTGGTGAGGAAAGAAAGAAGTGGATTCTTGGCCAGCATCCCATATGTCTGGGAAGCTGAGTTCTCACTAGCTACTCTCTCTTTCCTCCATGGGAGAAATCACAGGCTGAGGTTGTGTCTCTTGACACTGAGCTGTGCTGCTGTGGAAGGAGGGATGATGTGGATAAAGTGAATCTGTTCTTCTTATCCTCTTCAATGTGTCTGTTCTCTGATTTTTTTTCCCCCATCAGTGTGTTGGAACTTCTCTTCTGAGCTCCCAGACTCCCACAAAGGTACACTTGTCTGTGGGTGGTAGTCAAAGTCAATGCTCTATGAGGGAATGACAGCAAAAAACTCATATTCCACCATCTTGCTGATGACATTTCTCCATCAAAACAACATTTCTTATTAATATTTAGTTTGCTATACTTCCTATAAGCATGAGCTTTGTCTAACTTGTCTTTCTGTTCCATGGTAGGCAATGATATTTTCTTAGCAAATTACATCATAGGCAGGCAGATGATATAATGTGATGGGTAGGAGTTGTGAGGTGCTCTAGCACTTGGGCTCTAATAATTTCTGCATGAAATTCTTGCAAGATACAGAGAAGAGGGTCTTTCAGCTCCACAAACTAGGAGAGAAAATACCCTTCTCCAGCTTGGTGTAGAAGTTCTTGGTTCATGTCTCTGAGTATAATTTTTAAATGATTTCTTATAGTTAAAAAGTTAAATTTCTCTTGATAACAAATATGTTCAATGAAACAATTGGGGAATTCAGAAACTACTCAACCAAAGGAGACCATATTTTCACTTCCATATACACCTAGAGAAGTGTACAAGCTTCATAAAATAGTCCCTTGAGTCTCACTTTCTTTATCTAGTTTATAAATTGAAATGAGATGATGCAAATGGAATTTTAAACATTTATAAAACTTAAAAGTGATGGATCATATTTCGGTTCTGAAACAGAAGTTACCGGATTTGCATTTTTGTGTCGTGTATTCCACATGCCAGGAAGTTTTATTTTAGCCAAATTACTTAGCATATTTTCTTAATTATCAATGACATATTTTTTATTTTTAAAATTTTTCTAAAGGGAATATGTGTTTTATAATTTAAAAATGTATTTTATGTGATAGTATTTAGGTCTTGTTTTCATCAAAGCTATAATTTAATTATAGTCCTCTTAAAAAATCCAAGGCATCTTAGATTCAGAAAATATGTTACACCATTCATTGTTTTCACAGATATTTATTCAGTGTCTGTTCAAATCTAGACTACGTATAGGTACCAGATATGTAACAACTGATAAGACAAAGATGATCTCTGGTCACTGTGGTAGAGAAAAATAAATATACAGTATATTTTGCGGTACGCGGGCCTCTCACTGCTGTGGCCTCTCCCGTTGCGGAGCACAGGCTCCGGACGCGCAGGCTCAGCGGCCACGGCTCACGGGCCCAGCCGCTCCGCGGCATGTGGGATCTTCCCGGACCGGGGCACAAACCTGCGTCCCCTGCATCGGCAGGCGGACTCTGAACCACTGCGCCACCAGGGAAGCCCTACAATATATTTTGAAATTCTTTATTAAACAATATATACAGGACTGAATTTTTTTAAAAATCAGTTTTTATATCATTACAACTGTGATCCCTATTGTAATGACATCGTTTCTTTTCCCTCTCTCTCTCTTCCACATGGATAAAGCCAAGAAATCAAGGACTGGTTCAGACAAGCTGCTTTCCCATACCAGGTTGCTGAAACCAAAGCTGAGACCACCCCCTTGATAGTCCAAGAAGAAGGGTGCAGCTGTGGTAATTTTCACCCAAACCAGAGACTTAAAACTCTGGTAATTCTTTATATTTGAGTGCTTTATTTCTATATGTCCTATTTAAAGAATCAATTCTGATTGTTATCACTTCACTTAATTTTTTTAATCTAGCATTCATGTATGGAAATTTTAATTTGAAAGATCCTATAAGAGCGATTGGGTGCTGTTCGCACTTTAACCAAATTGACCTGAGATTCCAAGGTGTCTTACTTTTGTGATACAACTCTCTCAGTTTTTACATTTTGATACACTCCACCACGTTCTTTACAATATACTTATGTATAGCCCCAGAATGGTTGGCTCTTAGCAATCTTTTATGATACCAGTCCAGACTCCTTTCTCTTTTATGGTGAATTCCCCTTTAGAAGCTCCTGGGCCTATACTTATCATCCTGGCTCATTTCTCCAGATCATAACAATGCACCAGACATGTTCTAATGAAATTGAATCTCAAAAGTGGTGTGGTAGAAGTGTTGAAATTTTTTCTCCCAGGGCATTCATTGACCCTTATGCAGATTGGGCCACCTCATCCCGGTAATATTAAAATTCTCTGACAATGAGGGAGAAGCAAGGGCAGGCTTCTGCATTCCAGCCTTTCTCGAGAATAATGGAGGCTCTAATGTAAGTGTGATAGCAAAATTTGTAACTACTCTTGTGGCACAGGCACTGACTTACAAAAATAGTATCTAGTGCAAAACTTCTGACTTAATGGCTGATCTGTCTAGTCTACATTTCTCACATATGCATAACTGAAAGCTATCATTCAAATAATTCTTTCCAGGATGATTATGCTACTAGAAATTAGAATATCCTTGAAATGTTTAAATGTCAATTTCTCTCTCTAAAAATAACAAAAAACTAATAAATAGCTATTTTATGAACTCTCCCCTCAACACAAGTAAAAGTGCATTCGGTAGTAGAAGGTACTTTGGGTAGAAATAAAAGAAAGAGCTATTCTGGTCATACCACTTCAGGAAATGATTTGTGAAGGAACTGATGTCACACGAGTAAGGAAAAATGAATTGAGCATAACCATGAGGAGCCAGGAATGGGGAATTGTTACAAATATCATACACAAACACCACAAGGTGAGAGGCCAGGGGATGTCAGACAGCTGACATCAACTGAATCTGGCAAAGGTACAGAGTTCAGGGAGTGCAATTATTGAAAAATGATGCTAGAATTATCAAAAGGTTCAGATTATAAAAGCCCTTGGATTTAATGATATGGTTTTCAATTTTATTATGAAATGAATGAAAAAGGTGAAATATCTTAAACATAAGAAAAGACAGGATTAAATTTGATTTTTTAGAAACTTAACTTTATAGTATAAGAGCAGGCTAGATGTTATACAAGAATGGAGGCAATGAGATAAACTTAGGAGGCTGTTTATGTTTTTATGGTATGTCTTCAGGCTGAAGGTCTTTCTGAGGTTTGTCTACGATGAACGACTCCATCACAAAAATCACAACGACTTGTGATTTTTGGAAAGTGCCTGACTTCCTAAACCAATGTGGTAATCTGTGCAAGTAATTCTTTTTTTTTTTAACACCTTTATTAGAGTATAATTGCTTTACAATGGTGTGTTAGTTTCTGCTTTATAATAAAGTGAATCAGCTATACATATACATATATTCCCTTCCACCCTCCCTATCCCACCCCTCTAGGTGGTCACAAAGCACCGAGCTGATCTCCCTGTGCTATGTGGCTGCTTCCCACTAGCCATCTGTTTTACGTTTGGTAGTGTATGTATGTCCATGCCACTCTCTCACTTTGTCCCAGCTTACCCTTCCCCCTCCCCGTGTCCTCAAGTCCATTCTCTACACCTGCGTCTTTATTCCTGTCCTGCCCCGTGTTCTTCAGAACCACTTTGTTTTTCTTTAGTGCAAGTAATTCTGATTAAAGCAGAGGAATGGAAAAGACCCCTTCCTTTTTCCTCAACTACCATATTTATATCAGGCTTACTCGCTGTGTGTATTGTACATGTTATAAACTTACTTTGTAAGGTAAAATATTATTTTTGTTAATAACAAATAAGCAAAAGAAGCTTAACACTCTTTGCATGCAAAGCAAAAGTATGATCACAGGCTGGGAATGATTAAGGGATTGGGGAATAGATATCAAAGCCTATCAAATAACTCAGCTCTTAAATAGAGGTGAGTTAAGATGATCAGAGGAAATCAATATAATGTTGCCATCTATAATACAAGCTTTTCTAAAGTCAACAGCCCACTTCTTTGGGGAGTCAAAATTATTTCATTTTAGTTTCATCACATTAATTACAATCAAAGGTGGGTTCTGTATCCATCTTTATTACCATATCTCTGTCTACCTTTCCTGGGCCTGGCTCATGAATTATACTAATAAATAAAATATTGAGAACACAGTCTCAGCACATCAGGAGGTCTGCCTATGTGGAAAGATAGGGGAGTCCTGGTCAAAATCAGAACTGTTGTGGAGATAACTTATGTGAAGGAGATAGACTGATGATTGGGTAGGGCATGGGTACCATAAATTTGGGTGCATGATGTTAGAATCTGCAATAGTCTAGAAAATATAAAACTGAAGGATAGCCAAGATTTTGTCATTATTTTGAAAAAATTTTAAGCTGGGCATATCAGGAGATTTTTTTTTTTATCCTAACATTGCTACTACCAGCTCTACAATCTTCTTTGTGACAATGTACTTACTATAAAAGGAGGAATTTAGAGTAAATATCACCTATAATCTTTCAACCCCTGAATCATGTGAATCTGTATTGTAGTTTAGGGAAAAAATATTTATTTTTAAGGTTTCAGATATGTATTTTTATATAAATATTTAGGTAGACTAAAAGCATAGATATAAAAAAGCATATATATATATAATAAAGAAAAAATGTTCCAAATGAATGACAGAGAAATACAATAAGAATATACATAATTATCAGGAAAATATACAATGGAACATATAAAGGCATGGTGATGTTAGATACAGGAATCTATACACCGTCAGGAGTTGCAGCATGTTTAGGATAAAACTATAAAATATATGACTATTAGGGTTAATGAAAATCTATGAATGAGATAATCTTATACTTTTTTAATAACAGTTTATAGTAAATCCAGGCCCTATCATTTTTAGATAATATTGATCACCATCTAAAACTGCTCAATTTTCATCTTTATTTTGGAAATGAATGACAATGTATGGATATATAAAGAATAAAGAAAATAACTAATAAATGAATGAATAAATAAAGAAGAAAGAAAATAAAACTAATGACATCAGAAACCCAGGTTCCTTTGAATCTTACTGTGTCAACTTAGCTACCCTCATTGTGATGCAGGAGGGTGTATGTCACAGCTCCAGGCTCCTAACCAAGAAAAGTACCCAATCAATGAAGAATTAATTACACCTTTCCCCACCATATTAATCTCTTTATACTAAAAAAAATCCCCAAATCGTCTCACCAGGCTTGCTCTCAGAAAACTTTTTGGATTGCACTGCATCACTGGCTCATATATAAACAAATCACTGTTAAGGAAAACGGCAGTTGTTATGACTGGTTCCCTATGGTTGTTTAGAAAAGGGAGGATTGCCCAAATATAATCATGAGATTACACCACCAAGGAAGGAGGGAAGTGATCGCCACCCACAGCCAGTTTATCACAGAGCCACGTGCCAACCTGTCTTTAGTATTTCAGGCCAGCAGATGAATTATTAAAAATTAAATAGAAGACAATTTCTGCTCTTTAAAAATGTAAGATCTTTGGGGCAAATCAAAATGTACATAAGAATACAAAAGTATATGCAGAGACAATACATATATGAACCAACTTAACAGTAAAAAGCAGCCACCAAAATATCTAGTATATTAAATAAATTAATTTTATCAATATATTTTGTTTAAGCCACTATTTCCAAAATGTTTTTATTTCAACATGTAATTAGATTTTTAAAATATTGCTGATATATCTTACTTTCTTTTCATACTCTTTGAAATTCAGTGTCTATTTACACTTAAAGCACATCTCAACTTCAACTATTCACTTGAAGCATTTAAAGCACATTTCAATTTCAAGTGTTCAATAGATACATGTAGCTAATGGCTACAATACTGGAGAGACCAGCAAATCTTTCTGGGAACTACAGCTTTTGTAACAACACACCAATTTGATCTCTCTCTCTTCAATTCTCAGGAAATTGTGTGTAAGCATTAAGAATGATTCAGGTATATTCAGGAGAATTTAACAAAGGGTCTTTTACTCCTAGAAGAGAATATAAGCAAAACATTCTCTGACATAAATCGTACCAATGTTTTCTTAGGTCAGTCTCCCAAGACAACAGAAATAAGAGGAAAAATAGACAAATGGGACCTAATCAAACTTGTAGGCTTTTGCACAGGAAGGAAACCATAAACAAAATGAAAAGATTGAGAGAGAATATTTGCAAATGATGTGACTGACAAGGGCTTAATTTCCAAAACATACAAACAGCTCATACAACTCAACAATGAAAAACTAAACCACCCAATCAAAAAATGAGGAGAAGACTTAAATAGACATTTCTCCAAAGAAGACATACAGATGGCCAATAGGCACATTAAAAATGATCAGCATCACTAATTATTAGAGAAATGCAAATCAAAACTACAATGAGGTACCACCTCACACTGGTCAGAATGGCCATCATTAAAAAGTCTACAAACAACAAATGCTGGAGAGGGTATGGAGAAAAGGGGACCCTCTTATACTGTGGTGGGAATGTAAATTGGTACAGTCACTATAGAAAACAGTATGGAGGATCCTCAAAAAACTAAAAATGGAGTTGCCATATGATCCAGTAATCTCACTCCTGGGCATATACCCAGACACAACTGTGACTTGAAAAGATACATGTACTCCTATGTTCATAGCAGCACTATTTACAATAGCCAAGACATAGAAACAGCCTAAATGTCCATCAACAAATGAATGGATAAAGAAGATGTGTTTTTTACACACACACACACACACACACACACACACACACACACACACACACACACACAAAGGAATATTACTCAACCATCAAAAAGAATGAAATAATGCCATTTTCAGCAACATGGATGGACCTAGAGACTATCATACTAAGTGAAGTAAGTCAGAAAGAGAAAGACAAATACCATACGATATCACTTGTGTGTGGAATCTAAAATACAGCCCAAATCAACATATCTATAAAATAAGAACAGACTCATAGACATAGAGAACAGACTTGTGGTTGCCAGGGGAAGGGGGTAGGGGAGGGAAGGATTGAGAGTTTGGGATTAGCAGAGGAAAACATATATAGGATGGATAAACAACAAGTCCCTACTGTATAGCATAGGGAACTATATTCAATATCCTGTGACAAACAATAATGGAAAAGAATATGAAAAAGCATATGTATATGCATAACTGAGTCACTTTGCTGTACAGCAGAAATTAACACAACATTGTAAATCAACTATACATCAATAAAATTTAAATAAAATAAAATAACTTTAATGGTCAATGTGGGAGTCACATGGGAGGTGCGTTCCCTCCCAGGGCTCTTCACTGCCATCCTCAAAGCAGGTTAGTGCAGGGAGGTAGGGCAGAGTTAGTTCCAGTTTTCTCTCAGAAAGGGTTTAGGGGGTCCCAGCCAGCCCTGGGAACGATTCCCTCAGCACCTACTTCTGACCTGAGTGATCTTGGACAAACTATTTCATCTTTACAGGTGTCTGTCACTTAATGTGTAAAATAAGGATAATAATCTAGCCTAGTAACACTGTTATCAAATTACTATCAACATGAAGCAAAATGATCACATTATGTACCTAGCATCATTAATAGCACATAGGAGCTCAATAAATATTAGCTGTAATTATGAAATTGGTAGAATTAGGTGTTGAAAGTAGATAAATAATTGTTGGCTGTATTTTTCCCCATTCTTTCAAAAAAGATGTATTGTTTGCATGTTCATAATCAATATTCTGATATTATGGCTTCCAAATGATAAATTTAAGTACTTTGCTTTTAATATTAGAAAAATTTGTTGAATAACTATTACATAATTTGGGAAAACATAAGTTTGATTCTGTCTAAATTTATTCTTAATTTATAAGTCAAAGGACAGCCAGCAAATACTTTGCAGACAATTGCTCACCCTTTCTTCTTCTTTGGTTGAAAAGTGAACAGACTGAAAGAAATAGCACATATTTCTGAGTACCCATTTAACTGACTCAATATATTAACTATGTAATAACTCCATGGTTTTAAAATGTTTCAGCTGAATTCTATGCAAGGCAGCACACAGAAAAGGAAGATAAAACGCATGTTTCAGTCAGATACACCTAACTAATTAGCTAAGATCTAACTTGAATAGAAAACTAAATCTTTGAAAATAGGAAATCTTACTTTTGATATTATTAAATGGTTAGTCGGTTCTATAGCTAAAGATAATATAGTGACAATCTATCATGCCTTTTTCCATGATATGGCTCTTGAAAGCAAGGGGCATAATATAACTCTTAAAAATAAACAATTAGGGGCTTCCCTGGTGGCGCAGTGGTTGAGAATCTGCCTGCCAATGCAGGGGACAGGGGTTCAAGCCCTGGTCTGGGAGGATCCCACATGCCGCAGAGCAACTGGCCCCGTGAGCCACAATTACTGAGCCTGCGCGGCGTCTGGAGCCTGTGCTCTGCAGCAAGAGAGTCTGCAATAGTGAGAGGCCCGCGCACCGCGATGAGGAGTGGCCCCCACTTGCCACAACTAGAGAAAGCCCTCGCGCAGAAACGAAGACCCAAACACAGCCATAAATAAAAAAATAAATAAATAAACAATTAGGTAAAGTTTGCTTTTTGTTTTTTTTTACTTTTCCATTTCCAGAAAAAAAAAAAGTGTGACAGAAGAAATAAATTTACATATGGTGAGAAAAATTTAAGTAAATCAAATTCAGAAATCTTCCTGTCACTATATTAAAATGTACTGATTGAATGATTAGTACTTTGCAAAAAAGATATAATTATTTTGACAATGACGTTTTATGTTAATCAGTCAAATGCCTACCTTAAAAGATTTGTTTATGGGAGAAAAAGTATTTATTTACTACAAGTAGATTCTCCATATTCTATTCAAAACTCTTTTTTTAAAAAAATTAGTTGTTGTCACAAGTATAAGGATACATTACTTGAATGTATATGTTGATAGGGTGAGAAATCCATGTGGAATTAATAGAGATACAATTATAATGAGTAACCCATGGGGCTTTACCTATTTGTTATAATAATCACTTACTTGTGTGCCAGTTAAAAGAATCAGCAGAATCAGCAGAAAAATTAGAAACATTTTAAAGAATTTGATAGTTGATATTGCAAAACATGCTAAGTAACACACGAGAGATATGATATGGTATTTCTTCAAATTCATTTTGGAGATTAGTGTTTACTTTCCAATGTCACACAAACAAGGATCTATATTTTTTCAATCCTTACGGCATTTAGATATCTTAATCTGATGCTGTTCATTTTGCAGAAAATGAGCCATGTATAGATTTCAGCTTGATTGACCACGAACAAATTAAAGAAATTACTTTAGGCCCCTCAAAAGTATTAAGGCTATTAAGTCTGAAATAGGATGCAGAAAATAAATGGTCCCCTGTTAAAGTCATTTCAGGGCCTCTGAAGGAGTTTTGGGTTAGGTTGGGCCCAGAAAGGTTAAAGAAGAAACTAAAATCAAGGGCAAGAGAAGCCAGCACCAGATGCAACAGGATGGACATTCTTTCACACTACTGATCTGTCCCCATGTGAGTCTGCAAAGAGAATTTCCTGTCATTCTTGATCACACTTAGTAAAAAGAGAAATTCAGGAATTTACAGGCATATTTTTAGAAGTCTAGCAGAACATTGTATGATTATGAGAGACTTGAAGAAATCAATTTAAAGCCACACACAATTTTCATCGACAACAGAAATGCATGATGCTAATTAATTTTTCAATTTTGCTCTGACTACCAAGAAACTTAAATGCCCTTTCATTATTAGAAACTTTTTTAAACCATTCTTTTTATCTGTTATATCCACTATAATTACCCCAAGTGTACACATTATATTTGCATATACTTAGCATATTATTAAATGATGTTTATTAATTATGAATAAATATGGGTGTGATTTAGATCTAAACTGAGTAGATCTAGTTTATTTCTGGTCTACTTATGTTGAGTTAATAATTTACTGTGCTACAATAAAAATAATTTAAAATCTACTAATGAAGTCTTTGATCAAATGGCCTGTTTTTTTCAAGCCATTAGGGAGAAAGTTAACTAATTTGTTAGTGATTATTAGGACTACATGAGTATGAGATATTAGTTAACCCCAAAGAAAAGAAAGTTATTTAGTGTTTGGCTTTCCTCATATATTGCTTAATCATTTGTTTCAAGTTTTCAATATAATTTATTGTTTTCTTTGCCTCCCTGTGATCATTAATTTCATTGTCAAAACAAGGATTTTTAGATTTGCATAATAAATAACTTTCAAGTAACTTTCACACATTATTTTACATCTTCCACACAACACCCACATGCAATAGGTAGAGCGGGGCTTATTTTCTCATTTAGTCACTGATAATGAAAATGAGGCTTAGCTAACCTGGTAAAAACCCCATGCCTATCTAGTAGAACATTTAGAATCAATTACAGTTCTTTCTGTTTCAAACCTTGAGCTTCTTTTTCACCACATTAATACATAACATTTTCTTACCGTTGTGAGATATTGATAATTTCAGGATTGTAATAATGTAATCAGAGTAGAAAATTTAAAAATCACAACTTAAAAATTCTTGTTTGAATTATTGTTTTTTGCTTCACTTTTTAACTTCATTAGTCTCATGAAGGCCATAAAATCAAGATAGATATACAATATGTGTAATACCTAGTAACATAATAAATATTATAAAACATTTGGAGATGTACAAAAAGCAGATGAAAAAAATTAAGCATTCTTATAATTAGTCTTTCCCAAAATAACAATTATTAATAGTTTAAGTGCTATTTTCATAATTAAAATGATAACAAATATGCAGTATTTTACATTTATATTTCACTCATTTTCTTTTTAAGTGTGCCATATTGTTCATAAATATTTGTAATATTTTACACGTGCCTATGTACCTGTAGCATTCGTATATGTATAAAAAAACTTACAAACTTTAAAACATTGTTTTAAATATTATCTCCCTAGCTTAGCATGGCTTTGTGAAAACTTTTCTGCTATTCAGTTATTTTTAAAATACTACTAAAAATCATCTTTAAAATATACAAAAATGTTAAAATTTGATATAGCAAGATTGATACACCATTCCTCAATGACTGAACTTCAAATTGTTTCTTTCAGCATAGGAATACCTCATATGCTTTCTGATAACCCTAAATCTCCATTATTACTCTCCTATATTTGGCCCTACAGCATAAATGCTCCCCCCCTTCAATGCATTTCCTATATGGAGTCAGTCATCTTCAAATTCAGTCTTGATGTTGTTACCTCCCTAATTGCTGTCTATTTTCCCCAAGATTTACATTTGACCATTAAATAGCATGAGTTTGAAGTAGGAGGGTCCACATATACACTTTAAAAAAAAAATACCTGCAGTACTACAACATCTGCTGTTGGTTGAATCTGCAGATGTGGAACCTGTGATACAGGGGCAACTATGGAACTTGAGCATCCTGGGTTTTGGCATATACCTTCAGTCCTGTAACCAGTCCCTCACAGATACAGAGGGACGGACAATTGTAAACACTTCGAAATCTTTTTACGTCCTACCAGGCACTGCATGAATTAACCCCTGATTGCCTTGCAATTCCCTTAATCAGCGTACCAGTTTTCACCATTTTCCAATTACATTGGTCAAACTCCTTCCCAACCCAGGGCTTTCACACATGTTGTTCTGGCTATATATAATAACACCTCCACTGGTATTATCCCAGCTACCAACACCTAGAATAGTAGCTAATACTCTTGAAAATCTTATACAGTCTTTCTCAACCTACTAGTTAAAAAAAAAAGTGATCACTATGGACTGAATTATATTGCTCTCGAATTCATACGTTGGAGTCCTAAGCCTCCATGTGAGTGTATTGGAGATAGGACCTTTAAGGAGGTCCCAAAATTTAAGGATTACAGTTAAAAGAGGTTAAAAGGGTGGAACCCTAATACGACAGGAATAAGAAGAGGACGAGACACCAGAGTTTTCTGCCTCTTTCTCTGCCATGTGAGGATACAGTAAGAGGCAGCAAGGAAGAGTCTTCACCAGAAATGGAACTCTGCCAGAACCTTGATCTTGGACTTACCAGCCTCCAGACCTATGACAAATAAATTTCTGTCGTTTAAACCACCCAAACTATGATGTTTTGTTATAGCAGTTTGCACAGACTAAAATACTAACTTAATACTCACAACAATTTTGTGCAGTAGGTCGATTAAATATAATGCTTTGGTATGTTTACAGATTAGGACACAGAAGTTTAGAGACATTAGGTAACTTACTCAAAAACAAAAAGACTAGTTTAGAATAGAACTAGGCCACTTGACTTTTCCTGGGCAACTCCTATTCATAAATCAAGTGTCAGTTTAAATGACATCTCCTGAAAGGAAGTATAGATGAATCTTGGGCCAAGTTAGTTAGTCCTGTTTTATACCCTTAAATTTCATTATATATCCCTATTTTATAAATAGAACTGAATATTTATTTGCATTTATTATCTTTTTACCGCACCATTTTGGAATCTTATGAGAATAGGGATCTTGTCTCCCCTCTTTACCTCTGGATCTCAGCTACTATCACAGTGGTCGCCACTTAGTAAACCTCAAAAAATACATGCTGAATGAATTAACTCTCAACACAATTTTCAAATATTTCATTGAAGTGTGTGCATAGATTTGGAATTGATGGTAAAAGCATATTAACGTGCATTTAAAATAATAGCTTTCCTGTTAATTAAATGATGCTTGTTGAAATCATAAAAAATGGAGAAAAGTATAAATCACTAGATGTTTTATAACCATCACCAGAAATGACTACCTTTTATTATGTGCTTTTCTAAGCTATTTATAAAATCAGATGAGTCTACATATTTAAAAATAATATTTCTTATTAAACTTTATTATAAATAAAATATATGATCATCAGAGAAAATTGAGTTAACTCTGTATGGGAATTAGATTAATGCCATCAATTAGCCTTGGTCTATGCTACGAAAAGGTGTTAGATAAGGTCTGAATTTATACCACCTTTCTACATGGATTGTTCTAGGTAAACCTAGGAATTAATTTAAAAGTTGACTAGAATATGTACAAAGCCTGATGCGTAGTTAGAAGTAAATTAAAACATCAACTTTCAGCTGGGAACTCCTACAAAAAATACATACTCACAAACACCTCCACGAAAGCACACACATACACACACATACAGACATACTGTCAACCCTAGTAAAGAAAAGATCACAAGCAAAGTCTCCTAACCACATGAGGAAATGAACTAACTTGAGAGTCAGCAAATTCAATATGCAGAAAAATTAGCTCCCTAAACTAAAGAGCACATATAAATAACTCCAGTGAGTATCCTCAATTTCAAGTCATATTCTCCAAATCTATTATTTTGTTCTCTTTTTCTGAAGTACTTTTATGTTTTAATGTGTTCTGGAAGATGTTCTTTGCCTAGCACTAATTCAAATTGCCACTTTGCCAACTCAATGCTTTACTACTTCTAAAGTGGTTTTAATTCTGAAATTGCATTTTTAGTTTCCTATTGTTTTTCCTTCTAATTTTCATTGAACTTTTCTTATAATTTTCTGCTTCTGTTTCAGAGAGGACAAATATTCTTATTTTAAAAATATGAAAAATTTATTTAAATTCATAGAACTCAATATGCATGTTATTCTGAGTTTTCAATATAGCTTTCTCTTTTCATTATTTTTAGTTTGTTTGTTTACTGCATCTAGTTTTTTCATTCTTTACTTGTCCTTGATCAGTGAACTACTAGCCATTGTTGGTCTGTGGAAATGGGTATGAGGATTGGCTGAAGTGAAGTCAAAATTGTTTCACGGATCTAAATATGCAGAGTTGCTGGATGAAGACTCCCAGATTGCTTTCCTCTTCTGCTCTATAAGAGTGAAGGCTTCTACTGCTGATGGCTTAATATTCCAGTGCAGAATAAAGGAATACAGAAATCTCTAGTGTCAACAGCTGACATGTTTCCAACACCACCTACATGGCTTTATACCTTTTATTCAAAATTCTGGTTAGTGTCTTCCATATGCTAAATAATGGGGATTTATCGGTAATAAAACAGACAAAAATTCTACCTTCCTGGAACATGCAAATCTACCGGGAACTCTTTCCAGGATGTAACATGTTCACGCCAGTCATTCTATCTACTTCCATCTCCCACCATTGTTTTCTGGGACTTAAAAACCTAAATGGATGTGGAAAGATATAGAAGAGATGAAGGCTTTACATGGATCAAAAAGTTGCATCCACACAGTAGAGAAGAGCTACCTCACTTTCCATTTGTTTTAAGCAATTAGTTTTTAAGTTAGGGACGTGAAGAGTGCTTAATTCCTCTCCTTACATTTAAAAAATATTTTTAGAAGCATCCATTTTATGAGGTGAAATCCAATGTCCAAAAGCAAAATGGCTATACTGTTCTTTAATAGAGTTTAGTTGGTTTTAGAATTACCAGATATTTTCCTGGATTCTTTCTTTCTCATTTTTATTATTTTTGAGCTCATTTCTTTCATTATTTTATTTCCCTTTCCTTATTTTCATTCTATCTTAATGGTTATTTAAGTGAATGTTAAAATAGATTGTGTAAGGATCTTGTTTCTAGACTCAATTTTAAATCAGAAGTCCTAAAAATATTATATATTCAAATAGTCTATATTTTCAAAGGAAGTATAGAGTGAAACTAAAAATTATGCTCTCAGGTGTCAATGTTTCATTTAGCATGTGAGATCCACAGTAGTGTAGAAGCTATGATACTATCTTAAGTTACTCCACTTTTCTCTGAGTTCCTCATGTGTAAACCTGGGTAACGATGCCATCCATTAATCTATTTCATTAACTGATTAAAATAATATGTGGAAACACTCAAAAGAATGTCTAGCAAATACCTGAATTATTATTAGTAGATATTATTATCATTTCAGTACACCTTCAATGCAATAAAGTGATGAACAGTTTAAGAAAAAATTGTCAAGGGCAGAAGTTCAGAAAAAAGAGCAGCATAATGATTTAAGAATTCTGTCTCACTTTAGGGTTAGGTAGTAAATTAACTAAGAATAAATCACACTAATAAGGCCGATATAATCTGAGTCATGTGAAAGAGCTACAGGTAGCTGAAACAGGAAGAAGATCCATTAGTTATATCAGCATATTAACCAAACAGGAAGATGAGAATCATAGCAGAATCATAAAAACAAAACTAAACTACAAAAACCTCTAAGCTTTTTTTTTTTTTTTTTTTTTTTTTTTTTTTTTTTTTTTATCTTTTTTTTTTTTTTTTAACATCTTTATTGGGGTATAATTGCTTTACAATGGTGTGTTAGTTTCTGCTTTATAAAAAACCTCTAAGCTTTATCCAGTGTTTGAGCAGGGTTGAGCCTTGAATTAAATTAGAATAAAAATACTTTAAATGTAGAATTATAGATTAACTAGAAGAAAAGAGATTAAAAACCATAAACAATTCCAATTAAAATGTTAGAAATGAAATGCAAACTGTGAAAACCTCTGAGAGTCTTTCCTTGATCTTTGTATTCAAAATACCCCTATCTGGAATCATTCTCTTCATATCCTTCTTCGTTTTCTTGTGCACCACTATTATTCTCTGGTACTATGATGTTTATTCATTATTTCTTTCATCTCTCCCCAAGTGGAATGCAATATCCTCAATGTTAAGAACAGCAACTAATACATAGTCTGAGCAAAATAAATATTTTCTGAATAAACACATACACATCTCTGAATAAATAAAAGAATCAGCCTGAAAATCAATTGTGATTGCAAATACAACAAAAATATGACAGTAATAATTCCCATTTATTTTGGCCAAAACTAAAATATTTAGTGATGTACTCAGGATCACTAAATTTAAAAAATATAAACTTGAATGGTATGAAGACCATCAATGGTTCTTCTTTAGAAAACTTAATAGCAGAAATTTGAAAATTCTCCCCAGATTAATTTTCAATTAAAATTTCAATGTTAAGCAATTTCAAACACAATTTCAGAAGGATCATAAATTTACCCAGAAAAGAAAATGTGTGGAAACAATAAAATAATATTTCAAAATGGCATACTGATTGTTCTCTACCAAATATTAAAATTTAAGTTAACACGATAATTATATTTGTTTGATATGAAGGAAAATATTCAATAGATACTTATATAAATAAAAATAATTGCAGTATATACTAACAGTCTAAAAAAGTGTTTATTATATACAGGCAACTTCACATATACTCATACAAATACAACACACCAATATGATGATATAGGTAAAATTTAATAAAAGTTGGTAGCAAAACTGAGTATTAATTGAAAAGACACACGTTCAGATTCATACCTTATTGTATATAGGCAAAAAATTCCATACTGGTGAAATACGTTCCTAAGAGTGACATAAATTTTAACTGGCAATAGAAATGGAAAGTGTTCTATTTGAAGTAATATTTTTTAATCATTAAAGTTTACACAATAGAGAAAAATATTAAAGTAACATTCTGTTTAAAAAGTAAAACTTCTGAAAAAATTTAAAATTAAGAGTAGGTCAGAAATAGGACAGGACTTCCCTGGTAGCACAGTGGTTAAGAATCTGCCTGCCAATACAGGGGACATGGGTCCAAGCCCTGGTCTGGGAAGATCCCACATGCTGCAGAGCAACTAAGCCTGTGTGCCACACCTACTGAGCCTGCCCTCTAGAGCTCATGAGCCACAACTACTAAGCCTGCATGCCACAACTACTGAAGCCTGCGCGCCTAGAGCCCATGTTCCACAAGAGAAGCCACCACAATGAGAAGCCCACGTATCGCAACGAAGAGAAGCTCCCACTCGCTGCAACTAGAGAAAGCCTGCGTGCAGCAATGAAGACCCAACACAGCCAAAAATAAATAAATTTATTTTAAGAAATAGAAATATGACAAAGGGCTATTATTAAAAACTGAACTTACACAAATAGCAAGATATATATGGGCTTCTAACAGACATAAAGGGGAACAACTATATGCAGATATTTCTCATAAGCAAACACTGAGGAATGCACATCATTAAAAATGTTGAACTCACTACTAGTCAGATATATAAAACTAAATAGTTTTTTTTAATACTTGTTAAATTAGTATAAATTAAATTAAAATAATCTCAATATTTTATTCATCCATTAAGCCAATTTTGCTGTGTGGAATGAACAAAGAAAAAAATAGTAGCAGATGAGGTTGAAGGGTAACTAGGAGAGGAAGGGGCAAATCAAATCTTGGTGTTGGGGCTTCCCTGGTGGTGCAATGGTTGAGAATCCGCCTGCCAATGCAAGGGACACGGGTTCGAGCCCTGGTCTGGGAAGATCCCACATGCCTCGGAGCAACTAGGCCCGTGAGCCACAACTACTCAGCCTGCATGTCTGGAGCTTGTGCTCCACAACGAGAGGTTGCGACAGTGAAAGGCCCGCGCACTGCAATCAAGAGTGGCCCCCGCTGGCCGCAACTAGAGAAAGCCCTGGCACAGAAACGAAGACCCAACATGGCCAAAAATAAATAAATAAATTAAAAAAAAAATCTTGGTGTTTATCTTGAGACAGAAAAATCATTAGAGAGGAAAGGGGGACCGTTGGTTCACAACCACAGGTATCCACCTGGTAAAATTCGAAACTGGCCCCCATACATGAAGAACAGAGAGATCAAAGAAAGAGGCAGACCACTTCAGATTGGTAGGTAGCAGGTTTCATAAGCAAGTGAGAATCAACATTGTTTACTATATTTATTCTTACATAAATACAATCATTTTAGTTAGTAAATGTATTATTTGAACTAGTCTGTAAATGTATTAACAATGCCAATTCTCCCCTAATCTAGAAAGTTAATGAAATTTCAGTCAAAATTGCAGCAAGTTTTCTTTTCTTTCTTTTTTTTCTTTTTTTTTTTTAGGTATAGAAAAGTTGATTCTAAAATTTGTTTGGAAAAGTAAAGGACCTAGGATATCTAAATCAATTTTGAAAATCAAGAATACACTGAGGGAATCATATTAACCAATTTTATGACTCACTATATAGCTACAGTAATAAAGACAAAGTAGTATTGATGAAAGGATAGATTGCAGACGCACAGATCAATGAAATCAAACAGAGAATTACAAAACTAGATTCCATACCAAAAAATGGTCACATGATTTTTGACAAGGTTGCAAGGGCAAGTCAATGGTGAAAGAACAGTGATCGACAAATGATCTTGAATCAACTGGATATCCATATGCCCCCAAATGAACCTCAACCTAAACCTCACAGTATATACAAAAGTTAACTCAAATTGTACCATAGATATAAATGTAAAATGTAAAACTATAAAAAATTTAGAAGATAGTCCTCATGACCAGAGATTAAGCAATGTGTTCTTACACGTAACACCAAAAGCATGATCCATTAAGGAAAACAAAACAAAACACATAAATTGAACCTCATCAAAGTTAAAAAAAAGATGTCCCCAATATATACATGTAAAAAATCATCACATTGTATACCTTAAACTTAACAAGGTCATATACCACTTATATCTCAATAAAGCTAGGGAAAAAAAGTTTTAAAATGTTCTATGAAAGACCCTATTAAGATAATGAAAGACAAGCTGTAGACTTGGAGACAATATTTGCAAACCACATAGTTGACAAAAGACTAATATTTAGAATATAAAAGGAACTCTCAAAACTCAACAGTTAAAAAAAAAAAAAGCAATCCAATTAGAAAGTGAGAAAGAGAGGTATATAGACATTTCACCAAAAAGGATATACAGATGGCAATAAAGCACAACATCATTAGCCATTAGGTAAATGCAAATTAAAACCACAATAAGATATCACTACACACTTACCAGAATAGCTAAAATAAAAATTAGTGAAGCACCAAATGCTGACAACGATGCAGAAAGACTAGATTATACATACACTGCTGGTGAAAATGTAAACTGATACAGCCACACTGGAAAGCAGTTTGGTAATTTCTTATAAAAATATATATGAAAGCTCCATACCAACCATAAATTGCCCTCTTGGGTATTCATTTATCTCAGAATTATGAAAACAAATCACATAAAAACCTGTACACAAATATTCATAGAGTCTTTGTTCCTAATAAATGAAAACTGAAAACAACCCAGAGACCTTTCAATGGGTGAATGATTAAACAAATTTATGGTACATACATATCATGGAATACTACTCAGCAATAAAAAGGAACAAACTATTGTTACACACAACAACTTAGGTGTCTCCAGGGAATTATGTTGAACGAAAAGAAGTAAATCCTAATGGTTACATATTGTATGATTCCTTTTATATAATATTTTTCAAATAAAATTATGGAAATAGAGAACAGATTAATCATTGCCAGGGTTAAGGAGGAGGAGGTAGTGTTACTGGGAAAGGACCCACACCTACTTTCCTTTTATTTCCACACCACATCTGTTATTCTATTCCCACAGCTGTGCTTGCCTAACAGAAACTAAGACGAAGGCAGACGCCATGTAAGTAAAACCACAGAACCAGCCCGAGACAGAAAGGCCCAAGATGCGGACAGTCAACCGCCCTGAACCGGTTCCAGCCTGACCACGAGGGCAGCCCCTGCATAGATGAGACCCAAAGTGTCCGAAAGTTGCCATTGCTTCATCACATGCTAGGATCTCTGCCCAAAAGAGGGACTTGCACTTTTCTAGGCACAAGTAGCTCTTCGTGGAGCCGGAAGGACTGCGCATGCTCCAGCTGTTCCTGAAAATCACCTCCCATTCCTCGAATTCTGATGGCCCACCCTCCTCTTACCCCTTAAAAGTTTCCCGCTTCCCTCCCTCTGGGAGAAGGCTTCTTTACAGCTCCGGTTCTCCCTTCCCCACTCCTTGATACACAAATAAGCTTTCTGCTCTGCTTTGCAGAACCTGGTCTCTTTTGACTGACATGAGAGGCACCCTGCAAGGAAGGGTGCCCACTTGAGGGTCCACCTGTTCCGAAAGGGTCGGTAACAGTAGGAATGGGAGGGATGTGAGTGAAGTTTCAAAAGAGCCACAAGAGAAAGTTGTGGTGAAGGAATAGCTCTGTGTTTCGAAAAAAAATTAAAGTAAAAAAAAAAAATAAGCAAGGGAACTTACATAAGAGACTTGTCTCCTGCAGCTGTTAAGACGAGTAGTTCTCTGCACCTGCCCGCCAGAATCTTAAAAGTTTATACAGACGCTTTAACTGGGTTTCAGTCGCACATTCAGTGCCGATGGTCTCAACACTGCCTCACTCTTTCAGAGGCTGCATCCTTGGAAAAGCTCCTTGTGCAGGAAGCGTAGGTCGGTGCTACATTCCAAGGACAGGGGAGGGGGAGAGGAGCCTCAGATTGCCCCATCCAGCTGGCAATTCAACCACAGCTGACGTCCTCTCCATGACCTCCTTCAACAAAATAAAGAACAGGACTTACTGAAAAAAAGGTCAGGGTATTTGAAATCAGATTTAGTCAAGAGATTCTGGTAATTGGACTCTGGTGGTTTAGGGAATACTGAGAAGTGGTTAGACTGTGGATATATTTTGAGGGTAGGGGCAACAGGATTGATGTGGGCGTATAAATAAAGAGGAGTCAAAAGTGACTCCAGGGGACTTCCCTGGTGGCGCAGTGGTTGAGTCCACCTGCCGATGCAGGAAAGACGGGTTCGTGCCCCGGTCTGGAAAGATCCCACATGCCGCGGAGCGGCTGGGCCCGTGAGCCACCATGGCCCGTGAGCCATGGCCACTGAGCCTGCATGTCCGGAGCCTGTGCTCCGCAACGGGAGAGGCCACATCAGTGAGAGGCCCACGTACCGCAAAAAAAAAAAAAAAAAAAAGCGACTCCAGGATTTTTGCCTGAGCAATTGCAAATGTTCACTGACATTTACTGAGGAAAAAAGATTCAGGTGGTATTACCTACCCTCCTGAGTTGGTCCCCAGCAAGGGTCCTAGTGTCCGTGTTGCTCGCGCCAATAGACCAAATTCGGTTCAGGAGCAAAAGAAAGCTTGACTAGTCAGTCGCTGTAGTCTACTCGCTCTCCCGAACAGGCTGCTTTGTAGGTTTCTTGTCAGCCGGAAGAGGGCAGAGTTCTTGTGGGTCGTGCACAGCTGTGCTGCTCGGGCTCCAGACGGGAGTGCCGGCCAGAGCGTCTCTGCTCACAGCCCGCCGCCGCCATGTTGAATTGCTGTGTGGTGCGCAGCGCTTCTGCGCACGGCCCTCCGAGCTGAGGCGGGAGTTCCGCCGTAAGAGGTCGGCGCAGCCTTTTCACGCCGGAAGCTCCGAGCTGAAGTGCCTAGGGCTAGGCCTCTGAGCCCCGCGCCCTCTGAGCAAGGGAAACCGGGTGAAGCACAAAGGAAAAAAAAGGTTAGACTTTATCTTATTACCCAGATTCTATTTTCGTTTCTCGGGAATTGTTAATGGACTTTGCTGGTGACAGAGGTGGGGTAAACAGATTTTGGGGAAGGTTGAAGACTTTGGGCCTATACGTATGAAGGTTGAAACATATTTCATAACGAAGTGGATTCAAAGAGAAAAATTTAATGATGATACCGTAATTAGACTTAATGAAATGTAGCTTAATTGGAAGAAAACAGCTTTTCAATATCAAAATTTTAATCTATAAAATGTAAAATTAATAGAGCCTACAACGTTCCATAACGATTGTCATAGGATGCACATAAAAGACATAGCAAGAGACCAAGAAAACAGTGATCAATAACTATGACTAAAACAATAATAATAATACCATTATTGTGTTCATCTATGTCTGTGGATAAGGAAAAAAAAACAGATGGCAACATAATGTAAATTATTATACTAGTATTGGAAAGCTTTTCCTTTTTTCTTTTTAAAATTAGTATTGTAATCTAGTTTTTAACTCTCTCATTAAAAAATTTCATTTGTTCTGTATTTGTTCTTCACATTCTACCTAAACCATAGATCAGTATGAACTCTTTTTTAGCACTTTGCTGATATAGATTTATTCTTAAAGTTAATTTTATATACCTCTTTATTACAATGTATATATGTTATTTGTACATACACTTAAAAATAAGATAATAGAAAAAATGCTTAAAATTCTATAAGAGAAATAAGCAGAAATAGCTACTTCTTATACATTGCTGAATAACTTTATTCTTAAATCTATATATAGCTATTGCAATTATTCATTGATTAAAAACTATTTATTGAATTGTATATATCAGACACTGCTCTGGCCACTGAGGATAAAGCAATGAAAAATCCTTGCTCTTGTAGAGAGTACATTTTAACTGGAAGGGATATGAAAAAATGAACAGATGAACTGCACTGTTAGAAGTTTAGTGAAGGAAAATAAAGCAAGGAAGGCATATCAAGAGTCCTGGAGTGGTGGCAGTTTACAAGATGCAATAGAGGTGGGAGGGACATCACTGAGAAAGTGTCAGGACAAAACTGAGGGAGTGAAGGAGTGAGCTCTGCGGCTATCAGTGGAAGAACAAGTGTAAGTGTGTTACACATTTAATAGGAGCGGTCAGTGTAACTGGAGGAGGGGGAGCCAGAGAGAAAGTGGCAGGGTTGAAGCTGGGGATGTAAAAGGTGGCTGGATCCTTGCAAACCATTTTACACTTCTTGACCTTAACTCCGAATAGCTTGGGAGCCATTAGAGAGTTATGATCTGACATATATTTACAGAATCACTCTAGATCCCTTTTGAAAATAAACTCAAAGAGGGCAAGAGCAAAAGCAGGGCAACAAGTGAAGAGGCTTTTGGCAATTATCTAGACATGTCAATGATGGCTAAGTTTATTAAACATTTATTATTTAAGGTTTTTAGTTTTTAAATTTTTGTTAAAGATAAACCTCCTTGGTTTTAAATGCCAACTAGATCTTTAAGGTTCAGAACGAATAAATAGAAGCCTTTTTATCTCACTCTTGTGTTCGTTTCTCAGTGGCAACCACTTTCAAGTCTTTCGGTTGTACTCCCCTCCCACGCCCACTATGTTTAGCTCCCTATTTTCCAGGTAACGTGTTTTTGAACACAAACACTTTGCTTTTTGATTTTGGATACTATCATTTGGCATCTTACCATGAAAAATGAAGCTTTTAGCTTTCGTACCTCCTGTATACAAACAGATACACAATACACATATGCCCATAAACATACTTCCCATTAGCCGATTCTATCCATATTTTCAGATTTGGTTAGACCAGTATTCAGTGTTTATATTCTTATAACTCTATTATTTTCCACTCAGTCATGTAATACACTAAGACTGGGTTTCACTTCCTTTCTTGTACACTATTTTTATCTTCCCAAAGCTGTCTAATATGTTTATATGCTTAAGTTTTTATGGATCTATCATTAATTAATTCCCAAACTCTCTGTTGAAGAGTAAAACTCTTCTCAGCACATTCAAATAATAATTAATCCATTAAATTCTTTATTTTCTCCCCACATCCCACACGCCAGGCCCCTATGTCTTTCTAATCCAATTTGGACTGGCTCCTCACCAAGTTATCATCTTTGAATATCCTTTCACTATTTTCCTGGAAATTTCCCCCATTTTCCTCCTGTGCTCTGTCCTCTCCCTAGAACCCTATTTTCTTGTTTCTTGGCTTACTACATAATTCCTCTAATTCCCGAGTCTTTCTGGGCTTACTATAATTCTGCATTTTACAGTAGGCTATGTTAATTTGTGTTCCAACTTTTTATCTCCACTATTTTCTCTATTCATATATTTTAATATTAAAACAAGTCTCTCTATGGTCATTAGTAGAGTTTGGGGAAGGGAGTACAATGAGGGCAGATAATCAAATATATTTAATTGAAAATATTTAATTGGCCTTAATTTCACTTAACCATAGAGTATGGATGTTTTTCCATATCAACAAATGCCCTAGTGTGTTATATTCAGATTGCATTAACAGTTTATTGTTATAAATATGGCTGGAATAAACTTTCCCGAAAAAAATATGATATATACATGTGTACATACATAGTTTTCTCATATCTGTAACAATTTAGGTAGGGTGAATTTGACTAGAAATAAAGCTGACAGAACAAATATGCACTTTTTAAAAGTGAAATTAGTTATTATTTCTTCTTCTTATGACACAAATTGTACATATTTAGAAAATACAGAAAGGCACCTGCTTTTTTCTTTTATAACTAAAAAAGACAATAAATTCTAAATACAAATGATAATGGCATAATTATTTTAACATTAAATAATTCAGTCTCTCTCTCTTTCCCTTTCTATCTCTCTCTCTCCCCTCCTAATCTTTTTATTTTCTGTTTTCCCCTGTCTACCACTACCACACGCTATGCTATCCATGTTTATATTACTGTATATGTAGTAGTATACTACATAATGTATATGTAGTAGTATACTGGTAAGTGTTTAACAGGCTTGGGCCCTGATCAGGTGGGCCCTGATTTGTAGTGTTTGCCTGTTTTTATGGTATAATCAGTCCCACTGTAGTCCATTTCAAGCTATCAACCTCTCATCACTTGTGAAAGCAGAGTTGGGAAAAGATGAGCAAAATGGCTGCTTATGAGCCAGTGGAGCCAGCTCCAGCACCCTATCATGCCATATATCTTTTAAGTATTTTCTAGCTTGTTGTTTGCTTTTTTTTTTTTTTTTTGGCCACACTGTGTGGCTTGTGGGATATTAGTTCCCTGACGGGGGATGGTACCCAGGCCCTCATCAGTGAAAGCATGGAGTCCTAACCACTGGACAGCCAGGGAATTCCCTGTTGTTTGCATTTTATCTTTTGAAGATTTTTTTATGGTTACTTAACAATTTATTTGTTCACATGTGCATATATATATATATATATTTATATATAGTTTAACCTCCTCTGTGATATTAAAATATTCTGTGTTGGTTTCGATAGTATGTGTATTATTGATTTATATTTTTTTCTAGTGCCATTTTGGTTTCTGGTTTATTTTTTTAAATTCTGTTCATCCATTTAGCGTTTCTTGTGATATATGTGTGGGATAATTTAACCTCATATTTTTAAAAATTACTATCCCATCTGCATTATTGAATAAACCATTATCTAATATTAAAAATGCTAACTTTGTTACATACCACATTTTATATTACTTGGTTCTCTACATGTTCTCTTTATTTATATATCTGCCTACTCTTGAATTTGTACTGTGCTTTTAAAATAATTTTAGGTTTGAAGTATAATGTAACAAACTATCTAATTGTTTAAGGTCGCATTTATTTTCTTTCTATTCTAAATTGTCTTTACTGTTTTGACTTGACTCCTGTATATTGATCTTATGTTCAAATCCAAAAATGTCACCATTGGAAATAATATAATTGTGTTAAATATTTTGATCAGCTTGAGAATTGATATATTTAAATATCAAGTCTTCTCATTCATAGTAATGATAGATTGCTTAACTTGTTCATCTTCTTTTATGTATTGTAAAAAATTACGTGGTTGGAATTATATATGCCCTAGACTCAACTTGTAAGATGTGTTAGGCATTTCATTCTTTATTTTATTACCATTTTGAGTGTAAGCATCTTTTTTTCCCATTAATTTTCTTTTATTGCTGTATGTAGTATTTGTACATAATTTGTATTATATACAAAGCTATAAGGTTCCATAAATTTAATCCTAGTCACACTCTTCAAAATGTATACAGTTTTAATTAATTCTCTTGTGTTTTGTCTGTATGAAATACTATCATTTATAAATCATTATAGTTTTCCTCCTTTCTAATTTTTGTTTCTTTTCTTTTCTTTTTTTTTTTCTGTTTCCTTACTGCAGTATTTTACTTACTGCATTTGCAGGAATGTCATTGAAAAATGACATTATGGGTGGGAATACACATCCTTATCTAATTATTGTCTTTATTTACTGTATTCAATGATTTATTCATTCTGTCACAAATATTTTTCAGTGCATATAATGTACTTGGAAATGAATTTTGGGTTTTACTGCTAAATAATATGTCAATCATTGGTGGATATTTTGGTTTCTGTCCTTTCCAGAAACTTTCTATGTACATTTAAAACATATCCAAAAAATAAGCTAATGAAATATAACATTTGATAATTTATGTATAACTATCACTTTAAATATTATTGACATATTTTTCTATATATATCATTAATATCATTTTTAATTATTGCCAAGTAACACCAAACTTTGGAAGATTAACCGTTGTTTAACATTTTGGTTTCATCCAATATTCTGATATGTTTAAAATGTTGAAATGAAGTTTTGTATACTTATTTGGTAAGTGCATCTAATTGTTGCCTTGTGATAAATTAATAGAAATGAGATTGCTAGGATACAAAGTAAGTACATTTTAATTGTAGGTATGTGGAGCCAAATTGGCCCTCTAGGAAAGTTCTACCAACCTATAGACCCAGTGGTACTGTTAATACTTGATAGAACTTCTTGTTGAAAAGGACTTGGCTAAATTTGATTTTACAATTGATATCTTTTTATGCAACATGTGATTTTAATTAGTTTTATGTTGTAAATCATCTTAACTTGCAAAATATTAGGAATATTCTAGACTCTGTGCACTTGGATAGAAAATATGCTTTAAAATGTAACACAGAAGTGGCAGACCTAAAACCTTCTTGAATAAACTTATAAACAACCTCAAACTAACTGTGAAAGGATATGCCTGAAGACTAGAACAGCCAATGATTTCAAAGGGTACATACTAACCTAAAGTCATCTTTCTTTTACATATTTGAGGAGCTTATTCCTTATTTGATTAGAAATGCAATTTATTTTATGTATGAACATAGTTTTGGAAAGAATGATTTTAATTTTCCATATTATACTAAAATTATAACATTATAAGCTACATTGATTTGATAAATCAGGCCATTATGAACTTGGTATGGTTAAAATACTGTCATTCCTTTTTCTAAATGTGTATGGCTCTTTCCAGATGATGTGAAGACATTTCAGTCTTATCTTCTCATTTTCCCGTGTGTAGTTTGGTTTAAAAAAAAAAAAAAAGGCAAGCTAAATGTTAATTTTTTTCAAGTTTGTTGTTGTGGTATTCAACATATTTACAGACTAGTCTGATTGTATACTACTTTTAAATTGAAAAGTGAAATCATTTTTTGCCCAAAAAAATCATGGTCAAAATATGACAAGAAAATATGAGGCTCTCATAAATGAACTGTGATAAATCATGTTTCAACAATGAACAAGACAAACAGTGTCACCCTTTCCTTTTACTAGCAAAGTATAGCACTTATTTCATAAGAAAAGTAATTACCTCAGTGACATTAAAGGCCTTTTTAAAATATCATTTCAAGTCTTTCTGTAGGTCTTTTCCTGTATTCAATTTGCAGCATTTTATCCATTCAAGCACTGAAATGGAAATTACTTTAGATGGCATGTAATGCACATTTTGCTTTATACTGTCCTTGAAAATATTTCCCTATACTTAGCAAAGGCATAGTTATAAAGCTGGTAACGGGACTCTGTTCAAACTAACTCCTAGATCAGCTTTCAGTTAACTTCTTTTTTGTTTCTTCTCTTTGATTCTTTTCTTCTATTTGCTCAGCAAGGCAAGAATATTATCTGCCCTGCATATATTTGTAACAATTTCTCTGATGAGATTTTAAAAATATATATTTCAGTTACAAAATTAGTCTTTCTAAAAAAAATTTCCAGACTTATTATTTCCATTTGGTAATTTATTTGAAAAGATAACTAAATAAAAAAGATCACTATCCCTACATAAATAGCCAGCTGATATTTGGTTCCTCAGTTTAGTGATTTCAAAGGTAGAGGGAGTTTTTCAGTTTAGCTTTGTGAACATACTGTACACATTTCTGTCAACCAACCATGCCTGGTCCTTGTCTGCCCAGTTTTCCTAATACTTCACCAGTGTTCTGTAAACGGGTGCTCAGGTTACACACCATACAATAGCCAAAGTGGACAATACCAGACCATTACTTGCTCGTGCTTTTTCTACTGGCCTGAGCTGGACTTGCCTAATCACACTATTCAGATTCTTATTAATTTCTTGTTTATTTGACAGGAAATAGTAACACTGACAAAAATCATATAAAACTCAAAGTATACAACTACAACAAGGACATTGTTGGCAGATTAATGAATGAATGTAATTAGTTCAGAGAGTATTTAGGATTAGTTATTGCACGAAAAACCCTGAAATTCTATGAAATTTTATAGCACATATATGAAAAAAATTTGACAGCAATTTCTTTAAATTTGGCAACCCTCCTAAAATTTTCTTGATATTACCAAAAATGAGTTACAAATCTAAGATAAACATCTTTAAACTATTAATAATAATTTATTTTAGCCAGTCTTGCTGGAAGGAAAATGAAATTTTTCTATAAGAAATGGTATCACAAAATTGTCACATGAAAATATAATCAAAGATAATGTATCTAATGATTATAGAAAAGGTAATATACAACTTGTAAGAAATTTAACTAAAATAACTGTTAATTTATTTTTCTGGATTTGATGATTTTTTTTAGTGAACAAGACAGCTTTACCATTCCCTACTCTTGACTAAACTTTAGACAGATTTCTTCCCGTCTCCCTATTCTTGGAGCATTTACTTTAGAAAACTTAAAATTGTAAACTTTTTCTCTGCTTCTTTGAGGTATAAATCCTCTACCTCCAGAAATGTCTTAAGGAGAAATGGGAGTCATGCGTTTGGAATGTAGAAGTCAAGAAAGATAGGGTTCCTGTCTCCCTGTCCTTATGGGAATGTAGGAGCCTAACTTCCATAAGCAGCAATTAGCAAACACATTGACCTATCACACTGACCAGTCTCCCTACTAATGTCCTCCTGTATTATTTTACTAGCTCAACTCAGAATTTAATAATCCTCCTGCCTTTTTTTTCTCCCCAGCAGAGTGGGTTCAATCTCTCTCCCCTATTGCAATAGTCTTGAGAAAATCTTCCTTTTTTTTTTAAACAAGTCTCCAGAGTGATTTTTCTTTAAAAGTGATATTTGTCAGTTTTTTTAAAAAATATATAATTTGTTACAATTTTCTTCTCGTTCTAAATAAAAATTCACATTTGTGCCTAACTTGTATTTGTAAGTTTTATTTTGTTTTTTCTTAAGGATCCCATTTCCTGGTTCTATAAGCGCCAGACTTCCCAAAACTGGATTCATTTTTCCTCTTGTTCTTTGCCCTACTGTCAAGTATCTAAGAATATATTTGGTTTACACTTATCTCTATATCTTTATTCAAGATGCACTCAGGGCCTGATAAGTTTTTGTCCCCACGTATTTACTCACCAAAGTATGACCAATATATATCAAGAACTAAACTGATCATCATTTCTGGAAAACTTTCTATGATCCTTCATTTGGAATTAGTTTTTCCTTTCCTGTGTTTACATAGCACTGTTTATAATTTTGTAATAGAATTTATTCCAGTCTGCCAGCTAATGGAGTTATTTGCATGTTTCCCCATTTTTTTTTTACATGAGAAACTGTAAGTTTTTAGATTGTACGGCACATATGTTATTAGTCTTTGTATCACCATCATTACCTAAAAACGTAGACACAGGAATGTATGCTGAATTAAATTTCTGAAACATGATTTTCTTAGATTTAATTTGAAACCTGATTCTCATGAAAGAAATATTGAAAATCTCCCAGGATAATATGTTACTTAGAGAAGAAAAGTAATAATTAAGAAAAGAATATTTATGAAATCCTGTCATGTATCTCAAGGAGATAACCTCCTTTGATGGGTCAAATTGAGCTCAAATTCTCCTCTTCTTTTGACGCTTTCTCAGACATTTTATAAGAAGAGTTAATCTTATTTATCTCCTGACATGTTGAATATTCCCCTGATTTTCCTGCTAAATTGAAGTCCTTGAGGTCGTGGAGAATGTTCTTATTTGTCCCTATATTTGGTTCCTGGCATAAGTCTTATCACATAATGAGGTCGATACTTATTTAAAAAAAAAGAAAAAAGAAACAAGGGAAGAAGGAAGGGATAAAAAAGGAAGGGAGGGAAATGGGGAAGAAGAGGAGAGCAGGAGAGAGAGATTAGTCAATAGTTAGATTTGTCTCCATGATTGTCTGATCTCAAAGCCATGGTTTCATTTTAGGTTGCAGTGTCTACCATCACAGGACTAAGAGCCAGCTGCAGAGAATACCCAATTCTGCTGACAATTAAGATTTAAAAAAAAAATGAATGCAAGCAGTCATGAAGACTATGAATCATTTCCTTTTTGCATGTAAATTACACAGCAATCAACATAAGTGGGTTTCATAAAAGATGTATAAAGAAGTTACTTTAAAAAATCCAAAGAAGATGCTTCTCTCACACCCCTCATCCACATACACTACACAAAGTGTTTTATTTTAAAAGTCAGACTACTTCTCTATAGCCAGTGACACATCCTGTGCAAACATGATGCCTACTCACATGTGCATTTTCAAATCTCTTTTCCTGTTATGCATCTGTTTATACTTTTCTAGGGGCATAACTTATTTTAATATAAATTTTCACAAAAATTCATAGTTATTTTATGAAATTTATAACATACAAATGAAAAGAAAGCTAAGACTACCCAAAATAGTTAAAATGAGGAAACTCTCAGGATATTTGGGTTCTCTGAGACACTTACAGGAGGTTCATGAAATCAAAACTATTCTCATAGTAATACTAAGATGTTAATTACCTCTTTCTCTGGGTTGACATTTGCACTAATGGTACAAAAGCAATAGTGAGTAAAAATGCTGGCTCTAGTGGGAATCAACATAGTGGTACTAGTACTTAGTCCTATTTTTTACTGCTATATAATTGCAATTTGAAAAAAAACCTGCCTTTAAAATGTCCTTGATGAAGTATTAAAAATATAATTTTATTAAAATTCATCCATTGTATATGCATTTAATATTCTGTGTAAAAAATAGGAAATGTGCAGAAAGCAGATCTGCAACATACCACATTACCATGTTTGTCTTGATGAAAATCACTTACACAGTTTTTTGAGTTACAGGCTGACTATCTGCTTTATGCATGGAACACCATTTTAGTAGAAAGAGAGATCAACAGACACACTGTGGTTATTCAGATAGGGTATTTGGTAGACATTTTCTCTAAAGTGAATAATGAGAGCCTATCATTTCAAGGAAAATAACTAATAGTGTTTGATAAGAAATGCCTCAATCATTGGAATGCCTGCGTAACTTAGTATATCGATATTTTCCAAAAAAAGAAAGCATCAAGGTACAAAACCATGCATGAGTACCAGGCCCATTCAAAATATAAAATATCAAAATAATGAAATAGACTATGAAAAGTTCATGGCTATGCTTTCACATTCCACACTGAAACAAACCTTTAAAAAGTTACCACTTGTCATGACTTGAAACTAATTTTGCTGTAGAATAGAGGAATATAAGTAATCTTTATTTGTAAGTAGTAGTTTTTATTCACATTAACAATAGATTGAATAACCAGATGGACTTGATATGTAATTATTGTCTGCATGAAAGACTTTATATCAATATTATCATTTCTAAGACAAAATTATTTTATGTAGACATGATACAACTATATTTCATTTATAAATTAACTTATTTATCACAAGGTATATCCATTTATCTTGAAATCTGTAGATAGAACCATTGATCATATGTAGTACCTATTATTGATTTATTGACATATTTTATCTTGAGAGGGCATCTGATTAGTAGAGCTTACAACATCGTTACCATTCACATAGGATTTTGTGAAAGTTATGCCATTCGTTCACTTTCAGTTCTTCAAAATCAATGACCTTCAAATATCAGGTAAGATGTTTCTTAAATGCAGATTTCTAGGCTTGGTACAAAACAAATAGTCCTCTTTATGAGGATTCTTGCAATATTATTTTCAACTCAATTTTTTTAACAAAGAAAAGATGTACTCATAAGCAATTAGATTTGGTTTTAGCTTATTAGGCATTGTTAGCCATACAATTGATCACCTTATCTTTTTTAAAGTTCACATTGCCAGAAATAGGGCTTTCCCACAGCAAATAGGTATAAAATTATGTCAAGCAGCATTATCCTCATTTCTGGAAGCGCTAGATATTTCTGTCCTTGTTGTACATTTTTGCTATAATTTAAGTGGTTTTTCTTCTTTATTATGGTTTTATTGCATTTTTAATTATACATATTATATATCAATCCACTCTCATGTTAAAAAAAATACAGAGGTATGTGCAGTAAAGAGGGACATTTCCATTTACTCTGCACTCCAATTTCCTTCCGAAATAGCACTTCCAGTTATTAGATAAGTATGTTACATTAAAATTTTTCTTTTTCAAAATCTTTGGTAGGTCTTTAAGTATTAAAAATGCAAAGCTTCAGAATTTTTATAATTAAATTTATATACATCTAGTTCAGAATATATATAAATGAAAAAACAAGGTATATGAAAAATAAAATAGATTATAATCATGAATTTCCCCCATCTACTATTAACATCTGTTAATAGTTTAACATCCATTCTTGTAATATTCTTATGAATAGTCTATTCTAAAAAATGAACCAAAAAATATGTGCATGGTATCTTCCTTATGCCTGAAAACCAAGTTCTCTTTGACAAGTAGAGTACTGCATTTGCTCATGCATTTGCTCATATAATCAGAGGTTCCCTAGCCTCTCACACACGTGCTGATACTTTTTATAGAAGCAAACTCAGTCATGAGTTTGTGCTGAATTCTTCCAGCCTTGAACCTATTAAGTTATGTTTATACTTAATATTGTTTTTCAGTAATGTATGGACACATTGTCTGATTTATTCTGGTTTTGTTTTTTTTTTTCATTCCACATTATGTTTTGGAGATGTAACCATGTTGATACATCTATTTCATTTCTTTTAACATTCCATAGTACATGTATACTGTACTTTATTGACCACTTCACCTACTGAGGGACATTTTAGGTTGTTACTCACTTTTACTCTTTCAAACAATGCTCAATAATATACTTCAAAGCCCTGATCCAAATGTTTCTTTGTAAATTCCTAAATGTCAAGTTGCTTTATTATGAGATAGGTACATTTTTGGTAGAATTATATATTGCTAAACTGTCCCTAAGTAAAATACATCATACTTTTCCCCCAAGTACTGTTTGAAGGATAGAGTGCCTAATAACTTTCCCACATCTGTGCAAACATTTTATATTGTCAGATGTATTAAATCTGACAATAGCTAAAGGTTGAATAGATAGGCATTGCTATTTAAATTTGCTTTTCTCTATTTTATCAGTTTATTATTTTTCAGTTTCAAGATTTCTTTGTATATTTTGGATAACAATATTTTATTAGGTGTGCCTTTTAGAAATAATTTTTCCCAGTCATCTCATTCTCTTGACATTGCCTTTTACAGAGCAGCCGCTTTTAATTTTAATGAAGTGCAGCTTATCAATTATTTCTTTCATGGGTCATGCCATTGGTGTTACATCTAAAAAGTTATCACTATACCTAAGGTCATCTTGGTTTTCTTCTACATTAGAAATAATATTTACTGTGAAACTATCTGGGACTGGTACTTTTTGTTTTGGAAGGTTATTAATTTTTTATTAAATTTCTTTAATTGATACAGGCCTATTCAGACAGCTTATTTTTTCTTGGGTGACTTTGGCAACTGTGTCTTTCGAGGAATTTGTCTGTTTCATCTAGGTTATCAAATTTGTGGGCATACAGCTGTTCATAGTATTTCTTTTTTACCCTTTTAATGTCCATGGGATATGTAGTGATGCCTCACTCTCATTTCTGATATTAGTAGTTTCTATTTTCTCTTTTTCTTATTTAGCTTGGATGGCATTAATATTTTCAAGAAAACAGCTTCTGGTTTTGTTGATATTCTCTGTTGATTTCCTGTTTTCAGTTTCATTGATTTCTGCTCTTTTTTTAATTTATGTATTTAATTAATTTAATTTTGGCTGCATTGGGTCTTCATTGCTGCACTCAGTCTTTCTCTAGTTGAGGCAAGCGGGGGCTACTCTTTGTTGCGGTATATGGGCTTCTCATTGCGGTGGCTTCTCTTGTTGCGGAGCACGGGTTCTAGGTACACGGGCTCAGTAGCTGTGGAGCACAGGCTTAGTTGCTCCACGGCACATGGGATCTTCCTGGACCTGGGCTCGAACCCATGTCCCTTTAATTGGCAGGCAGATTCTTAACCACTGCGCCACCAGGGAAACCCTCTAAGTCTTATTATTTCTTTTCTTCTGCTTTATTTTTCATTTAACTTACTCTTCTTTATCTAGTTTCTTAAGGTAAGAACTTAGGTATATTGACTTTAGATCTATCTTCTTTTCTAATATTTTCATTCAGTGCTACAATTTTCCCTCTAAGCCCTTCTTTCACTACATCCAACATGTTTTTACAAATTTCACTTTCATTTTTATTTAGTTCAAAATATTTAAAAATTTATCTTGAGTTTTTTTCTTTGACTTGTGCGTTATTTGAAAGTGTGTTGTTTAATCTCCATGTATTTTGGAATATTCAAATTATCTTTCTGTTATTGATTTCTAGTTTAATTCCGTTGTGATCTGAGAACAGACATTATATTACTTCTATTCTTTTAAATTTGCTAAAACAGTGTTTTATAGCTCAGAATGTGGTCTGTCTTGGTGAATGTTCCATTTGAGCTTAATAAGATTGTGAATTCTCCTGTTATGGGATGAAGTAGTCTATGGATGTCAGTTATATACAGTCGATTGATGGTGTTGTTAAGTTCAAATTTGTCCTTTATTTCTCCTTTACTTTTGCAGGATATAGAATTCTAGGTTTTTGTGTTCTTTTTTCTGTCAACACTTTAAATATTTCACTTCAGTCTCTTCCTGATGGCTTGATTTCTGAGTAAAAGGCAGCTGCAATCTTATCTTTATTCCTCTATATAGTGTATTTTCTCCTCTGTTTTTTTAGTATTTTTTCTTGACCTGCAATTTTCTGTAGTTTGAGAATGATATGCCCAAATTTAGCTTTTTGGCATTTATTCTGTTTAGTGTTCTTTTAGCTTCCTGGACTTGTGGTTTATTGTCTGACATCAATTTGGGGAAAAATTATTCCTATATTTTAAATATTTCTTCTGTTCTTTGTCTTTTTTATCTCCTTGTACTCTCATGGTGTGCATATCTTTTATAGTCGTCACACAGTCCTTGATATCCTGGAGTCTTTTTAGTTTTTTATTTTTTTTTTATTCTCTTTTCACTTTGTTTTTCAGTTTTGGAGGTTTCAATTGACATATCTTTAAGCACAGAATTTCTTTCCTCCACTGTGTCCAGTCTATTAATAAACTGCATTAAAGACATTCTTCATTTTTATAAAAGTATTTGTGATATCTAGCATTTATTTTTGGTTCTGTCCTAGGATATTCATCTCTCTGCTTACGTTGTCCATCTCTTATTGCATGTTGTTTACTCTGTTGTTTAGAGCTCTTAGTATATTAATCATAGTTGTTTTAAATTCCCAGCCTAATTCCAACATCCCTGTCATGTCTGGTTCTGACGTTTTCTCTGTCTCTTCAAATTGGGGTTTTTGGCATACCATGTTATTTTTTCTTGATAACTGGACATGATCTGCCAAGTAAAAGGAAGTGCAAATAGATCTTTAGTAATGTGGTTGTGAGATGTTGGGAGAGAGGAAGTGTTCTATAGTCCTATGATTAGGTCTCAGTCTTTTAGTTAAGCCTGCATGTCTGGATGGTGAACTTCACAAGTGTTTCCCTTTTTTTTTTCTCCTCCCTTAGGTGGGGCATGATGGTTAGAGTGAGCTGGAGTTGAATATACCTCTTCTTCCAGGTGTATTTGGCTCTGATAAGACACCAGCAGGTTAAGCTCTGGTTAGCTAGTTCCTCCTGAAGACATCTCTTGTTAGAAGAATAGAGTGAAATGGTATATTTCAAAATGATTCTTTTTTCCTCATTCTACCCAGGCAGGAGGGGATTTTTCTCAGATAATTTACTTTGAGAACATGGTTGACTTCCTTGAGTTAAGTCTCACAAAATTGTGGGGGTCCCTCTATGACTGGGTGTCTCTGGAGTATTTAACTGTCAGATTTATCCATATTGAGCCTCCAATAATTCATTGATTACTGTTCAGGTTTTCCTATCCTGGCACTTCTTCCTTCAGTGATTTCCCATTGTGAGTCTCTGCTTCTGTAAGCTCACTCCTTATATGTCTACCTCTCAAACCTTGGGGCAGCAGTTGTCCTGTGTCCTTCCCTCTCTTAGAGATCCTAGAAAAATTGTTGATTTTCCCATCAGTTTAACTTTTTACTTGTTAGGGTAGAGTCACAGCTTCTAAGCTCCTTACATGTGGAACAGAAATGAGAGATCAGTTTCTTTTGATTTAATTGTTTTAAAGAATATGAAGAGTTAAAATCCATATTTTATGAATACTTCAGAAAATTTGGTTTTCAAAGTAGAGAACCAAAATGTATGAGATAGAGCATCTTAAATCCACCTAGATATTTACTCCTAAGACATATGGTGGCCCTCTCATTCTGGAGTTTATGGATTTTATACCAAGGATAATGTTGCATTAGAAAGGTATATTGTAGTTGGTGTAGATATGTTACAAACTGTCCAGTACTAATGTATAATGAACTGTTCTTTACCAGATAGCCTGCGTGTTTTCAATACTCAGTTAATACATCTGGCTGACTTTAATTGCATTAGCTTTGCCGCACCAGAGGTGGCATAACTTTCGTGTGAGATAATTAGGTTTATTCAGTTTAAACGGACACATTAATGGAGCTCAACAAGGCTCAGTTAAATCTGCTTTCAAGGCAAAAATCACAATGTGAGGCATTGTGGGTAATGTTATACAAATTGCCATATTGGCAGAGAAACTGAGTGAGGTTTCTGTGGTTCCTATTGACACAAAATGAATTTCTCCACTTGGAGTATCAAGGCAAAAACAGAGAGATGCCTGTGTTGTGATTTCTCTTTTTCAGTGCTTATCAAAGTGATACAGCTGTCGGCCTTATCAAACAAATTGTTTTCTTTCACTTTGGTCTTCTTTAAGTAATTTTTTAAAGTTTTTAAATTATAACCAGAGTAGATACTGTTTCACAACTTAAACATAATTTGTCTTCCATTAGACACAAGCCATAATCAAAGATTCATCTTCTTTGTATTGCCTCCATTTTAATAAGGGTGTTTATCAAGTAAGCAAGCCAGAACACATATATAACCTTATTGAAATAGTTATAATGCCCATTCTCAATGAGTGGCAGCTTTTATTTGTCTGTATAAATGTGTTTATGTGTGACATAGCTTGGTGCTTGAAGAAAATATTAATGCCCTTACTTGAGTTAAATATGTGAAATTTACTAAAACTGTTCCACCGAAAGCCAACAGTATTTGTAGCAATATGACTTTATATTGACTTCATATTTTAAATGTCTATTCTAATAATAGGACACTGATTCTGATTAAAATTTTTTGAAATTTTAGTAAATTAAAAATTAACTTAAAAATTTTTTGCAGTCTGATAATGTGATTGTAAGAAGTTAATTCTCACTCTCTATGTATTATATACCCATATTTAAATGTATAAACATATTTAAATAACTATACACGTATGTGCAAACATTAATATGCAAACAGGTATTAAATATGCAAATATAAAGTATATAAATATTGTATATATATTTTTTCTGTGGGTGAAATTGCCAAATGTTCTCTGCCCTTAGCCCACTACATAGAATATCCCTCCTCGTTTTAATGCTACAGAGAATTTAGAACACATTTGGTATCGTGTTCTTCTTATTCACTTTGTCAAACATATACAAAATTATATTTTTCAAGAGCCTGTTAATGTTCATTTTAAATAATAGCACATAAATTTATTATGGATATGTTGTAATGCTTATCTAACATCTATATTCTTGGATTATTAACTACTTTTTAAATTAGGCAACATCAATGCATAAAAAGGAACAAATATATGTCATCTTTAGGTTAGCAGAAAAAATTATTAGAAATGAATAGATCAGCATGATATAAGAATGCTTACAGTGGGGGTATGATAAGTAAACAGGGTTCTGGTAAATAGTTTTATATTTTTCTTTATGGTTTTACTTCTGTGTAGAGATTATACAACTTTTAAATATGAAGGACCTTAAAAGAAAATAAAACTTTGAAAAATGATTCCTAGAAATGTAATAGCATTTTGATATTTACATGAAATTGGAACATTGGACAAATTTGGATAATCTTTGTTTTAAAAAGATAAAAAGTTTACAGAAGAAAAGATTCATACCAGCGGACATGATCTCATTTTTGATATTGAAGTTCAGAAATCTGATGGCTGATGTTATCACTTATTAATATCTTAAATAGTATGTAAAACAGCAAAATTATTCTGCTGTTATAGAAAGCCAATTAGTGTAAAAACCTTAAGGGAACATTTTATATGATAAAATTTAATAGTGATAATAACAGATAAAATAATAATTGATAAAAAATAACAGAAAGATAGCTAAGGGCTTTGCATTTTGATGTACATGGAGTTTGGAGTTTTTATGTACATTGTAGTTTTTATGAATACATTCTACCACCAGTAAAATACGAGCTCTACTCTAGCAAAATGTGACAGTTTATATTTAAAGTTGTAAAAAAGCATTGGAGTCTTGTGTTTATTGGAGAGAGATATATATATATGTAATTGGTTATATATAAAACCAATAATGTATATGAAATTAAATATAAATTAAATTATAAATAATTTAACCATCAGAAGAAGGTTTCCTTGAGGAAGCCATATCCATGTTAGGCTTATAAATATAAATATATTTATAAATTAATATATAAAATTTTTATAATATATAAAATATATTTAATTTGTTTTATATATATCTCCCACCTAAGAATTTTAGGGGTACATAAAATGTTTTCTCTTTTTATTACACGTTTTTAAAGAAAAGAAATATTAATTTAAAAATGAGAGAGAGGGCTTCCCTGGTGGCACAGTGGTTGAGAGTCCGCCTGCCGATGCAGGGGACATGGGTTCGTGCCCCGGTCTGGGAAGATCCCACATGCCGCGGAGCGGCTGGGCCCGTGAGCCATGGCCGCTGAGCCTGCGCGTCCGGAGCCTGTGCTCCGCAACGGGAGAGGCCACAACAGTGAGAGGCCCGCGTACCATCCCCCCCCCCAAAAAAGAGAGAAATATTTTTGTCTCTAAACTAGAGCTTTTATTTTATATCTAGTTCTAATCCTAATAATTTCAAAAAAGCAGAACTGAATAATATGAACGTTGAATATACATTGGTCATTTGTAGAGAATGAAGTATGCTATATGATTACATTTTCCAGTATTGAAGCTTCCCCCTTCACATATGCTTATTTCACAGGAATTCATGTATTTATTAAACAGCTATTTATTTATTTATTGGCTACAAACTACAAGGTACTTTGTTAGATGTTAGGATACAATGGTGAAAAAGACAGAGTCCATGCCCTCAAGGAATTTATAGTGGCTGGTGGGTGGAGAATGTTTTAATTTTTTTAACTTTTAAATTTTGAGATAATTGTAGATTCATATGCAGTTGTAAGAAATAATACAGAGAGATCTTATAACTTCACTCAGTGGTAATGTTTTGTATGATTATTGTACCAAAACCAGGAAATTGACCTTACCTGAGATTTCACCAGTTTACATGCAATAGGTGTATTTAATTCTATGCAGTTTTAGCACATGTGTAGATGCATATAACTACCATCACCACAGTTAAGGTAGAGAACAATTCTATCACAAGTAGGAGGTATTTTTAAATAGATGTTTTAAAATATTTTATTATTTAAATGATTTTGATAAATAATCTCTAAAATATATGACCCATGTCACAGTTTTATTCTAAGGTTATACACAGACACATATCACACAATTTTGATAACTTGGAATAAATATTATGAACATGTATGTTTTCATTACATCATAAAATATTTATCCATCTGCTCTATATACAAATATTTTCTTTTCCCTCAATAAATAAAACTGTCATCACAGTTACTCTTCCTAATTTAACCTTTTCTTTAGTCTACCCTTTGAAAAATTAAGAATGGCAAACTGAGATACCAAAACTCGTCCTGCCAAGGTTGACCTCAAGAATAATATATCAATGAGCACAAGTATAACATGCAGTGCTTCATTGAATATTATGATTAATTTTGCACATAAAAAGTTCAATCTTCTGGATTTCCTTTGCAATTTTAGGAAAAACTTACTGAGGATTCACAAAATCTCCATACGAAATAGACTACAAAAACATTTAAAGATGGTCTATACTTGATGGGCCAGAACAGAACAAACTGTAGACTTCATTTGTCTACAGTAATTTCAGTTATTTATGATACACTTCAGCTTCATTGTGTTTTTGAGTGATTCTTTTCATTAACTTATCTATTAACTCTTTCTGTGCACTCACTGTGTGTCAAGTAGTATACAAAATGTACAAAATGGAGAAATATCTTGTGGAATAAACAGGTATTATTTTAAGAATCACAAAATTATGGTCAGTGTCATGGGTGAGTGCATAAGAAGGTATATTTCTAATTTTCTTTTATATATTTCTTTCTTACATTTTGAATCCATCTTTCATAACTTTAAACATTCAACCATGCATATTTTGTTATTATCTAATAACTATTATCAGATATTTTAAAATTTTAATCCTGAATACTGGCAAATTACCTTTATTTTCATTTTTTTAAAAATAATTTGGACTTAAACAGATTTGTTGATGCTTCCTCTGAGAATCAGAAGAGGTTTTTTGAGATTGTGTTCTTCTAAAAATACATCGAGTTTTCTAGTCTCTGTCTTCCTAACTTAGGACTAAATTCATTCATTCATCAAATATTTATTGAGCACCTGCCATGTGGCATAGAATGTTTTATATTGTGGGGATATATCAATAAATATCAATAACCACAACATCAAAAAATCTGATCATCATGGAGCTTACCTTTCAGTGGATACAAAGATACAGTGAATTATTTCTTTTGCTCAGGAGTTCTTTCTACAATCCTGAGAGTATACATTAAATCTTAAAAGTCATGTAAAGGAGGATTATATCTCATAAGAAGTTTCTTTTTTCCCATGTACTGGTAAGGCTTGAACAGACAGTATTTTTTCTCTTGTCATCTCCTTCTTGCCAGTTGAGTGGATCTTATGGTACACTCATTCATCTATAATAGAGAGATCTTTGAGCAAATTAACTTTATGCTGAGTTCAAAATTCCAACTTAAAACCTTTCTTGGTTTCAAAGTCTTTTCCTTTATTCACAAAGCAGCCTTTAAAAACCAAGGCTTTTTTCTTTAGAGCAGCCTTTAAAAATCAAGGCTCTTTTTAAAATGTCCTAAAGGCAGCTATAACATTACGTTTTCATTTTGGTTTCTTGCTCCCTCTTTACTATAAGTCACATTTTATTCAGATTTTTGAGATAGTTGAGATTTAACAATTAGACATTAGGATAATATGTAAGAAATTTATTTATTTACTTATCCTCCTTTCTGTACCTTTATATCTTTCTTATTACCAAATTCAAATTTTTCTTCTAAAGAATAGTACAAAGTTTCTATTATATGAATGATTCTATGACTTCTAAACATAGGAGAATCAAAATGCTGTTGCGAAATCTTTCAGGTTATCCATTTTCTATTTATTGGAGCATAACCTGATTTATAAATTAAAAAATAGTGATGCTATATAATGCATATTTGAAAGTATGTGATTTTCATTTTCTTTTGGCTAACACGTCTCCATTTGCAAACTACTAATTTCCTATTAAATCTACTTTTGCTAATGGTTTATTTTATTAATGTTTAAAGTCTTATTTAAGTTTTGTATTGAAGCTATTTTAACATAGCTCTAAAAGTAAATGCTAAGTTAGTATCAATAGGTACTATACTCAGAAAATAGTGTAATTTTAAAAACTTATAACTTTAATTTTTCTTGTAAAGCAATTGGAACATAATACATGCTTTTGCTTGTAGAAATTAAATGGACATTAGTAATCTAAAGAAAATTGTAGTTTAAATGGTTTCTTACAAGTATAAATGATATATTTATTTAGGAATAATTACTTGATTTTCCAGTTACATAAAGAATGCATGTATCTGTGCATTTTTAATATAGTTGCTTTAAAACTTAACAGAGGCAATTTACTATTTGTGTAAAATATATCTGCATCTTAATTAGAACTCTGAAAATCTGATACAATATTGTGCTCTGTGAATAAATATTTTCCACATACACTGAAGGTGGATGTGTAAGCCGAAATGCTTTAGATAAACCTAGATAAATTTCTTTCCTTTCCTATATACACATACAAAATACACTTAAGTTTGAAATGATAGGTCTGCTCACTGGGAGAGAGAATGTAAGAGTTTCCTTTATATATCAGTGCTTTGGTGTGAACAAACATCTTGTACCAGTTTAAACTTGACTACAAAGTGTTTTATAAACTTTTCTATAGTCTTTGCAAGTTATTGAGGTTAATGGTCAATGCAATTGCCATCTCTTATGCAATAAACTACTTTATTTTTGTCTGTGAGTTCTTTAAGGAGTAATACAAGCATAAAGGGTGTATTCAGCATACATGGAATATAACCCTATTAGAGTAGCCAACTAAATTACAGAATCTCTGAAGCAGAAAAGCTGCCAACTCTGTAAAATGATGGTCTTTCTATTCTTGAATGAAATGAAATGATAAAGCTGCTGATTTCAATAAAAGAATTTGAACCCCAAATTCAGTCATAGAACATGAGCCTAATAAAATTGGGATGGCAGTACACATAATCTATTTGATGATTGCATTGAGGAGAAAAAAAAGAGGCCGATCAGAATGGCTATGAATAAGAGCAGTAGAGAGAAACTACTTCTCCATCTCAGGGCTGCTATCCCAAACCACCTGTTAAAGTATGGTGTCGTCACTACATTTATCATAGTCGAAGTCTTGCTCATTAAAGGTGGTAATGTTTCTAGACATCAGAAACTAGATTGTTAACTAGAGACCTCAAAATACACTGCTAAGTCATGTTACTGATGATATATTTAATAATGGTGACTTATGTCACTTTAAATTTTATTTTATGAATTGGAAAGTCATCCATATTGTAGTTGGAGCCTCTACAATTTTTATATATTTGGTATTCTGCAGTACTTGCTATTTAATCCTTATCAGTCTCCTCATTCTATTTTTTAAAATTTTCCCTGATTTTTTTCCACAGCTATAAACCATAAATTCCAAATTAACCTCCAACTAAAAACTAAAATCTATTCATATTCAGCTGCTAAGGAATTTGATAGATGAAATGAAGTAAGTCAAGAAAGAAAGAGAAAGTTTGGAAAGCATTCTGCTTTTAACCCATCTCCTTTCTACTGACATATTTTGTTCAGGTTCAAGCTTACAAAAAACAAAAGATGGTTACGTATTTTATTCTTCATTACTTTGCTTTGCATTGCTTTAATATTTTTATAATCTAGCAAATTCTCTCCATCTCTCCCTGCAGGAGAATGGAAGCTGGTATAAACATCCAAATTAGCATGAGTCATTTCTCCTGAGAAGACATTGCATTCTATATGTCCAGTAACCTTATAAATACTGTATTTTTTTTGGAGGCCTGAGATGTATATAACAAAGTAAAGTGTTTCTGGATTGAACTATCACTGTCACTAAGATGGAAAGATTTAAAAATGTTCAAAAAGCATGCACAGTAGAAACAGTCATAGAAGAAGAAAGGGGAGGAATGGAGTTTAGAATTGATGGTTAAATATTATATCAGAATTTTTTAGTCATCAGAATTACAGTAGATCACATAAGCTCTTACTAACTTTACCATAGTTGTTAGAAAATATAGTACATCTATATATACATTGTCCCCAATATCTTTCCCTTCTCTTATCTCATTCTAACTTCCTGTCCCTTCATTTCATGCTTATCCCTATACCCAGTCTTTAACCAAAGCTTGAAGCATATGGTACAGAAAAGTCAACTACACATTTTATGTCAACATTTTCCAAAGAAAACAAGAAAATAGGATTTTTAGGTATGCCTGTTAAGATAAACTTATGCTTTGGAAAAATATACCTCTGAATTTCTGTGGCTTAATACAATCAAAATTTATTTCCTGTTAATTATATGTTCCCAAAACAGGTGGCAGGAAGTTCTACTCTCTGTACAGTTGACCCTTGAACAACATGGGGGTTAGGGGCACCGACCCTCTCTGCAGCTGAAAATCCAAGTATAATTTATAGTCAGCCCTCCATATCTGTGGTTCCTTGTATTCCAGGTTCCACACCATGAGTTCAACCAACCATGGATTGTGCAGTACTGTAGTATTTACTATTGAAAAAATCCAAGTATAAGTGGACCTGCACAGTTCAAACCCATGTTGTTCAAGGGTCAGCTGTACTAACAAAAGGATCCAGGCAACAAGAGACTGCATCTCGGACAAGGAAAGTATAGAATCACAGATTCATGCATTGGTTCTTAAAGCCCCTGCCCAGGAGTGACACGAGTCACTTTTGCTCCGTTACACTGGCCCAAAGTTATATGGGAACAGGAAAGTGCGATTCTGCTATTGGCCTAGAAGGAGAACTAGAAATGTTTTGTGAAAAGCAATAATGATTATTGTTCAAAATTGTGAACAAACTTAATTTAAAAGACTCTTTTTTTAAAAAGTCACCTTATTGAATGTTTATGGAAGGTTCAATAAGCAGACAGATCAATATTTACACCTGGAAATTAAAGAAAACACCTAGCTAGGCAGGCATAAAATTGGTAGTGCTATAGATATATCATGAGTACATATCCATAATTTTATCAAAAAGTCCCCTTAAGAAAAACAAAAGAAGTGGCTCTCTTGATAACATCAGTAATATGTACATTTTCTTCCACTAATTAGAGTAAATTTCTTGAAAGAGGGTCTTCATTCAGGCTATTTAAGAAAGAATAAAAAGCAAGTAATTGATGTGTTTTCGTAACTCCTTTCACACTTCCTTATTCGTAGGGCAATCAACTCAAAGCTGTTATCATCTAAAGGCTTTATGAGAAATGTGTGAATTCTCACTCCATATATGAATATCAATTAGCATTAAAAAAATCAAAGTGTTTATGAATGCCTGAATGTTTTCTTCATCATGAATCTAAGCTGATATCACTGGCTATACTTTTTATGTGAAATTTGAAAACTCAACCATAGATAAAAGGTACACATTTTTCATAAATCCTTTTATATGACATTTCAAATATATAAAATATGGAGTAAATTGACACCCAGCTACAATTTTTTGTGAATTTAACTTAAATTCCATGCAGATCATAGAATTGCATGATTTTATTGTTCAGCTTTCCCTTCCCACTTCCCCACTGCATATAAAGGAAGTAGATTTTTAGAAAAAATTAACTTAGTGGCTTCACCCAACAGTATTTCAACTCAGTTCTTATCAACAACTATTCGTTGAACCTATATGTCTTACAAGGCACTTACCAGGCATTTAGAAGATATGAGGTCAAAAATTTATAGAGTTAATTTCTGCCCTTGGGTGTGTTTTACTTCATTTTTTCTCCCCACATGTATACATGGTCACTCTTTGGGGATGCTATTGTTCTTATTTATGTCAGTTGATTGTTGCATAGTGTAGGAATAACCAGAACACAAGATGGGCCTTTGTTCCCTGAGACTGGCTCCAACAGGAGAGCTTGTTGTGATTTTCTAGGATGTTGAGGGGAGTAAATCATCTCCTTTTTGGACCTCGAAGTCATAATGTGATGAGGGAGAGAATGGAAAGTGCAGTGATAGCAATCTCTCTGGGGCAGAAAGAAGAGAAAAAAGCAGATTGTGGGCTTAACAACGGGTGATGGAGGTAATAAGTACAGGTGGGATTTTTGTGTTGACCTTAATTCTGAAAAGCCCCAAGAGGCCACTGAAATTGTATATAGTTCATATTTTTATTTCTTTGGAATCTTGTTCTATAACCCATAGTCTTGACCTGTCACATAAAAGCATGTTTAAAAGGAAGAAAAATAAAAATAAAAAGATTGTGTCAGCACTTTTGTGCTCAGTGTTCTGGAATAGAAGTAGAAAAGGTGCAAAAAGTTCTCAGTTTATGTAAACAAATAGCATTTCAATCAATATAAGAAAAGAAGTTGTGTTTGATTAGATAGAGGAAGGATCTCTACTTGATTATTTTTCCTTCCATATCATTTGCTATTAATTGGTTTAAAAAAAAACAACTTTGTTTTGTTTTCCCTAAGCGTGACTTTGTAACTATAGAACAAGAGAAGAATGCAAAAATCAAAAAGCAAAAATGTTTTATTAAAAAATCCTTCTAATTGAACATGCATCTCCTCCTAACCACTCAGAATGTGGTAGAAGGAAAGACAGGATTTGAAATGCAGGCACCTCTTACTACTTCTATATCAAATATTAAAAGCTGCATAAAAAGTCAAAACCACTGAGTAGTCAAAACATTCAGTAATTAAGGTATGAATTACTCCATGAGGTAAAGACCCTGACCAGCTGAAGTTCTGGAGAGGGCAAATGAATACTAGAAGAATGAAAAGGTAAATATAAACCATGACTTTGTGACATGTTACAGAAATGAGAACTTTAGCTGCTATGAATATTTTTCCTTTGCTTGTTATATGTTTATATATTTACTGTCTTCTTCTTCTTTGTCTTCATCGTCATCTTCTTCCTGATCCCTCTCCCTCTTCCCATTTTTTCTCATTATTTATTTAAAGATTTTTGTTGGTATTTAATTTTATAATTTAGTCCTTAGTTTATTAAAAGAACTGTTACTATTTTAGGGATCAGTTAACATCATTTAGACATGGATGCCATACATGTCACCCAGAGATGGAAACAGTGAGTGTTTGGACTTTGAAATCTTTGTTCATATCAAGGGTAGTTATATCTGGTTAAGAGAAAGTGTTTTTGTTTTGTTGTGTTTCAAAGGTCAAAAATAATAGAGGATTTTGATGGGAGACAGAAAGGCTGGAATATGGAGGGGGAGATTTCACCTTTTGTATTGCCACCTGTTCCTACCAAGGTCGCTTCAGCAATGATATAGTTAGTTTTAGTCTTCAGAGGTTTTTTTTTCCCCACCTTTCAGAACCTGTCGTATTATGTCCTTTAAGAGACAGCATCACCAGCCACCCACCTTCTGTTACTTGACAGTTACCAATTCAAGGGAAGGTACCATGACTTTTTATCTGTATTAATCTATAACTCTTGTTAAAACAACAAACAGCAGAACCTCTGATTCAAAGTAGGCATAAAGTAATAATTTGTTGAGTGAAATTAAAATGAGAGAAATAATTAGCTAAATAATGGCTTCTGATATTTTCTTTTCTTCTTGCACAGAGTTGCATTCACTTGTTAAATAGACATTCATGCAGGGTCTTCCATGTACCCTGGTCTTGGTGATTCCTTGGTTAATAAAATTGGTACTAATGTAAATCTGAGAAAATACAAATCAAATTAGATTTCTTAGCATTTATGTAACTGATATTTTATCAGAATCTCTATGCTGGTAAAACCATGGATTTATTTTTATATTCACTTACCAAATGTTCAAGTAAATTATTATTTTAAATATTATATTCCATTGTGTTTATTTTTGATAGGTAATGATTCTAACTATGCTAGAGTAGATAATTAAAGGTAAAAGCGGGTAGTAGAATTTGGATACTGAGGAACTGAAGTTAAAAATGAGCTTCTTACTTTTGTATGAGGTTGTTAAGGTTGACCTATCTTCTAGCTCATTTATTCTTTCCTCAGTTGTCTTGAGTCTACCGATGAACCTGTCAAAAGCATTATTCATTTCTGATACTATGATTTACAGAATTTCCTTTTGATTATTTCTTATAGTTTCCAACTTTCTCCTTACATTAGCCATCCGGTCTTATGTGTTGTCTACTTTGCCCATTAGAGCCTTAACGTACTAATTATTTTAAGTTCTCTGTCTGATAATTATAATATCCATGCCATATCTGAATCTGGTTCTGATGTCTGCTTTTTTCTCTTCAGACTTTGTTGTTTCTTGCCTTTTGACATATTTTGTAATGTTGTATTGGGTAATAGGAACTGGTAAATAGACCTTTAATGTAAGGATTTATGTTAACCTGGCTAAGAGCTGGGATGCATCCAATGTTTGTTGTAGTTATAGGTATCAGAGACTTCAGATTCCTCTAGTGGCCTTATTTTGGGCTCCTTTCTTTGTTTTGGGGCTTTCCTTTACACTGCTTCTTAAGAGGGCCTATATCTTGCAGCTATAGTTTACTGCTGCTATGCTGGAATGCTGTTAATATGGCAGTGAAGTGTGGGGAGGAGGAGTCTTCTATAATTCTCTGACTAAATCACAATCTCTTGAGACTGCATTTCAGGAATGTAGCCTTCACAAGTGTTTTTTCTCCTCTACAGGAGTCTAGCTTTTTATCCCCTTCCCATTACCCCTCCCTTAGCTGCAGCATTCTTAATCTGTTTACTTCAATCTCTCTCCCTTATTGACTATGGGATTTTTCCTCTTAGTTGAGCCAGGAAGACTGTAGCAGGCTAGAGTGGGATTGGAGTTTCCTTACCCTAACTGGGGTAAATTTCCAGTATTGCCCACTTGTGGCATCCTTCCCCTGGAGAGATGGCCTTTATTAGGGAGAAGAACGTGGGAGGCTTTTGCATTGGCTACTCTTCTTCCCACTGCCAGGGCCACAAGGAGGATTGTCCTTGAATCCTGCTGTGAGAACCAGGTGGCGTTCCTGGAGGGAAAGCTAATGAAAGTGTGCGGCCCAGCTACGACTGTTGCCCCAGGATTTGTTCAGTTGCACACTGATCTATACCCAGCTTTCAAGAATCAGCCAAAATTACTAATTAAGTAATTGCCCACTGTTCCTCCCAGCTTACAGTGCCCAGCAGTGCTGTTCCAGATAAGCAAATCTTGGGTCTTATAGCTCTCTGGATGTTCCTGTCTTTCCAGATTTCATAGTGGGTCTTTGTGCTGTGACATCAGCTGTCTGATGGGTCCAAGAAAAGTCATTAATTTTTTTTCTTGTCCAGCTTTTTCTCCTTATAAGGAGGACAGGAGTGGTCATCTCCAAACTCTTTATATATCAGAGCTGAGGTGACTACCTTCATCTTTAAAAGGGAAATTAAAAATACTATTTACAAAGGATTATTAAATCTGAGAATGAAAATAATTTGATTTTATAAACTATTAAATGTTATGAAAGTGTTTGATACTCTTATCAGACTTAAAATACTTTAAAAATTGGTAACCTTCCTTTTTTTTCCTTCACACTCAAAGTGAATGGGTAAGTACCTATGCTTTTGGTTCTTCCTTACGTGAGATGACTGTTTTCCTTAACCTTTTTAGCCAGTCATTTTTGGGTATGGACTTTTATCTTATCTTTAAATATCCATCAGTAACTGTGACCATTCTTCATTCACGTTTTTAATGCCTGTGTCAAAACTACTAGAAATAACACTTTGGAATCATAATAATAAGCCTTTCGCTAACTCTTTCCAATGTCACTTCTCCATCTGGAATTTTAGGTGCCTTTAGGATTCTTCTGGCTGACAGTACTTCTTTTATACATACACTTTTTGCTTCTGTTACTTGAGGGGATGATTGACCCAGATCAACTTCTCAGCATTCCTTTTTATTTGGTCAGCAGAATGCCAGCTCTTTTCTTAGAATACTGGGAATATTTCTCAACTTTATAGAAATATAGTAGGTTTATACTGCTTGTTGTAAGTTTGAACATAACATTGTGACAAGAAAACCAATAAAAGAGTTAATTAGTGCTGATTAGCAGGGTAAAGTAGAGAGGTCATGGAACTCAGATCCAAGAAACTGGCTGTGTATTCGTACAAAGAGTACACCTCTGAGACTCTAGTCCCCAGTACCATAGAAGTGTTCAGCTTGGAAGTTCTCTATGATTATTTAACAAACATATGTTGAGATGAAGAACAAAGGCAAGGTTCCCGCATTCACGAAGGTAAATCCTAGAAGGAGAAGGTTGACAATAAATAAGGAAAAATAAATGAGGACACAGGAAAATATCAGGTGGTGATGAGTATTCTACAAAAGATCACTGTAAGGTGATTTGATAGAGTTGTTAGATGCTATTTTAGATCAGGTGATTAGGGAAGGCCTAATGTTTAAATGACCAGGAGTCAGCTATCAAAGATAAAAGAAACACTAATACAAGCTCCTAAAGTGGGAATAAAATCAGCATAATTTAGACCCCTTGAGAAGAATAGTTTTGCTAGAGGGTAGTGAGCAATAAAGAAACATTATAAATTGAAAAATAGAGAAAAATGGCCCTGATTATGTAAGAATCTGTAAGTTAGGTAGGGAGTTTAGATTCTGTTAGAAGCCACTGACAAATTTCCTTCTAATTCCATGATAATAATACTGGTTCTTGAAACAACCTTCACCTTCATTCTTTGAAAGTATGTAGGTTAAAATATACTTATATGATAGCAAAATAAAAAGCCACAGTATATCTGTGAAATGATTTCTGATATTTTATAAATTTATTTACATTTATTATCTCACTTGCAAATTATAATCATGAATAGAAATCTTCAAATGAGAAGGTAGATTTGAAGTTATTTTATGGTCTGTGTAAAGATATGTATAGCTGTATACAAATTGGGTAAAAATTGAGTTAATTGTCTTACTCATTTTCTACATGAGAAAAGTCTAGCTCATGATTTTTATTTTTTTATTTTGTTTCTTCCAATCTTTAATGCTCTTTTCTTGCCCAAAATACTAAGAGACAAAGTTTGAGAAGAACATTGAAATGAAAATGTAACTGACATTTCTGTTTTCTCTACAGGTCTTTCAGAGATTATTTTTTTAATTTTTAAGAATGTAGAGGCCACTTGTATCATTAACTTGTAGTTAATGAGTCATGTTTAGAGGTTATTTTTCTCTTCTTTTCTTTTTTTTTTAACAGGTTTATTGAGATATAATCAATATACCAAAAAAAAAAAGCTACACATGTTGAAGGTGTACAATTTCTTTTTTGTTGTTTTTTTACATCTTTGTTGAAGTAAAATTGCTTCACACTGTCGTGCCAGTTTCTGCTGCACGACAAAGCAAATCAGCCATACACACACATATATCCCCACATCCCCCGCCTCTTGCGTCTCCCTCCTACCCTCCCTATCCCACCCCTCTAGGTGGTCAAAAGCACCCAGCTGATCTCCCTGTGCTATGCGGCTGCTTCCTACTAGCTATTTATTTTACATTTGGTAGTGTATATATGTCAATGCCACTCTGTTACTTCATCTCAGCTTACCCTTTTCCCCCTCCCCATGTCCTCAAGTCCATTCTCTACGTCTGTGTCGTTACTCCTGTCCTGCCCCTAGGTTCTTCAGAACCATTTTTTTTTCTTAGATTCCATATATATGTGTTAGCATACGGTATTTGTTTTTCTCTTTCTGACTTACTTCACTCTGTATGACAGACTCTGTGTCCATCCACCTCACTACAAATAACTCAATTTCGTTTGTTTTTATGGCTGAGTAATATTCCATTGTATATATGTGCCACATTATTGCTTTTATGCTATTGGTTGGAACTCAGTCACATGTATACATCTAACTCTGAATGAGCCTGAGAAGTGAGACCATCCATGTGCCAAAGAACAGGAAATGAGTTTGGTTAATTGGTAGCGGTCTCAGAGAGACTCTCAAACAAGGCAATATGTGATTTGTTAATATATAAACCAGGATGAGATGGACTCAGTTGGGAATCCTTAGAAATAAATATTAATTTGCAACACTGACCTCTGAAATCTGTTTGGTAGGATCATTCTTCACACATGCATAAAATCTCAAATCTCTTCCACAGCTTTTCCACTCATTTGCATATAATAGCAAATATCTCAGTCTGCAATTATTAAATAAAGTCCTATACAAGCTAATATAAGAAAATAGATCTCTGATCCAATTTAAAATTTCTTTCCTACTTATTTTCAGCATGACTTAGGCTTTGAAATCTACAGTGGAGGCAGTGAGCATTGGTCTTTTTCACTGTTCCTTGGGCACATAGTAGCAATTCTTAGTGACCTATTAGTTCTACAGAAATGGGAGTCACAGTCATGGAAGACAAGGTGATATGTAAAGATTCAAGACAATTCCTTGTTTTTAATAGAATTTAGATTTTTGAATCAATTCCATACTTCTTTCTATCTCGATTATTTTTTTCTGTGTAATTCTGAATAAATATAATTCAGGGGGGAAAATACATCAAATGTTCGGTACGGTTCATCCATATCTGGATTTTTTTATGTTTTCTCATATCCTTCTGGCTTTATTCAAGGTAATACTTCTAGAAAGCTTGAATTCTTATCAGCATCCCACAACTCCTCCCAATTGCCATTGGCTTTTCTTCATAGTCCCACTTCTCCTTCCCAGTTCTTCTCTGTGTTATGAAATTTCTGTCTAAATGCAGAAATATGGCAGGTGTAATAGTATTCAGGGCTGAAGAAGTATTATTACTCAGCTTCTGGAATCTACATGACTCTACATGAATCAGGTGATGCTTATTAGTAGTGCTATGAAGCTTAGCATTAGCATAGTCAAAATAGTATTTCTTAAATGATGCTTGGGTGTGCCATAATACGAAGCCTGAGTAAAATTTTTCTTAACTCAGATCCAAGTCTTTTATATTGGTGCCAGTTTTTGCATTACATTTTGATAGCCTTAATTTTAAGTACTATTACGAATTTTCATCTTTTCTTCAGTGACTTCACAGGTACATTTTAAGTGAATATCTTGTTCCTTTTATTTAAATGTTATTATGTGATATATTAGCACAGTAGTGCATGTATATAATTTACAAGTAAAAATAAAGTTTCTAACTAAGTAAAAATTTTGTAGTTTGCCTAGATTTTATTGTTGGTTTCACCAAATGAAAACAAAAAACAAAACACTGCTGTAAAGTATAACTTTATCTGGTTTCTCACACTAACCTAAGGAAGTCTTAGTCAAAGTGTATTTTTCAAATTGTTGTCAGTGAGCAATTTTTTTTTTTACTGGTCCACAGAAAAGTAATACAGAAATTGGAGTAAATATTTATAGAAATATTGCTACAGTATCCAAGTATGTAATCATTTCCCATAAAGTTTTTTTTTACATAAATAAATATTCTTCTGTGATGCACAGGGGAAAAATAGTCTTTCACCACACACAGTTTGAGAAGTACTATCTGAGAGATTTGGCACTACTACCATTTTGTTTCCTTTCCCTATTTTCTTGAGTCAACAACCATGTTTATGCCTCCCAGGTCATCCATCGCTAGCCAGATTTTTATCTCCAAACTGCTCTGTACATCATTTAATCTAATCCAGTCTTGCACTCTTCTCCATCATCCCAAACTCTTTCACTTTTCGCTGTCAGTAACATAGATTGTCAAGTATGATTGTTACATAGATTGTCAAGACTCCTCTACGTCCTCAGCCTCTTTTCTAAATGTTTACAACAACCACATTCATCCACCTCTGCCTTATCTCTTTCTAAACTGCTTTATTCCTATGACTTTCCTCTGTCACCTTCATAAATATTCTCTCTCCAGATTTTTTTTATCAACATACAAATATGCTTTGTTTTCCTCAATGTAAAATATATCCCTATCTATCTGTCTATCTATCTATCTGTCTATCTATCTAATCCTTTTTCGATTGTCATCTTTCTGTCCATTCAGACAGCATGTTCCTTTTCAGGCACTGCCTCATCACACTCTTCCCCTTAATAAAAAATAAATTTTGAAAGAGTAGTCTGTCTTTACTGTCTATACTTCCTCACTTTTCACTTCTCACCTCATCTCTGCTACTACGATAAACTACTTTTGTCAAGGAAACCTATAATTTCTTTCTTGGCAAATGTTGCTTTTCTCTTCTCATCTTAATTGCTATCTTAACAGCATTTAGTATAAAATACCACTTACTATTCTTAAATTAATTTATTCCTTTGTATTCTGTTTTTTCTATTACACTCTATTTTCTCCTACCTTCTTGCCCACTCTATCTCAGTGTCTGATGCTGGATCCTCCTTTTATGCCATTTGACTCTAGGTGATTAAGTGTCTCAGAGCTAAGTCATCATACTCACTTCTCTCCTCTGAATATACCCTCCTCAGGCAACTTCATTCAGTTCCATGCCTATAAGTAACATCCATATGCTAAGACTCCCAATTGTCTATCTCCAATCCTAACTTTTCACCTGAAATCCAGACTCATACATACAACAGCTTACTGGACATCTCCACTTAGATAATATGCATGTCCAACTCAAGACATCCCAATGGAGCTTTTGATATTCTTTCCCGAATGTGTTGTGTCTTATGCTTCCCTTTCTTAGTGAATGGTACCAAAACTGACTCAGCTGCTTAAACCAACTTCCTGAGAATCTTTTTTGATGTTTGTGTTTTTTTTTTCTTTTAGCAAATATTTTCAGACCTGTCTCCAAAATATATTATAAATGCTTTCACTTCTCTCCCACTGTACCATTAACATCTTTGACCTGATCATGATTATCTCTAGACCAGACTACCAGTCTGTGCCAATAGCCTTCCTTCTGGTCCCTCCGTAGGCACCCTTCTCTCTCCATTCCCCAAGCATCAGAGTAAATATTTGAAATTTCTGACATTCAAGAGTCTAAAACCTTCTAGAACCTTTTTCTCCACACTTATAATAACATCTAAATTCCTTGCAGCGGCTCACAAACACTTAGTTTGTTTCTGCCCCTTAGTCACTACCACTATAATTGGTTTTCTTTCAGATAACTCAGAGCATTTGTATTTTCTGTTCCTTTTGCTTGTAATACTCCTCCCAATATTTAAAGGTACTTCCCCCCTTTACTTAATATCATAATAGTCTCTTCTATTTTCATCAAAGCATGTATCCCTAGATGATACTATGTTGTTCTGTGTGTGATTTTTTTTCTTGTTTGTAGTCCATCCACCCCTTCTCAAACAAAATGTGTATTCCTTAGTTCAGAGACAAAGTTTGTCTTGTTGTGTCCTGTACTTAGAACAGGGCTTAGAATATAGTAGAGCACTGATAAATTTGTTTGAATGAATGAAGGTTAGCAACAGCTGGATTAGCAGCTATTGGCCAAAAGATATTTTAAACAAGAAATCAGTAGGGTCATATTTTATATACATATATTTATCATTCACATTAATTTTTGTATTTATCTAAAGATTAATACAGTTATGCTAATTTAAAATTTTCTATAGTCTGTTTACCAAGACAAGAAGGATAAGAAAAAACGATGTTATATAATGTATCTCTGGTAGGCAAAGGAAAGAAATAAAAACGTATATTAAAAGTTCATTTTAAAGTGCAGTTATTATAAAAAGTGAAACCTGCTTTAATAGACTTTGCAATTTCAAGGGGGTTAAGGAAAAAAAGATCATCTATTTTTACAGATTATTTGCTTTTCAACTCTAAGGACATGGGAAGGACTAAGTTTACTAACCAAAAAATAAAGTAACTTAACCGTGTTAATTTAGATTGCTCTAAAAAATGCCAAGCTATATTTTATTACTTACTCAATTACAATTAATCTATTTTTGAAGTTCTAATTAAATGTCTGAATGATAAAAATGTTCTTGTTTTAATTTTTAAAGAATCAGTGGTTGTTTCATTGACTGCAGCATGAAACTCGAGTTTGGAAAGCCATTCCTAGATTCAATAACAAAGTGTTAGATTTTGAGTGATAATGCACTGCAAACTTTAAAGTGTGTGTGTATTGCTTTGAAATGTATGTGTGCTGCATCAACTGTGTTCTCTTAAAATGTTGTAAAAAATACATTTCCAGTTTAAATTGGAAAGCATATTTTAAATTTGAGTTTAGGGGATCCATTTGTAGGACAGAAATTGACATTAGCACCTATCATTATTATTATTAAATTATTGAAACTATTACTTTGTTTTATCAGAAGAAAATGAAAGTTGCCACAGTTCAAGTTATCATTATAGATGTACTTTATGGTATCACACTTTACTTCCAGAAAGTGTACTTCTGATTTTATGTGCTAATACATATAGATATACTTAGTGTCAATATGTCAAGATTTTTCTTCAAATCTTTCATAGCCAGCTATACACCCCAAATAATTGGTTTAACTTGGTAAAAAAAAAAAAAAAAAAAACCTTATTTGATCAGAGATATGATTCCAAATTATCAAACACCATTATTATTTCATAAAATTTTATTATTTTTAGAAAAATATATTTAGTCAGTGGACATAACTGATACCACTGTTTTATAATGTGATATAATTTTGCATCAATTAATTTAAATGAGATACAGCAATTATTTTGTAATTCATGTGTATTTGGTTAAAAAAAATTGGGCCAGTTTACTCACAGAGTGAGTGGGAACATAGGAAAAAATTGGAATACATCCTAATATTGTAGGATATGAGTTTCATATGGAAGTGAAAATTGGTGAAGTGAATAAGAGAGAAAACATTAAAATGTGAACCATGATTATATCTCTAAAACATATTTCATTTTGGTTGTTTTTATTCATAAATAGTTGATGTAAAAAAAGTGACCAAAGAGTGAGTAAATCTATTTTAAAAACTTCTAACAAAAGAAATTACTCTTTCAGATAACCAGGCCTACCCCTAATATCCTCAGGGCATTGGGCGAGTACAAATGCAAACTCACATAAAAGTTACGAATGAAGCTAATAAATTGTTAAATAATATGTCATCTATCCTCTTACCTTGAAAAGTACACCTCTATAAAACAAAATTGAAAAATGTATGCAAAACTATATTTATCACTGAAAGTCAGCAAAATATCAGATATAACTACATTTAAATATTATTGTTCATGTATTAGTGTTCTTTGATGAGCCAATGATGTCTGAATGAATAATGAAATATAAATTATAAATATGTATAAATATATATTGTTATATATTGATATTTAAGATAAATCATATTAACATTATTACATTTGATATTTTAAGATAATTTGTGTTCAACTAACAGTAATGCAAACTTATATGTTTCCTGAGTCCTTAAAAGTCTGATAGTCTAGTAAGTTCAAGTTTGGAGACACTTCGTTGAAACAGGAAAAACTGGAATTATCAATAGAATTCTTTAAGGAATACTAAGATTCAGACATTAACCACAGATATAATATTCAATGATTGTAAAGAAATCTTATATAATAAAATATTATCATCACATAAGCTATTAAAATATTTTAATTTCATCATGTTTATTAGTTCATGCAATGTATAAATTCATACAATACTTCTTGAATTCTTTTAAATATTTTCAAGCTACAGTGTTATAAAGAAATCAGGAAATAAATCAATTTATTTTTCAATTTTTTTCAAAAAATTTTAACCAGAAAATTTACCTTGATTGAAAATGGCCAGAAAATCATCTGAATATAAATCATTATTTTGGAAATGATTCTTTTTCATAGTCATACAAATGTTTTTTTTTATTATTCAAATTTTCTGGGAATATTGGAAGGCTACTTTAATCATATATTTCACGTGTACTATATTTGATGTAAATTTTTTTAATTCACCTCAAATTATTCAAATTTTTATAAAAATTTATTTTGCAAGGAACTATTATATTCATGCAATCTGAGAAAAATTTGTCAAACTTATTAATTTGTCTTTCTTCTTAATTAAACTTTGTCTCTTTCTATGACAGCAGTGGAACAACCAGCAAATCTTCTTGGAATTCAGACATGGTGGCAAGAGATGAGAAGAAGTATTTCCTGGGGGCCCAACAGTGGTAGGACACTTAATGTTTTGATTACACAATGTGTTGTGCCGGTGTTGAGCATTATATCTTGAGTAACATAGCATCCAGATGTTTTCTTAAATATATTTATTTAATTTTATTCGTTAGCCTCCTTTTGATATGTGGGTATCCTCAAACGCCAGAGGCTAATAAGGCAAAGAGGTTTAAGAACAATGCCATAGATAATTTGTTGCACCTTCTCCATACCCACTCCAGATTGCCTCTAGAGTGGCTCTTCTGTTTTCTACTAGCTTGGATCCAGGCATTTTCATAGGACTGTTCACAGCAATAGCTTGTGTGCTTGAATTTTGAGGATCCTTTTGGTTGATCCCATTATCTTAGATATCTTACGCTCGTCACCAGCTTTTCCATCTAAGCTTGGTTTACTACCCTGGTCACTCCTTGTGTCAATCTGTCTCCTACACCAAAAACTGTCTTATTCAACTCCTGTTATTCCCATCTCTTTGCTAAGCTAATAGAAACTGCAGCTAAAATCAACCATTTTTTCTTTTTAAACATATAATTTGTTTAAGGTGGGCTGTTACATGGGACTTAAAGTTTAATAAACTATGACAGTACAACTTCTTCAATAAAAGAGCTGTTTATTTAGAATTTTTTAAGAAAGGGGTAATAATAAGCATTTTAAAATATAACCCATGGTAAATACATGTCCTCTTACTAATTCACTGCCTATTGAAGAACTAAACGAATATTCAGTTCATTACCCAGATACTTCTATGCCTCATTTCTCATTTTCGTTATGAAGGAAGATCGAAATATGATCATTTAGATAGAGTTAGAATTATCTCACTTTGTAAAAAAGAAGACACGTTTTTAACATAGATCCAAGTTAAGAAAGCCCAAGCAATGAAATAATATAAGCTAAAGACTTTTGAGGACAGAATTTTCGTTGCCAAATATATAAAATGAAGTTAAGCCTTAAAAAGAAAAGCTGTTACAAAATAAATGGTCTCATGTGGTTCAGTAAAAGGAAGTATTCCATCTGAATCTGGAATTAATAGCATCTGGAAGGAGAAATTGAATACAAAGTGATTTTGCTACTTGGCAATATGGACATAGATATATTAGATACTTCCAAGACAAAAACCATGCAGAAGCAAAGTACATTAAATGAAACAATGGTGGGTTAGATAACTATTGTGAGCTTAAGAAGAAAGATGGAAAATTGTAATGAATTTATGCAAAACCAGGTACCTCAGCAAATATTGGCAAGTACTGTATAGAGCAAATTTAAGAATGCTCTTAGCTAGCTACCATGTCAGTGACCTTAAGGAATTCCTTCCGAATGACTAGTGTACAGACTTGATGATATTTGCAAGAGAGAAATGAATGTAGGAACATATATAGGGACCCTGAAAATGCCAAGAAAAATGAAAACCTTTGTCAGTAAGCTCTTTGACCAGTGTGTGAAAGTAGGAATTGAAAAAATAATGGAAAAGCAAAATAAAATAAAACAAAATAAGTAAAATATAAGAGGATAAAATCATGGAGATTTTAGAAGGAAGGAGACTTAAAGATCAGTTTATCTAACCTCCCAAATATTAAACAAAGTTCTAAAGAATGTGGATATGTTTGCTCTCAGGAAAATATAGATAATTTTTAAATGTCTTATAATAGAACTGATTGTAATATGTTCATAGATCACATTAAACACCACTCAGTTTTTTACTTGTTTTTGTGTAATAATTTTAAAGCTAAAAATAATATGATTTTAGGGAATTATTTGTTTGTTTATTGTGTATTTGATGCTGTTGTTAAAATGTTAATTGCTTCAGCTGAATCAATTTGTTTCTTACCAGAATTGTTGCAAGAAAAGCTGAATTTAAGTAATTAACCTTGACAGTTAAACATTACAGGTAATTTGATACCAGTGGATTTTGGTATCAAAGCTTTGGTATCAAAGCTTCTGTTAAAACCTCTGAGGATATGCTTTAACTGATAATATTTTTTAATGAAGAGATACAAACACCTGCTAAGAAAACACCAGAAAATAATGATTTTTAGTGAGTATAGAAGTATAATAATTTCTAGAATCTTTACTCTTTACAAATATTAATTAATTTTATACTTAATTCACAAACCATACTGGATAAGGAATGTCAATATTTTTTTAAAAATTTCTATATTACAATTAAGAAATTTGGTATGAAGAGCTAACAAAAATGTGCCTAAAGTGACGAAGTATCTTCTATTGCATTTATTTAGTGACTTCAATCAAATTTGCATATTAAAAAATTAGGAGTGATGTCAGTAAACTGGCAGGATAAAAGGTCCTCTGATGATTGTCCCACACACAGCGACAATAATGTGGCAGTCATCTATTGACAAACCTACCTTTGTGAGAGCTTTGGGATTTAGGTAAGAAGGTTGCTAAACCTTGGTGGAGATCAAGACCAAGGAGGGCAGTTTTGAGAAGGCAGACTCACGTCCAGTTGACAGGTTGGCCAACCGTGGTCCCAGCTACAGACCTGGAAGAATCCCCATCTCTGTGTGGACTTTGCTACAACCCTGTTTGGGTTTTGATCCTGCCACCAGCACCATCTGGACCGACCTGAGCCTCAGGTAATAGGCCTGCCAAACTTGGTCTGAGCTCTGTACTCTGAAGCAGCCCAAGACCCAGCTCTAGCACCTCAGCTACCTCAGTTCAGGAGTGGTCCTGCCTGCCTAGGGACTTAGTGGAAGACATGCCCATCTTTTACCCCAGAGGTTGGCCCACTAACCTTGTTCCACCTGAAGATCCTGAAGCAGTCCTGTGATTCAACTCCAACCCCTCTTAGCCATGGTCTGGGGACAGTCCTGCTTGCTCAGGAACTGGCAGGAGACATGCGCATCCATGCCCCAGAAGCAGGTCTGCAGACCCCAGTCCCAGATGCAGACCCTGAAGTAGCCCTGTGTCTTGGTTCTTGCCTCTCTCAGCCACAGACCAGGTCCTATCCTGCCTGCCAAAGGACCCTCTCAATGACCCAGCGAGAACCTACCTAGAAGCCAGGTGGGAGCCACATCCATCCACACACCTGGTAACAAGCCCATCAAATGCAGACCCTGAAGCAGACTCTTGTCTCAGCACCAGCCCTGCTGACCAAGAACCTAGAAGCAATTCAGTCTGCCCAGGGACCTGACAGAATCCATGCCTGCCCAAGGCCCTGGCAACAGTCTTGCCAACCCACTAAATACCCAGCAGTAGCCACATGATCTGACCTCAACCCAAATGGACTATGATTGCAGGTATAATCCCATCAGCCTAGGGAACCAGCAAGAGAAGGTCTTTACCTGCTGAAATCAGTATGTAAAGACTGGAAAAGGCAATTGCTCCTTCAAATGCACAGATACCAATGCAAGGCTACATAGATCATGAGGAATCAGGCAAATGTTGTACCACCAAGTAAGTATCATTCCCTACCATAATGGTATGAAACTAGAAACCAGTGACAGGAGTAAAACTGAAAAATTCCCAAATATGAGGAAATTAAACAACACACTCACTCATGAACAGTCAATGGGTCAGACAATAAAGCAAACAGACATCAAAAAGTAGCTTGAGACAACCCAAAGTAGAAATAGAACATACCAAAACTTATAGGAGAGAGCAAGCAGTTCTAAGAGGAAAGTTTATAGCTATAAATGCCTATATTAAGAAAAAAGGAAAATCAAATAAACAACCTAAATTTACACCTGAAGAACTAGAAAAAAAAAAGAAACTAAGCCCAAATATAGCAGAAAGAAGGAAATGAGAAAATCTAGTGTGGAAATAAATAAAATAGAGACTAGACCGACAATAGAAAAATCAATGATACTGAGTTCGTTTTTTGAAAATAAAAACAAAATTGACAAAACTTTAGCTAGATTAACCAAGAAAAAAAAGAGAAAGGTCTCTAATAAAGATAATAAAAAATAAAAGAGAAGACATTACAACGGATACCATACAAGAACAAAGGATCATAAGACACTACTATCAACAATTCTTTGCTAACAAATTGGCTAACCTAAAAGAAAGGAATAAATTACTAGAACATATATCCTACCAAGACTGAATCATGAAGTAGGAAATATGAACAGACCAATATCGAGTAAATAGATTGTGTCAGTAATCAAAAATCCATCAACAGAAAAAAAGCTCAGGACCACATGTCCTCACTGGTGAATTCTACCAAACATTTAAAGAATTAACACCAATCCTCAAATTCTTCCAAAGAACTGTAGAAGAGGAAGCACTTCCAAACTCATTTTACAAGGCCAGTGTTATCCTCATAACAAATCCAAATAAAGACAAAACAAGAAAATTACAGACCAATATCCCTGTTAAACAGATATGCAAAAATCCACAACAAAATACTAGCAAATTTAATTCAATGAAACATTAAAAGGATAATACACCATAATCAAATGAGATTTGTCCCTGGGATGGTTGAACATACACAAATAGGGTGTGATATATAATATTAACAGAATGAAGGATAAAAATTACATAATTGTTTCAATAGATGTAAAGAAAGCATTTGACAAAATTCAGCATCCATTTATGATAAAAAAAAGTCATAACAAATTAGGTATAGCAGAAATGTACCTCAACATAATAAAGGCCATATATTCCAAGCCTGCCCATAACATTGTACTCAGTGGTGAAAAGCTGAAAGCTGAAAGCCCAAGGGTACCCATTCTTGCCACTTTTATTCAACATAGTACTTGAAGTTTAGCCAGAGCATTTAGGCAAGAGAAAAAATAAAAGGCATCCAAAGCAAAAAAGAAGAAATAAAACTGTCTTTATTTACAGATGACATGATCTTATATGTAGAAAACCCTGATGACTCCACCAAAAAAAACCCCAAAACCCAAAAAACAACAACAACAAAACTGGTAGAAATAATAAATTCAGTAAAGTTACAGGATACAAATCAGAATACAAAAATCAGTTGAATTTCTATACACTGACAACAAACTATCCAAAAAATAAGTTGACTGTATATGCACAGGTTTGCTTCTGGGCTGTCTGTTCTATTTCACTGGTCTATATGTTTGGCTTTATGCTAGTGCTATGCTGTTTTGATTACTATAGCTTTGTAACGTAATTTAAAATCAGGAAGTGGAATGCCTCCAGCTTTGTTCTTCTTTCTCAGTATTACTTTGGCCATTTAGGGTCTTTTGTGATTCCCTATGGATTTTTAGGATTCTTTTTTTTTTTCTGTGAAAAATGGAATTTTGATATGGATATGTATATATATGGTTTATACATACACACACACACACACACACACATATATATATATATATAAAATTCAAAGATAATAAAGAAAATACTGCCATTTGTGACAACATGAATGAACCTGGAAGACACTTTAGTAAGTGAAATAAGACAGACACAGAAAGACAAATATTATGTGAACTTAATGTGTGGAATCTAAAAAAGTCAAACTCACAGAAACAGAATAGAGTGGTGGTTGTGATGGGCTGAGAAGTGGAGGAAATGGGTGGATGTTGATCAAAGGGCACAAACTTTTAGTTACAAGGTGAATAAGTTCTGAGGATCTAATGTACAGCATGGTGACTGTAGTTAATAATACGATATTTTATACTTGGAATTTACAAGAGTAGGTCTTAAGTGCTCTCACCACACACACAATAGTAACTATGTGAAGTGATGGATGTGCTGATTAGCTTGGTTGTGCTAATCATTTCACAATTTCTATTTATATCAAATCATCACATTGTATGTCTTAAATACATACAATTTTTACTTGTCAGTTATACCCTGACAAAGCTGACACAAAATAAAATAAAAAGAAATGAAATCTCTTTAAAATAAAAAATGCCGATATTAACTGTGCTATTCTCATTCAAAATTGCAATTAAATTTTAATTCTTTTGCTCATCCATTCATGGATGCAAAATTCCATTAAGCATCTTTTTTTAGAGGAATATGAGTTTTAGCCATTTTTATCATTTTATTTTGAAATATTAGCTAATACAGTTTTATCTGTTAGTCTGCGAATTTCTGAGCAGTAACAAATATCTAATTGGTTTTAAGGGTTCTTTTCCTATGTGTTTATGCCATGACTGTTAAGACATGTTTATTGGGCAAATCTGGACTGAGATGAATGCTGGTAAATTTCAAGGACAATTTTTCAGGAAATAATATGTAAAAAGGTGAAGATAAAACTCTGAACAGATGCTTCTGATTAAGTCCTATGGTCAAAAGACACACCAGTCCTTCAAACTTGTTCCTTCACAGGACCGTGCCCAATTTCTCTAGGATGACATTCAGTACCCTCAAAACTCTGCCACCCTCTCATGTCTTTGTACAGTAATCAAATATCTTAAAATTCCCTGCACATCCTACTTTGTGAAGGTTTTCTTTGCCTAGGATATTCTGTATTATAACCCTTCCGCTTTTTATAGCTGGGCTAATTCCAACTGCTCCTTCAAGACAGAACTGTAAATGAGGAAGAACAGTATACACCCCATCACTCAACTTTGCTAACAATTCTACCCTCTCATATATGTCACTATCTTTGTAACTATCAAGTTTGATTAGATACTATAATAATACGATATTGAATGCTCATAGTTTTTAAATGATCCTTCATGCTATTAAAAGTAAATATCAAATAAGATTTTGTCTTTGCAAATTCCTTTAATCATTTTAAGATTAATACTACATAAAGTAGGTCAATTTTTCTGTGAGTTAAATATTTTCTGAATATAAGACAACTGCTTTAAAGGAACGTTTTTTTTTTTTTCCTTTCCATTAAGGAATGCCACATGTAAAAAGGGATGCAGATTAATGAAAATATTTCAGAAACGTTATTTTTTAATTTCCTTTTGGACACACCAATCATAATATCAGCTAACATTTATGAAGTATTTAGTATGTACTAGGCATTATTTTAAACCATATAACCATTAGAATTTTATAAAGTTGGTACATTTATTATTCTCATTTTATATATAAGGAAATCTGAGGTGCAAAGTGATATAAAGCCCTAACTATTTTCATATGATAAGTACGTAATTGTAGGGATTTGAATCTTGGCAGTCTTGCTCAAGGCCTATGCTCTTAGAAGACATCTTTTAATGCCTCTTTTCTGCATTAAGAGAATAAACTACATTTCATTAATAAAACATATGATTTTCTTGCATTTCTTTAATAATGTTTCATTAATATCAAATTAACATTAAATGTGGCTTATCTAGGCATATTGATGAAGAGCAATATAGCATTTTTATTCTAAAAAATGCATTGGATACTGCTCCCACAGTAGCCCCCAAGACAATTTCACTATTGGAGCCATAAAACTCATACATTGGTATTTTTCTTTATAAAAATTGCATTTGCCATCATTATGGTAAGAATGATGGAGATTCCACTGGAGAGTTTAAAACTACTCCAAAAGCATTTATGGAGAAAAAAAAGAAACTAGAGGTAATTTCTTATTGCAGTGCTAGATTGATTCTTATAATCAGAATAAGGGTATAATATTTAGTTGTATCATTGGGCCTTAGAAATGTTATTTTTGTAAGTTATTAAATTGTTGCTATATTGATATTTCCATCTTCTTCATAAAATTTTGCCTTAAGAAATTATTTGTTGTTTCTTTCATTTGGTAAAGTAAAAATGTATAGACAAAAATATAAGAAATTAATACTTCAAAAATTTTGCTAGGAGAAAAAGACACTAAAACATAGGATCTACTTCAGTTTTGTTAGTAATCCTTTGGTTATTTTTATTTATTAAATTCAGTTGTTAATAAATTACACATGGAAGCAATAGAACAAGACTATATTTAGTTACTTTTCTATTAATATTCTAAGTGTCCTTACAGAGGTAGTGAAGACTTATTCTTGTTACACAGCCTAAGAGCACATATTTTACTTTTAAATTCCCAAGTTCAGAGTATGTGACTATTTCCAGATACAGTAATTATTAAAAATTCATCCATTTAATCTTTGAAATATTTCTACATTTTACTTTGTTAAACATGGTTCCAACCAATGACTATTAAGGGCATATATGCAGCTATTATTTCCAAGTAGAATCACCGAGTTTTAAAATTTGCTAGACCTTTGAAACAACCAATCCAATCACTTCATTTTATTGAAGATGAACTTTGTATACAACCTGAGTACAAGAGTTTCAAAAAAAAAAATGTGACAGTGCCACTGGCATATGTGCCTTGAGCTTGATTGCTCTACCTGGAAATGTCATCTGCTCTGTGAGAGTGATATCACACTTGGATATATCAGTTACTGTAATTAAACTGGCTAATGATGAATGTAGTAATGCTAAACATATATAAATAGGCTAGTTCCAAGTTTTTATACATTTTTTAAAATATAAATTTATTTATTTATTTATTTTTGGCTGTGTTGGTCATCATTGCTGCGTGCTGGCTTTCTCTAGTTGCGGCGAGTGAGGGCTACTGTTCATTGTGGTGTGCGGGCTTCTCATTGCGGTGGCTTCTCTTGTTGCGGACCATGGGCTCTAGGTGTGCGGGCTTCAGTAGTTGTGGCTTGCAGGCTCTAGAGCGCAGGCTCAGTAGTTGTGGCCCCCGGGCTTAGTTGCTCCATGGCATGTGGGATCTTCCTGGACCAGGGCTGGAACCCGTGTCTCGTGCATTGGCAGGCAGATTCTTAACCACTGCGCCACCAGGGAAGTCCCTCTACATATTTATGTATACATTCTTTTCATTTTGTAAGATGAAATAGGTAGGCTAGATGCCATCTAGAGTTTTTTTCAGCTCCATAATTCTAAGTACAGTTTGTATGTGCTTTTTTCCTAATAATTTGCATGTAGTCTATAATTATATCTAGAATGTTCATACATGTATATACTCTTGTAACCTCTTTCTATCTCAACTATAGCCATATTTTATAACCAATAACACAGGTTTTCATTCATGTAAATTAGACTTTACTGCTTCTTTGAGTACCTGTTTCACTTTAAACAATCAATTAATCTTGTATTTCCCAGTTTCTTCATGTGCAGAACCTTTAAATTGCTGATTATGCTACAAGGTTGTTGAAAGTGTTACCCACATTTATTCTTTAATTCTTCAGGTACTTACTGTCTTATTCTATGTGGTAGGCACACTGGTAGGTATTGGGAATACAGTAGTGAGCTAGAGAGACAATATCATAAGCATTTTAGTGCATGTGAAAACAATTACAAACTGCAAAGATAAATATTGCCATTATCAAGCTAACGTTCTAGAATTATGCAAAGTTGATTATTTATGGTTTTATTTTATTTTTTAAAGGCAAGTCTTTTGTTATCACTTAGGAACTTGAAAACAGGTTTTTAAGATTTATTGCCTACAATGCTATACATTCTCTAGCAGGGACAATTCTTATAACTACATTCTTTGTCACCTGAAGTTGCCTACTGGTTTTTATTTTCAGTTTATAGACTGTAGCTCCAGGCAAAATTTTAAGCAGACTTAGTTTACTACAGTGGGTTAGTTGTTCTTTGAACCTTATAGTAAGACATTATAAGAAAAAGATCAGCTCAAGCAGAATTGAACTATCTATAAGCTGAAATAAAAAGGATATTAAGGAATATTAAGAATCCACAATTTTGTGGTGACAACTCTTTCTGGACCCACCAAAGTAGGAAATATGACTGATAAAGACTTTGAGACAAGGACCTATTGAGATTTAGCCAAAATCAGTTTATCGGTAATTAGCTAACCGCCAAACGCCGTTGTTCTATATGGCTTAAGGTAGCCCACCAGTACAGGAGTGCCAAGGATAGTATAAATGAAAAAAATCAAGCAGAATGGAAAATTAAATGCAAGACATAATGATGGGTGTGGTTATAGGCCAAAGGAATTAACTAGAAGCAAACACAGTGGAAGCCTACTAAATATTTTAGGGTATTTTACTTCCAAAAAACCATGGTTTGAAGCTAAAGTGTTTTTGAATGTACCAGCTTTAACATCCTAAGGCACTAAACTGGCATAATAGGAAATGGAATACAAAAACTTTATAGTCTTATGGGAAGTTAATTCCAACACCTATTTCATATGTGCCCATGGTGAATTGTTAGAGACAATGTGTTTTTACAATGTCTGGGACTTAAGAGAAAGGACATGTTTGAAAGAAAACAGCCTTAGAAGATAGAGATAGTATATCCTTCCCCAGAGAGAATTAGTGATTTACCTCCCAAAAGACATTCCAGCATAATAAAGATAAAGCCCTTTTGTTTCCCTTCCAGAGAGGTACTTACACTCTAGGGTAATGAGCAAGCTCTCTCTTTCTAAGAGTTAGAGATAGTGGGTGGATGTGCTAGCAGCTCCATGAAACCTGAGCGTCTCTTAAAAGTTGGTGTCCCTTTCCTGTATTGAACGCTATTGTATGTGCACGTAATATCTGACCCACGTTGTATTGCCTATTGGATCTGGGCCATGAAGAACTGATGAAAACTGCTGCTATGACTGCTATTTTGATTGACTGATCCAGGGCTCCTATGCCGTTTTGTCAGAATACTATGTCAGGCTTACTTGTTATCTGGTAAGTGGCAAGTGGGGTAAAATCTGAGAACCTCCACCTTTTCTAACGTAACAAGGGTAATGGTCAAGGAGGTTCCTCCCAGAGGGAAGACTCAAGGACTAATCAATGACTTTCTCTATAGCTAGTCCAAGAGTGTCTTCACAGTATCTGACCAGCGGAATAGCAAAATTGTTATAAACTACACTATTATTTATTTCTCTTCTTTTCTTTTTTAAATAGAACTTTTTATTGCAGTTATTCCAATGCTGCTTCATTATTGTATCTTGAGTATATTGAGGACCTACTCTGCATCACTAACAATAGTAGCCTTTGAACTGGATGTAGTTATTGGATGGTACTTTGGGCTGTCTTCCTTGCATGAGGATTTGATTGTATTCCATACGTTGAAAGAAATCTTCAAGTAGATCTGGAGATGAGAATTCTATATTATGGTTGGTATTACTAGCTCTTCAATAGAAAGGTGATTTTCTTCTTTGGCAAAAACCTAGCCTATAATACCTATCTTCCCTTAAAATTAAGTGGGAAAGTTGTGACTATATTTTAGCAGTAAATATGTGCAGACATTTGATGTGCCTGTTTCTGAGCCAAGACTTTAGAGAGATATGTGTGCCCCAGCCACCACCGACACACAAGTTCTCCCACCAAATAGGTGCAGGTAACCATGTACTCCTAAGAGATGATGGCACTGTAAGGTTAAATGAGCTTGAGTATTTGAATCACACATAAAATGAAAGTCTCCTGTCATCCAGGAACACCTATTTCGGACTATTAAATGAACATAAAATAGCATTCTGTTATGTTAAGCTTTCATCCATTTTTAGTGTATCACAGTAGCTAGAGTTAACCTAACTAATAAAATGTTGCGACCTAACAAGACAACAGACCCATCTATTGTGTCAGTTTTAAACTGTTCTTCTGTAAGGTCCCTGTATCAACTCTGTATCTAAAGGGGTTTCATAGGACAGGTCATCTTTTTGAGTGTCAGAAGGATTATTAACAGTATAATTAATTAATTTTCTTTTACCAAAAACCACATTAGGAGAGATAGAACTGTATCTTATACATTCCAAACTGCTTTATCACAATAATCTTAATGTAGTTAGTGTTTAAGAACATCCTAAATAAGTGATAATTTCCCCTTAGTTTAAATTAGATCCATTTTTTAAAATTGTTTTGGTTCTTGACACGAAGAGCATGGTTTTGTTTATCTTGAGAAAATATAAGTTTCTCTACCCAGGAGAGCCAATCTCTCCTAAGAAGTGTATATATTCAAGAAATAAAAATGTGGAGTGTTGAAGGAGAAAGAAATTATTCACTTACCTGGGCAGATCAATTCTATCAACTCAAGGGATCAATACCACAGACATAAGTGGTTTATATGCAGTATTAACTCTAGAAAATGACCATGAAACAATCTAATCTTCCGATGATATTTTCTTCTGTCTTGGCAAAGTACAAGTGTACGAGAATCTTCTAAGAGTTAAAATCATTTAAGTTTTATGTCACTGCCTTGCTAATTAAAATATTTGCCCACATGGTCTTTAGCATTTCCTTCACATTGGACTAGAAACTCTAAAATATAAGGTGTAAGGACCCTCATATCAGTGTAAATATTGTTCTTCCATACTTTGTATTTTAAGAGAAAAAAATATGATGTTGCTGAAGCTGTTTATTCACAACATAATTTAATGGAAGTTTTATCAATGGGTTTTTCCTATGATTATTATAATACATTGAAAGGCCAAAATATTTTCTTCTTTGTCAAGACAGATGGTGATGAAAGAAAGAGAAATAAGTATGTAGGATTTTAGAAAAGTTAGGCGATTGAAAGTTTAGAGAACACATATCCAAAGTTTTGACCATCACTAATCTCAAACAAGGTGTCAGAGCTTTGGAAGGCTAACATTTAACCACTCATGTTTTCATATAGAAAAGCATCAAGTCCATGGGTAGGGAGAACAGGAAATTTCTTTCAACCAAGAAGTCATATATCAGTGTCATCAGGTCAGGAAGAAGCAATCGTGAAACATTTCTTATAGTCTGAAGTTTTCCTTTAATCCATTCCGGTCACTCTTACGTTAGAAAAATGAGTGACTCGTGGTTAGACTCCATCAAATGCAACAGAAATAATTTCTCACTGTTACCAATGAAGTTCAAGTGGATGAATACCATGAATTTGCATCAAATGAGCTGGATACAACAGAAAAAGTGAAGTGATAATTTTGTATAAAAGCAGAGCTAATATTTTCCTTATCTTAGAGTATATTAAAAGTATCCTATTTGATGCATTGGAAAGAAAATTAAGTATTAAAGTTAATCTGATTCAATGAGGGGAACCAATAATATACAGATTCTAATGCAAAGTGGTTTATTTTATTTCATTCTCCATACTTTGCAAAGTCTGCACTTGTCAAGGATATAAGCATTGTGATTTCTTTACTCCAGAAAAGTCATTCTTGATAGAAGTATCTAGTTAGTCAATATCAATTGTTTAGCATAGATTGTCAACACAGAGTAGGCCTATGGAGATTTACAGAGGAAGAAAAACTTATTTACTGATTCTGAGTTTTTGAAAAAGTTTAAATATAAAGGAAAGAAGGAAATCTATATTTGTAGAAAAATATTTAAAAAATAAAAGAAACAGGGCTTCCCTGGTGGCGCAGTGGTTGGGAGTCCACGTGCCGATGCAGGGGACACGGATTTGTGCCCCGGTCCTGGAAGATCCCACATGCCGCGGAGCGGCTGGGCCCGTGGGCCATGGCCACTGAGCCTGCGCGTCCAGAGCCTGTGCTGCGCAACGGGAGAGGCCACAACAGTAAGAGGCCCGCGTACTGCAAAAAAATAAATAAATAAAAGAAACAGATCAAAAGATGCACACATGTGTTTTGGTAAAGAGTATTTGTTCAGCTATTTTTACAAGGCGTTGCAATCTAGTATATCACAATATGCATATGTACATACATATGTACCTATATACATATATACACATATTTATATGTATATAATCTCAAAAGATAAAAATAAAATATTCAATTTTTACTGCAACAATAATGCATAACAAATAGTCACAAAACAGTGGTTTACCCCAACAAACTGTTTCTCAACTGCAGTTCTGCTGGGTCCTTCTGGGCTCTGTTGGACTCTGCTGGGCATGAGCACTCTGTAAGGCAAATAGTATTCTCAGAGTGAGGCCTGATTTCTGTTGAGGAAGGCAAGTAAAAAGAGTGATACAAAAGAAGATAAGGAAGGTTTATACATTTGACAGGGAAAATGGTAGAAAATTTAAGGTTTTTATATATATATATATATATATTTTTTTTTTTTTTTTTTTTTTTTTTTTTTTTTGCGGGCCTCTCACTGCTGTGGCCTCTCCCGCTGCGGAGCACAGGCTCCTGACGTGCAGGCTCAGCGGCCTGGCTCACGGGCCCAGCCGCTCCGGCATGTGGGATCTTCCCGGACCAGGGCACGAAATCATGTCCCCTGCATCGGCAGGAGGACTCTCAACCACTGTGCCACCAGGGAAGCCCTAAGGTTAATATTGACAGATAAATAGTGCCTGTTCCTGTTTACTTTTTTTTTTCATAACAATTAGTGTGCTTTATTCTTATTCTGCATTATAATTCCAGACTCCTAGTACTTCATTCTTATTCAAAACAAAAAGAAAATGCAGATTCTTTGAGGATTAAGTGGTTGTATTGTACCAACCTCTCTCTTTAACACTGTCATCTGTGGATGTTCCAGTTTGTTTCCTCCACTCCTCAAAGATTTTAGAATTTTCTCTTTATTCCAAGTCCCAATGTCAAATGGATTAATGTCAACATTCACGTGCACAGTGTTTCCAGCTCTAGAACTCCTTAGTTCTAAAAATTCCTGATACTCAGTGATCTTCTTTATCTTCTCCACTTAAGTCTCTCACTTCCATGGTCATATCTTGAGTCTTTTCATAACCTGAATCTCATCAGTCTTCAGAAATCACTGATGCAGTAATCCCACTTCATGCCCAGTGTCTCCTTTCCTTATGACTTATTCAACCATTTCCATCATTTATCATTAACTATTTTATTTATTTTACTTTATCAGGAATTCCAGTTCCTTGAACTTGCTGCTCTCTACAAATTCATTAGATATCCCCTTCATTTCCTTTTCTGTTAAACTTTATTGATTTCACTGTGACTTTTATCAATAATGTTTGGTATATATAAATCTCCCTTACTTCTCAGAATTTTTGTCACACATATTGCAAAATTCCATCCCCTTTGAGCCTAATAATCTTTTTCCAGGACTGACCCTGATCATCCAATTTCTGCATGAGATTTTCATATAACCGAACAGAATATTTTTCACTATAAATTCTTAACCACCAAACTTAATTGGCGTCTCCAACACTGTTCTGTAATCCCACTACATGTCTGGTCAGCTCACTGCGTCTCCTGCCTCTCTTCTAAATGTCTTATTCAACATTATTCTACTCTCCTCAAATACCCAACTTTTAACTTTCCACTAACTTTGAAATAGATGACCTTGGGAAACACAAAACTTTTTGTGCCTTATTTTTTTCCATATGTAAAGTTCTCACATGTTAGCTTGTATTATTAACGTTTTTATGATTATTAGTATCATCTGCTCCCATTCTCTCTTCCTTCCTCATGTCACAATGAAATCCATCCTCCTGTTTGAAGATAATTAGTCTCTACTCTGGATCCCATCTCATCTGCTTTCTTATTATGATATCTGTCATCTATTCTTGTTTTGATTTTCCATATCTTTCTCACAATTGCATCATTCTCATTGGCCTGTAAATCAATGCAAGTATATCCTGTGGGAAATGGAAAAAGAAAAAGAAGGCAACAGAATCTTACTTGTCCACAAATACCTCTACAGTTTCAGTCTTATTTCTGTTTATGCACAAAGCTCTCAAAAGGCTTATCTATATGTTCCACTTCCTCCCTCCCTCCTTTCCTTTCTTCCTTCCCTCCCTCCCTCCCTTTCTTTCTTTCTTTCTTTCTTTTTTATCTTTCTTTTCTTTCTTTTTCTTCTCTCTTTTTCGTTCTCTTCACTCACTGCAACACCAATCTATCTTCTAGCCCCCATCTCTCTGTTATTGAAATTCTCCCAAGTTCACTTATTACTTCCAAAGTCACTATATTCAATAAGTTTTTTGTGTGTGGGGTGGGTGTCTTTACTGCCAAACACTCCCTTATTCTTGAAACATTCTCTTTATATTTTATTTCTTAAATTCTCCATATTTTATGCCTACTTCTCATTTTTTATGATCTACAATAAAGTATTAGACTTGTCAAATCTTAGTTGCAAGATCACAGGTAGACTATACTCCTAGGCAATTCCATTCACATATATGACTGCCATTATTACATTAGGTAGAGTACTCAAAAATTGATGTCTGTGGTCAGAATTGCCTTTTAGCTCCAGATAATATTTAACTACCTAATTGAAATAAATTCTTGGATATTTCAAAGACCCTCTTCCATAATAAAGACAACAACTAAACTTATAATCTTTATCCCCACACCTAGTTCTTTACCACTGTTTTTCTTCACAGATGTCTGCATAACCGTCAAGTTATGTAAATGAGAAATTGAAAAATCATCTATGACATCTGCCTCTGCCTCGCTTCTGATATTCCAACCCTAGAAAAGTCTGTTGGTTTCAAAAATATCGCAAGCTTGAACACATCTCTCTATCTCCCTTAGTCCACATCACCATCATTTCTTCTCTAAGTCTGACAACACTTATATTTACCCCTTCAATTTTTTTTTTTTGTACTCAGAGAAATCTTTTATGTGATCAAATAAAAATGTATCACTTCAATACATAAAGCCTTTCAACGGCTTTTCACTGTTTTTAGAGTGAAGACAACATACCTCAATGCCTAAAATTGCATGTTTTGGCACCCACCTAACTCCCCAAGTTCATCTACATTATACTGTCCCTAATTGCAGCTATAGTGGCTTTCTTTCAGCCCCTCAAATTCGCCATGTCTTCTCTCAGCATATAATTTTATGTGTGCTGTCCCCTCTGCCTGATTATGCTTTCCTCTCTGTCCCTCAGTTCACCAGATTCCACTGTTTTGTATGAAATCGTAACTATGGAGCTTTCCCACATATCTTTTATGAATCAATTGATCTATTACAAATATTTATAACTGTTTCTCTTCTTTATAGCATATTAATTTATGTATACAATGATATTAGTATGGCAAGGGATGTGTCTGTTTTTCTTAAAATCATTATTGTATCATCAGTGGTTGTCACAAGTACCTGACCCACACAATAAGTGTTTTATAAATATTAGTTGAATGACTGGCTGAACACCTAACAGTGACTGGTTGAGAGATGGTTTGCAATAAATTGTGTTTTTATTGAGGCTGAAATAGACTTACCTTGGCATCAAGTTAGTGTTCAATAAATGTCAGCCTGAAATGTATGAAAAGCAATTTTGGAATTTGTGTTTATATCCATGGTCAAACAAGTCTGTTCATACAAATGGACTGTGACCATCAAGTGGAACAGTGACTTAAAGGTTATGTTCCTTGTTTAAAAAAGTAGATCTGTTAGAATTCAAGATTTCATATTGCTGAAGTATATCTTTGACAGACTTGCATTGATGATAAGCATGAAATCTATGATTGTTTCTAACTAGGTAAATAATGTGTTACTTTCTTTTTTCTAGTATATTTTTTTCCTCAAACCCTCAGTCCAGTTAGGGCTAAGTTTGTTACTTCTCTTTATTTCCACTTGTATCTATTGCACTGTTTTTTACCTATTAGTTATATTTCTTACCAGACCACATTAAAGATAGTTTTTCATTAATTATCTATTTTCCTAACCGTAAGTTATCTGAAGGGTATTTTTATCTATCTTTGAAGACAGTTTTTGAAACCCATCATACTGTCGGATGGAAATATGATACCCAATAATGTATCACTAATTATTTTGAATTAAAATACATGATATTCAACATATACAGAGGCATCTGCATGTCCTGTTGATTCTGTCTACAAAGTATATCTCAAGTCAATTTATTAATCTCTTTCTGCACTGATATAGTTGTGGTCCCAGCGACCACCATCAGTTTCCTAGACTGCAAATAAGGCTTCCTGCTTTTATTCTCTGGAAATCATGTTCCCCCACAAAAGCCAGATTACTCATTTTGAAACCTAATTTAGATCATATGTTTTTTTTTTTATGTAGGATCTGTGAATACTTACCCATTAAATTTGAGCAAAGCCTAAAATCTTTAATATGGCCTATGAGACCTCGCATGATTTAGCTCATGTCAGTATTTAGCCTCAATGTTTACTGCTCTTGTTTTTTCTCTTAATGTTAATTGGCATTTCTCATTGTCACTTAGGGAATTTCTTACAAACACCAAGATTTTTCTACTTCAGTTCTCAGTCTTTGTCTAGGAGTAGGTTCTTAAGTCCCATTCCCTGTGCCAGTGTGACATGTAGAGCTGTCTTAACAATTAGTGCATAGTATTGTGTTTACAGATTTGTTTAGAAAGCCCCAATTAATGCGAAGCTCAAAACTTTGTTGATTGTATCAAGGTTCTCTGTCATTACTTGTGGACATGATGAGTAAGCCTATGTACCTGGGTTGCTGCTGGGATCTGTCTTACATTTGCAGCAGCAGCAACCTTGGACCAAGACAAAATTGCGGGTGACATAATGGAGAAATAAAAATAAATAAGGTCTTTATCTTATTAACTTTCTAGGTCAAACTCTGCGTCTGGGTCTTCCACTTTTAGAGCCAACAAATTCCTTATTGTTTAATTCAGGTGTAGTTGAACTTTCTGTTTCATAAAACCATTTTATAATGTCCTAAAAAACACTAGCTATGGGAAAGTTATTTAAATTAACTTAGACTTATTTTTCCCATATCTAAAATAAAGTATAACTACCTTGATAGAGTCTTGTGAGGATTAGAAATAATACATGTGACACTAAGTAATATGTAGCCAATGGCTACCATAATTATAAAATGCTGTTTCTCAGCCAGATTCAATGTTGCTTAAGAAATTTGAGAAGAAGCACTGATTAGTTCATTATTCTTTTTCTCCATTATTCTTCACTATCTACTTCATTTATCACTTTGTTGTATTTGAAGATGTTTTATCTTGTCACCCAACTCTGATACAATAAATAAATGCATATAAGTCCAAATACTGAAAATATGCTCCCAGGACTGGTTTGCTGCAACCGCATTATTATGGCTGTCAATCTCTGTTTCTCCAGTGTTAAGTGCAAGCTCCCTGACGATAAGCCCTACTGGTGAGTACTTAACTCCCTCTGATCTAGGTGTCAGAATTTCTTGATACTGTGTGCTAATGTGAAATTCACTACTGCAAAAACAACAGACTCTTCAGAAAACCAAGTCCCAGCAGGTTCAACTTTTAAAATGATCTTACCTGCTGGAAGATCCAATAAACGTGCTGATCATTGGCTACTGTCTCCAAAGCCAGCTGTGTCTCATCTACTCAACTGAAGAGGCTGCTGTTCTAAGTGATTGCTGATAGTACGTGGCATGGGAATACATGTTGTGACCTATTATTGCGATCAGTAAATATACAAGACTAGTTACCACTGGCCTGGAAACAGAATGAAAGATTAGAATATTTTATCCAATGTATTTTTACTGCATAATTCTTTGCAAGAAGAAGCCTAAAGTGTATAATGAAATGTTTATTCAATTCTAATGGTTATTGTGCATAGAACCTTTTTCCCTCATATTAATATTTCAATTTATAATATTATTGGCAAAATGACCTGAAAAAATCTGTTTTAGAAGCATATCAGTGAGACTTCATGACTGATAGGTAGGCTGATTGTTATCTGATATTTGGTGCTATCATGTAATATATTCTTGTCAGCAGAATTTTTGAAGGTGCAGTAACAGAGGGTGGAGATTGATATCCCTTTTATGGGGTGATGCTGTGATGTAGAATTTAGGCATTTTTTTTCTGTCAGGAGAACAGAACCACAAGAATACATATTTATTTCTATGAGTTTTTAGTAATGTGCTGAAAAGTGGCATTGTGGTTCTGCATTTGCCTTTCTTATTGCAAGAACACCGTTTTCCTACATTTCCTGTAAAAATATTTGAATTCTTAGCCTTAATAGTAATTTTTTTTTTTTTTTTTTTCTGTACGCGGGCCTCTCACTGTTGTGGCCTCTCCCGTTGCGGAGCATAGGCTCCGGACGCGCAGGCTTAGCGGCCATGGCTCACGGGCCTAGCCGCTCCGCAGCATGTGGGATCTTCCCAGACAGGGGCACGAACCCGTGTCCCCTGCATCGGCAGATGGACTCTCAACCACTGCGCCACCAGGGAAGCCCAATAGTAATTTTTTAAAGGGCCATTTACAGTTCCGTGAAATTTAAACTTTAAAAATTACACATAGCACTGACACTTTCAGAAAAAATTCTGAAAGATAATGTTGAGATGCCCTCTAATACATAGGGTATGATTCAAAGTTATGACACAATCACGTTGATTCTGTTTCTCTCTGTGCCAGATATCACACAGTGACATTCTTAGCTTGTATAAGTGGTTATAAATTTTACCAGTTTCGGGCTTCCGAAACTTTAGATGGGAAACTATTCTTGATTAACTTAAATGTGCCTATGTCTGGTTTTTACAACAATCTATATCTATTATTGACATATATTAAGACAAAGGTGCAGTTCCACAGGAAACATTTATTGATCATTTATCAATGGTTGCTGAACATTGATTAGCCACACAACAATAGCAAAAAATAGGTGTGTGTCTGCTTTCAAAGAGCACTAGGAATGGTCAGCCTAATACACTGTAAAATATCCTTTAATGAATGCTGTTGGATGTCTCTCGTAGTTGAAAATTCCTTAATTATATTGTAGGAGAAGACCAAGCTAAAGTCAATAAATCACTTAATACTAATTAATTAATTAGATTATTTCCTTTGTCTCTATATAAGGAGCCCATGTGGACCACAGAGCATCGGTCCTAGAAGATAATAATACCAGCAAAAAGTACAAAACACAGTAATAGGGATGAAAGGGAATTAAATGTCAACCTAACTTTGGACAATTTTGAGAATTTTAACAATAGTCTTACTTTTGCTATTATATAGTGACATCACACACTTACCTTGGTCATTTTTGATGGCTTTAAACATTTATTTTTCTGTTTCAAGAGTAATTGGATTATTATGTTAGGTGCAGAATTCAATATTATTTCTCAGGGGGAGGAAGAAGTGGGTATTAGGAAGAGCTGAGAATGTTTCCTACAGTGCCTGGTACAAAGTAAGATTCATAAAATTTCTTAAAATAGTGATAAAAATAATAGCATACACTTGCATGGTGACTACTTGTGCCAGGCACTATCCTAAGCAATTTATACAAATTAACTAATTTATGAGTTGATTACCTCATAGCAACCTTATGAGATAGTTTACACTATTATTGCCTTTTTACTGAGACACAGAAGTTAAGTAAATTATCCAAATCCATGGACCTAGTAGATTTTAGAGTCAGGATTCAAACCCAGGCAGTTGGGAACTTAAGCAAGATTCTACTTCATCTGAAAAGCAAGACAAAACAAATAAAAAATTCAAACTTATTGATTGAATAAAGTTTACTAAATGTCTATACATTTTAGTTTTTAACATCAATTTGTACATTCAATTTTCATCACGTGAGAACTCAGTCTAATTAAGAAAAATATTGAAGATTGACCTCGGCCTGTTACGCTAAAGTCTGCCTTATGAGCTGCTGATTGCTGGTGTCCTACATTGACTCTCTCACTAGTATAAGCCCAGACAGCAAAATATCACCTGCTATTTCATCTGAGAGCTTTCATAACTTTTTTTGTTGTTGTTTGTATGTCTTGTATTTTGCTAACATTTGTCTGTAGTACTCTCTTAATTAAGAACTACCTCACTTCCAGTGTCTACTTTTTATCATACACAAATACTACACAGGATTCTGGGTGTTACAAACTGTCAGTAAATAAAGCCAGGCAAAAATAGGCTTCCTGTTTTCAATTGTTCCACACTGCAGACCTGAGATTCATGAGTGCCTAAGAATCTTGTAGCTTAGTACTTGCAAAAATCTTATCTTCAGAGACTGCAGTGGTGCTCCCATAAAGTTTGTCTTTCTCTTTGTCACTTGCTTTTATATTCGGTAATTCATATTCCTTTTATTTCACACAAAGATTATAGAATACTAATTATATATCATAAAAATTATACTGGGAAACTCACTTTCATTATTCTAAAACTTGATATTGCCCATATACAATAGAAATGTCATTATATAAGATAGTAGACATTTCTTTTTTTCCTGATTATACTGTAAGTCATATTAATAAAATTCAGTTTTTGTTTTTGTTTTTTTTTTTGTGGTACATGGGCCTCTCACTGTTGTGGCCTCTCCCGTTGTGGAGCACAGGCTCCGGACATGCAGGCTCAGCGGCCATGGCTCACGGGCCCAGCCACTCCACGGCATGTGGGATCTTCCCGGACCGGGGCACGAACCCGTGTCCCCTGAATCAGCAGGCGGACTCTCAACCACTGCGCCACCAGGGAAGCCCTAAAATTCAGTATTTAATTGAGACAATATGGGAGTATTTAAGTTTTGAATTATTCAGCAAGTACTGTTTGTCCATCTATCCCTTTTCCAACTATACTTGTGTTATCTGAAACTGTCTGTCCCAGCCAGGTTAGTCCCAGCCAGACCCAGGTCTTTCTGCTTCATTAGATTTACTCTAAACAGTTAGAGAAGTCTAAAGAAATCTGCTGCCCTTTTGTCCGTCACAAACCTATCCTTGGGAATAGGTTTAGTCTTCTGCTCACCAGCAGAGTTCTGAACTTCAGCTTCCTCATTTACCCCTGACTGTGAGCTGCCTATCTGCCTAACAGACCGTGTACCCCTGGGGTGTCTATTTTCCTCTCTGGTACTTTCTTAGAATTTACTCTAATTGTATATTCTCAAGGGCTCGCATGTATTTTGCTTAAAATTTTCTTGTGTTTGCTTAGCGTGGTTGTATTTATTTAGCGTGGTCTTTCCTATGTCACACAGGAAGTAGAAAGATTGAGATCTTTCTTTTTCTGCTTATGTTGGCTGGTGTGAGAACCCTTAATGCCTGCGAAGATCAGGCTGTCAGAGTCTGTTGGGCAGTGGAGAATTGATGAGAAATGAAAGATACATGGGAGATTTTTCTTTTTTAAAGTAGGCTAAGGCAATTAGTTAAGGTAATTTTTATGGCTGAGTTACCCTGTCAAGGATTTGGGAGAGAAGAGTGTTCAGTAATATGTGCTGAGACTTCCATCCTCAAACTCCTACCCCAGAAACAGAAAACAAATCCTAAACACTAGATAGGATCCTATGTAACCTGACCCTTTCATCTAATTCCAAATGATTTCTTTCCCAAGCTGGAAGTTTGTATCTAGTATTTCTTGTATCATCTCAAAACTTAATGATTAATCAACATTCCCTTTATTAAAGCAATTCACAAAAACTATGGACTTAGTATCATGTTTGCATATAGTTTCTTGTAATGTAAACAGTTTCTAAATTACTATGGAACCTGGATTTAATTTACATCGTGTTTCTCATCTTAATCATTCAGATTGACTTTCCCTCATAATAATATACTAAACTCAGATATAGTAAGATTACATTAGACAAATAAGTTGTTTGGTAATAACAGATAAGTTGATAAATTGGCATCATAATTTGATTGCAGTCAAGGTTTTTGTTGAAATTTTCTGGCTTGGATTTCTAATTTCTGATCATTTTTATTACAAATCATACCAACCAAACTGTATAGACAATATATATTGACTGCTAAATTTAAAATAACAAAAAAAACTCTTCCGGTTAACTGTGACTATATAATGCACATAATTAAGTCTTCTCCTTCTAGAATAATTATTTAATAACGCAAATAAAGGAATAAAAAAGTAATGCTCACAAGAGCAGGACAATGGGAGATTCATAGAAGAAAAGTCAACTGGAAAGCTATGGAAAAGTAATAACTGACATAATAACCCACAGAAAACTGACTTTAAACTTGCAGTGTAAAACTCTGGAGAAGCTCGGGGATTGAAGGCACCAGGTACATTTGAATGTGGTGAGGTGTGATCCTGAAGCTGAAATCAGAAGTGTGGGTTGCACATTGTGGAAGGGTCAGTAAGACACAGACCTCCACTGCTTAAGTGCCTGCATTCACAGTCAACTCTTAAAAAAGAATATGTTTGTATTCTGGTGATATTTCCTCCTGCTGAGGTCAGAAAAGAAATACTGCCTGGAAACAGCAGCAGGCTCAAAAGAAAATACTCCCTGAATTTTGAGGGACTTCCAATGAAGTGACCAATTTATTGTTGTATCACCCCTTGATAAAGCATGAGTTCAAATGTACCCCCTTCCAATCAGCTTTCTTTCCATGCTAGTCATCAAACAACCCAGGAGGAGGAAGAGGGAGAGATTCATGAGAGAGGATTCCAAATTAAAAAAATTTTTAAATTGTAGATTAAATGTGGTTGACTAGACCAAATATAGTATTAGGGTCTGAGGAAGAACTAGTGATGGAAATAGAAAAAAAAAGAAAAACAAATAACATGGTAATTGTTATCCCCAGATAATACCAATAGTTAACTCCCCCCCAAATTATGTGAATATAAGACATTACAGGAACCACATGTGACCAATGTTTATATATTCATGATAATGTAAATCGTATTTATTTAACAAAAAGCTGTGATTAAAGTTCATAGAGAGAATGAGGTAAGGGAAAATATTTTTATTTGATGCAGCAGATGAGGTCTAAAATATTTTCTATAGTAGGAGATTTATACACAACATCTATAATTGAAACAACATATAGAAGTATAAATATGCATTTAGTAATAGAGCTGCAGATGTCAGAAAAATAATCTAAAATTGTTGAAAATATTTGAAAGTGCTTCAGTGTTTCATTATCAACTATCTTATTCTACCTAACTTGTTTTATACATATATACACATATATATGTGTATATTGGTATGCATATATATGTATATATATTTATACACAGGTATAGACATGTAGCCTTCCCTCCTCATCTGACCCTTCTTTCCATTTCCTCAACCTTTTCTCCTCAGGTAACCTAATAATGAAAGATGTTTCCTCAGATTGGAAAAATTACTCTAACATTTTGTTAGGGTTGATTCATATTTTGGCGTTTTTCAAATTATTATTACTTTTATTCTATAAGGTTTTATCTTAAAAGAATACATTAATGAGAATTTCAAAGATGGCTGTCAAAGAAGTTAACATCTACCCTCTGAGGTCAGATAACCTAAGTTCATCTTCTGGTTCTCTTATTTACTAGATGTATTTCTTCAGGTAGATTATTTAATCTCCCTGTGCTTTTTTTCTCCATTTATAAACTAGGATAAAAATAACACTTATAAGGCATTGTGACAACAAAATTAATGAACATAAAATAATTAGTGTAGTTCCTGGTGCAAGGCAAACACTCCATGAATAATGATTGCAATTGTGCTGACCAAAAAAAAAATTTTTTTAAAGTACAACAATGTAGTCATTATTTTATTTTGCTCTTTAGTCCTTTTTTATTTTATTTTATTTTATTTTATTTTGCAGTATGCGGGCCTCTCACTGTTGTGGCCTCTCCTGTTGCGGAGCACAGGCTCTGGACGCGCAAGCTCAGCGGCCATGGCTCACAGGCCCAGCCGCTCCGCGGCACATGGGATCTTCCCGAACCGGGGCACAAACCCGTGTCCCCTGCATCGGCAGGCGGGCTCTCAACCACTGCACCACCAGGGAAGCCCTTTAGTCCTTTTTTAAATGCAGGCTGCTCTATAATTTATTAAAGCAGAAATTTATGCTTTATGGACTTTAGATTAAATCATTTCAAATTTGCTGTTACTTTAGAGTAACTTTTTTTGATATACCATTTAAATAATGAGTCATGCAGCTGTTAAATCATGAGGTTTTTTTGTCGTTAGATGGTTTGAGGGCATTTTTGTATTTTTAATTTGTTTTACAAAGACACCCTAGAAAAATATGTGCCCTCTCTTATTTTTATTATTTATTTTCCCCATCTCATTTTAGTCTGTTTGTTTGCTTGCTTCTGTACTCAAATTTTGGAACTTAACATAAACTACATTCTTTCAGGTAATATAGACCAATGCAGAATTGAAATATCACTTTCTGGTACAACTTCTTCCAGTGTCATTATTTTCATTCTCTGTCTATTATCTAACTAACTAACTAACTAGCTTAGTTAGGGTTCATTAAGAGAAACAGACACTATAAATGATATAGATATTATAAGAATTAGCCCTTACATAGTTGTGAAATTGGTGAGGGAATCTGTGCATGGATGTTGTCGGTGTTATTTATTTGGTCAAATTTGGTCAAATATATTAGTCAGTTTAGCAATGGAGTAAGAAAACTAATGTGGACAAGAGCATGAACAAATTGGAATCTATGAATACAGGTGGAACTTAGGAGAGCAAACCAGAACTTGCATCTGTTTTTCACCACTTCCAGCCTCTGATAGAGAAGCCAGTGCTCTTCACCACGGAGATGCACATGCACTTGACTAAAGACTCAGGAAAGCTGAAGGAAAGAGATTCAGCAGGAGCTGGAGAAGTTGCAGGTCTGATGCTGCTCCACACCAATAAAGTTTGCTAGAAGACCAACAATTATGTTCATGAACTGCTACAGTGCCTGGTGCCCTGTACCAACTTTTAGAGGATAAAAATATGGCTGCTGCTTCACTTCCATATCTCACAAAAATTAATTTCTCTTGTGAAATATGTATATAGGAAGAGATTCCGGGAAACGTAATTCCAGCTTTCCTAAATTGCCACAGTACGAAGTCACACTCTATATCTTATCAACTTGGCATTCATTCTCATCTCTCTTAACTAGAATAGATTGCAAATAAAGACAATAGCAAATTCATTCTCCTGCCTAATAGGATACATATATCCCTTGCACATGCTAATCCATTCATCAAAAGAGGATACAACCCTTTGTGTTCATCCTTGGGTACTGTTCATTTCTTTTTTAACTGTGCCAAACTCCTGCTTTCATATCTTATAACTTACATAATGAAATGTAAGGTCCAAAACAATGAACACATATCATGTTAAATGGTAGGGGCGTGGGAGATGGGAAGGAAACAAAATTGGTAATAATTGATACATACATAAAACTATAAGCTAAAGGGAAAATACTCAAACTCTTAATAGTCCTCAATTTGCAAATGATCATGTGATCATAGCTGGTATTTACATCTACTTTCTTACACTATCATTTCATATTCCCTTTGCTCTCAGAAAGGGCCTCAAGTTGGCCAGGGTTTGTTGTGTGTTGGACATGGCTCAAAATTTCACACCTGAAGAATTCTCTGGAGGAGTTTGCCCTGTTATTCTTGACCTATTGTGAAGGGTTACAAGATCTCATTGAGGATGCCAGAACTACCCACATACATTTATTTCTCATGATATTGCTTCCTCTTGACTCTTCTAGGAAACATAGTAAAGGTATAAGTGAACAGATATTACGTGATAAATCCACTCAAGCATTTCAGTATCTGTAAAATTTTGGATACCTACTTCTATAGTATAACAAATTTGGGGGAGGACCAAATTTTTACTTTATTTAGTAGAGACGACATATACATCTGGTGTTTAATCAGCCAACAAAGCAAATTTTAAAGTCACTACTGGCCACTCAATGTCACACAATAAATCTAGGATCTCTGCAGATGAGCCATGTTAATAATTTTTTCTTGAGTCGGCATTGCATGATTCCAACCTGGTCTCCCACTCTTTGAAAACATCCCCACACCTGTTCCCAAGGATTATATCTTAATTAACAAAATTATGCAGTCATTTTCTTGATTATCAATACTCTCTCATAGGTTATGTTTGAACCTCATCTTTTGGGGCCTGCTGGGATCTGAGTCTGTTTTTGGATCTAGTAGCAAATAGAGGTGATGAGGGCAGAATCTACAGAGGATCAGGAGTACCTTACAAGGCAACTTCCTCATGGGGGCTATTAAATTTCTTCAGGCAAGAGGAGACTCACCTCTTCAAATAGAGAAGAGGGTTGCAGAGGAGGCTTAGCAGTATTGAAAGCTTGAGTTCTCCAGCTTTATAAGAATCGGCCAGTGTGTCCCCTACCTCAGTTTTCGGGGATCTTTACCTTCCCAGTCAATGCCCTAATTTTAACAAAAAGAGAGGCTGAGAGTTGGAAATTAAATTTTGAATTAAAATTCAGCCATCTGCAATGTTAGGCTTTTAGTTTGGTTTTCAGAAATCTCAGTCTTAGAGTTACAGATATGTTCCTTTTAGGGCAGTCATAGAAGCTTCCTGGTCACTCACTTAGACATCAAGCTGAGATTTAAAGCCCTGAGCACATCATTTTCTTTCCTCAAGTTCTTCAGTGTACTTAGATGTAACTAGCCAGCCCTGTTATACTCCTTATGGTACTAAGTGTTCCTCAAAGCCTTGTCATTTATAAGCACTTGATTATAAGTGGCTATCGGCAGTAATTTAAGTAACTGTTTTGCCTCTACTTGTCAAAAATTAGCAGTCCCTCTTTTACCAATGCAAGCATGATCATTAATTCCTTTAAATCTAATCCAATCAAATATTCAATTGTAGATAAGTTAGTACCAATTCAGTGAAATGCTGAAATGTTCCAAGTGGTTAAGCCTTTAAATGATTTAATTTCTGAATATGATTTCTCAATGGAATGATACATTTTGTAGTTCTAAGTGCAATATATTATAATAATGCATATCACTGTATATGGTTGCATTCTTAATCGGGACCTTTTGAGCCCATTCTTGTGTCTCATGTAGGATGATCTTACTTACCCATTGCATCTTGTAATGCCATCTGCATACTGATAATTTATATTAGCATCAACTTTCTTCTTCTGGCACCATATTTCTTCTGAGTTTCAGACCTGTCCTTTCAACTGACCATTCAATATGTTCCCATTCAATATGTCCAAATTAAACTTACCAATTCACTTTTGTCTATACACTTAAGAAATAATATAAATACATGAGTAGAAAACATTTTTTAAAATTACAAACTAACTCATTATTTTGTATAAGTGGAAGATTTAATCTGTTTATCCATTGCAGAAGAACATCCATTCACTGCAAGAAATTCTACATTTTCCCAAAGGTACTTCCTTCTGCTAAACTTGAGGTAGCTCTATGTTTTCAGTAGGTATGATAGTACAGGAAATTATTACTATGCAAGGGCCCATCAATGAGGAAACCATTTGTTCATTATCAGTCAATATCTCCTTGGAAGTAAAAGAATATAACTTATGGTTCACATGTAGGTCTGTGATTCACTTAGTTTAGTTTAGTTTTGTTTTGTGTTTTTCACCTATGTACAATCTCCAGAACCAGTTGTTGAAAAGTTCTTTGATTATATGTGTAATTCATTGTTGAGTAAAAGTAAATTCAAAGGTTCATCATGCGTTAATGTTAATTTTGCTTGTATTTAAAAGAAAAATGTAGATATTCAAAAGCTATTCTACTAATATCAGTGTTAACTCATCCACATCTATGAAAATATATGTAGTAATTTGGAATATTCATTAGACACAATTTCTCTTTTTCATTTTGAGATACATAGTCACAAAGAATTCTGTTGCTCAGATAATATGCTTCTAGTTGATGATGTTCAAATTGTCAAACATAGCCTTTCACTGTTATACTTTAACTTTCGTCTTATTTTTTCAACCTACCTTACAGCTTGGCAGCATATCACCAAAAGCTTTGCATTATTCTACTATTTTTAAAAAGCAACATAATAGATGAAGAACAGTAAATAGAATAATGAACAATTTCTGTAAATGTTTTCTCTTATATCTGTCATCTCTTTTTCAGTCACCCTGCTACTACTCAAATCAGGTACTTATTTATGTTTACCCAGACCCTATGCCTGTGTTGTACTTATAAACAGGTTTCCTTACATCTCTCTCTCCCTTTCTCCTCTCTCTCTCTCTCTCTTATCCATCCAGATTACCATCTAGTAGTCTATATAGGACAATGCCTTTATTCACCTTTATGACAATATGTCTTTTGCAGAAGATAATTGCTATTTTGGAGGTGGGGGATTAAATGATTTTTTAAAAACTAAATTGAGAACTTCTGCTTTCAGTAATGGTAGACTATGCAAATTGAACCAATTAATCTGATGAAAACTACCAGATTACTCGTCACATTTTATTTCAAATTGGTCTAGGTACAGCACAGTTATTATGTTGGACCTTTATATCCATATAAGATAACATTAAATTAAATAGGTGATTGGCAATATGTAAAAAATTTAATAAGTCTTCATTACAGCTTTAATTATATCATTCTTTTACATAGCCTTTTGCAAGGCAAATTTTTTAATTTTATGAGGTCTGATATCAATTTTTTGTTTTTGTGGTTCATGCTTTTGCTATCAGGTCTAAGAACTCTTGTAAACAGACTCTAAATATGTATGAGGTTTATATCCTTTAGTATATCTAAAGACAGACTTTGAATAATGCACTGTCATCTCAGCAAAAAACTTCTTAATGATTTTCTGCCTTGTTATCACTTTCTGAATAAATGAAGCAACCTATAGAGTTGAAATGTTCCTGCCAGATGCCTGCAGTCTTTTATTGAGCAACTGTAGTACAGCATTCTGTACCTATTTAGATTAATTATGATAAAATTTAAAAGCTGAGTTGGTTGAATTGCTTCATCATTTAATTAAGACGGAGACAAATTAATTGTTTTTATATGCTTCTTTTTTGAAAGCATGTGAGTTTCTGATTACTGGTTAAGTTTAGAATACTTATTATACTCCAATAAAGATGTTAAAAAAATAAATAAGAAAAAAGATTTAGAATTTAAAACGTCAAATGGAAAATTTAACTACTTCATGATTTCAGAGCATGTGTCTTTTGTGAGAAGATTCTTCACACATTTTGTATGTATTTTTAAAATTCCAAAGATGCTATCTCATCTCTCAGGGACAAAAATAATTATTGTAGAAGTATTTGTACCTCCTTCTCCCCAGCAACAACAACACGCAAACACACACACCCCTTCTATGGAAGAGCATTTGTTTGATCAGCTTTTCTGCTGGTCTTCTGTTGGATTGATCTCAATAAAGTATAGATTGAAAAATTCAAAGAGTCCAAAAAAGTCTGAATTTATCTATAGTGAAGTAGAAATATAACAGGGGACAAAAGAAGAGAAGATGATAAAAAAATATGGTAAGGTTGGGAGGGAGGGATGGAGAGAGTTATCAGTCACAGGGGTTTGGCAGGGAGAGAAGCTTGCTAAGAAAGGCCATGTAGAGTGAGAGAGTATAAGTCCCATTAAGGACTGAAGTTGTACAACTTTTCTCTGAAATATTGTGTAGTTGTGAATTTTTAAATAGAAGCAAGAAGTCCATTGTTTTTGTTTTACAATTGAATTATAACTTCATCGAGCACAGTATGCACATTTTCATGTACACCTTCTAAAAATTAAGTCGTCTTAATAAATACACCACTTATATTACAGGAACATAATATTGGTGCTGAAGCTTCCCAGAAAAGAAAGTAGCATTGATTGGTAATAGGGGAAAGAGAGTTGAGTCTGTCTCCCTCGTTACTTCTTCCTTTTAGATTCTAAACCTTTCTCTTTCCCATTCCAGCTTCTTCTCATTTAGAGGCTTTGCATTATAGAAGAGAAGTGTTCTACAAAGTCCCCAAACCCTTGTGACTAGGGAAAGGCCAGTCTTTCTAATATGTTCAGTGATCCTCTCAAGGCTGATGTTGCCCCAAACTGCATGGCTGGCTCTCTCTTCAGGGTAAACTTTAGTCTCAATTTTCAGTGTCTTTCTGGAATTCTACTGACAGTATCTCAAACTCAATCTATTCAAACTGACGTCTACCCAGTCAGTGAAAATTATTTTTTACTCTTCCCTTTTATACAACCCCACATTTCACAAAAGAAGTATGGAATTTATTTCATCTGTTATAATTGCTGTATCTAGCTCTTGTATTTTCCTCTTCTCTGCTAAGATCATACTCCACACCACCATTGTCAGTCAGTTCTCTAAAGGCTCCCATGGCCATTTCAATGAAGTCCACACTCCTTACCCTGACATGCAAGATCCTGTGTAATCTGTTTGGCTAACCTCTCCAATGATCTTTCCCATGATTTTCTCACTTCCTTACTGTGTTTTGCACAGAGAGCTCTTCTTTTCTGATTTTTAAATTTCAGAATCATGCTTTGATATTTTTCAAGGCCTTAACACTTTCTTTAAGTGTACTCCTACTGTGAAAGCTCTGTCCAAAAATACCTTCATGACTACCTTTTTCTTGTCAGTTGGTGTATCAAACTTGTCAGTATTCCCTCAGAGTTATCTCCTGATAATGTAGCTTAGGGAAGCTTCCCAAATCGCCAACACCCATGAGCAATTTATTTATTGTAATAAATAACAATTTTCATATTTATTGTCTCTTTCCAATCTGTGCCTCTAAGGTAGAATGTAATTTTGAATGAACCACTATTTTAACATTCCTAATCTGGGTTGGAAAGGATCTGCAAAGCTTGAAATTCTTAAAGCCTCTTCCGATATCAAAAATACTATTTTCTTACCTATACGTATATCCACATCTACAACTATATCTGTCTATATAATTCATTTGTTTGTCTAAATTCGAACAAAACAAGACCAGTTACTATTTCCCAAACACACCTAAAACTTTGATCCTATGTATGCATTTTCAAAGTAATTTTTTCTAGGGAGTTGGAATGTAAATAAACATCCATGTGTGATGTCATCTCTAATCCTTAAATATCAATTTATACAAATTTAGATTCATTTTGTTTTGTTTCTTCTGTTCAGTAGCTGAAGTAATTATCTACATAATGTTAATTCCCATACCACATGCTGTTCATTTTCAAAATCGTGCTGTTATTAAATTAAAAAGTTTACAAGAGAATATATACTTTAAAGAATATTAGAGGAAAAGCTGATAAAAGATTCTAACTTTCTTCCTTACATAGATAAATGGCTATTTTTTAGAGTAATGTAAGCTTACAAACTATACATGCATACTTTTTATTATCAGTCAGCTGGGTAGGATTCAATATTCCTTTTTTTCTGGTGACAAAAAAATAAATTCTACATTTCTTGTTGCCCTCTATTATAAGAAGAAATGTAAGTTAAAAACTTCATACGTTCTTAGGCTATAGTATGTTTGATTTTATCACATGTTTCATAAGTAATAAATAAATACTTGCTTTACATTTACCAACAACGCTATATATTTCAGGCAGTAAATGGGAGTAGGGAACATAAGGAGGAGAAACATGTATTTTTCACCTATAACATGCTAGATTTTGTGCTATACAACTTATATAAATAAATCACTTAAATCTCACAAAATCACATAAAACAAGTATTAATCGATCACTCTTCAATCTCTGGCTACTTGGGAAAACAGTAGGGTACAACAGAAAGAGTCAGGCAGGTCTGAATTTGAATTCAGTTTCTATCCCTTGCAAGCTGTTTGACTTGAGACCATTTGTGTATTCTATCAGTTTTGTTTTTCTAATCTATAAAATGCTAATGGCTTTTACCTTGAAGGATTACTCTCTTGTGTAATGAATCTCCTTGGAAGAGTTGAATATATTAAATTTCTCCCTTTCCACTTTTTTCATAGACCCTTCTATAGTCTGGCTTCTGTTTTCATACCTCCTATATTGCTACTCTTGTCCAGTTCACCAGTGATGTCCATACTCTTAAATCCAATTATTAGTTCACAGCCCTCATTTTACTGGATCTATTAGCAGTACTTCATACAGATGCTTACTCTCTCCTCTTTGATATATTTCTTCACTTCTCCTCCAAGGTACTACTATCTGTTGCCGCTGCTCTACTTCACAGGTGTTCCCTATTAATCCTGGCTGTTTATCCTAATATTCCCAATCTCTAACTGGTAGAACGTCTGAAGGTTCAGAATTTGATCTTTTTCTCTTCTTGAACTGGCCTCCCTCCCTTGGTGAGTTCATGTAGTCCCATGACTTTAAATACCACATAGTTGCTAATGGTCCCCAATTTATATATTTAGTTTGATATTCCTTTTGAGCTTCAAACTTGTTTATTAGTTTTGTTGCTAACTTCTTTACTTGGAGGTCTACTGAAATTCTCAAACAGAATATGTGCAAAACTGACCCTTGTTTTTCCTCCTCCCAAATCCACTTACTCCTAAGTGCATCCTTTCAGTTGGTTAGCACCAGAATTTCTGGGGTCCTTCTTGACCCCCCTCTCCCACCCCCTGCAATGTTGGCTCCTCTAGAATCTGGCAGCTTCTCACTTGATCTGCTGGTACCTCCCTCAAACAAGTCTCCATCATCTCTTACTGGGATTACCTCAATAGGTACCTAACTGGCCTTTCTGCTTCTACTCTTAGCCCAGTACAATTAATTCGTATACAGAAGCCACTAGAGGGGGAGGGGTCTGTCTAAGCCTCAATCAGATCATGTTACCTCTGAACTGTGATAACTTCCTAGTTCATTCAGAGTAAAAGTCACAGCCCTTATGCCTTCTATAAAGCCCCATATAACCTTACCCCTCCAACTCCGCCTTAACTCTCTGACTTCATTTTCTTGTCTTCCTATCCCTTCTCCCCAACCAAGATATTCCAGCCACAGTGGCCTCTTTTGTTCCACTATAAAGATTGTATATTTGCTATTTATTTCTTTTGGAATGAATCCAGAAATCCATATACTAAACCACTAACCTTCTTAAATCTTTGCTCATATCTTATCATTTTAAGGAGAATTGCCAGATCATCCTACTTAATATTACAATCTGTGCCTCCCAGCCCCTGACACTCTTGACTCATGTATGCTGATAAGCTTTTTTTAGTCCTCATACTTATAAATAGTAGAAAATTCATTTGCTATGTCAATTTTTATTGTCTATCTCTCCTTGCTAAAATATAAACTCCATGAAGATAGGAATCTATTCTCTTTTATACACAGATGTACCCAGATGACTAGAAGAATTCCTGGCACATTGTATCCAGTTACTAAATATTCATGAAGTGAAAGAAGTTAGCTAATGATTTTAAGAACATAGCAAAATTCCTGCCATCATATATTCTGATTTTTGTGGTTTGCTTAAAAATAAAAAATAGGTACTAATTCTATTCAAAAAATATATGTATATATTTAAACAATATATGGAAATCTTCATATTGGTGGCAGAAAGAATTTAACATTAAGTGCAGTATATAAAGGGGAAGCTCTTATTTTTCTATTCTGATGAGAAGAAAAGCAATAATGGAAGCAGGACTGCTGTTTGCAGAAGTTTTTATCTTCACTTGGAATTGGCATTGGCAAAAAAAAAAAAAGTTACAAAGTTCTCCCTTGGGTTGTCAGAAATATCAAATCAGAACATGGCTTGAATGTAGTGTTAAATAAGAGGTTAAGTTAGTGGCCAAATGCAGATGGGTTTTCTGAAGGGAGTAGGTGGATACAACAGGTGTTCATTCTCCTTGAAAGGCAGGAATGGGCAGAAGGGAGTAGTATTTTAATCAGACATCTCTCTGCCCTTAGGAGAAAGAACAGCTTAGGCATTTTAACTACAGTAGCTGAGTTTTGCTAGATAAATCATATACAGACCAGGGTCAGGACAGTTTATAACCTTGAAGCTTCAAAATCAGTTCTCATTAGTCATGGATGGACATCAGTGTTTTAATCACTTTAAAAAATAATTCATAAAACTGTTTTCAAAAGTATTTTCCCTTAATGTTAACGCATAAGTATGTATAGTTAGAATTTAATCAAAACTGATATTGTTAACATAAATTTTTATGAGACTTTTAAAAAGAAGTTAAATCAAAATCTATGGTTTGTCAATCAGAAATTTAATTTATTCTTCTTGAAGAAACGTGGAAAAGACCTAAATTACTTGTTCAACAGTATCAGTGAAACAATTGCTATACGTTAAAGAAATTGTCTAAACTTTACCATGAAAACTTTGTTAAAAACATTCCACACTCTTGTATACTGTATTTTCCTGAAATATAGAGAGCGTGCCTTAATAATCTTTATATCTTTACTGTCTGGCAAACAACAAGCACTTTAAAAAGATTGCTTAATACAATGAAGAATGAATATATCTCCCCTACTAAGTACTATATAGATATATTTAAGAGAAAAATAACATCCCTTATGTATGTTCATGTCTACTCTCTGTATCTGAGGAAAGTTGACCCAATATCTGATTAGAGGAGGAAAGGTCACCCAATGTATGAGAATATCAGTTGATTGGTCAACTTTTCTGATTCACACGTGCACTCACACACACATACACACACGCACTCACACAGAAAGAGCGGGGAGAGTGGTCTGGACAGCTGCACAACTGTCTTTTTTTGAAGCGGTACAAGAAGATATGTAAATAAAAGTCTTCCTAATTCCCAATTCCCTGGGTAGGAGGTGGAGTTCTTTACCGTTGAAATGGATCTTCATAATAGGTAGAAAGTTGACCCATAGATACCTTTAATAAAAACCTCTTGAAGCCATTGAAAACTTTGTATTCACTCTTCTTTTCAAACTAACATCTTAAGTTTGACCTTTTAAATAGCATGTTTCTGTGTATCCTCACTCGGTAGCTTCCTGTACTGTTCCTTTTTTTTTTTTTTGCCGTACGCGGGCCTCTCACCGTTGTGGCCTCTCGCGTTGCGGAGCACAGGCTCCGGACGCGCCGGCTCAGCGGCCATGGCTCACGGGCACAGCCGCTCCGCGGCATGTGGGATCTTCCCGGACCGGGGCACGAACCCGTGTCCCCTGCATCTGCAGGCGGACTCTCAACCACTGCGCCACCAGGGAAGCCCTACTGTTCCCTTTTTAATGCTAGAACTAGACACTTTAAAAAATAATTTTGCCAGTGCTACATAAAATATAAAGTGACCAAAAAAAGAATGCAGGAAAGCATGTGTGGTTCATGAGATGGAAACTGAAGCTTTGGGAAGTTGAATAGTTTCCTCAAATTTCCATAGTCAGTAATGGGTGGATTCTGGAATCATATCTAGGTCTTTTGTTTGTTTGTTTTCTTTTTCCCTTATTCTAAATTATTTTTCAATGATTGCCTTTTCCCAGGGGCATAGCAGAGTTAAGGATAGGAAGACTGTCTTCAAAGGATTATGTGACAGTGGCTACCTTGAACATATTAGAAACATTCCTGAGTGGATTTTTAAGAGATGCAAAACAATGTTGGACTTGCCTGAGTACACATATTTGGCTTAAAAGTATGTCACAGATTTTAATGTTTTTCTTTCTTTCCATTTATGCTTTCTTTTATACAATCTCCCCACCCCCATTTTTTCTAAATCCTACATGCTAAATCCTACAAATTATACATGCTAATGCTGGCTCAAAGACATTCAAATAAACATATGTATGCCTATGTATTTTACAAAAGTAAAATAAAATTAAGGCAAAACATATATCACACTATAAAATCATATTGTTATATCTGGGGGAAACAAGTAACCCAGTTATTGCTGGGCCCCATGTAATATCTAGATACATAAAAATATTTTTGAGATATTTTTCAGTTAACAAATCATTTTTCTGATATAAAATTAGAAAACTACCATTTGATTGTAAAAGAAAAGCATGGCTCTCTCACCCCCTAGGTCTCCCACGAGTCATTTGCAGAAAAAGATGGAGCTACGAACAATTTCTTTGCAGTGCACTTGGACTTTTCTAGGGCTGCAAAAAGTTAGACTAATGAAAGTGACATGAATCTTTTAGTTTCATGATTTCTATGGATTTTGGCTTTCTTACCTCTTGAAAATATTTACAGTGCCTACTTTCTTTGTCTCTCTTCTCTTCACTTTCATAAAAGACAGCTTTTCCCTTCTGACTTTGAAATTTCCTGTATAAACAGCATACTATACCTCTTGTACCTGAGCCCATTTAAGGGAACACAGCACGGAGCCTGGGGACTTCCTGAAAGCCCTCTGGTGCACCAGGTGATCTGAAGGATTTGACTATGATTGTTTTATATGAATGATCCTTATTGCTTTAATTATTTCATTTAAGATCATCTTTAAGATTATTGGAGTTTAAAAGAGATATCTGTAACTGAGTGAGAGAAGGTCACTGCAAATTTTATATATGTGTGTTCATATGTTGAGAGAGATGTGTGAAATCATGTGATTTTTTAAACTTCTTTATACTTTTTTTTACTGTGGTAAAATATACATAACACAGAATTTACCACTTTAACCAGTTTATGCATATAGTTCAGTGGCACTACGTACATTCACATTGTTGTGCAACCGTCACCACTACCCATCTCCAGAAGTTCATTATTCTAAACTGAAGCTCTGTACCCATGAAACAATAACTCCCTGTCCCTGCTTTATACTTTGAGTGTGATTTTTATAATAAAGGCTTATATTTTGAAAAACAGGGAAAAAAAAGAAAACTACCTACTAAAATCCTATTTCACTGGATGAATCAAACATTTAACAAAATCACCAAATCTATTAAAATTAGTAATAATGCTTTATTTCTTTAGAAATATACTTTGTATCATACATCAATGACATTTTTTTGAAGTCATATCAGATTGACTCTACTGATAGTATATTCTTGTAAAACAAGCTATTTTAGTGTATAATTCATCTTTCTCTGTTTGATAGTAGCATTTAATCATAGGTAAAAATCTTGTCCTTTTCTTTTTCCCCAGCAGAGGCCTTATTTAGTTCCCTTTGTGCCTGTTATAATGTCATCATTATGACAAATGTCACCAATATTCTATTATCCTTAGAGTGCTAGAGCATGAATCTCCTTCATGACTGTTACAACATGGAAAGGTCTAGTTTCTAAGAATGCAATGTCTAGAAAGGGTTTGTTTGAGAAGTTTATTGCAATCCAGGGTGAGACACTAGCCCCTGTGCATCTTCCCTGTACTGTATTCATAAATGTAATGAACATGATTGTCTAGCAAAGCTAACTTGTGTTTTAAACTGGTAATTTCAGTTTCCAAAGTTACAGATTCGTGGACATCAGTATGTACATTTTTTCCTTGGTACTAGAAGGAAGCCTAGATTGTTAGTCTCTCATTTTAGAGAGAAATGCTTTAGCTAGAGTGGCAGGGGTTAGGAGGAAGATGAAAGAAAAAAGATCTGAGACATAACACCTCAATTGTGCTAATTAACATCAAAGAGGAATTGTTTCTCTTCCAAAGAAAATTCTTCTGCTGTTTTGCCTAAAACAAAAACAAGCACACAAATTATACACAAAGAAAAAAAAATATTATGTTCAATATGTAAAAGTGTGAGAGTCAGTCAGAAAAAACAACTCTTGGAAACTCTCTTAAAATTCATGACTCTTATCTAACGAAAGGGCAGTTGGTTGGAACTGTCAGAATGTTGGACATTGTTAAGTTGCTTGATTTGACCAAACAGATTGTGCCTCCGTAGTGAAATCAGCAGTTATTCAATCTATTTATTTCATGATTATCAAAAAAAAATAGACAATAAATGATTGCTTGTAATTTATATAATGAGTAGCTAATATTTTGGAGATGGAGGAAAGCAGGCTTGGCTAAATTTTGAACCTCTAATAGATTTGGGTGACCATCTGTATCACCTAAGACAGTGCTACTGAAAGTGTGGTTCACAGAGCTGTAGGATCAGCATCACTTGGGAGCTTGTTAGAAATGAACATTTTCTGGTCCCACACCAAACCTGTTGAATAGGAATTTCTGGGGGTGGATGCTTTAAAAAGCCCTCTTACCTGTGGTAAATTTGAGAAGAACTTACTTAAGAGTTAGGTAGAAGAAATGTGAATAAGATTTGATTTTTACCTGGGCAGCTGTCATAAGCCAGGAACCATCTGATGAACGAGTTAGAAAGGAAAACACTGGGACTCAGGTGAGAAGTGAATGACTATGTAGAGTGATAAAATGAAGTCAAAATCCAGAAACATGTACAATATGGACCCTAAGGGAAACATTCCTTTATATACTGATGTTTTCTATTATTCATACATCTTCTAGAGACTCTATTAGGAAGGTTTACTGGAGTCAACTAGTCTTCAGAATAAGCTTCTAGTTTATTTGACAGCATGTCCTATCTATAAAAATTTCCCTAAACTTCTCTAAAGTATATTTTATTGAGATTGCTTGTGCTTTAATACTATGTTCATCTTTTATCAGCTTATATTAGGGGCGGCAGCATACATATTTATTATATTTTGTATGTAATATATATTTAGTATCAATATTACTACATATTTTACATATGTAATATATTTATTATATATTTTAAAAGCTTAGTGAGTGTATTTTTCAGTTGACAGTTGGGACACATCATCTTGCTTTTTCTTAATTTCTGAAAACAGTGAGATAATATACTCGAAAATGGAAATTATTCTGGAACATTGTCAAGTATTGACAATGAAATGCTTGCTATAAACTGACCAATTTAATATAACACTGACTATATATTATAATAAGCCCCATATTAGATAAAATAATCTTTATCACCTTTATTCTTTTGGTCTGAGGTAGTAGATAAAAAGGAGTAAATTTTTTAAAGTGAAGACATTTTTAACAGATTTAAGATGAGAGAAGTTTTTTAAAAGTCTTTATTATTTTCTAATTTCAAGGAAACAACATAGGATTTCAAAGTTGGAAAGATATTAATCGGTCTCTCCCAAGTTAAAGACTAGGGAACTGAAACCCAGATAGATCAAGTGCATTCAGTCAAGGTTCATGGGTTCTTTGTTACACTGAATGTTCCTCAATATATATCAAAACTCCTTATTTAAATTGTCATCAGTTCTATGGTTCATTATTTGAATTTCAAAGAAAAAATTCACTTTATATTAATAGTTTTTTTCTTGACGTTCTCTACAGAAAACATGATATGTATGTGCCTAAAGGTTACTGTTTCCTTTGAAATTACAACTTGAAAAGCAACATTATAATCTTAATCATTATAACTTTTGTAAGGATTTTTTTTAATACACCCTCCTAAAAAATATGAAGGAATCTTAGCTGTTTACATGCACAAATATCAATAGATGAATTGAATTGGGAATAACACAGTTGTTCCAGTTCTTTTTTTAATGCATATGCTTATTTCATCATGTAAATAGAACTATATAGTCTTCATAAAATCAAACCTTTTTAGTTTAAGGATGATTTTAGGAGGCTGTTGGGATCCATTGAGAAATGCTCTATCATTCAGAGCTACTATAAAGTTGATACAATTCAAATGTGAAGGAAAATAAATGTTTTTGCTTTAAATATATTTTAGATGGTCAGTTATGAAGAACGTAGGGGAAAAAATTCTGATATTCTTGTGATTTACTTCACTATTCTGAAATTCCTTAAGCCAGATAGCTCTCCAGTTTGCATTTGGTTCAAACAAAATATCTTAACTCAACCTTGACTTTATGAAATACTCTATCTTTTAAAAATCACCAATAAATAGTCAAGGGGTGAATATCAAACTTCATTCCTGCCTTCAATCTTGTAATGATGGACATAAAATAATTCATTAGGGTAAATAGATAAAATGAGGGTCAGGATAATGCAAAAAAGTTCTGTCTTCCCCTAGTTTTTTCCCCATGTTAATAAAATGACACCACATGCTATTACACTTTTAGGTAAGAAATCTGGACATCTCCCTGGTTCTTAGTTTTCATCTCCACTGCCATCATTCTCCACCTCCAGTCTTTCAGCCAGTCCTACTGATTCTACCTCCAACCTCACATCTGCTATTCTCCATTTCTACTCCAAGACAAGATCATATCTTTTCAGATCTACTCTAGATATTTCCTGTTTCTTCTCGTTTCTGTTCTTGCTATATTCTTATCCATGATCTACAAAGATCACCTCCAGTTAATTCTTGCCTAAAATCTTTCAATGACTTCTCTTTGCAATCAAATTACAATTCAAACTTATGTTAATGATTTACCAGGCTTGCATAAATTGCCAACCTATTTTCCCAAATTTATTTCACATCATTCCACTGTTTATTTACCTTGCTACCCACTCTCCTCTTCACTTTGTCCTCCAATATGTCAGATTCTCTCACCCTTGCACTTTTTTGTTTGTTTGTTTGTTTGTTTTGCGGTACACGGGCCTCTCACTGTTGTGGCCTCTCCCGTTGTGGAGCACAGGCTCTGGACGCGCAGGCTCAGCGGCCATGGCTCACGGGCCCACCTGCTCCACGGCATGTGGGATCCTCCCGGACCGGGTCATGAACCCGTGTCCCCTGCATCGGCAGGCGGACTCTCAACCACTGCACCACCAGGGAAGCCCACCCTTGCGCTTTTTGCATGCTTTCCCCTAGTCTTTTTCCTGGTCTTGGTAAAGTTATCTCCTGGAGTCCAGAGCTTAGTTGGTAAACTTAAAAAAAATTTGCTCTTAGTTTCCTGGATGTCTTATATCAAAGCATAGTGAGAAAGAGTAGCTTAAAATGAAACTAGAGAGGTTAGCAGAGGTCAGCCACAAAGTCATTTTCGTGGGTCTACTCTTCTTGAATGTTGGGAGGTTGTTCCATGTGAAAGATGGCTCCTTTATTAACATAAAGGTATACATTCCTATAAAGAAGGGTTAGACTAATACCTAACAAAGGGCAAGATTATTTTTTATATCAATTACCCAGAGTGGAAGAAGTAATTAGGAAGAGAACTGAGAGAATGCTGGTGAAGGAGGAGTAGTAACTGTATCTTTCTTGGCGTAGACATCCAGAAGACCAAGATGAAGATGTTTCAAGGGTTGTGGTTGCATTTAGAGAAATTGTGATTACATGTAGTTACCATGTAGAGGAAGATTAGGAACTATAAATAGGGATCTCCACTTTATCACTATATTAAGACAAGTGTCCCCTAAAAGAATTTGATGATCCAGGCAATAAGAGTAACCTCTGATTATCTTACCAAAAATAATTACAACCACTTGAAATAGTATGTATTATATATTACTAAGTGCTTGGCACTAAACTAATTCTTAGATTTTTATATTAATTTCTGACAACATCTATGTGAAATAACATGGTATTTTTACAGTTGAAGAAATTGGGGCTCAAATCTATTGAAACATGACCAAGATCACATAACTGTAAAAGTCAGATAAATTTGGATTTATCTGACTGCAAATCCCACATCTTTCTAGTAAAGTTTTTCCCTTTTAAATATACTAATAAGCAACATTTGCTCTTTTTATATGTAAGTGAATCATTTTCCATAGTTTTCTTTTTAATGACATTTTGAAAGTCTACCCATTACTGGAAAGCAGTGAATAAAAAGCAAGTTAATCTGCTACATGCTTAGGTGTCATGTGGAACACCAACAAATGTATAATCACTTACCTGCTTGTTTGCTTCCTTTCTTGCTTTTCTTGTCATCTTCTCATGCTATTTGTGTATGCTCACTTAGAAATTCCACAACTCTGTCTTATGCACTAAAAAGGGCATCATTATTGGTGATGTTGAACTTGCATGTTTTTCTGTGTATCAATATCTGACTGCCTGTATCTGTTGATTTCCCAAAGAAACTTTCCTTTCTCTTTTTTTTCAGATCCTAGTCAATCCTTAATTATATATCATCTATTGGATTACATCTCTATCTCTATAATTACTTGTTGTAATAACCTTTGTGTTCCAGTGCAAAAGGGAAAGAAACTCCCCTCTACATTAGCCACAATTTCCCTGTTTTCTTTGACATATACCTAAAGTTGGATGGCAACTTTATAAACACTACAATGTTTATAAATTTTGTAACTCTATAAATTAAAGTAGAACACATGTACAGCAAAATGTACAAAAAATAAATGTAAAACTCATTGTAAGATCAAAAGCTGAATGTATGTGCAACTACCACCCAAGTCTAGAAAGAGAATGTTTGTTATCAGCACATCACAAGTCACCTCTTGACCCTGACCAATCATTATCCTCTCTCTCCTACCCAAGATGACCAATGTCCTAACTAATTATTAATTAGTTAATATCCTACCTAATAATCATAAACTAAAGATGAGCCTGCTTTTACCTTCAGTTGAGAATCATGAATTATGCTATTTTGTGTGTTCTTTTACTTAGGACTGTGCTTGTAAAAATCCATCCATGTTGTGACATGAAGCTGTATTTCATTTATTTTCATCGTTGGGTAGATTTCATTTTATGAATATGCTAAACTATTTATTCTAGTATTGATGAACATTTGGGTTGTTTCTAATGTATTCATTCAGAATAATAGTGCTTAGAACACTCTTAAACATTTTTATGTACACAGTTTTATTGGAAATAGACCTAGGAATGGAATTACTGAGTCATAATATATGGCTATATTAGTGGTTGTATGATTAATAGTCTGACACTGTTTAAGTGGACCTATTGTTCCTTACTCTTTCTAATACTTGATACTACCCTTTTTTTCCATTTTATCAGTTTGGTACATATGTAGTGGTATTTCATTGTGATATCAATTGGCATTTCTCTGATCATAAGTGACTTTTAAGCACCTTTTTCTGTGTTTATGAGCCAGTTGGGCTGTTTTATAAAATATAATACTTAACTATGGCTTTGACAATTTGTTCCTGATAGATTGTTCATCATTTTCTTATTGATATTAATGAGTTAGTTATGACTCATTCATATGCAGTGACTATGCTCCCTTTGTTGGTTACATGTGTTGCAAGAGTCTTCTCACTACTGGGTTTGCTTTTTCTCTAATTTAATGGTTTTTAATTTTCATGTAGTGCAACCTGTCAATATTTTTCTTTATTTTCAAGGATTTTTATGTCATAATTAATTGTTCGATACCACAAAATCATGAACATATTTTCCAATAGTACATTCTAGAATCTATATGTATGTATGTATTCTGTATTAATTTATTTTGGCTTTTATTTTATTTATTATTATTTTTTTATTTTGGCTTTTATAATTCATTCTATAGCACACTTGGTATTTATATTTATATGTGATGTAAGGTAGTACTCCAGTTTCATATTTTGTATACAGACAAATTTTCTTATCTTTTATTAATAACATTGTCCTTTATCCCAGTTCAATAATATTTATCCTTTTCATGAATGATTTGACTATTCTAAACCCTTTGCATTTTTGTATAAATTTAAGACTCACAGTTTTAATTTACACGTGTACACACACACACACACGCACACAAACCTGTTGAAACTTTTATTGGAATTGCATTAAATGTGAAGAGTAATATAAGAATTGGTATCTTTGAAATATCTTGTAAATGGAATATTCCTTGATTTATTCACACCTTATCAATAGCTCTTAAAAATCGTTTTAAGTTTTCTTAGACTTCTGACATTTATTAGCTTTACTCACATATACGTTAGTATATGTGTGTATTGCTGTGGTGAATAGAATCATTTTAAATTTATTTTTCTGACTTCTGTATGGAGAAATACATCTAAATTTTATATAGTGACTTTATGTCTGGCAATATTGCTAATACTCATTTTCTAATTATTTTTCATAAATATATAGTTATTTACTAATTGTCTTATTTTTAGCTTAATTTCTCTCTAGATAGAGAACTTACTCATATGATTTCAGTTCTTTAAAATTGCTTGAGACTTCCTTTATGGATCACATGTACAATTCTTACAAATTGATTTTTAAAATATAAATTCTTTTGTTAGGTACAGCAGTCTATATGTGTTAAGTGAAGTTTATCAATCATATTGTTCAAATCTCTGTCCTACTGTGCTGCAGGGTCACTGTCAGCTCTCCATTACCACTGTTTTCTTCTCAACAGCCCCCACCCCACCCCGCATCATAGAGGAGATGCTGGGGGCTACATTTCCCAGAATTCCCAGTAAGAGGCACTTCGGTGAGCTGTGATTCCTCATGGATTTCAATGACACTGTTATTTGCTTATTTACCTGCTCATGTCTTGCTGAGTTCTGGGAATTGTACATGGTGCATTATAGATATTATCATTTGAGGCCTGGATGCTACTATAATCATTAAGGGTGGCAGATGGCACGAGCTTTGCAACTCTAGATCACCTCATTCAATCAGTAACTGTCATGTTTTAAAGATGGGATTCATTCCTGGCTAATACTTGCCTACTCTATTCTGCAGTTAGGCTCTACAGAGACCCCCTCCCCGCCCACGCAAAAATATGTGTAAGATTCTCAGGGACCTCTTCTCCTTGATATCCTTAGTTCTTCAAGGTTCTCATCCTCAAGGTCATCTCTTCCAGAACTGATATATGTTCTTATTGCAAAAGCAGCTCCCAAACTGTACTCGCTGGCCTGGATTACTTCTCTTCTAAGATCTTAGAACCGTACAGTTTTAGGATCTCATTAGATTTTCAGTGCTCTTATGCGAATTTGTTTTTATATTTTAACCACTTTTTCCTGGTTATTCACGGTAGGATGGAGTTTAGATTCACCAATCTGACATTACCAAGAATGGAAATCATTTACTCTTCAATAAGCTTTTGAGTATATCACTTAAATTCTTGTTTATCATTGTAGAAAAAATTTTGAAAAAAGTTTTACAAGGACATAGACTATGTCATTATTGGTTATAGCTGTAGGCACAATACTAGCAAAAAGAAAAGATAAAAAAATAATTCCTTGTTTCATTTAATTTACATCTTAATATATATCCATCTGTACTTCTTAACTAAGCAGTATTTATTAAGTTAGTAATAAAAAGCATATGCTTTCTATTATTTATGATAACCATAGTATTAAAGTCATCTTCCTGGCTTATTTCAACTTTTAATACTAATAATTGCTGTCAAATCAGTCACAGTTACATATAGAATAGCTCAACTGTCCTAGATTATATCCAAAGGCCGTTAAGTCCTGCTAATGAGACTCTCCCAGGTATGAGGAGATGCCAAATTCCTTCAATCTTATGGTTTAAAAATAAGGATAAATGATCTCCTTCTTAAATTTTCTTGAAAAATAGATTTTATTTCTCAAAAATAGTCCTCATACGTTTCCTATATACTGGTTTTGATAAATTGCATATCTCCTATAGTCAGAAGAAATTGAAACATTGAGACTTATTTTATAAGAACTTATTTTTATCCTAGGATTGTTATCTAATAATAAAAAATCTTGCTGCATTAACCTACAAAAATATTTAAAAGTAAAAACAAATTTACCAGAGATGAAATGTTTCCAGAAGGAACTTATGAGCTGATTTTTCCTATATCAAGACAAACACCTAGAATTTGTATTAGAAAAGGAACATGACTATAAATGTCTTCAAGAATTTTTTATACTTGTCAGTGTACAAGTAAATTGCTGAGTACTACATGAACCCTTACATTTCACAAAATACCAAGAAATGTGAGCCAGATGGTTATCCTTCACTCTAAGTTTGACAATGAGGAGACTGCATTGGAATATAGATAGATAGAAGATAATCATTCCTTGTTTAAATCAGCAACACATTTTTAAAAACTCTACTACTTTCTTATTGATGTAGAAAAGTATGTTTTTTACAAATGGATATAAAATTATAATAGACTTTGCTAATATTCATTGAAAAATATTTTTTAAATCCTCATCTAAAAATGGCCACTCTCTCTTTTTTCACTTCATCCTAACCACCCTCTATCTTTCTGGCCTTCCAACCAAGCATATTCTTACCTAGACACGTGGCATTTTTTGTTTTCTCTGCCCGAAAGGTACGTTACTCAGAAATACTGATAGCTCCCTCCATTACTTTATACTGATCCCTGGTCATATTTCACTTGATTGAAAGGTCTTCACCATTCACGTTAATTAATTCAATGCTCTTTTTCCTTATTCTCTTTTATTTATCTTTTTGACTGTTATCACTCCCTGAAATGATATGTGTGTTTACTGTCTGTGACCCTACACTGGAATGTAAGTTTTATGAGAGCAGGGTTTTTGTTTTGTTCTTATCAGTACCCCAGGACCTAAGCAGTGTCAGGTTCAGAATAAACTCTGAGTACAAGTTTTCTCCTGCATGAGGCTTGAATGAGGCTCTTGGCTACACAGCCAGCCAGCTGACCACAGCATAGGTTCTTGCCTCGTTTCTGCCAACTTTGTTCCTATAGTTCCTCACCATTACTAAAACCTTTTTCTGTACCTCTGCTTTTCTCCCAAAACAGGGCTATAACCTGAGCCTATAGATCACAGTCTCTAAACATCTGTATGCCCCTAGGATTTGAATTCACTGAGTACCACCTTGAGTCAGGCATTTCTTGGGTCTGTGGTTCTCTTATGCACCACACCTTATGAATGAGCAACTAATCTGGGAGCTAATGTTTGCATATAGTTACTACGATTTAATATCACATTTACTTCCAAGCTAGCTAAGTGGAAGGGACAAAAAAAATTACTACACAATTACCATTTTATGACCAAGAGAAACAAAACAATATACGATCCATATTTTTTTTTCCAATATTACATCTTTTATTTTAATTTAAGAGAATTTAAACCACATAAAGAAAATGCCTTTAACAATATATTTTTATGGAATATGAAAAAAATATTCCTTTATGTGATTGCGCTTTGTTTCATCTGACTTGAAAACACTTAAAGATTTGTCTTCAAATTTAGTTATAAAATGTGATCGGAGATTCAATGAGGTAAAAGTCACAAGAGTGGTTAGGAAAATTCAGAAATGTAATATGTGAATTATGCAGTAAGATACATATATATATATATATATATATATATATATATATACACACACACACATACACATCTTCCATATGTGTGTGTGTGTGTGTGTGTGTGTGTGTGTGTGTGTGTGTGTGTGTTTTATTCCTGGAAAAGGACAGCATGAAAAATGGCACAGATGTGAGAATGATTTAGATCTGTTCAGCAGACAGTATATAATCTAGTTTTCCTGGCAAGCTGGACACTATGAGACTTGGCCAAGGAGGATGAGTGAGGAGAAGGAAAGATAGTGTTTCATCTGTATCATAGTGTGAAGGGCCTTGAATGCCAGCTGAAAATTTATGTATAAAGATTTGGAATGGCACAAAAACCCTCAAGCAAAAAAGCTACAGTGCTTTCCAAAATGAACACAATGACAGCTAAATTGTAAAAAAAAACAGCATTGAATGATGGCTTCCTCCAAAATATATAGTTTTAATAAATTGAGGGAGAATGACATAATTTTTAAAAGTTGTAAAGTAGGAAAAACTGTTACCAAAGTATTAGCTCTGCTTCAAATCAGATTTACAGTATGTATTTTAACAAAACGAACATTTATAGTCAGTCATAAAATATTTTTATCACAATAATTTTTCAGTTATTATTGCTACGTCGTTTTGGACTCATGCTGTCTTTCTTCTACCCAATACTGAAAACCCTCTCATCTTCCCCCTGCATTGTCCTTTGCAAAGATGAGTAAGATGAAGCAGAGTTAAAATAAATTGATCATTGTGTATTTGGGAAATTGGTAGATGTCTTATATATTGAGGTAAAAGTAACAACAGCAAAGAAGGGCCTCAGAGACTATCACATTATGTGTTTAATAGTTATTACCTCCATGTAAATTGTTTTATGTTAAATATTAAAATTTTTATTAGGAAAAAAGTAGCCATGGAGATTCTTTCTTCCAGTATATATACAGCTTCCCGAAATTCTGGGGATTACTTTGGAAATCCTTACCAAAGATGGACATGAGCAAAAATAAATAAATTAGATTTCAGCTTCATGAGGACAAGCACAATATCTTTTTTATTCACTCTGTTACACCAGGCTCCCCAAGTAAATATTCTTTGAATGTGTAAGTGAGTTAATTTGTGTTGACATTTGTTATGGACTGTTTGTATCTTTTCAAAATTCATATGTTGAAACTCTAAGTCCCAATGTGGTGGTATTTGGAGATGGGGCCTTTTGGAGGTAGGGTAGATGGGGTCATGAGGGTGGTCCCTGGTCCAAAGGGATTAGTGTCCTTAAAAGAAGAGACACCAGAGAGCTTGCTCTGATTCTGTGAACATACAAAGAAGAGGTCATGTGAGTACACAGCAAGATGGCCTCAGATTGAAACCTGTGTTACTGACACCTTGATCTTGGAGTTACCACAGATTTTGCAGATCTGTGGGAAATAAATGTCTGTTTTGTAATCCACTCAGTCTATGGTATTTGTTTTGGCAGCCTAAGCTGATAAAACAGCATTCTAAGCTAGTTCTAAGCTATAGTATTGCATCATATACTAAACAAAACTAAATATCGAAATGCAAATTAAAATTGAGATATTACATGTATTTCAACAAAATGGAAAGGGTGATTAGAATTCAGAACTGTTTATTTCACGGTATCTCTCCATAGCACTTAGCTTCCCTGTCAGAATTTGCAAAGCCTACTGTTTGGACTACCCAGAATTTCCACATTAAAAATAAGCTATGTTTTTATTGCAAAACTAAGTGCTTTATGGAAAGACTGAATGTACATGTGGGAAACATTTTGCGAAAATATGTTTCCAACCTCAGTGATAGAATTGGAAAACATAATTAAAGTGATTGTTAAATGCTAAAATAATTTATCACTTTTATGCTGTGTTTTAAAAAGTGTTATTCGCAGTGGAGCTGTGTTTTTGTTACATGTTGCATAAATAAGCTGTTTCTTGTTTTTCGCTGGAATCTAAGTATGCTCCTAATTTCAGATGCATTCATAACACTTAATAAAGGCAATTACTGTATTTCAATACTGAGAAGATTTGGTTATTGTATGGGAGGAAAAGTGATGTATGGGGAGTGAAAAGGGATCATTCTGTTCTCAGTTATGAAAGCGAAGGACATTATGTGTGAATGTGTCTGTTTATTTGCGAAGCATCATGGTTTTGTTTTGTTTTCCATAATGTATTAATGTAAAGAATGATCTCCTATCACTTTGGTATGAATGGGTTTTCTGGAACAAGCCAATCATATATCTTTGGGCATATGTAGACCCTCCTCCTGGTCATACTTCTGAATCTATTTGTTCATGGGTTCTGCTCCTGTAAAATCATAATATAAAAACATTAATTCATAGACTGATTGTGATGATAAAATGAGATAATTGTAAACTCCTTTAACAATGCAAAAAATAAGGCAGGATTTCCAGCAATGATAGAAGATGTTGGCAAATCTTCTAAAAAAAAGCAAGTATAAAATTGTACAATATCGTTGAAAACAACCATGTCAGGACACAGAAAGTTGATCAAAGGCAAAAACAAATTGTGAAACATTTATTTATGAAAAACTGCTAGAACTTCCGCTAAAATTGGTAAGATTCTATGGCCTGGGGCTGTTCCCTTTTCTGCCCCCCACCCCTGCACCTCACTCTCAGTATTATCAGCACAATAGTTTAACCAGGGTATAGATGGCCAAAGGAAACTAGCAACTTTGCTGACAAAGGAGGCTGACTTGATTGATTTTGAACAGAGTAAAAAACCACACCCTGTGGCATAGTAAGTAAAAGTAGCAAACTAAGTCGGAAGTAAGGGTGGAAAATCAAAGCTCTGCTAGCCTGAGGTTGTGGACTTGATTGGGGGAAGTGGCAGTCAAGCTGGACTTTTCAAAGGGAGAGCCTGGAAATGAAAGAGCCCTGGAAGCTAAGCTCCCCATACATTCTTGGCTGACTAGAAAACAGTAGGCATGCACAGAGAAGACTGAACTGGATCAGAAAGTAAAAGTTAAGGCAGGTTTGAAACTGTTCAACCCCACCCCCATCCCCAGATCTGTCAGCACAGAGTAGAAGCCTTAGGGACACAGGAGCCTGAGCACAGCTTCTGTCCAATCGTTGAGTGACCAGTGAGCCATGCAGACACAGGGAAATCAAACTTACGATAAGAAGGAGAGAAAAATTAAGAGAAAGATTTAATAACACTTTTGTTGCTTTTAGATTTATTTTTATTGATATAATTTTGATTCTATTGCTGGAAATAAATAACGTGATTTTTTTTTCACTAATAGGTTTCTGAAGGTGTTCAGGTGAACTACAAAGGAAGATTAGTGTCTGCCTTTGGAATAATTTAACTTCTTATGCCCCAAGCAAATATGTAGGGATCAGGAAATCAAACTAATAAAAACAAAGTTAATCTTACTTATTTTTACAATGATTGACCTGAATCCTTGTGAATCTAAGATACATGAAAATTAGGATAGTTAAGTAGTGAACTGTATACTACTTTGTATGTTGTTAAAATTTGGTGATATTGGTTAGCCAAAGAGTTCATTAGAGTTTTTCCGTAAGATTTTACAGAAAATCCCGAACAAACTTTTGGCCAACCCGATATTTTGTGACTGACTAAATAGCTTATTAGAGCAACGAGGTCATCAGGGCTAGACCATCATTCGCTATGTGGGTCAGGTTAGTTTTGCTATGTCATGTTCATAGATGTGACCCAATCCCAACCATATCCTTTCTTCCAAGGATAATATTACTGATATCAAAAGAATCTCAATATTAAAATGGTTATAGATCTTTCTGATGAAAGATTATCTGTAGCATTTGTAGAGCAATATTTTCCCAGACAACCTGCATTATATACATTCACAAAGAAGTATAAACATATTTATATTGAGTCAGTAAGTCCTCATAATCAGTATCTTACGTTTAATTGTGTATGCAATTGTAGTATTTCTTATGTGAGTGAAGATTCTCCTGAAATGTTGGCCTCTGCCTCAATCTCTTTTAGGCAGTTTGATCTGTATTTCATAGCTCCAAGGGAAGCATTTGGCAGGGTACACAGTAGAATTAGCTCCCTTCCAGTAGCTTGCACTCTTAGGAGAACTTAGAGACTTTTCTAAGGGAGTAAAAGAAACAGGGTTTCAGATGGAATCAGCTGATGATGGAAGAAGGATTTTCTCCAGATTATATGGAGACTTCCTTGGCCTGAGAAAAGAAACCAGGGAAAGGCTTTCGGGTCTAGAGGTAATAGGAAACGAGAATTTGCTTCATAGCAGTTCTGTGGACAGTCATCTGGGAATACAGGCACTAAGATTATACTGAGAAATGATTACAAATTACTTCAGGCCATAGGCATAGAGGTTCAAAACTCAACAAAAATTTCCATTTACAAATAATTTTACCAAAATGATAGAGAGCCACCAGACCTAAAGGGAACGTATGTGCAGGATGTTTGGTGACCTATGGAAATAGGTAACTAAAAACCACAGCCACCTCTGCCATTGGACACTGGTAACTTATAGGGTCTTGGAACCCTATAAGGGTTCCGAGGGCAAAAGAGAAAAGAGGACAAAACCATTACTGAGCTTGACTATAAGGCTGTCCCAAGAGAATGGGAGTTCAATGTAAAAACTTAATAAAGTTATAAAAAAATAATTAAATGATATTTCTTTCACAACAGAGCTTATGGACTGAGATTTATGCCTGTTATGTATTTTTTTAAGTTCTGATTTGATCATGGTTAATTTATTAAATTACAAACTATCAACTATACAAATTTCATGTAAATATCTAGTGATAAAACGCCTTAGATTAAACGTATATTTGTTCCTCTTTCTACCTGTGACGTTGGAGGTGATCAGTTCTTTCCTGTTAGAAAATAAGAGTTAATAGCATTTTAAAAGCACTAAAACAAAAGGGACTCACTGTTATGATGTTTCCAAGACAGATTAAAATCTGATAAAGTGGAGAGAGTCCTTTCCTTAGAGCAATCAATTTAGCAAAACGGAAAAGAAACAGGACAATTTGGATATGATCAAATGTGTTCTTCACCTTCTGAATATTTGGACAGATGGAGGGAAAATTAACATGAAAAGAGTGGATACTCCTAGGACAAAAATGCTTTCAGTCAGGCATAAATTCATAAACCTCTAAAAATTTGAAGATGAATTCACTTCATTACTCTTATCAAATAATTAGAAACAGTACAGTGTTCTCTAGGAGAGAACTAATTTTTTTTAAAGGAAGACACTCAGGTACAATCATATCAATTGACACAAATTAAGTATTTTATAGGAGCAAATTTTGTACTGAGCCACCAAAGCTAAGTTCCCATATGGCATTTTATTATGGTGTGCAGATGTCCTCTGGTAGTAACAATAAAATTCAGGAGCTACACTTGCCACTACTTTATTAGTGAAGACCTTGTTACCGCTCACAGAGACTATTTTAATAGGCTTCTGATTGCTTACCTCTGGTCTCTTCTAAAACAAAAAACACTTTTCACCCTATTGTCTGAGAATGTGTTAAGAAGCTTATCATAGTTCTGATAATGGCCCTGCCCTGCATGAAACCCCCCCCTTAGCTACTAAATAAAGGACTTGTTTTCTAGTTTGATATTCAAGGATCACTAATTTAATCAGTGTAAGCATGATTTACTATTAAGCACTATAAAATGTAATTTAAGACCTATTAACCTTATTAATGTTATACTAATACATAATAATAAATTTTACAAGAGTGATAGTGTCACATGAAAACCATATTACACAAAGATCGAAAGAATGGTTCTTTAACAAAACACAGAAGAATATAAATCCTAACTCTATAGAAATTAGCTGAGTGACATTCAGTTGTGGGCTAGTAAAGCAGCCCTCTGAAAAGAGAGAGCTCTGACTTGTAGCATTTGCCAGTTTCTGTGGTGTAAATACTCCCACCGTGGCCATTTCAAAACTACCAACAGTTTAACAACCCCCTCACAAAATTTAACAATTGGCTCTCATAAACCGGTTCAAGCTCACTCAAGCACAGACCAATCTGGTGGATATTCCTAGGACAAAATTTGTCAAAATTTATTTTTCTTCTTAATAGTTAATTTTATTATTTGTAAAATGGGCCTAATAATTCCTATATTGTAGTGTTGTGCAGTGGTTTAAAATGAGATAATATATTACAAATTACAAATTACTCCATTACTGTGCTCTATAAATAGAACAACAAAGCCTGGATGACAGCACATCTGTTTACAATATGGTTTATTGAATATTTTAATCTCACTGTTGAAACCAGCTACTCAGAAAAGAAAGCTTGCTTTAAAAATATTACTGTTCAAGAACAATTGCACCCAAGAGCTCTGATGGAGATATACAATGAGATTTCATGTCTGCCAACACAACATCCATTCTGCAGCCCAGAATGGGTGAAGGTGTGATTTTGAATTTTTAAATCTTATTATTGAAGAAATACATTTTGTAAGGCTAATGCTGCCATAGATAGTGATTCCTCTGATGGATCTGGGCAAAGTATCTTGAAAACCTTTTGGAAAGAATTCACCATCCTAGATGTCATTAAGAACATTCATGATTCATGAGAAGAGGTCAAAAATATTAACATTAACAGGAGTTTGGAAGTTGATTCCAGTCCTCATGGACGACTTTAAAGGGTTCAAGACTTTAGTGGAGGAAGTAACTCTGGGTGTGGTAGAAATAGCAAGAGAACTAGAATTAGAAGTGGAGCCTGAAGATGTGACTAAATTGCTGCAGTCTCGTGATAAACTTTAACAGATGAGGAGTTGCTTCTTACAGATAGCAAAGAAAGTGATTTCTTGAGATGGAATCTACTCCTGGTGAAGATGCTGGAAAGACTGTTGAAATGACAACAAAAGACATAGAATAGTGTAGAAATTTAATTGATAAAGCAGCATCAAGGTTAGAGACAGTTGACTCCAATTTTGAAAGAAGTTCTACTGTGGATAAAATTTTATCAAGCAGTATTGAATGCTACAGAGAAAGTGTTCATGAAAGGAAGAGCCAATTGATGCAGCAAGCTTCATTACTGCCTTATTTTAAGAAATTGCCAAAGTCACCCCAGCCTGCAGCACCCACCACCCTAAGTAGTCAGCAGCCAATCAACATCAAGGCATACCCTCCACCAGCAAAAAAAAATTCAACTCACCGAAGGTTCACCTGATGGTTAGCAGTTTTTAACAATAAAGTATTGTTAATTAAGTTATGTATGTTGTTTTTCTTATAGACATAATGCTATTGCACACTTACTGGACTACAGAAATATTGTGTAAGCATAATTTTATATGCACTGAGAAACCAAAAAATTTATGTGAGTCACTTTATTGCAATACTCACTATTGCAGTGGTCTGGAACTTCAGATTTGCATTTCTAACTCTGACTTAAACATTAATAACTTTCTCTTTGCCCCTTAACTTCTAGTATTTCCTCTAGCTTCTTACATTCTAGTAACAACTTAACTTCTAAAAGAGGAAAACTGTGTTTTCAAAGATTTCCGGTCTGTTTGTTTAAATGAAACCATTTTTCTATTTGTATAATTTCTCAAGCAAGACCCACCACCCTATGGTGCAATCAGGGGCCAAGGTGCAGAACAAACTAACTGGCCTGCAAGTCAAAAAAGCTTGTGACCTTGGTCTCATTAGCAGTAATCTGCCCTGAGCAAGTTATTGGCTCAGTACAAACTGATGCTGAGTAAGGCAAGATAACGTGTGCTACTCTGATATTAAAATAATTATTTTGCTTAAGGTTTCAGGCAATACCTGATGTCATTAATCTTGGACGTTTTTCTGAGGGTGTACATGATTACATCTATCATGTTTACAAGATAGAAGATTATTATAGAAATACTAGAGATCTTTGATTCAAAACGTTTTTGAGGGTAAAACTGTAATAGCATTGATAGCATTGATTGTATTTATAATTTCAATTTCTTATTAATAGAAAAACATTACATAATCTCTTCTAAGGATAAATAACTGACAAAATGGTGCCCTATATTTTTTTAAAAATGAGAATAACAGCTTAAAATAAGTTTTTATATGAAGTGTCAGTATTTTTCTTTAGTTTTTAAAATTCTAAAGTGTTTCATACATAGAATAATAGTACAAAGAATGATATAATTTAAATCTTGGTAATTATCTTGTAATTATACAGATTATAAGAAGGAAACTGAAAATATCATACATTCATTCATTTGTTCAACATCTTTGAGAACTTCCTTTGTGCCAGGTTCTGTTTAAGAAACTGGGGATGTGTCAGGGAACTCAAAACAAAACAAAACTAAACTAAACTAAGCCTGTCATCAAGCCATTTATTTATTTTGTATCCTTCTTTTCTACCTCCTATGGGAATCTATTACCCTGTTATGGTGCTTATTATTCTCATGCATAGATTATATATAATCTATATATATACACACTTATACTTAAATTATTTTTTGTAGGATTTTACGTAGTTTGTTTTTTTCAATATTATATCCTTGTAGTCTTTCTACATTGAAATAGGAAGCCTAGTTCATTCCATTTTAACTACTAAAACAATATTTAATTGTATAACTCTACTACAGTTTAGTTATCAATTTTCTTGTAAATGAAGGTGTTTTCAATTTACTGCAGTTACAAACAACGTCACAATGAATATTCTTTGTCATCTTGTAAGCATGTTACCATTATAATAATTGGATAAAGTAATTACCATTATAATTGCCATTAATTACCATTATAAGTTTTGGATAAAGTAGGAGGGTAAGAGGTTATGAACGTCTTTAACATTACAAGATAGTGTCAAATTGTTTTCCGCAATTGTGTTGCCAATTCCATTCCTACCAGCAGTGTCTTAGAGTTTCTATTGCTCCACATCCTCCCAATTTGTAATATCAGTCGTCTCCAATTCCTTTCCTTTTCTGCTTTTTTTTTGGTGTCCTTTGCCTGCATTTCCTTTTTTCTTTCTTCCCTTCCCTCCTTCCTTCCTTCCTTTCTTCCCTGCTTCTCTCCCTCTTTCCCTTTTTTCATTCTTTTGCTGTCTCGTAGATTTGAAATTGTATATCATTATCTGAATTAATATTTCTAAGATGATACATAAGGCTAATTTTCTTGATTATTGTTCTTTTTTTTTTCCTCTAGAAAGACTGTCAATATTCTTTTAATTACTTTTCTACTAGATTTATTCTGTTCAATTTGTAGGACTTTTTAATTGCTTTAATACTGATAGATTTATATTTACCAGGAATGTAGTTATAAATATACCAGCTACAATCACAGAATCATTTGCCAAGTAAGGATGGAAAGTGTTATGAGTATTTTCCCCTGTGCCCAATAGGAATCTATTTATGTATCTTTTAAGAAATTTTCTTTACTTTTCCTTTCCCACTACCCTGATAATGATGGCATATATGCTATCATTTAGCATAATATATGGTAATAATAATGAACCTTATATTTTACTATGTATATTATAAAATATCACAGAAGGAGAAAGAAAGCACAAGGAAGTTAATTCTTCTGAGGAACTAGATCTAGTAAATAAGAAAACTTAGGTTATCTGGCCTCAGAGTGTGGACGTTTGCCGATTTTGGCACCCCCCTTTGAAATTCTTGTGAAAAGTCATGTGAAAATACCTTAGCCTTGCAACTCAGCTTCTCAGACAGCCTAACTAAAATCCTAAAACACACACAAGAGTAAAAAGTCCCAAGTCTCATACTCCCCTCTATTGGACTTAGTTAGCTCTTCTTCATATAATATCACAGAAAATTTTCACTTTATTTTAGGTAGCCTAATGCATTATATTTGTCCAGCTCTTCTAATTATTCTCAGTGAGAAAGCTGTCTGAATTTCTTAATATTCATAAGGGTGGGAGACCATAGTCAATCTTTGAACACCTACATGTTCTTATCAATTTATTTTTAGTAGCATAGGATTTGTTATTTCTCAGTCAAAATAATCAATGCAACATCATTATTATCATTTCTAAATTAGTTTGCAACTCAAAGATATAAAATATATACATTGACTATTTAAATAAGAATATTAAGTTTCTGAAATGTTATTTATGAAATAGATGGCATTTCATTTGCCTTTGCAAAACGTGTTCATATTGCTTATTAGTCATAATGTAGAAAAATCTTTATCATGCCTAATGAAAAAATGAATAAATAAACCTAAAGCAGAGGATGTTTCTAAACATAACTCTTTAAATTACTCAAAGGTAATGCATCATTCTACCAATCAAAGATAATGCATCATTCTACTAACAATACAGATAGTAGACAGTTTTAAATATTTTACTCAAATTTAGCATGTGTCAAGATCTCAAAATAGTACATGTATATAATAACAAAAACCAGTTAACAAAATAGAAATTTTAATCAATGAATTATTCTGTCAATGATCTAAATTCATTTTTGTGAATATTTGATTAAAAGTCTAGATTAGCTTTACCAATAACCTCAGGTTATTTGGTAATTATGCTTAGGTTCTGTGATAGTTTATTCTATGCTTGTCATAAATTATGCATAAAACTTTTATTGACATTAATTCCTTTTACTAAGATTATCTTCTCTGTGGTCTGCCCATTAGTTTTGATGAGCAAATTTATAATTTAACTTTCAGATTAGAGCCTTCATTCTGGAACAAGTATATAGGTTAGAAAATCACAAATTTGTATTTGCGTTCTGGTAGACTTAAAATCATTAAAATAATCAAACTTTAGGCAGTTAGTATATATCTCTAAGTCATTTAAGCAGAATACCATGAAATTGCATTTCTACTACTTTGAAATGCAACAGTCCTTTAGAACTGATGTAAACAATATAAAAAGTACAAAGTCTAATTAACTCATTTCTGACATTAGCTTACTCAGTGTTCAGAGCTATCACTTATTCTGATGAAAAAGAAACTTTGAGTAATAATGAAGCATTTTGCTCTCATAATCACAAATACAATTCCCAGGATTGTACCATTTATAGCCAAGGCAATTGGTTTTTGTATTATGATTATGATATGAAATGTGACTCATAGCTGAATACAATGGTCAAATTCTTTTTAGTTGATATATAATCTCAGATTCTCATAATTGATCTGGGTTTTATAGATTATGCAATCCCTTCATGTTTTAAATGAAAAACACAGATTACAGGAACAGGCACTCATAGGTGTCTATCAATATCCACTCTTTTTTTCGTAATAATATAACACCAGTTTAATTTGGATGCCCATATGTCTCATTAAAAATGTTCATATCCTCACAGTACCTTGTTGATTATGGATATCACAATAATCACTAGTGATATGTGAACAGACATCTACTAGATAGCGTTTCCTGGATTGTTTTCTTCATAAAAAGAATAGACTCAACTGTTTCACATTTTGTGTTTACCTTCTTCTTGCCTAAAGGACATACATGATAACAGGAAATGAAGCAGCTGTCTTTCAAGCAGGAGGATGAAACGCACATGCAAAGGATGCTGGATTATAAAAGTACTTAATGACCATTTGAGTAGTTGCATCCTGGACTGTTTATCTCTGATCATATTCTGTTTATAAGAAAAATATAAACCTATTTGAAAAGCCACTATAGTCAACTTTCTTTTTAGTGCCATCAAATTTACTTTTAACTGATATAATCATAACTAGTACACTGGCATTGGCAGAACTTGAACTCAGTACTCAAGTCTTTTTTTAGTTTATTTTAATTTATTTATTTTTGGCTGCATTGGGTCTTTGTTGCTGTGTCTGGGCTTTCTCTAGTTGTGGCAAGCGAGGGCTACTCTTGGTTGAGGTGCGTGGGCTTCTCATTGCGGTGGCTTCTCTTGTTGCTGAGCACGGGCTCTGGGTGCGTGGGCTTCAGTAGTTGTGGCACATGGGCTCGGTAGTTGTGGCTCGCAGGCTCCAGAGCACAGGCTCAGTAGTTGTAGCGCATGGGCTTAGTTACTCTGCGGCATGTGGGATCTTCCCGGACCAGGGATTGAACCCATGCCCCTTGAACTGGCAGGCAGATTCTTAACCACTGCACCACCAGGGAAGTCCCTCAACACTCAAGTCTTAATAGAATATTTTTTTCACTGAACTATGCTGTCTATAAGCATTCTGTTTCAGTGGTCACACTTTTACATACCATTGATGCTAAAAACTAAAAGGACTAAAGCAGAAATCCTTATGAAACAAAATTCAATTTTAATTTTGGAATCATTGCTCCTATATACTTTTTGAAAAAGATGGCAGAATAGAAGAACTAGAACTTTTTTCTGTTTTTTTATTAAAGTATAGTTAATTTACAACGTTGTGTTAGTTTCTGGAGTACAGCAAAGTGATTCATTGTATATATACATATATATATATATATTTACACACACACATATATATTTCCATATATATGGGAAAATGAACAGCAGCAAATAAATCAGTGATGGTGAATGGAAAAAAAGTCATATATATATATATATATATATATATATATGTATATATATATAAAACTGTTTCTCCATTCACCATCACTGATTTATTTGCTGCTGTTTATTTTTCTTCCACCCTATAATCCAAAGTAGACTCGTTTCCAATCTCTGAGTATGGAGTTGGATTTTCTACCTCTTTTTCTAGGCTCACTCAATTCCTCTACCTGAAAATCTCTTTCTTTCATTCACATATGTTCAAATGGCCCACATATATGTAAGATGGAACACATATGATACCCCCCTCATAAAGCATTTCTTCAATTTTTATATTCTGATTATGAAGAACACATCCTTTCAATACATTTTATTAGTTTTTCAAACGCTCTTATTACAGTTTATTTTGTGTGTTCATTTTGCTCATTTATGAAACTAGTACTTTCCAACCTTTTTAAGGAGCACTCAGAAATATATCATGCATTTAGCATTTTACAAGAAGGTTCAGAAATCTCAGTAACTGTCTTACACAAATATTATCCAAACTAATTATTTTATAGAAATATATTGGCCTCAAAAATAAACGGTGCTACCACCAGAGAGAAGACAGCAGAAGCAAGAAGAACTACAGTCCTGCAGCCTGTGGAACAAAAACCACATTCACAGAAAGACAAGATAAAAAGGCAGAGAGCTATGTACCAGATGAAGGAACAAGATAAAAACCCAGAGAAAAAACTAAATGAACTGGAGACAGACAACCTTCCAGAAAAAGAATTCAGAATAATGATAGTGAAGATGATCCAGGACCTCGGAAAAAGAATGGAGGCAAAGATCGAGAAGATGGAAGAAATGTTTAACAAAGACCTAGAAGGATTAAAGAACAAAAAAAAGAGATGAGCAATACAATAACTGAAATGAAAAATACACTAGAAGGAATCAGTAGCAGTATAACTGAGGCAGAAGAACGGATAAGTGACCGGGAAGACAGAATGGTGGAATTCACTGCTGTGGAACAGAGTAAAGAAAAAAGAATGAAAAGAAATGAAGAAGCCTAAGAGACCTCTGGGAAAACATTAAACATAACAACATTCGCATTATAGGGGTGCCAGAAGGAGAAGAGAGAAAGGACCAGAGAAAATATTTGAAGAGATTATAGTTGAAAACTTCTCTAACATGTGAAAGGAAATAGCCACCCAAGTCCAGGAAGCACAGAGAGTCCCATACAGGATAAACCCAAGGAGGAACATGCTAAGACACATAGTAATCAAATTGTCAAAAAATAAAGGCAAAGAAAAACTATTGAAAGCAGCAAGGGAAAAATGACAAATAACATACAAGGGAACCTCCCATAAGGTTAACAGCTGATTTCTCAGCAGAAACTCTACAAGCCAGAAGGGAGTGGCATGACATATTTAAAGTGATGAAGGGAAGAACCTACAACGAAGATTACTCTACCCAGCAAGGATCTCATTCAGATTTGATGGAGAAATCAAAAGCTAGACAAGCAACAGCTAAGAGAATTCAGCACCACCAAACCAGCTCTACAACAAATGCTAAAGGAACTTCTCTAAGTGGGAAACACAAGAGAAGAAAAGGACCAACAAAAGCAAACCCAAAACAATTAAGAAAATGGTAATAGGAACAACCATATGGATAATTACCTTAAACATGAATGGATTAACTGCTCTAACCAAAAAACACAGGCTTGCTGAATGGATACAAAAACAAGACCCATATATATGCTGTCTACAAGAGACCCACTTCCGACCTAGGGACACATAAAGAAAGTGAGGGGATGGAAAAAGATATTCCATGCAAATGGAAATCAAAAGAAAGCTGGAGTACCAATACTCATATCAGATAAAATAGACTTTAAAATAAAGATTGTTACAAGAGATAAGGAAGGACACTACATAATAATCAAGGGATCAATCCAAGAAGAAGATACAAGACTTATAAATATATATGCTCCCAACATAGGAGCACCTCAAAACATAAGCCAGCTGCTAACAGCTATAAAAGAGGAAATCGACAGTAACACAATAATAGGGGGGGAATTTAACACCGCACTTACACCAATGGACAGATCATCCGAACAGAAAATTAATAAGGAAACAGAAGCTTTAAATGACACTGTAGACAAGATAGATTTAATTGATATTTATAGGACATTCCATCTAAAAACAGCAGATTACACTTTCTTCTGAAGTGCACATGGAACATTCTCCAGGATAGATCACATCTTGGGTCACAAATCAGGCCTCAGTAAATTTAAGAAAATTGAAATCATATCAAGCATCTTTTCTGACCACAACGCTATGAGATTAGAAATCAGTTACATGGAAAAAAACGTAAAAAACACAGACACATGGAAACTAAAAAATACGTTACTAAATAACCAAGAGATCACTGAAGAAATCAAAGAGGAAATCAAAAAATACCTAGAGACAAATGATAATGAAAACATGATGATCCAAAACCTATGGGATGCAGCAAAAGCAGTTCTAAGAGGGAAGTTTATAGCAATACAAGCCTACCTCAAAAACAAGAAAAATCTCAAATAAACAATGTAACCTTACACCTAAGGGAACTAGAGAAAGAAGAACAAACAAAACCCAAAGTTAATAGAAGGAAAGAAATTATAAAGATCAGAGCAGAAATAAATGAAATAGAAACAAAACAGTAGCAAAGATCAATAAAACAAAAAGCTGGTTCTTTGAGAAGATAAACAAAATTGATAAACCATTAACCAGACTCATCAAGAAAGAGAGGGAGAGGACTCAAATACATAAAATTAGAAAGGAGAAGTTACAACAGACACTGCAGAAATACAAAGCATCCTATGAGACTACTACAAGCAACTCTATGCCAATAAAATGGGCAACCTGGAAGAAATGGACAAATTCTTAGAAACGTATAACCTTCCAAGACTGAACCAGGAAGAAGTAGAAAATGTGAACAGACCAATCACAGGTAATGAAATTGAAACTGTGATTAAAAATCTTCCAACAAACAAAAGCCCAGGACAAGATGCCTTCACAGGTGAATTCTATCAAACATTTAGAGAAGAGCTAACATCCATCCTTCTCAAACTCTTCCAAAAAATTGCAGAGGAAGGAACACTCCCAAACTCATTCTATGAGGCCACCATCACCCTGATACAAAAACCAGACAAAGATACTACAAAAAAAGAAAATTACAGACCAATATCACTGATGAATACAGATGCAAAAATCCTCCACAAAATACTAGCAAACAGAATCCAACAACACATTAAAAGTGTCATACACCAGGGTCAAGTGGGATTTATCCCAGGGATGCAAGGATTCTTCAATATACACAAATCAATCAATGTGACAAACCATATTAACAAATTGAAGAATTAAAACATGATCATCTCAATACATGCAGAAAAAGGTTTTGACAAAATTTAACACCATTTATGATTTACAAAATCTCCAGAAAGTGGGCATAGAGGGAACATACCTCAACATAATAAAGGCCATAGACAACAAACCCACAGCAAACATCATTCTCAATGGTGAAAAAATGAAAGCATTTCCTCTAAGATCAGGGACAAGACAAGGATGTCCACTCTGACCACTATTATTCAACATAGTTTTGGTAGTCCTAGCCATGGCAATCAGAGAAGAAAAAGAAAAAAAAGGAATACAAATTGGAAAAGAAGAAGTAAAACTGTCACTGTTTGCAGATGACATGATACTATGCATAGAGAATCCTGAAGATGCCACCAGAAAACTAGTAGAGCTAATCAATGAATTTGGTAAAGTTGCAGGATACAAAATTAATGCACAGAAATCTCTTGCATTCCTATACACTAATGATGAAAAATCTGAAAGAGAAATTAAGGAAACACTCCTATTTACCATAGCAACAAAAAGAATAAAATACCTAGGAATAAACCTACCTAGGGAGACAAAAGACCTGTATGCAGAAAAGTATAAGACACTGATGAAAGAAAGTAAAGATGATACAAACAGATGGAGACATATACCATGTTCTTGGATTGGAAGAATCAACATTGTGAAAATGACTATACTACCCAAAGCAATCTCAATTTAATGCAATCTCTATCAAATTGCCAATGGCATTTTTTAAAAAACTAGAACAAAAAATCTTAAAATTTGTATGGAAACACAAAAGACCCCGAATAGCCAAAGCAGTCTTGAGGGGAAAAAATGGAACTGGAGGAATCAGGCTCCCTGACTTCAGACTATACTACAAAGCTACAGTAATCAAGACAATATGATGCTGGTACAAAAACAGAGATATAGATCAATGGAACAGGATAGAAAGCCCAGAGGTAAACCCAAGCACCTGTGGTCAACTAATCTATGACAAAAGAGGCAAGGATATACAATGGAGAAAAGACAGTCTCTTCAATAAGTGGTGCTGGGAAAACTGGACAGCTACATGTAAAACAGTGAAATTAGAACACTCCCTAACACCATACACAAAAATAAATACAAAATAGATTAGAGACCTAAATGTAAGACTGGCCACTATAAAACTCTTAGAGGAAAACATAGGAGGAACACTCTTTGACATAAATCACAGCAAGATCTTGTTTGATCCACCTCCTAGAGTAATGGAAATAAAAACAAAAATAAACAAGTGGTACCTACTGAAACTTAAAAGTTTTGCACAGCAAAGGAAACTACAAACAAGGCGAAAAGACAACCCTTAGAATGGGAGAAAATATTTGCAAACGAATCAATGGACAAAGGATTAATCTCCAAAATATATAAACAGCTCCTGTAGCTCAATATTAAAAAAACAAACAACCCAATCCAAAAATGGGCAGAAGACCTAAATAGACATTTCTCCAAAGAAGACATACAGATGGCTAAGAAGGACATGAAAAGCTACTCAACCTCGCTAATTACTAGAGAAATGCAAATCAAAACCACAATGAAGTATCACCTCACACCAGTTAGAATGGGCATCATCAGAGAATGTACAAACAACAAATGCTGGAGAGGGTGTGGAGAAAAGGGAACCCTCTTGCACTGTTGGTGGGAATGTAAATTTATACAGCCACTATGGAGAACAGTATGGAGTTCCTTAAAGAACTAAAAATAGACTTACCATATGATCCAGCAGTCCCACTACTGGGCATATACCCAGAACAAACCATAATTCAAAAAGACACATGCTCCCCAATGTTCATTGCAGCACTATTTACAATAGCCAGGTCATGGAAGCAGCCTAAATGCCCATCGACAGATGAATGGATAAAGAAGATGTGGTACATACATACAATGGAATATTACTCATCCATAAAAAGGAACGAAATTGGGTCATTTGTAGAGAGGTGGATGAATCTAGAGACTGTCATACAGCGTGAAGTTAAGTCAGAAAGACAAAAACAAATATCTTATATTAACATATATATGTGGAACCTCGAAAACTGGTACAGATGAACCGGTTTTCAGGGCCGAAACTGAGACACAGATGCAGAGAACAAATGTATGGACACCAAGGGGGGGAAAGCGGTGGGGGTGGTTGGTGGTGGTGGTGGTGGGATGAATCGGGAGATTGAGATTGACGTGTATACACTAATATGTATAAAATGGATAACTAATAATAAGAACCTGCTGTATAAAAAGATAAATAAAAATTCAAAAATAAATTTCACACAAACCTACGTTGGATTTTATCAGATGCACTCAGCTACTGAGATATGACTTTCTTTAATCTGTTTATGTGATACAGTACACTCATTAATTCTGTAGTGTTAAATAAATCTTGCCTTATTGGGAAGAATCTAATTTGGTTTTGATAAATTATTCTCTTCATAATTTATAGAATTTCTTTTATATAGTTGGTTCTCTTTGTGTTGGTTCTGGTCTATAAAGTCACCACAATCACTGAACCATGCTCCTAAGGGAAATAGTAGACTAGGCCTCTGGTTACAATACTTTCAACACCAGACCAACACATGACTTGGATTTATGTGTATTTCTGATTAAAGGTACCTTATTTAATATGTATTATGATGCATTAACACAACTCACAGGTAACACCATTATATCTCATGCCTAAGGGAAGCATATCTAATACACTATTTTCTTTGTAAGGCGTAATACAGCATTCCTGTGCTTAGATAGACTCGACAGAACTTTAACATTATGCTAAAGGCCATAGAAAAATAAAATAAAATAAAGGGTGCTTACCAGATACTAAAGAATATCATAAACATAATCTGGTCTATGAACATCTTTACTTTAACATAGAGGTTTTCCCCACTCTCTATATTTGAAATCAAGTTGCTTTGGGTTTCAGAAGTATGTGAAGAGGCTAAGAGATCTTTTTTGGTGTGAAGTAACTTGTTCTAGCTCTACTTTGAAGAAAGGATTAGACAAACTCTGCCAGGCATTTGCTACTTTTCCATTGTGTTTGGATAAATAGTGACAAGAAATGATGAACATAGAATTAGCATGATAAGGGAACGCTTCGAATCTTACCTGAGTACTATGGTCTGAATGCTTTTTGTATATTTATCTTTAAACATGAATAAAATAATATTGAGGAAAATGTTTTCAGAAATGGAAGAAAAAATTTTCGTTAATAAGGATTAGCACCCCTCTTCCAGGCCTCACAATGCTTTGTGTTTACAATTGCATTTGTGTTGTTCATTGCTGTATAATGAATATATTTCATCAATTCTCAGTAATTTTTTTTTGTATTTTATGTCTCTAATTGAATTATTGAAATATGTCCTACAATAATAATTTTTAAAAGTGGCTTTCATCTTACTAGCCAAGGGAGACTTTATCACTGATGCTGTGTCACTGACTTCACCTGGTTTAACTTACCTTTGCTAAAATATTCTACTCATCTGATCATCACATCACTTGAATTATTTTTATCTATAGCACTATATGGGGTCTACTCCTAATTAAAATTTGAATTCCTACTTGTAGCTTAAAATGTTTTTTAAAAGATGATTAATGAAACATCAAGCATCATTGTATGCTTAGAACATTATCCTGTTGCTAGGAAAAATTAATGTCAAATAAAATGCCAAATCTCTTTAAATAAATATTACAATTTTCAGAGTTAGGAGAGTTAGATATAACTAGTTTATAAATCAAGAAGGAACATCACTGAAGCACCAAAGTAAAATAAGGTAAAATAAAGATTTTGCAAGATGCTATTGTACTTAAGTTCTATACATATGTGAACAGAAATACAATTTTAGCCAAACAAGAAATGAAATAAAAATTAGCCCCATATGATATTATCAATCCCAAAAGTTTAAAAGAAGTAAAGTAAGATGATTTTTATTAATACAAGAATATAATAATGATGGCATAAATTCTTACTGATAACTAAAGAAAGTCAGAAAAATTAGATTATAAGTTTGCCAAAATATTAGATTCAAATTTTGATTTGGATACAGAATAAAAGGAGCATATAATTGTATGAATGAATAGATGTTGTTTTCAGTTAGTTTTTTTTTAAGTATGTATATTTAGCAGTGTTTCTTCTTTGTTCCTAATATGAATTAAATCAATTCTGAATCTTAGACTAGGGCGAATTTGCTATTAAACTGGATGTAATGCTCTTGAGAACAGGGAATGTGTCATATTCTGATATGTATATTCAAGGCCTACTATTCATCTTAATACATAAAACATAAAAAAAATTTTTGAATGAATATTAAATGTCAAAAATATAGCAATTTTATTGAGAAAAAAGTGTTATTAATTCAACTAGGCATTATTTTTAATCCATTATTTTTTTGTGCATGGAATTCCCATTAAAGTATTAGGTGTATTTATCCCTTCCTACATTTTGTGCTTCCTTTGTCAGGTATTGTCATTCTTAATAAGTCTTCATATTACTATTTTTACATAGCCAATTTTATTTAAACTCACCATACTTTTATCTTTTCCAGTGTTCTTTATCCCTTCATTCCTTGAAAATCCAATTAAGATAGTTTTTCTTTTGCTTCAACAATTTCCTTTAGTATTTCTGTTAGTGCAAGTTGGGTACCTATAAATTATTTTATCGTGGGAAGGAAGAGTCTTAAGTAAAATTCAACATCAGTTTTAAATATATTTCAGGTGGTTATTAAATTATAGCTTAGCTTTGGTTTCTTTTAAAGAATTTAAAATGTATCACCTATTCTCTGTTTTTTATCATTTATGTTTAAAAATTGGATGCCATTATTATTGCTCTTTATTTGAAGATAATGTTCTATTTTTTTCTGATTGCTTTTGACATTTTTCTATTTCTGATTGAATTTCAGTGATTTTCTATAGTTTGCCTAGGATTGACTATTTCATATTTATCATTCCTGTCTCTGTAGCTTTATGTCTTTTTTTTAAATTAATTTTTAGAAGATTCACAGCAGTGTCTCTTCAAACAAAACTTACTGCTCACTGCCTCCTTTTCTCTCTCTGCTCCTTCTAGCACTCCAGTTGCAGGTCTACAATTCTTCTTCATTTTGTTATATGTATTTATATTTATACATATATATATAATTATTATATATATAACATTCTTTTCTATATTTTTATTCATGTTTACTTTATTATGAGTCAATATTTTCTACTGACTTATCTTCCATTCCACTAATACTTTATTCAGTTGTATCTAACAGTAACACTTCATGAGTCTCTGTGGAAACCTGGAGTATTTTTCCTGAGCATTTCATCCTAGTAAGGAGCTGAATAGCCTTTTATTTTTTTCCTTTTTGGCAGAGACTGCTCTTGCTTGCCCTGCCTCTCACTCTCTGCAGAATAAAAGTTTAAAAAGTACTATACAAGCAAGGAGTCACATAATATTAAGTTCACCTCTTTATTGCTCCCTTTGCCCTGAAATTTTGGTCTTTTAATTCCAAGCTATTGTGATAGCCCTGAATTCTAATTTTTGTTTCTAATGTTTTGTGCTACTTCAGAAAGCCCTGAGATCCAATTTTTACTTGGCCTATGGGCCGTATGTTGCTGACAAGTCTGCAAATACCTTAAGAAGAGAAGTGACAGACAAACAGTGTTGTAGTCTTTTCTTTGTGCTTTTCTTCCTTGAGAATTTTGGACCCTTGAAGTCCTGACCTCCTGAGTTGATTTCCATTATTTTCAAACAGCAGTTTTTTATTTTTATTTCAGGTTTTATATTTACCCTTGTTGAGACATTTTGTCTGATATAAGCTATTCCACTATAACCAGCAAATGAAATCCCCTAAAGTTAGTTTTCAATCCAGTTTAAAAAAGTGGGTAGGGATAATCAACAGTAACACTCAATTTAAGAAAAGAAGTTTAACATTATAGTGTATGTAACTAAATTTAAAGAACTTCTAAAAAATAAAAGCACAATCTTTTGTGACATGCAATTTTTTGTAATTAACAATAGGGCTCATGTTCCACTGTGTAGGTAAAATCATTATAGTGTGTAATGAAGAAAAGATACATATCACCTGAATAAATCAGTAGCTTTTAAAATTTGTAAATCTATTTAATAGTTCAATAGTTTCTGTGACCTAAGCTTATTGTTAAGCTAATTACCACCTTGATGTGATCAAATAAAATATTTTTAAATGGCATCGAACGCTAATATTTGCACTTTATCTTCTCACAATTATGGTACTTTTTACTTTTTCATGACATTTGACTAGGTCATTCTATTTCAGGATCTTCCTTCATTATGTAACACTTAGGCTTACTTCAACTGAAATCAGAAATATGGTGGTATGACTTACTCATTATAGATAAATATAAGCAAGTTTCTGCTTTTGTACTTCAGGCACTGGTTTGCTTTTTGCTCATGGCCCTTATATTGATGGACATTTCAGCTTTTATATTTCTTTATTCTGCAGAGATACGCACTGTATGAAAGTGGTTACGGTTCAAATATCAATCCTTATTTTATTATTTTTATCCTGGCAAAATTTCCTTTCAATTTCTGGGATAAATGCCAATTTGGGGCTACATTATGGGGCTCATTTCCTCTTGGTATGGCATAATCCAAAGCAATGATGATTGCTGGATTCTTCTGTGAAATAAAAATTGAGTGCTGAATATATATATATATTTAATTAATGAAAATAAAAATTACATTCTTAAATTTCTATTACTTGAGATATATGACCCATATAAAACAGTTTTCTGCAAAAATAATACTTATTTGTTGAGCTTTTATTCATTAAGTAAGTTTATCAGCAGGGAAAATTTAAACCTATTTAAAGTTAAACTAAAAATAAATATTTTAAAACAGGTATTCATATTGAATTTAAAATGTGTCAAAATATGTTTAGAATTATGAATCTTAGAAAATTAAGAATAAGTTTGTAATGTCACTTGAATGAGTAGACCTATAAAAAGGAAAAAGTGGATGTAGATAATAGTTTAATAATACTGAAGCATATTAATTCTAAAAATACAAAAGTTAGAGTAATTATAAGATCAAATATGAAGCATGTATGAGGATTCTATGAGATTGTGAAATGCCTATCAGAAAAACCTTAACTTTGCTACTATGTTCTTTGTTGTTCAGATCAGGGGAGAAAAGTAGATTTTGTCCTGAATACCCGTGAGGAAGATATCCTTAATAAAAGATATCCTGAATAAATTTTGAAACATTGATTCTTTAAGAAATAACATTGTTATTTAACCAGCATTCCTCAACACAGTTGAATTAAATCAAAATAAATGCTTTGTATTTATACAGTGCTTTCCAATTAATAAAGATGTTTCACCTACATTATTTTATTTTATTCCTAGGGCAAGTGTGTGCTACATTAACACCTCTGTTTTAAAGATCATTTTTATTGCCTAACATTACATGGAAAATAGAGAGCACAGTCTAGACTGGAATCCATATCTTTGATTCTATGTTCAGTTTACTTTTCTCTGTATTGAGTTTAAAACATCACCACAATTAACTTAAAGCTAATAGAGAAGAATATTGAGCACCCATGATTTTTGAAATTGAGTAATTAGCATATATTTTAAAATTTTGTGCATAAATTTACAGAGTAGTCAAGGATAGTTTTCTTCTTCATTGTAGCTCCATGTGACCTCCTTTTCTATGATCATTCCTATGTGTTCTATCAACTATGGCTGATTCTTCTCAAGTGTAGAGCAAAGTAAGGGCTGCTAATTTACAGGCTTATTTAAAAAATCAACATATTTCCAAGCACCAGTTTACACATTTATTCTTTCCTTGATTTGCTTTTCTATGCATACTTTTGTTTAGATAGAAATAAAACTATTTATTTCATGGTAAGAGATAATGCCCAGGGACATTGCAGTGGCTTTATCTGTCTTGTTCATGTTATAGAAGTAGTATTTCTAGAGAACATTTTGAATTCCTTATCCCTTTACTTAAAACCCTTTATCGTCCCAATTGTCTATTAAGTAAGATCTATCACTTAATTTAGAGGCCATCAAAAACTGAATAGCTACATAACAGCTAATTGGGACTTTGCATTCATTTCCTCCTATTTCCTCTCCTGTTCCTCTGATCATGCTCTTCTCTTTGTATTTCATATCCAACTGCTCTCCATGTCATGTGTCTTACATGACATGAATATCGAATTTTCAAGCATAGCTGCCTCAGGATCATGGATAAGTGCCCTTATGCATTTATGTCACTCTGCCAGTTATTGATTTATTGACTCTCACCTCTTAATTCAAACTTTTTGCTTGCTCTGTAAAGATGGATCTGTGCCCTTTAGGTATTTCTGCTCTGCCAGCTGGTACAGTGTTCATCTTTACCAGTAGAGGGGGCTAGAGAGACATTGCAGGAGGTCCTAACGGGCTCATGCAGAGTGGATACTTTCTCTAGCACCTGACTTCTGTACTCCTTGCAGCTTTTCAGTTCTTGACTCCTATAGTGCACCAAAGCCAACAGCATTCATCCTCCTTGAGTGGTTTTGTAGTAGAGTGTCTACAGTGGGATATCTCGCAGTGAAGAACTTTCCCCAGCACCTTAGTGAGTGGAAATGTGGCAAGTGCTAGAGTGTAGATTCCCAGCAAGATTTTCCTGTGTTGCACCAAAGTGACTTCTCTACCATCAAATTAGCCATGGCTTTTCCTCCCATATGGTCTGTATCTGAGCCCTGTGGGGGCCTTTTCTTTGGGTGTTCTATCTTAGCCATAGAGGGCATGGCTGTTCTTTATATCTGCCTTACCTATATTCTTTAACGTTTCTTTACTTCTCACAAGCCTATGCCACATTACACCAATTCCTTGTTATAGCTAATATTTCTTCACATTGAACTTTTCTTGTTCAAATTACTGTGTGGATTTTCTCTCTTGATTAGGCTCAGACTGCAAACAGTTCCTTAATTATCACCATTCCAAGAACATTTGCTAATAGAATAGATTTTACTTAGTTCATGCTACAATATTACATGACTCATCTCAAGGCTCTTCTTCGCAGGGTTCATTTAGGTGAGAGTAACAAAAGGAAAATTACTGAACATTTTCCACTGGTGACAGGGATTGAGAAGACAGCATGTCAGTAATAGAATATATATGACATGAGGGTATCTCAAGGTTAAAATTACAAATTTAACAATATTTAGGTAGTTCTTTCAAAGATCTTACCTTATTCTTGTTGTGACCACAGTGGATGATTCCTGTTTTTCTCTTAGGTGAATATTTACTTCTCATTAAAGTTAAGTATTGTATCATTCTTGACCACTGAAGATATTTACAAAGTGGGATTTCCATCAGCTGAAAATTTATCATACTTTTTGTTATTTATTTTTAATTTCAAATTAAATTTAATTCTTCAGTAAAGATTTTACTTAATTTTTCACACATGCTTTCGGTGCATTATTAATTCTGTTTGAATGTGCCCTAATTCATCATGAAAGAATTACTTGGAGATATAAAAAAATGCATTAAAGAACAGCTGCTGTATTGCTGAAAGCAATGCATCAGGGCATGCACATGGTAGTGTGAAGCATAGAGCTGATTAATTGTATATCCTTGTTACAGTAATTTCTTAATTTTATGATAATTGACTTCTATTCAAAAACAGACTGTAGGATTTCCTTTATGCAATAAAATTATCAAATCAAATGAAATAATTAAGTTATTAACAGATATGTGAATCACTGCAGGTTGAGGAATCTCAAACAGTAAATAGTGTATTGAAGTTACCACTACCAATAAAAAGTCTAAGCCCAAGCTCTCATGAGTTAGGTAAAATATATGAAAATAATTGAAGCACCAAACATTTTGATATTTTTAATATCTTAACTAACTTTTTAATTATTTTATTATTGAAGTTTTATTATATCTATATAATAATTTTATTATATATAGTATAATGAGTTCTCATCACATAGATTGCTTTCCTTCTCATGTTATTGCCCAAACATGGCCACTAATGCTAAAATAATGATGAGCCATATGAATCGTTGATGAAGCTGGAGGTGATTGTGTAGAATGTCCTTGACCATCATGTATTTATTGAATGATAAATAAGAAAATGTAAAAAATAAAATAAAAAATTGTAACATGTGAAAAACATAATAATAAATGAAAGGTACGTAAACTTTCTTACTATTGCTCAACATTCAACAAATATTGATATGTTTGCTTTGTACTTTATTCCAGGCACCATGCTAAGATTATGTGGTAATAAATATCTATTGCTTTCAAGTTCACATAACTAAGTCAAACAGATTAAGAAATAAAAACATATCACCCATGAGTTTACTGGAGATTCCTCTCATTAAAGTCTTTAATTTGATTATCAAATTATCTGTAGATTAATATTCAATTAACATTTAGTTTAACTATGTTAGATAATCTCAAAATCTAATTGCACTTAACAAGCCAAATACAATATAAAGAGGGATTCATTATTCTTACTTGATAAAAAAGATGTTCATATTTATCAAAGTAAATAATAGCTGAAGGATAACTCAGAAGTTAAGTTTAAGAGCTAGGAAATATATTTAGTTCTTCTTACTCTAAACCAATAGTCTTTTTACCATATTACAACTGCTCATATTAGAATTTCAATAAATGTTTATTTAAAATTGAATTAACAGTTCCTAGGTACCACAGGAAAGTAGTCTTAGTTTGTTCCACATGGCTTTCCACTTCTGTAAATAATCTTTTTAAATATAGCCTTCACCCTTAATCCTCTTTACATTTTCTAAGAGACTTTATTTTTTAGAGCAATTTTAGGTTCACAGCAAAATTAGGCAGAAAGTACAGGTACTTCCAATACACCCCTGCTCCCATACATACATATTCTCCCTATTATCAACATCCTCCACTAGAGTGGTACATTTGTTGCAAGTGACAAATCATATCACCCAGTCTGTAGTCTGCATTGAGGTTCACTCATGGTATTAAACATTATGAGTTTGGACAAATTTATAATGACATTTATCTACCATTATAATATCATACAGAGTAGTTTCACTGCCTTAAAAATTCTATGTACTCTGCCTATCCATCCTTCCCTCCCCTCTAATCACTGATCTTTTTTTTATTATTATTGCCTCCATAGTTTTGCTTTGTCTAAAATATCATATAGTTGTAATCATAGAGTACATAGTCATTTTAGATTGGCTTCTTTCACTTAGAAAATGCATTTATGGGTCCTTCATATTTTTTCATGACCTGTTAGCTCATTTTTTAGTACTGAATAGTATTCCATTGTCTGCATATACTACAGGTTCTTTTTTCCATTCACCTACTGAAGGACATCTTGGTTGCTTCCAAATTTTGGCAGTTATGAATTAAGCTGCTAAAAACATATGTGTGAAGGCTTTTATGTGGACTTACATTTTCTACTCATTTGGTAAAATACCATGGAGTATATTTGCTGAAGAGTATGGTGAGAGAATGTTTAGGTTTATAGGAAACCGCCAAACTGCCTTCCAAAGTGTCTGTACTATTTTGCATTCAAGCCAGCAATGAAAAGAGAGTTTCTGTTGTCCCACATTTGCCAGCGTTTGGTGTTGTCAGTGTTCTGGATTCGGGCCATTCTAATAGGTGTGTGTTAGCATCTCGTTGTTTTAAGTGCATTCCCCTGATGACATAGGGTGTAGGGCATCTTTTCATATGCATATTTGCCATCTTTATATCTTCTTTGGTGAAGTGTCTGATAACACTTTTGACCTTTTTTTTTTTTTTGCGATACGCGGGCCTCTCACTGTTGTGGCCTCTCCCGTTGCGGAGCACAGGTTCCGGATGCACAGGCTCAGCGGCCATGGTTCACGGGCCCAGCCGCTCCGCGGCACGTGGGATCCTCCCGGACTGGGGCACGAACCCGTGTTCCCTGCATCGGCAGGCGGACTCTCCCTGCGCCACCAGGGAAGCCCAACTTTTGACCCATTTTTAATTGTTTGTTTTCTTACTGCTGGGTTTTAAAGGTTCTTTGTATATTTTGTTTAATACTCCTTTACAGATATGTCTTTTGCAAATATTTTCTCCCAGTCTATGGCTTGTCTTTTCATTTTCTTAACAGTGTGTTTTAATAGTGTTAAGACTCTTATAGGTGTATTAACAGGGTGTAACGTCTGTGTCTAGATGCTTTTTTTTTTTCTTTGCAGGTGGATATCCAGTTGTTTCAGCACCATTTGTTGAAAAGGGTCTTTTCTCCATTGTATTGTCTTTGCTCCTCTGCCAAAGATCAGTTGATTATATTAATTGGGCTCTATTCTGTCCCATTGATCTATTTGTCTATTCTCTTGCTAATATCACACTCTCTTGATTAACTTTATACAAGTCTTGAAGTCAAGCAATATCAGTCCTCCAACTTTGCTTTTCTTTAAATTTGTATTGGCTATTCTGTGTCTTTTGCCTTTCCATATAAACTTGAGAATCTGTTGGTAGCCATGAAGTAACTTGCTGCGAGTTTGATAAGAATATGTTGAAACTATAGATCAAGTTAGGAAGAACTGACATCTTGACAATATTGAGTCTTCCTATCCGTGAACACGTATCCCTTTATTTACTTAGTTCTTTGATTGTGTTCATCAGAGTTTTGTGGTATTCTTCATATAGGTCTTGTACATATTATATTAGACTTATACCTAAGTATATATATTTTTAGGAGCACTAATGTAAATTATATTGTGTTTTTAATTTCAAATCTATTCATTATGGGAAATAGGAAAGTAATTGATTTTTATTTATTAACCTTGTATCCTTCAAACTTCCTATAATTGCTTATTACTTGCAGGAGGTTTCTTGTCAATCCTTTTGGATTCTCTACAAGGACAATTATTTCAGTTGTGAACAAAGACAGTTCTAGTTCTTTCTCAATCTGTATACCTTTTATTTCCTTTTTTGTCTTAATTGCCTCAGCTAGAATTCCTGGTAGTTTTCCTTTATTCTTAGTTTATTGAGAGTTTTTATCATGGATGGGTGTTGGATTTTGCCATATGCTTTTTCTGTGTCTATTGATATGATCATGTGATTTTTACTTTTCAGTCTGTTAATGCAGTGGTTTACATTAATTGATTTTCAAATGTTGAATGAGCCTTGCATACCTGGGATAAATCCCATTAGATCATGATGTATAATTCTTTTTATACATTGTTTGGATTTGATAAAATTTTGTTGAGAATTTTTGCATCTGTGTTCATGAGAGATATTGGTTTTCTTTTCTTGTTATGAAAAGATATAGTTTTCTTTTCTTATAATGTCTTTGTCTGGTTTGGTATTAGGGTAATCTGGCCTCATAGAATGAATTAAGATTCTGTTTGTATCTTCTGAAAAAGTCTATGGAGAATTGGTGCAACTTCTTCCTAAATGTTTGGCAGAATTCACTGGTGAATCCATCTGGGGTGGGTGCTTTCTGTTTTGGAGGTTTGTTAACTATTCTCAATTTCTTTAATAGGTATAGGCCTATTCAGATTATCTATTTATTCTTAGGTAATATTGACAGATTGTATCTTTCAAGAAATTGTTCATTTCATCTCAGTTATCAAATTTGTGGAATAGGGTTATTCATAGTATTCCTTGATTTTCCTTTTATTGTCATGAGATCTACAGTAATGTCCTCCCTTTAATTTCTGATATCAGTAATTTGTGTCCTCTCTCTTTTTTTCTTAGTTAGCCTTGCTAACTAAGTTAGCTAACTAACTTAGTTAGCCTTGCTAACTTTCATTGCCTTTTCAAATAACCAGCTTTTTTTTTTTTAATTTTCTCTTTTGGTTTCCTGTTTTCAATTTCATTGATTCTGCTCTGATTTTTATTAGTTATTCTTTTTGGTTTCCTTTGGACTTAGTTTGCTCTGCTTTTTCTAGTTCTCCAAGGTAAAGCTTAATTCACTGATTTCTCTTTATACTTTTAGGTATTATTTCTGTGATCATTTCTCTTGGTGTCATATAATTGCTAGTAAGGTATGAAATGATAAGTAAAATATTTTTGAGTTTTTCTTAAAACAAGTGCCCAAGAGTGCAAGTTGTTGTTATTGTTGTTGAAGAGGACTTAAGCAATGGGAAATGTTTCAAATATTAATAAATATTTACAGAAGAGAAAAGAAAAAGAAAGAATAAAGAAGAAGCAAAGAAGAAAAACAAGACAGTTCTGGATGAAATTAATGATTATATTATGAACTGAATAACTGTATATTCCTTGAGCATTTAAATTTGTATACTTATTATTTACTATTCACAACCAGTTCTAACAAAAACTGTACTCTCTTCTAAGGAAAAATAAAAATGAGAGACTTTGGAGGTTAAATGAGAAATTAATGTAAAATTCAGATAGCTTTATTTCAATTAAAAAAAAACCTTGAACAATAAAGCACAAAATAATTGAAAATATGCATCTCTAATTCCTTTGACTTTGTGTCAAATATAAATAACATCTTTTGTAGTTAGAAAAAAGTTCCAGTTGTGGGCTGTTTATCAAATATTAAAGTTGAATTCATCACCTTTTAATTTAAAAATATTGCATGATATTAAATACTGAAATAACTTTTATTCAGAGAGCTGAGTGCTCTTTTAGTTTTAGTTTTCTGTAGAAAAAAGAACATGTATAATTTTTAAAGGATATTGAAAAATTTGAATTTGATATTGAATTTTTTGTTTTAATAAAGTGTAAAATAGCATATTGGTAAAAATAAAGAAATATGCCAGTTGGTAAGTTGAAGACTAGATAGAAAGAAGAAATAAGGAAAATCAGAGAACCATATTATTTTACTGCTTACCTTAATGTAATATTTGGAAGCAGTAAACCAATTTTGTGGGAATGGCAAATATTTGAAGGTTCTTTTTGAGAATAAGGATATTTCTCAATAACTAATAATTCCTAATTTGTAAATAAATATAAAACAAAATCAATATTATATAATTATCTTTTATAATTACTTATCTTCTTATATTTAAACCTTCAGAGTATTAGGTATATATGTATATATTAGGTATATAAATGTACATATACTTATATCTATTAGTGTATCTCTATTTGAGATAAGAATAAAATTGGTAACTTAGTGCTTACATTATCTTAACTATTTAGAGAATTCCTTTTTCAGAAATTTTAAAAATCTCTAAAATATAAAAACAAATAATTTAAGGAGAAAAGAGGACTAATGAGACCAGATTTTCTTTTATTTTATTAGAGTTTTATTTGTCTGTATTTATGTTTAATGTTCTCCTTTTTCTATTCACATATTTTAATGTTTCTTTCATCTGTATTTTAGCAGTAAAACCAGTAGACAGTAAGACTCCATTTTCTTCATATTGGTAGAATTTTTAGAAGCTTTCAAACCATGAATCAGACATGAGTTGCACACAAAATTAAAATAATGTATCACAAAAAGATTGTTTTATTCATCCTGAAATCATGTGTGAAAATTCTACATAAACAGAATAATAATGTATATAAATTAGCACTATTGCATGCTTAAAGATCCTTGTATAATCTTGTTTCATTAAAACATACACGGTTTTGGTCTAGGTGACCAAAAGAGCAAGAGAACTTTATCCATTCTAGTTCATAGGATTGAAAAAATATTAACTATACATTTAAAAATGAAAGAAAGAAGAGATTATAAGGGCCTAAATAGAAAGAGAAATACCAAAGAAGCAAGAATAGCAAAAACTTAACCCACTAGCTGCTTGGAACTGATAGAAGACTCCATACATATATGGGGGTGAGGTGAAGTGAGGAGGCTAGGTTTCCTATGTGATCCCCAGAGCCCAGGGAAACACCAGGGTCCACTAATTACCTTTGCTCTCAACTTGGGATGAAGCCATCCTGTGCAACTTTGAATATTCAGAGGATCAAGTAAATGCAGCCACAAATGATAAGAATTTGGTCTGTGTTACATGTGAATGCAAGGTCAAGACTGCCCATCTGCAGAGAGTAAGGTCCTAGAAACAACCTGATAGCATGATCCCTGCTTCTTATACCATAAAGGGCTCTTATTGAGGCTGACAAGAAACTACTCCTCCAGTAAAGGATGCATGATGGAGAGCCTACAGAGAATTTTTAATATTTGAAAGATCCAACAGAAAGGAAACTTTACATCTAAGGAATAGAGATCAAATAATTGTATGTACAGTATTTCATAATAAGTAAGCTTAAACCCTCAAAATGTTGAGGTTTAATTAGTATTCAAAAAACAAGTAGGGTGTTTTTCATACAGAGAGAGATTAAAAAGATTACTTGAAAATCTTGGAATAGAAAAATATCATTTAAACTAAATTTTTAAAACTTTCAATAGGAGTGCTAAAGAGTGGACTAAATCTTGCTAAGGAAAATCAACTGAAACCAGCAGTAAAGGCAGGAGTTAACACTGTAGGTCCTGCGGTCAAACTGAATTGGTTTGATTCTTTAACTTCCCTATTATCCTCAGACCATCTATAAAATGGGAATTATAACAGTTTTTACATCTTAGTGCTATTGTGAATGCAAATGTGTAAAATGGAAAGTGCAATACATGGCACCAAATATGTACTAAATCAGTCTCAGTCTAGCTGTTATAGCACTATAATCTCATAGAAGGCAATGTAATGAGACAGAGACTGCATAGTAAAAGCAATCGAGGCACGTAGGAACAAACGCAAGTCTCCAACGTATATCTAGTAGGAATTCTACAGGAATAAAAGAGGGAAGGAAGGAGAAGTAAACTCAGAGATTTTTGAGAATGGATTGTTTTCAGGATAAAAAAAAGACATGAAGACCAGTAATGTTAATTTATCACGTGTGTCAAGCCAGAGAAGTTAAGTCAAGGGATTGTCCAAATAAATATTGTGTTTGAGGAAGTAGGTTGATTCTTTCGTTATTTGTGATTGATCCTTCTAGCTTTGAAACAGTGCGGAGTGAACTTGAATTTCTGTTCTGAACCTTTTGTGCTTTGTCCATGAATTTTGACACAAGAGCCCCAGTGTTCAACTTCCTGTTCAAATCCTAGCTCTGGTACTTCATTCTGAGCTGTGTACAGTATTCAAACTTACTGTGCCTCAGTTTTCTCATCTTACCAACGTTATTAAGGTAGTTTTGATAATCTGATTAATGTTACATGTGAAATATTTAGAACAGTGTCCTACTCGTAGTAAGTGCTCAATAAATTAAATATAATTACCCTGCACAGACATCAGTTTAACGGCTCATTTGAAGAGCATTTCAACAAATTAAAAAAAATTTTTGTGACAATTCTAGTAGGATACTCCTAAACTTAAAAAATATATATAGATAGATTTTGATATAAACAATGTAATATGAAATTAGTTTGCTCAATTAATTGAAAATCATTAAAGTATAAGTAGAAAATATTTCTATTTTTTTCTAATACTTGGTACAGACTTTGAAATCTCCCTTCCCATTGTGTAGTTATTACTATAATTGCTTCTCATTTGAGTCCATGAATTTCAGTCATTTTAAATGTTTTCAATCACATATTTGATTCAAAATCCTGATCCTTCCCAAATTAGTCTAGCCTCATAGTTCCTTCCACCAGCTTGGGTTGGGTGGAGACAAGATCTGTTCTTTTCCCTGGATGTCTTCTTGCACTTACTTCTCTAGTTGGGAAGATGCAGAGGAAGGAGAGGTAAAAAAACAGCAACTCCACATAAGTGGTACAGAATTTGTTGTCCCCATTATGTGGGGTGCTGTAATTCTTCAGCTAATACTAACTGGTTTTCCTTTATTTCTCTGTGGCATGTACTCAAATGCTGGCTCCTTTAGGAGAAAGATTTTGATTATACAGAGGGTACTATAGGACTTTGCTCCTGCATAAGAGATCTACCTTAGACTAGTACTGTTTTTACTCCTCACCTGTACCTATTAAAGTTATTACAATAAAACTTTTTGTTTTTAAGTTTAAATGCTCCTCAGATGAGTTATTGAAGAGGTGACTGTGTATTGCAGTGGTGACTGTGTAGCGTAATTATGCTTAATATTTTTTGAGTGCATGCTATGGTGGTCTGCTTTACAGTATTTTGTCACTTTGGCCCTTTGCTATGGAAATGCTTCATTTTGAAATAACGATAAGACAACTTAAGTCTATTAATGGAATACTCCTGTATTCTTATCATGACAAATAGTGAGATGCAGGCGACCCTTTGGTATTCCTACACTTGGCCAAGCTATCTTCTAGCTTTTTCTTCAAGCCTTGGTGATCTCAGGCTACTTTTGCAAGTTCACTAATTTATTTATTTATTTATAATAAATTTATTTATTTTATTTATTTTTATTTTTGGCTGCATTGGGTCTTCATTGCTGCACACGGGCTACCTCTAGTTGCGGAGAGCGGGGGCCACTCTTTGTTGTGGTGTGTGGGCTTCTCATTGTGGTGGCTTCTCTTGTTGTGGAGCACAGGCTCTAGGCACTCAGGCTTCAGTAGCTGTGGCTTGTGGGCTCTACAGTGCAGGCTCAGTAGTTGTGGCACACGGGCTTCGTTGCTCCATGGCATGTGGGATCTTCCTGGATCAGGGCTGGAACCTGTGTCCCCTGCATTGGCAGGTGGACTCTTAACCACTGTGCCACCAAGGAAACCCCACAAGTTCACTAATTTTAGACATTTCATTTCCTTAGAGTTGGCTCCACTTAGCAGTCAGAATTTTGTTTCATTGACATTAGGCAGGCAGATCACTAAAAATTTCTGAGGCTGTTTCTTTATATATAATACACACATAAGTACACTTAATTCATGGTGTTTTACTGAGGTTCCAGTGAGAGAATATTGAATATATGAAGTTCAATTAATAGTTTTTCATATATGAATATAAACATATGAAGAACTATTAATCCAAATACTTCTCTCTTACACACACACACACATACATATATGTATTTTAGAACTTACTTTGTATGTAAGGTCTGTCAAGGCCTTTATAATCTAATTATAGAATATCACACCAATATAAAGTTAAAAAAATATAAAAGAAATAATATTTTGACTGCCACCAATCTGTTTTCTCCTTTTGCTAATTCCTTCTACAGCTTTCCCTCTGGCACAGAAAGGCAAAGGCACCTTAGAGTAAGAGGAGGAAATGACTGTATTTGTTTTCTATTGTTGCCACAGCACATTACCCAAAATGTAGCAGTTTAAAACCACACAAGGCTTTGTTCTTTAATGGAGGCTCTGGATATAATTCAGTGCCAGACTTATTCAGGCAAATCCAGGTCCCCATTTCCTTGCTAGCTGCCAGCAAGGGGTCTTCACTCCTAGATAGCGCACTTTTGTCCCTGTGCTTTCCACATGACCTCCTTCCAGCAACAGTGAGTCTAGTCTGTCTCAAGCTTCAACACTCTCCTCCTTTGCATTCTGCTACATCTCTCTGGTTCTCTCTTGTGCCTTTCTCTTCTGACATTAAGGGTTCATGTGATAACATAGGTCCACCTGGATAATGCAGAGTAATCTCCCTGGAGGGTAGGGTGCATTTTTAGAATTCTGCCAGCCATAATGACAGTCATTGTGCTATATACAAAAGGGATAGTAGTACTCTAAAGAGGAAGAAAGCATTTTGTTTCTGGGATGAAGTGCCAGAGAGGGAGAGCAGGTACACTCAGACCAGTTATTTTCAATTGTCTAAAAATTGTTTAAGTAGCTGAAAGAGATTGACAGGAGATAGAAGCTCAAGGAGCTTCCTGACCTTTTCACCCTCAGGTTTGTTACTGAATTTGAATAGTGAGTATGGTGCTAGTACGTTGAAGGAGGTTTTGGGAATCTGGGAATATCTGCAACATATATTATGGGAGGTGAGAGAGCAATAGCAGAGGAGTGAGCCTGTCTTAGTATCACAGAGCTCTGTATACTGCTGTCCAGTATAGAAAAGCAGTCCAGACCCTATAGCCTCCCCAAGGAAAGGAGGGCTGAAAAGAGATTTGAAAGGAATAAGAAACAGTTGCTCTTCCAGGAATACAGGGTCTTCCCAGGACTTGAACCCATTTTCTTATGAAATGGGTTAATTTGCCTTCTCTCTTTCTCCTTTGTGCCTCTCAGCTACCGCTGAAAGTTCTCTGAACTTGAAATGTGAGAAGAATTCTCTGTGCCTCCATATCATTAGATAAAGTTTTTGATGCCAATTCTGAGGCAGCAGGAAAGTTTCACTAAGAACCTCTATTTATTCTGATACTGTTGATAAAGAAAAACAAGTAATTGTTCACAGGTGAGAGAACCCTTAAGCCTAAAGAGGTTGGTACAGCACATGGAATTCTAATCAATCACAACACCTAGTGCTTCACTCTTCATTTCTTCAGTAATCTCTGTGAGGTTAGAGACATTGATTTTGCTCAGTATTTCATTTCAGTACCTTCATAGTGCTGGATAGGGAGTAAATATTCAATAAGTTGCACTCCTACCACTATTCTGGGTGGTGGGCATTAATTTACTTGGAATTTTTTTTGCTCCACCTGCTATTAGCATAGGAGTCTCTTTTGGGAACTGGTAAATTTCAGATGAGCCTGTTTATTTCTACTGTGACTAAAACCTAGTATTGCAAAGAACCTCATATATTCATTAATACAAGTCCCACCTTAGGTGAGTAAATATTATTATCATTCCACTTTACCAAGGAGGCAACTGAGGCCCAAAGTGAGAGGATGACCAGCCAAGGAAAGACAGATGAAAGAACATTGTACAAATTTTCTGACTCCCAGTATAGTGCTTCCTTCATTTCACAATGTTGCTCAAGCATAAACAAGCTGAAATTGCTCCCTCTGCTTCTTATGCACACTAGAGAACTTAATAAAAAAAATAGCAAATGAAAATTAAATCAAGTTGTTGTCCCCTGGATACACACTGGCCTGTCCTATGCTGAACAGAGGAATACTGGACGCTGGACAACATCCTACTCTGTAAAGAGAGTCCCACTAAGACACCCCTGGGAACTATCAACTGAATATCCTGCTGATGCCATGTGGGAGGTGAATGACTACCCAATACAGATTAAAAGCATAGCCAGGTGGCAACTGTGCTAATAAGGCTATATACCTTGAACTAGAATGAAAATGAGACCCACAAAACCCAGATAGACACTTTTGGTTGAAAGAACAAAGCATTAAAGAGTAAAGGGGATAAAACAAAAACAAAAACCTTCTTGAAGTCTGTTTTTCAATATGGATACTGAAATTTGGCCAGTTCTAAAGGACAATCTGTTCATCTACTCTCCATTAAAGCTTACCAGCAGTTTGTAGGAGCCTTTCCAATTTCTCAGAGAAAGAATTAGCACTCAGGCTGTGAGGCATATAGCATTCAGCAGCTGGATGTGGGTCAGGGCTTCCCCTTGACTGGCTTTCTGCTGAAGATGGGAAGAGTTGGAGTACAGCCAAAGTGGAGAAACAAATAAAAGTGGTGTCAGTGGATTTTGTTGTTATGGTGGTAAATATGAACTGTTTAGGCATATTAAAAATGATGTAAAATTATAGAATACTTAGGTCTGTGTTTTAAAATTAGATTGTCTTAAATTTTTTTTTTTAAGATGTTGGGGGTAGGAGTTTAGTAATTTATTTATTTATTTTTGCTGTGTTGGGTCTTCGTTTCTGTGCGAGGGCTTTCTCTAGTTGTGGCAAGCGGGGGCCGCTCTTCATCGCGGTGTGCGGGCCTCTGACTATCGCGGCCTCTCTTGTTGCGGAGCACAGGCTCCAGACGCGCAGGCTCAGTAGTTGTGGCTCACGGGCCTAGTTGCTCCGCGGCATGTGGGATCCTCCCAGAGCAGGGCTCGAACCCGTGTCCCCTGCATTAGCAGGCAGATTCTCAACCACTGCGCCACCAGGGAAGCCCCTGTCTTAAAATTTGTTGTGTATAATGTCTTTTCCTCAAAGCCAAGTTTCTATCAGAAATTTAATGTAGAAGATTGATGTCATTATTTGGATAAATCAAATAAAGGAAAACAATCTAGCTTTCATCCAAATATTCTGAGAAAGGAAAGACTTAGTATTTTTTGCCAAGACAATCATGCAATATCTCTACTTGATTTTGTAACCTAGACTCTGAAATTTAATAATGTATGCTTTTAAGAGAAAAATAATACCTATTCACTTCTGTGAATCTAAAATATATTAAAATATAGCGTTTGGATTTGATTCAAAGTGATAAATAAGCTGTATTTATATACTTTCTATTTAACTCTCAATGTGGGATTTATTTTTATAAGAAATCATATTAGTTTATTTGGTATCCCTAGAGAATATATTTATGTACAACTATATCTTTTATTTTTTATTGAAGTATAGTTGATTTAACATATATTAGTTTCATGTGTACAACATAGTGATTGAATTTTTTATAGATTATACTCCATTTAAGATTATTATAGAATAATGGCTATAATTCTTAGTGCCATACAATATGTCCTGTTGCTTATTTATTTTATTCATAATAGTTTGTATTTCTTAATCACACACCCCTATTTTGGCCCTACCCAATCCTCTCTCCCCAGTGGTAATGTCTAGTTCATTCTCTATATCTGTGAGTCTGTTTCTGTTTTGTTTTATACATTTGCTTGTTTTATTTATTAGATTCCTACTCTATAACATAGAGTATTTGACTTTATCTGTATGACTTATTTCACTAAGCATAATATCTTCGAGGTCCATCCACGTTATTGCAAATGGCAGAATATCATTTTTTATGGCTGAGTAATATTCCATTATGTGTACGTATACCAAATCTTCTTTATCCATTCATCAGCTGATAGGCACTTAGGTTCCTTCCATATATTGGCTATTGTAAATAATGCTGCTATGAACATTGGATGTATTTATCTTTTTGAATTAGTGCTTTCATTTTATATATATATATATACACACAGACATACACCCATTAGTAGAATTGCTGGATCATATGCTAGTTCTTTTCTAAGCTTTTTGAGGAACCTCCATACTGTTTTCCATAGTGGCTTCACTAATTCACATTCCCACCAACACTGTACTAGGGTTCCCTTTTCTCTACATTCTCACCGACATTTGTTATTTGTAGACTTTTTGATGATAGCTATTTTGACAAGTGTGAGGTGGTATCTCACTGTGGTTTCTGTTTGCATTTCTCTGATGATTAGCAATCCTGAGCATCTCTTCATTAGCCTGTTGGCTAATGAATATGTATATGTATATCTTCTTTGGAAAAATGTCTATTCAGGCCTTCTGCCCATTTTTTAATCAGGTTGTTTGGTTTTTTGATATTGAGTTATATGAACTGTTTATATATTTTGGACATTACCGCCTCATCAGTCATATCATTTGCAAATATTTTCTTCTATTCTGTAGGTTATCTTTTTGTCTTCCTTACATTTTATTTCATTGTGAAGATAAAATAATAATTAATTTAACTCTTCCCTCCCCCATCAGTGGACACTTGGGTTAATTCTAATATGTTACTATTACAAAAATGCTGCAATATCATCAATGTACACTTGTTATTTTTTTATATCTTGTAACAAATGTTCGGATAAATCTATAGGACAGATCTCCTATATAAGACTTCTGGGAATAGTAATAAATGCCTTGGTCATTCTGGTAGATATTGCCAGTTGTGTTCTAAAGTTTATTGCTGTTGTAACATTTCTACCAAAAATGCTTGTACATGACTGAGGGGACAATACCGTCAACATTGTATACAGGGTCTTCTTTCTTTGTATTTGCTTTCCAGGTGAGAAAGTTAGTCTGTATTTTTCACATCTCTACCCTGAACAAAGAATGTGGAGAGTCCCAGGAAAAGCTACCATCATTCTCTCTCATTTTACTATGTTGAGAGCAGGCAAATGAGCTAGCTAACAAAAGCTTAAATAACAAGGACTGTTTTATTTTATAACTAACTAAAATGAACTGAAATGTTGACAGCTCAAATTTGAAAAAATGAGCAGACATCTAAAGAATCCAGTAGGACTACAAAAGCAAATGATTGGAGAAGCTGAGCTTAGAGTACAATGTGTAAAAGGCAAAACTATAAAATATTAGAGTTCTTTTTCAGGTAGTCTTAGTGTACTTAATAACTATTTATTCTGCTTTTCTCTCTTTCCCCTCTCCTTCCTTCCCTCCTTCCCTCTTTTTTTCTTTCTTCCTTTTTTTCTTCCTCCCTTTTTCTCTCCCTTTCTACCTTCCTTTCTTTCTTTTTCTTTCTCTCCTAACTTTCTCTGTTTCTTTCTTTTATACTCACAGGGAAACTAAGGATCAGGATGGCATAATATGAAAATGACAGCATACACCTAATTTTCTAATTAATTTTTATACTAACGTTAGTCAGTTAACATTTAACTTGTAAAAAAGTTGTGTCTCTAACTTAATCTTACTATAATCTTCTTTATGAATTGAAAGCACCTAGTATAAATATATTTTATTTTTCAGTAGTTACCCAATGACAGAAAACATAGTACAAAAGTAAAAACAACATAAATTATTCTTTTAAAGATTCCTCTATAGGGAGCTTCCCTGGTGGCGCAGTGGTTGAGAATCTGCCTGCCAATGCAGGGGACACGGGTTCGAGCCCTGGTCTGGGAAGATCCCACATGCCGCGGAGCAACTGGGCCCATGAGCCACAACTACTGAGCCTGCGCATCTGGAGCTTGTGCTCCACAGCAAGAGAGGCCGCGACAGTGAGAGGCCCGTGCACCGCAATGAAGAGTGGCCCCCGCTCACTGCAACTAGAGAAAGCCCTCACACAGAAACGAAGACCCAACACAGCCAAAAATAAAAAAATAATAATAAAAAAAAAGATTCCTCTATATAGCTAGCATGACAGAAGCAGAAATAAATACGTGTAATATAATAAGAGAGATGTTTGAATCGAGGCATTCATAAACTATGATGGAAAAACAGGTAAGAAAACAGTTCAGGGTGGGGAATTATGGTTCAGTGGGTCAGGGAAAAACAGAGAGGAGGTAATATATGGATTGGCTCTTTAAAGCTAAACAAATTCAATATTTTACATGTAAAAGAGAGAAATACCTTTCCTAGAGATCAGTAGTTTTCTTAGGTGAGAGTTTTACAAAGATTACATTGAAGTAATGTGCAGTATGGACTGGACTGTGAAGAGAATTGTGACAAAGAATGTATTAGACATTGTAAAACTTCATGGAGGGGAATTATGGATAAGGAAAAAAATCAGATGGCAGTAGGAAAGGCAAAAATGGCTTGTGAAGAGTGGAGGTTTTCTAGGCAGGGGTCAGTTTGTCAGATTGACAAGAAGGCATCAGTAAGTGGAGAGGGTTCAGCAAATTAGGTAAGCTAGAAAGGAAAGGAAATGAGAAAAAATGATTCTGCTATGTTGGAGTCAACAATAAAAAGAAATAAGTGAATGTCTCTCTTGTAGCTTCTCTTTTTTATTTTAACCACACTAGTCCATCCTCCTGCTGTGATCTATTTCAGTAAAGTATTCTTGTTCAGAAAACAACAAAAAAGACACATCATTTTGAAACTTGAAGCTACTTAAATTTGAGCAGAAAGTTGCTTTTTATAACAAAAGTCACCCCTCAAACATTCAGTTTACGTAATTAACATGAAAGTATTTTATTACTGTGACTAAGCTAGTGCCATAATTTGATGGATCACATTAACTGAGACAAGATATGTCAGGACATCAGATTTACTCTGTTTTAGATTAATTCAACACACTATCTTCAATGATTCATTTATTCTTTCATTCAACAAGTAATTTTTTTTTTTTTTTTTTTTTTTGGCGGTACATGGGCCTCTCACTGCTGTGGCCTCTCCAGTTGCGGAGCACAGGCTCCGGACGCACAGGCTCAGCAGCCATGGCTCACGGGCCCAGCTGCTCCGCGGCATGTGGGATCTTCCCGGACCGGGGCACGAACCCGTGTCCCCTGCATCGGCAGGCGGACTCACAACCACTGCGCCACCAGGGAGGCCCAACAAGTAATTTTTGAGTGTTGATTATGTTTTAGGAACAGTGAATACGCTGCAGCCCTTAGGAGGCTTTCCTCCTAGTGATGATAAAAAGATGAATAGATGAATATAAAATATTTTGGAAAATGATAAAGCTATGAAAAGGCAAATTATTAGAGATAAAAGAATTGCATTTTTATATAGGATTTACCAGAAAAGATTCACTGAGAGGGTGACATTTGCGTAAAGAAATGAAGCTGGTAAATCAGTAAACCATGATATATTTGAGGAGGAACATTCCAGATAGAGGGAAGAGCAAAGGCTATGATGTCCCTTGTCCTTGGAATGTATGTTCTGTCCACTGTTCTTAGAGCCTGAGCTGTTTCAGGGACACAAACTTGAGATACTAATGTGTTGTTGAGGCCATCTGCACAGTATACATTACTGAACTCCATTAAGGTCTCTATATAAATTTTAAGGTTCTGTTTGGGAGGTGCAGAGATCTACTTATTTAAGATAAGCTACACATATTACTTCCTTTGCTTATTAAAACTGCCACCTACCAATCTGGAGTGGTCTGCCTCTTTCTTCTGTTTCTCCTTGCCCTCGGTGTATGGGACCCAGTTACAGATTTAACCTGGGGAACTCCCAAAGTTGTGAACCAAGAATGAATAGTATGTGGAATACTAAAAAAAGCAAAGAGTCAAAGAAAGCTACAAATTTTGAGGCCTGAGCAATTGGAAGAATAGAGTCGCCATTTAGTGAAATGGCAAACACTACTGGTAGATCAAGTTGAGAGGGAATATCAAACACTCAATCTACATGTTAAGTTTTAGATGCCTATAAAACATCAACTGGAGCTACAGTAAGTAGTTAAATATATGGGTCTGTAGTTCAGGGGAAAAGTCCAGACTGAAGATTTAAATTTGGAATTCATTAACAATTACATATTTTTCCCAATTATGTCCATTAAATATAACAGACAATATTGGAAAGACAGAAATAACCTTGCCTTCAGTGAGTTACAGCCAAATTGAAAGACATAATGTATATTAGTAAAATAACAAGCAATCAATTTCAAAGTGTATAGATCAGTGCTAAAGTATCTTTAGGTCGAGAAGGAAGTTGTTTATAGCTGGAAAGAGTTACACAGAAGAGATGAATCTTCAGAGCTAGGAATATTTTAATCAGAAGAATGAAAGAAATGGGGATTTCCAGAAAGGGAAAGAAATTTGAAAGGGGTTTGAAAATAAAATAGCAGTTTTTATTTCCTTTGCCATACTTGGTTTCCCTTCGTTGTGTCTTTCTACCTTCCTCCATTCTTACACTTGTAAATGTTTTCTTTCAAAAACATATACCTCTACTTTCAAACTGCTAATAAGACATATAGCATCCTTCACTTTTTGGTTACTGTGTCTACACTCCCCATTTTTTCATTCCCTCCACAAGAGTCTAGTGGTCTTCTCTTGAACTCCATGGTTCAGTAATGCCATGTACACTTTCCTAAGTCCCACATGGTCTAACAATCAGCTACTTCACTGATCTTATCAATTCATACTCTCCTCAAACACAATTCACAATGGCCTAATCACATTAGTCTTATTTCTCCTGGAACTGGCAAGGCTAGTTCCTATTTTTACAAACTTCGTATTTTCCTGTTTCTTTTGCCTGGGATTCTCTCCTTCAAAATCTTCTCAAGGCTAAATTATTCTGATCATGTATATTATTTCTTAAATATACAGTTTTAGAGATTTTCTCCTGATCACCATATCTAAAACATCCTAGTCCAATAACTGTCTATATAATTACCCTGCTTCATTTTCTTTATGGTATTTTTATTAACTGATTTGTGTTATTTACTATATGCTCATTTGTCTAGTTCTTTTTGTATTTTTTTAACCTGTTGTATGTCACTGGAATCATTAAATCTATGAAGCAGAGTCCTTCTTCATCTTATTCACCACTGTAGCTCCAGCGTCTAGATAAAAATTTGGTATATAGTAGTAGCCACTTAATAAATATTTATGCAGTGAAGGAATTGGTAAGTGGTTGGATGATATATATAACTTTCAGAATTTGACGTCTATGTCTTTTTTCCCTAAGCACTGCTTCTTACAGACTCACTTTTTCCTTAATACTTCTATACTCTGTTTTAAGAGGGGGTGTGTGTGTGTGTGTGTGTGTGTGTGTGTGTGTGTGTGTGTGTGTGTGTGCTATTTAAGAAATGTTATATTTAGTATCTGTGTATGTCTTTGTTAGTAAGAATGATATATCCTGTGCTTTTAAATTATTTCCACATCTGATAACAAAGTTACAGTGAAGTTTGTTAAAGATTTACCTTTTCTTCATTAATAGAAATAGTATGTTACAGTAACTTATTAGTTAAAAACATAGTTATTACATGTATCTTCTGTTCTGGAATGATACACTCTTCACCCAATGATTTCCTACTCTCAAAACACTCAAGCAATGAAATAAAATGTCTGCAACAAAATATCCTAGAGGAAAGCCAATTAATTTAAGCTTACATCTTCTGGGGGAATGTATAGGTCAACAACTTTCCCACAATCTTTACTGTTTTCTTCTTCTAAAGTGCATTTCAGACTGCTAATTTAAAACAGAAATGAAACATCCATTTTAATGAGAAATATTTTATTAAATATATTGCTTTTTACCAACAGACTTTATATTTTAAGAGTTTTAGATTTGCAGAAAAACTCAGCATATAGTACATAGAGTTCCAATATACCCACAATATACACACACACAGAGTTTACTCTATTATTAACATCTGATATGAGTATGGTACATTTTAAAAATTAACGAACCAATATTGAAGTGTTATCAATCCACAGTCCACAGTTTATTCAAATTGCTGTACTTTTTACTTGTCTTTTTGTGTTTGAGGATCCCATCAGGACTCCAAAGACTGTTTAGTTGTCATGTCTCCTTAGGCTATTCTGGCTATGACTGTTACTTAGACTTTCCTTATTTTTGTGACCTTGACAGTCTTAAGGAGTAATGGACATGTATTGTAAAATGCCCCTCTATTGAAGTTCGCCTGATGGTTTTTTCCTAATGATTTCATGTGGGTTATGGATTTGAGGGAAGATCACAGAAGTAATTGTCATTTTTGTCACATCAAAATATCAACATGATTTGTCTGTTGGCCTTTGATAACTCTGTTGATCAGGACTATTGGCTTATGATGTTGACCTTGGTCACCTGGCTGATGTTATGTTTTTCAGGTTTCTCTGATATAAAATTATATTTATCTTCCCTCCCCCATTTCCATGCTTTCCTCTTTGGAGCCCACCCTTAAAGAGTGGGGATTTATGCTCCCCTTCCTTTAGGATAGAATATCTACATAAATTATTTTAAATGCTTCTCCTCAAGAGATATTTTCTCTTCTCACCTATTAATTTTTTCAACCATTTATTTATATCAGTATGGCTTCAGAAATATTTAATACTTTATAGTTTTAGATTGTCTTTTCTGGAATATCATATAACTGGAGTCATACAATATGTAGCTTTTTTGGATTAGGTTCTTTTAGATAGCAATATGCATTTTACATTTCCCATGTCTTTTTATGGCTTGTTAACTCATTTTGTTTATTGCTGAAGAGTATTGCATTGTATGTATGTAACATAGTTTATTTAAATATTGAAAGACATCTTGAATGCTAACAGTGTTTGGCAATCATGAATAACACTGCTATAAACATTCATGTGCAGGTTTTTTGTGTGGACATAAGCTTTCAACTCAGTTAGGTAAATACCTAGGTGTGTGATTGCTGGATCATATGGTAAGACTATGTTTAGCTTTGTAAGTGTTATATGAATGAGCCAAAGATGGTCTCTGTATATTGGTGCCTAGGTTGATTATTTCTTCACTGTATTATGAGTTGCATCATCTCACAAGTGTACCAGTTCTAAACTCAACTTAAACAAGCACATTTTTAGCCATTTAGAACTTGCCTGCTTTGCGTACTCTGAGTGTCTTAACAAAGTACTGTAGACTGCCATAACAAAATACCATAGACTGGGTAGCTTAAGTAACAGAAATTTATTTTCTCACAGTTCTGGAGGCTGAGAAGTCCAAGGTTAAGATGTGAGCCATTCAGTTTCAGTTGAGGTCTCTATTCCTTACTTGCAGATGGCTGCCCTCTCTCTTTGTTCTCAAACGGTTGAGAGATTTCCCCTTCAGGTACTCTCTCTGGTATCTCTTCTTATGAGGGTAATAATCCCATCATGAAGGCCCCATCCTAGTGCCTCATATAAACTTAATGGCCTTCCAGAGGCCATATGTCCAAATACATCACATTGAGGGTTAGGGCTACAACTGAATTTGAGGGGAAGATAAAATTTGGCTCATAGTACTGTGAAAACTGATCCAACAGTCTTTGGCCATTGATGAGATAGAGCCTTGTGGATATAAGACCACAAGCCACTAATGCCCATCAAAGTTCTCTGACTCAGAGATGGCCTACCATGCTGTAGAGAGTTATCACCTAGACACACAAATCCCCTCTCCAATCCCCCTCTCCCCCAGTAGTTTCCTTGCCCTTCTCATTTCTGTATGATAGGCCTTCCCATGCTGAGTTTGTTGTGTGTACTGCCTCTCATGACCACATCTTTTTCTTTGGGCAGTCACAAAATCCCTAGAATCTGCTACAATAAGTAATAGCCAAATAGCCAACACAATATTACTTATTGTAATAGCCAAATGGCTATTACAGTAAGTAATAGACAAATAAGCTGAGCCATTTTGCATTCTCACCAGTAATGAATTACACACTCATTTCCCACATTCTCACCAGTAATGAATGACATTCTTGTCAGCATTTTTGGTATTTTTAGTGTTTTGCATTTTAGCTATTGTCATAGGTGGGTAGTGGTGTCTTGTTTTAATTAGCAATTTCCTAGGGGAAAATGATGTTGAGCAACTTTTCATATTCCTATTTGCCATCTGTATATCTTCTTTGGTGAGATGTCCAGATTTTTGCTAGTTTATAATTTGGATTGTTGTTTTCTAATTGGTTAGTTTTAGGAGTTTTAAAAAATTATTTTAGATACAAGTTGTTTGTCAGATATGTGTTTTGCAAATATTTTCTCTCAGCCTGTGGGTTATCCTTTCATTATCCTTAAAGTGTCTTTTGCAAAGCAGATACTTTTAATTTTAACAAAGACCAAGTTATCATTTTTTTTTAATTTCATGGATTGTGATTTTTTTGTGTGTATTTTTTTTGTATATTTGTATGAAAAACTTCATTGCCAAGTCCAAGATCACCTAGTTTTTTCCCTATGTTATCTTCTAACAGTTTTTATAGTTTTGCATTTTGTGAAAAGAGAAAGGTCTGTGTCTAGACTATCTCTCTCTCTCTCTCTCTCTCTCTCTCTCTCTCTCTCTCTCTCTCTCTCCCCCTGGCATATAGATGTCTGATTCTTCCAGCACTATTTATTAAAAAGACTGTCATTTTTCCATTGAATTGCCTTTATTTCTTAGTCAAAGACTCACTGGCTGCATTTGTGTGTCTATTTGTGGACTCTTTATTCTGTTCCATTGATCTCCATGTGTCTGTACTTTAACAAATACTACTCTGTCTTGATCACCGTAGCTTTATAGTAAGTACCTCTTATAGTTGAGTAATGTAAACCTTCTAATTTTTACTTTCTTAATGTTGTGGTGAATATTTTAGGTCTTTGAATTTTCATATAAACTTTAAATAGGCTTGTAGAACTCTATAAAATAGCTTCATTTGATTGAGATAACATTGATCAAATTAGAATAATTGCCATCTTAATATTTAGTCTTTCAATTCATGAACATTAAATATATCTTCTTTAATTTTTCTTTGAGTTCCTTCATCAGAGTTTTGCATTTTTCTAAATATAGAGTCTGTATATATTTTGTTAGAATTATACTTAGGTATTTAATTTTGGGGGGGTGGGGCTAATGTAAATGGTCCTGTGTTTTTAATTTCAAATTTTAATGATTCACTGCTGTTGTAAAGAAAACAACTGACTTATATATGTTAACATGGTATCCTATGACCTTACTATAATTGCATATTAGCTCTGGAAGTTGTTCGTTTGTCAATTATTACAATCTTATACATAGACTGTTGTGCCATCTGTAAACAAAGATAATTTTATTTCTTCTTTTCCAAACTGTACACATTTTTTTCCCTTGCATTACTGCACTAGGTAAGTGTTCCAATATGATGTTGAGTAGGAGTGGTAAAAGAAGATATTGTTACCTTGTTTACAGTCTTAAGGGGAAAGCATCCAGCTTCTCACCATTAACTATTATGTTAGTTGTAGGATGTTTTTATAGATGTTCCTTATCAAGTTGAGGAAGTTCTCTCTTTATTCCTAGGTTGTTGAGAGTTTTTTCTTTTTTCCTCATGATTGAGTGTTGGAATTTGTCACATGTTTCTTCTGCATCAATTGATATGTGTATATAATTTTTCACCATTACCCTGCCTATTGATTGGTGGATTATATTAATTTTTTTTAATGGTCAACTAGCTTTGCACATTTAGAAAAACCACCTACCCCTTAGTCTTGGTGTATAATGTGTTGGATTTGATTTCCTAATATTTTGTTGAGAATTTTTGCATCTGTGTTCATAAGAGATATTAGTCTGGGGTTTTCCTTTCTTGTAAATTCTTTATATGTTTTGTTATTAAGGTAGTGCTGGCCTCATAGAATTAGTTAGGAAATGTTCCCTCTGCTTCTACTTTCTGAAAGAGTTGTAGAAAATTGGGATCATTTTTTCCTAACAAGCTTGGTAGAAATCACAAGTGAAAAGCCTGGTGTGTTCCTTTTTTTGGAAGGTTCTTAAGTGTTAATTCAATTTCTTTAATAGTTATAGGCCTCTTCTCTTGTAGGGAGTTTTAATAGTGTGTGTCTCTTAAAAAATGGTCCATTTCATCTAAATTATCATACATGTGGGCATAAAGTTGCTCAAAATTTTCCCTTATCCTTTTAATGCCCTGGCATCAGTAGTGGTGGTGACTTCTTATTTCTGATGTTAGTGATTTGTGTCTTCTCTCTTTTTTCCTTTGTTACCCAGGATATAGGTTTATCAATTCTAATAAACCTTTCAATGAACCAATTTTTGCTTTCATTTTTATATATATATAGAGAGAGAGGGAGAGGGAGAGGGAGAGGGAGAGGGCTTGTTTTCAGTGTCAAGTATTTCTAAATCATTTTTTTTTTCCTTTTCTTCTGCTTGGTTTAGGCTTAAATTGCTCTTCTTTCTCTAGTTTCCTAAGGTGGAAGGTTAGGTTGACTTCAGCTCTTTCTTTTCTAATATATGCATTCAATATTATAAAATTCTCTCCAATCATTGCTTTGGCTGCATCCCACAAATTTTGATATGTTTCATTTTCATTTAGATTTAGTTTAAAATATTTTAAATATTTCTCTTGATACTTCTTCTTTGACTCATGTGTTATTAAATGTGTGTTGTTTAATCTCCAGATAGTTTTGGATTTTCCAGCTATCTCTTTGTTACTGATTTCTTTTTAATTCCATTGTAGTTTAAGAACACACTTTGAATATGTTTTCTTATTTTAAATTTGTTAAGGTGTGATTTATGACCCATAATGTGGTTTATCCTGGAAAATGACCCGTACGAACTTGAGAAGAATATGTATTCTACTGTTATTGGATGAAGCATTTTATAAATGTCAATTAGGTATAGTTGATTAATGGCATTGCTCAAATCACATCCTTTCTGGATACTGGATAGCCTTTACTGAAAGAGGGATAGGTCCTGAAATCTTCAACTGTAATAGTAGGTTCATTTAGTTTTCCCATTAGTTATGTCAGTTTTGTCTCATGTAATTTGATGCTCTATTGTTGAGTGCCTACAGGTTAAGGGTTGTTATATCTTCTTGGAGAATGGACCACTATATCATTATGGAATAACTCTCCTTATCTCTGATAATTTTCCTTGCTTTAAAGTCTGCTTTGTCTTAAATTAATATAGTTATTCTCACTCTGTTTTGATTAGTATTAGCATGTTTTTTCATACCTTCACTTTTAACCTAACTTGGTTTTTATATTTAAAGTAGATATCTTACAGACAACTTATAGTTGGGTCTTTTTTTTTCTTTAATCCACTCTGATAGTCTCTGTCTTTTAATTATTTAATTTAGGCCATTTACATTTAAAGTGATTATTTACATCGTTTGATTAATAACTACCATGTTTCTAACTGTTTTCTGTTTATTGTATATGTTTTCTGTTTATTTTTTTATCTTCCCTCTTTTATGTCTGCCCTTTCTGGTTATAGTTGAGCATTATATGACTCAGTTTTCTCTCCCCCCCTTAGCATATCAATTATATTTCTTTTAAATTGCTTTTAGTGGCTGTCCTAGACTTTGCAGCATACCTAATGACCCTTTATAACTAATCTAAGTCCACTTTCAAATAACACTTCCTGGGAAGTGCAGGTACATTATAACTTTCTGTCTCTAATGCTCTCTATCGCTTTATGTTCATCTGAGTCTAAGTGTGTGTAGCTGTGATAATCAAAATTGTTTCTCAGCTTTTTTTTTCCTCATCTTAGGTGAGTAGGAAAGCTAGAAGGGCTGAAGTTGGCTAATATCCCTTTTCCCAGTTAAAGAAGGCTCTGGTAAATTAGTTTCCCTTTTAGAACAGGGATATAAAACAGAGGGATACATTTTTTATATTCCTTTAATTATTATTTAATTACAGTTAACCCTTGAACAATGGCAAGGGTTGGGGTGCCAACCCCACCCTGTTGAAAATCTACATACAACTTTACAGTCAGCCCTCTCTATCCATGAATCAACTATCCATAAATCAACAATTTATGTTTATATTTTATATTAGTTTCCATTTTATAACAGGGATAGATTAGTAATAGTTTACATCCTGTTCTCACCTGTTCAAAACAGAAAACATGAGGGAACTTTTCTAGGATCATCACATTGAGTACCTAATGAGATTCCTATTGGTAAACCCACAAAAGTGTAGGGGCCCCTTAAAACTGAGTCCTCCAGAGTTTCTCACTCTGCCTCCAGCAATTTGTCAAAATGACCATGTAAATGTTCATACCAAATATGACTCCAGAGCTTCTCCTCCAGGTGAGCTGATCTGGGCTATGATTCTCAGTATTCTCCTATATTCCAGATTTCTAGGTGGCAGTTTGGCCTTGTGATCCCAGTTACTTGATGGATATAAAAAAAACTCATTGATTCCCAGTGCATTCACATTTTTTTCTTGTAAAATGCAAAATTATTGTACATATTTAGAAATTTTAAGATATTAGTGAAATTTCACATTTTGCAGTAGGCTGCTTCATATTGCAATCAGATGTCATGGATTATTTCATTATTTTTCCCATGTCTCACATTGCATACAACTCTTCAACAAATTCCACTTCTCTCTCTTCCTTTTCCACTTTTTCTTGGTACCTCTTTCTTTCTTCCACTTAGTCTTTCTCTCTCTCCCCTTTCCTTTCTCAATAAACTTCTACTCCCCTTTCCAATAACCTGCCTTTTCTTTTCTCTCCTCCTATTCTGAATTCCTTCTCTCTTCCAATGTCAAGAGAACATTTTCCTTGTATTTATTTTTTCCGTTCCTCTTAATTATTTCCTTATTGTGTTTGCAGTGGAAAAAAGAAAGAAAAAAGAGAACAAAATTAAGTCAGATTAGCTTTAATGAGTAGTATAATCTTCCTCTAAAGCTTCTGAAATTCTATAAAAGTGACCATTAGAATTTCTACAGAAATCTCGGTTGATCATTCACCATCTTTTAATTAAATGTTTCTAGTCAATCCAAGAATTCAATAAAATAACTAATTTTTATTCTATTTTTTCTGTTTTGTTTAATTGGTAGTATTGCAACAGTATTACTTTTCTGCTATCTTCCATTGCAAGTACACATTATTTCAACTACATTATGGACTAAACAGAGTTCTGTGGGCTTGTCTGAGACTTAACTACAATTTATAGCATTGTTTCCATGAGAAAATTACTCCCTAGGTCTAAACAACTAACTACACAAAACTTGTTATATAAAAGCTATTTATAAATGTGATAGAGCAGGTTTCTCCTTCCCACTTTGATCTCCCCTTCCCCATTAATCAAAGATAAGACTGGATGGTAATTTGTCCCAGAAGACCAGGTACAAATTCTGTTTCTAATAATATCAAAAACACTCTTTTACTGAATGCCTACTCTGGATCATGTAGAACCCTGTGTTAAGCACAATAAACATTTAATTTTCAAAATAATCATATTAAGTAGGTATTACTATCACATTTTATGTGTAGAGAAATTGATGCTCTGTTTGATTAAGGAAATTTCTCAAAATCACAACGTTTCTAAGTGGCATAACTGAAATTGCAACCTGGAATCATTTGAATGCAGGCAACACTAGGCTCCAGCTTCAAGATGATGCAAATTTAAATGCAAAGGCAACACTGCCATTTCTCATTTCTCCATTATTTTGCATATATTTAGTTCCTAACATATAATATAATATGATCTCACCAGCACCAGAACTGCTCCAAGCATTCTTATCGTCTGTTTAAGCACCAATATAAAGGCATTATCTAGCTGTATGTCACTTTTAGAATAGACTTCATGGTAAAAATATGTAGGACATTAATGCAGAGAGGAACATTCTAGAATTCTGAAGTGCTAAATATTGTAAAGCCTGATGATAAATGTAAATATTTAAAAAACAAAAATAACACAGGAATTTATATTCCTACGTAGCAGATAAAACAGTCCTAATATGTCTTTTTACATTTAACCATACTTTTTTCAAGTATTCTTGAGGCATCATAGTGAGATGCAAGTTTCCATTAACTTAGATTTGTTATCTACCAAAAAAAAAAACCAGAAAAATAGAAGATTCTATAATCTTTAATTATGATGACAATCCAAAGAAAATATGTTTTAGCATATTTAATTACAGTGTACTCTTCTGTGCTTTCCCAAATTACACCATAATGTGCTGTATGAACAGTGTTTTTCAGAAGTTCAAATAGAGAAGAGATTTGAGTCATTACATCACACATGGTATCCAGGCATTCCTAACTCAAAAGACCCATAAAACCAAGTGCAGAATAATGTTAAAGTTTTAAATAAATGGATTGTAGATACAATATTTTCAAGTCCAAACTTTTAAAACTTTTAGTATCTTTTCTGTTTCTACTAATACTTAGATATAATGTGACCTTGGCACATTTTCATAATGCTATAGTACTAAACTTATACTAGCAAGAGTGTTAATAACAAAAGTCAGTGACACATAATTAAATTGATATTCGTGGTTGTTCTTTGGTTGTGTGGCTGATTAGCTAAACTAGTAACAAAGATGTGATATTAATACCATGTTACACACCGTTCTCTTTCAATATCCATTTTTTTCACTGATACGACTAAATTCAAAATACAAGGATAGAAAAAATACAGCTTAATTGGTTGTTTTAGGAAAACAATAAGATCACTCACATTTTATTATTATTATTAGTTTAATTTTGGGTATTTGTACATAATTTATAATTTAAAATTTGTAATAATTGTAAAAGAACTATAAGTACAGGGAGTTATACTTTGACATGTTACTTATAGAAATGTCATCTTAATAAAATATTTTTAATTCCATTGGATGTTCACGATTATTTTCTTGTAAGAGAGACTAAAGCAGTACTCAAGTTTCAGAAATTCTGGTGTTGTAAAAGGAGATAATAAGTGAACAAGTGCAGTACCTCCTACACAGTGGAACTAAACAATTTCCAGTTTTATTATTAATTGACCTAGGTAAGCAGACAAGGCCTTATGAACATAGAGATTTTTATTACATGGTATTTGGAAGAAAAGACCCTTTAATTGATACTAGAAATAATAGCCCACATTAGAAGGAAAATCTGCAAGTTTCTTTAGATATCAATAAAGATTCAAATGTAAACAAAAATATACCTCAAAATATATTTCTGTCAAGAAAATACACCAATTTTGGGCTTCCCTGGTGGCGCAGTGGTTAGGAATCCACCTGCCAATGCAGGGGACATGGGTTTGAGCCCCTGGTCCGGGAAGATCCCACATTCTGCGGAGCAACTAAGCCCATGCACCACATCTACTGAGCCTGTGCTCTAGAGCCCGAGAACCACAACTACTGAGCCCATGTGCCACAACTACTGAAGCCCACGTGCCTAGGGCCCATGCTCCGCAACAAGCCACTACAATGAGAAGCCCGCGCACCGCAACGAACAGTATCCCTGCTCGCCGCAACTAGGGAAAGCCCACGCACAGCAGCAAAGACCCAACACAGCCAAAAATTAATAAAATAAATTTATAAAAAGAAAAGAAAATACACCAGTTTTTTTAGTACTACCTTTACTCTTATCTACGGTAAAAGCCAATTTTATAATAGAATGAAAATCAAAGTCGTAAATTAGTAAAATTATTGACATAAAAATATTCACTAATTTTGCTGTTCTAGGGGTAAGACATACTACTTTCATAAAATGTTAGTACCAAATCCCTATTTCACACTTCAGTTAAAAAGATACATCAGAATTTAGAGCATGTCCTTATAACATAAACAGAAAAGAAGTTAACAAAAGTATTATATCTTATACTATTCATTATCTGCTCAGCTGCTGTAGTTGTTACAGTCAAAAGACTGTCAGAGAAAGGCTGAATTTCACAGATGTTATTTTAAAAAGACTGTAAACATGAATTTTTAATATTTCCATATAGTTATCTATTAAAAAACCCCTAAAATCCAACTATAGATGATAATGAGAATGATAAAATTGGGATATGTAATATAAAATAGTTTGCAAATTCCAAATAGGAATTGATTGACTTATTGATTGACTCCTCCTACACAGAGTTCTGGGATTTAAAGATAAAAGCAGCTTATTTTTCTTGCTTACAAAGGAAGAAGATATTTCTTCCACATCATTTTTCTCTTTAGGAAATGTTTTTTGCATACTATGTACCCCAGTCAAAGGAGTCAAGCTGTCAGAGTCTTTGCTTATGATCATTATTATATTTTAGTACGTTTTGGTTGTCAGAATTCTTTGGGTGATTACCAAAACAATTTGTATCTATTATTTTTGTCTGCATTTTTATTTTCTTTTCAGCAGTTTCCAATTTATATTTTTAGACCACCTATCTACTTATTTTTACAATATATTCTATATAAAAGATAGTATTAAGAGGGTTATTAGTAAACTACACTTTATTTTAAACTTAAAGCTGGCTACTTTTTGCCTTCACTTTAGCAGACACTACAGTAGATTATCTCATGATGAGTCCTCCTTCAGGTTTGATGATTTGATCCCTAAATGAGCCTGGAGAGGAAGGAATCAAAGTAGCTAATCAAAGCAGCAGCTACATTTACTCGCTTTACTGAGGCATGCCCCCCAGCAAAGAAAAGTTACTGGTGTCCTACTCTAAATATCTTTGTCAGCTAGAACTATGGATGATTAAACTAATGATATTTGCAAAGTTCTAACCTACAGAGGGTTCTTAGCAAGAGAACCTTGGCTAAAGGTTACCTATAAATGATAGCCAGATCTACAGATTTACTAGGCAGGGTAAGTTTTACAACAGTCTGAGGTATAAAGTGGAGATATTTCAAAATTTAAAGCCTTCCTGCTGTGTGAGATGACCCACAGACTCTCTCAGGGACCTCGTCCATCATTTTGGGCAAGGAGTACATGGCTACTGTGGAAAGACAGGGAGTTGCTCTCAGTGTCCAGATCTCCTTCGGCTTCTTCTGTGCCTCTTGGTTGTCTTTAATCTTGAAATTATTATAACACTATATCTAGTGATATTAAGCTCTTTAATTTGTATGAGTTTTGACAACCCATTCTGAATGTTAGCTTAGAATTTACCTAATATAATATAGATTCTCTTACTGAGGCATCCATCCCATAAGATAATTAAGGAGAAAAGTTTTCTTTTCCTGATAATACCAGAACTTATTTTTAAAAAAAAAAAACTTACAACATTTGAAAAAAAAAATTGTGTTGTTTTATCATTTTTGAACTGTTTGACTTGATATCAAGTTTTATATCAATTTTTACTTTATTGAGACATAATTGACAAGTAAAATTGTATAAAGTGTGAAATGTGATGATTAGATATACATATTGATATATATTGTGAAATGATTACCACTATAAAGTCAGTTATCAAATCCATCACCTCATATAGTTTCCTTTCTGTTTTGCAGGGTGAGAACACTTAACATCTTCTATTCTTTAGCAAATTTCAGTTATACAATACAATATTATTAGCAATAGTCACCGTGCTGTGCTTTAGCTCCTCAGAACTTATGCATCTTGCAACTGAAAATTTGTACCTTTGAAAAACCTCTCCCTGTTAGGCCTACTCCCAGCCTCTGATAACCACCATTTTACCCTCTGTTTCTGTAAATTCAACTTTTTAAAGCTTCCACATATAAGTGGTATTATACAGTATTTGTATCTCTCTGTCAAGCATAATGCCTTCCAGTTTCATGCATGTTGTCATAAATGGCAGATTTCCCTTTTCTTATGGCTGAATAATATTTCATTGTATATGTATCAATATTTTCTTTAATCATTCATCCACAGGTGGACACTCAGGTTGTTTCCATATCTTAGCTATTGTTAAGAAGCTGCAAAGAATATGGGAAGCAGATCTCTTTACAAGATACTGATTTTGCTTTCTTCAGATATATAACCAGAATTGGAATTGCGGGATAATATGACAGTTCTACTTTTTATTTTTAGGAGAGCCTCCATACTATTTTTATTAATGGCTGTACCAACTTACATACTCACCAGTAGTGTACAAGTTTCCCATTTCTGCACATCCTTACTAAAATTTATCTCTTGTCTTTTTAGTAATAGCCATTCTAACTGGTGAGGTGATACCACATTGTGGTTTACTTGCATTTCCCTTATGATTGGTGATGTTTAGCACCTTTTTGTTTACCTGTTGGCCACGTGTGAGTAAATTTTTGAAAAATGTCTATTCAGGTCCTTTGCCTATTTTTTTAATTGGGTTATTTGGGTTTTAATTTTTTTTGTTATCAAGTTGTATGAGTTCTTTAAATATTTTAGATGTTAACCCCTTATCAGCTATTTGGTTAGCAGATATTTTTTCCCATTCCATAGAATTCCTTTTCATTTTGTATGTTGTTTTCTTTACTATGCAGAAGTTTTTTAGTTTGATGTAATCTCAATTGTTTAATTTTACTTTTGTTGCCTTTGCTTTTGGTGTCATATCCAAAAAGATCATTAAGAAGACCAACGTTAAAGAGTTTTTCCCCTATGTTTTCTTCTTTGAGTTTTATGGTTTTAGGTCTTAAATTTATCTTTATTTCAAGTTAATTTTTGTAAGTGGTGTAAGATAGGGATCCAGTTTCTCTCTTTTGTGTGTGGCTATTCAGTTTTCCGACCACCTTTTATTGACGACACTGTCTTTTCCCCATTGCCTGTTGTAGGCACCCTTGTGAAAGATTAGTTGACAGTATATGTGTGGGTTTATTTCTGAGCTCCCTATTCTGTTCCATTGGTATATGTATATGGTGTTATGATAGTACCATGCTGTTTTGCTTACTATAGCTTTGTAATGTAATTTAAAATCAAGACGTAAAATGCCTCCAGCTTTGTTCTTCTTTCTCAAGATTTCCTTGGATATTTGGGGTTTTTTGTGATACCAAAACATTTTTCGTATAGGTTTTTCTATTTGAAAAATGCCTTTGTAGTTTTGATAGGGATTGCATTGAATCTGTAGATCACTTTAGATAGTATGGACATTTTAACAATATTAATTCTTCCAATCCAAGAATATTTCCATTTTGTCTAATTTATTTCATCAATGTCTTATAGTTTTCAGTGTGCAGATGTTTCACTTCTTCAGTTAAATTTATCCTTAAATTTTGATGCTATTGTAAATGGGATTGGTTTCTTCATTCTTCTTTAATATATTTCATTTTTAGTGAATAGAAATGGAACTGATTTATGTAAATTGACTTTTTTATCCTGAAACTTTACTGAATTCATTTATTTATTAATTCTAACAGTTTTTTGGTGGAGTCTTTGGGGGTTTCTGCACATAAGATGATGTCACCTGCAAACAGAGATGACTTTAGATCTTTCTTTCTGATTCGGATAGTATGTATGTATGTATTTATTTATTTATTTTATCTATTGTTCTGGCTAGGACTTCCAATACTATGTTGACTAGAAGTGGCAAGAGTGGGCATCCTTGTCTTTTTCCTGACCTTAGAGGAAAAGCATTTAGCTTTTCACCATTGAGTATGAAATAAGCTGTCAGTTTGTCAGATATGGACTGTATTATCTTGAGGTACATTCCCTCTATACCACTTTGTTAAGAATTTTTATCATGAAAAGATACTGAATTTTGTCAAAGGCTTTTTCTACAGCTATTCGTATGATTATATGATTTTTATCTATATTTTTTTAATGTGGTGCATCATATTTATTGATTTGCATACATTGAATCATTTTGCATCCCAAGATATATCTCACCTGTCCATGCTATATGATTCCTTTAATGTGCTGTTGAATTTGACTTGTTAGTATTTTGTTAAGGGTTTTTGCATCTATGTTAATCAGGGATTGTAACTTATAATTTGCTTTTCTTATAGTATTCTTGTCTGGCTTTGATATCCAGGTAATCCTCACCTCATAAAAGGAGTTTGGAAGTGTCCCTTCTCCTTCAGTTCTTTGGAAGAGTTTGAAGAATTGGCATTAATTCTTTAAATGTTTGGTAGAAATCACCAGTGAAGCCATCTTGTCCTGGATTTTTTTTAGGTGGATATTTTTGGTTACTGACTTAGTCTCTTTACCAGTTACAGGTCTATTCAGATTTTCTATTTCTTTATGATTTAGACTAGGTACCGTGTATGTTTCTAGGAATTTAACTGTCTCTTCAAGATTATTTAATTTGTTGTCATATAATTTTTTATAGTAGTCTCTTATGATCCTTTGAATTTCTGCAATATCAGTTGTAATTTTTCCTCTTATTTATGATTTTATTTAAATTTTCTCTTTTTCTTAGTTCAGCTAAAAATTTGTCAACTTTATCTTTTAAAAAAATAGCTCTTAGTTTCATTGACCTTTCTAGATCTATTTATTTCTACTCTATTCTTTATTATTTTTTCCTCCTGAAACATTGGCTTTAATTGTTCTTCTTCTAGTTCATTAAGATGTAAAGTTTTGTTGTTTGTTTGAGATATTTTTTCTTAATTTATGTGTTTATTGCATTCATCCTAGGGCAGGCATATGTAATATATAATAAGCAAAAGACCTGTAAGTTTATAGGAAAATAACATATTTAAGTAAATTTTCACCAGGTTGCCACTTATATTTTCCAATAATACCATTTTTACAGTCTCAAGATTCAAGAATTTCTATTTTCAGTTATGCTAGGGTGCTTTTGAAACTATTAGTTTGGACATGGCAGGTACTACGAAATATGTCTGTTTTTAATGTATATGCTTATATTAATTGCTTTGTCTTCACAACGAAAATGGTTATTATAAATATTTGAATACATTTTATTATTTAGTACCTCACTTTATAAGTATGGCAAATAATTTGAAAAATTCAATGTTTATCAGAAGGGTTTCTTTTCAGATCACAGTAGTATATAGTAAAGAGAATATACCAGCCCCACCTAAAATTTCCAGCCTCAAACTATTCTCCAAAATGATTTTTTTTAATGGAATGACTGCCTATTCAAAGTTGCAACACTAAAATAATCATCAGTTGCAGTATTCATTATTCCAAAACTGTCATGGCATTGTTATTGTTAAATACTGATGATAAGGGTAATAATGATGTCTATTTTACTTAGAAGAAACACCTAAGAACTTGTTTTTAAAAAGCTGAATATGGTAACAGAGAGTCTTGATTATCTCTACCTCTGATTTCTAGTTTCTTTGCTAAGTGGCACATTCCAATGAATTTAAATAAGCTTGATCCAAGGCTCTTAAAAGAGGCAAGGCAAAAGCCAAGCATCACACAGTACAAATCCCAAAGAAGTAACCCCAAATTATATTTCACCTGCTAGTAAGTGTTTTCAATAATACATCAGAGTCAACTATGCAGGAATGCCTTTTACTCAATTCCACCGAGAATTTTTGTTCAAGAGGGAGCCTGTAAGTAGCTGCAGTCACCCTGGGTGGGGAGTCTGGTAGTCCTAACCTTGTCTCCTTTCCTTCCTTTCTTCTGTTCTAATTCTGACTCCCTCCTTCTCTACCACTATGCTGTCCACCAGATAGCTTTAATGGTAGGTCTTATCCTCTTGCTTGTTTACTTCATATTTCCATATTAGATCATTTTATATTTATGTGATGGTTCATTTTATGTCTCAGCTTCACTGGGCTAAAGTATGTCCAGGAAACTGATAAAACATTATTTCTGGGTGTCTGTGAGGATGTCTCCAAAAGAGATTAGCATTTGAGTCACTCAACTGGGTAAAGAAGAGGACCCTCATCAATGGGGATCAGCATTATCCAATCTGTTGAGGGCCTGAATAGAACAAAAAGGTAGAAAAGGGGCAAATAAACTCTCTCTACTTGAGACATCTATCTTCTTCTGCTCTCAGACATCAGCACTCCTCATTGTCAGGCATTCAGATTCATACCAGGACTTACACCATCAGTCCCCTAATTTTCAGGCCTTTGAACTCAGACTGAATGATACCAGTGGCTTCCTGGTTCTCCAGCTTGCACACAGCAGATCATGGGACTTCTTGGCCTTCATAATTGCATGAGCCAATTCCTATAACAAATATCTCTCTCTGTCTCTGTCTCTCTCTCTCTCTCACTCACCTTGTTGGTCTGCTTCTTTGGAAAATCCTGACTAATACAATTTAGAAGGGGCATTCAAAGGCTTTATCTCCCTGGAGATGCAGATCCAATCCACATAATAACTCATTTCTTGGTACCTGGGGCCATCATTTTGAAACACACTGAAAAATCTTCTTCCTACCTATTTATTGTGTATTAACATCAATTCTAGTAAGTCCTTCCTTTTCTGGTACCCCACCAAACTATATCCATAATTTTGTTACACTGGAAGCAAGAGGTTGGAGTGAGGCAAGGAAGTGATCATGAGCTAAGGAATGCATGTGGCCTCTAGAAACTAAAAAGGGCAAGAAAACCCATTGTCCCCTTAGACTCTCCAGAAGGGCCCAGCTCTGCAGACAACTAGACATTAGCCCTAAGAGACAGATTTTGGAATTCTGACCTCCAAACTATAAGAAAATAAATTTTGTTATTTTTAAGCCAATAAGTTTGTGGTAATTTATTACAGCAGCAATAGGAAACTAAACATACATCTACCCAGTTAGAAGTAGAAAAAATATCTATACTTTAGAGATAGATGGATATTATTATTATTATTTAAATAACCAGCTGGGCTTCCCTGATGGCGCAGTGGTTGAGAGTCCGCCTGCCGATGCAGAGGACATGGGTTCGTGCCCCGGTCCGGGAAGATCCCACATGCCGCGGAGTGGCTGGGCCCATGAGCCATGGCCGCAGAGCCTGCGCGTCCGGAGCCTGTGCTCCGCAACAGGAGAGGCCACAACAGTGAGAGGCCTGCGTACCGCTAAAAACAAAAACAAACAAAAAATAAATAATCAGCCATTCTTATACATTTATAAAAAATACATATTCATTTTCCACGAGTAGATATTATCTAATGCTAGAAGGAAGATTGCCAATTTATTTCTATTTTTCAGATATTAATAGGTATTCATAATGCCATCCATATTTTCTTTTTGGGAGCTGTAACAGATAGCAATCATTTGTTGCTGATTCACCATTTTTAACAAGTTAACTGCAATTCAAAATTTCTGAAAAGTATGAATTCCAGTACTATTAAGAATTATAAAGAAACACCACATTTTGCAGATTCTCTTGCTGTTAGTATAAAGAAATATGACCAATTGTACCAATAACATATCTACAACTTTCATCCAAGTTTATTGATGTGAAGAAATAGGAAGGATGTGGAGCATTTATTTTATAAGAGCTGACTGCAACAACAGAGTATTTAGTCTTATTATATTTTTCTATATCATATTTTATAGTTCTTTTTTTTTTAAATCTCAATTGAGTTATATTAGTTAAATCATGGAAATTCCACTGTTTCTTCCTTTTCAAATTCAGTATGTTTCAAATATCCCAACACTGTGTGTATCAGAATTACCTGGATTGTTTATTGAAAATGCTGATAGCCTAGCCTCCCCCAAGGACAATAAAATTAGAATTTCTTGGAGTGAATTCTAGGACTATTTAATTCTAACAATGATACCAAAAGATTCTGAGATACTCCAAAATTTGAGAACCATTGGTGCATCAGTAATAAAATTTTACCTCCTTCTCTTATGTTTCTGGATACTACTTATAATCATTTTGTAATGTGTTTACATGTGAATGTATTTATTTCATTTATTTTAGTTAACATTAAAACAAATGCATGCATAGCCTCCTTCACATATGAGAAGAGACTTTAGGGTATATTTACTGTTTACTTTCCAACACTCCCTTACCAATTCTTGTTTAATTTATTTATAATATTAGTTTTAGATTTTAAAAAATATTGCCACACTTCTATTGAATTATTTTGTTGTTGAAGTACTAGTTTTTTTAGAAATAATTTCTGGGAATTCCCTGGTGGTCTAGTGGTTAGGACTCAGTGCTTTCACTGCAGGGCCCTGGGCTCAATCCCTGGTTCCCTGGTCGGGGAACTAAGATTCTGCAAATTGCGTGGTGCAACCAAAACAAAAAGAAAATGAATTACCAATGTATTTTCTGATTTTTCTTATACTTTATCAGTCTTCTAGTTGTAATATCCTTAAAATCCACGTTATATTTTAAAGCAGTTATTTAAGCTGTTATTTAGATTTTAGTACGAGTATAATTGGAGTCAAAGAAGTATATTCTGTGTTCGGAAAGACAAACGTTTTTGTCTGTAGAAAAATACACAAAAATACTAATTGATAAATGTTTTGTATGCCAATTTTTATCAGTGTCAAACAGTTTGGGAGGGCTCCTCTTCCCATATGTAGTTTTATTCGGTAACTGGGTCTTGAAACAAATTGCCAAATTTCTTTTCAAAATGATTATAACATTTTATATTACTTCCAACAAATATTAAGATTAGAATGGCAATCATTAATTATTCTCAATTTTGCATATCTCCCTTGTAATTTTTCTAATTGTGCTGGCAGGTTGAGTGAAATACTTTTTTCTTTTAGTTCTACCTGGACATTGATTAAAAATGGCATTTTTCTAATATTAAAGAGTATTTTGAAGTCATTAAGTCAGAAATACCTTTTTTTTTTTTTTTTTTTTTTCCCCGGTACGCAGGCTTCTCACTGTTGTGGCCTCTCCTGTTGCGGACAGAGCACAGGCTCCGGACGCGCAGGCTCAGCGGCCATGGCCCACGGGCCCAGCCGCTCCGCGGCATGTGGGATCTTCCTGTACCGGCTCACGAACCAGTGTCCCCTGCATCGGCAGGCAGACTCTCAACCACTGCGCCACCACGGAAGCCCAGAAATACCTTTTTAATTGTCAAATCACAGAGACAGCTGCTCTGCTCCAATTCAGTGAGAATAAGGCTAAATAAAAATAAAAACATTTTCCTCTCAGAAACCTGCCTTCTGGAGTTGCAAATTTTGGCTAATGTTAATACCATAGTCACTTCTCAGGTTTAAAACCCCAAGAATCATAGAAAACTCTTTTACCTTCTTGACCCAATACATTCTATCATTTATTGATTTTACTTATCCTATATTTTCAATGTCTTGTGTCTTTTTTCAATGTCCTTCTTGTTCTTCTACCATTTGGATTATCATTAATCTTGGCCTTTCACTATTCCAATAGGATTCTCTTATCTCCAACTCCTCCTAGCTCCAATCCACCCCATCACTACTGATGGTGATAATTGTGTAGAGCAAAAATGTGATCCGTTTCCTTCCCCGCTAAAGGCATGCAATGCCATCAGTAGTATATAGAATAAAAATACTAATTTAAAACATAGCTTCCACATTTGACTGCAGTTCCCATTTTTAGACTGATTGCAAATTGCATTTCTCCACTATTTCTCTATACCTTTTGTCCAAGGTTTGTGACATTCTCGTCCTTTGGCAAACCTATCCATCCTTCATGAGTCTTTGTTCATTGCAAAGTTTCTCTAATTGTTGGGCTTGATCTACTGGTCATGAATTTAATTCAGTGAGATAAAACTTACACTTCTAAATAAAATAGAAATCAAGTTCTTAAACAGTTTACATATTACATAAATATTTTCAACTGAATCATCTGTTTCTTGAATTATGTATTTCGGCTTACAATGTGCAATTACACCTGCAGATCATATTAGACTTAGGCAAGAGTTCAATGTTTCTTTTATATGTATTGATTATGTAGTTCAGAAATCAAATACAAGATCTTAAATAATTTATTTTAAAAGGAGTATTGCTGTTTCTCTAAATGAAAATTTTACAGATTCTGTAAATAGAAAATACCTAGATTAAAAAGTAGATTAATATTTATACTTAATAAATTTAGTTGGAAAAATATTCTAATCTTTGATCTCAAAGCAAAACCCAATGTACATATGGTGGATTACAAATTTTAAAATGGCTAGTTTTTTTTACTTTGTGGAGTCACAATTCAGTTGCACAGAGAAAGCCTTCAGTCATAAATTTCATGGTATTTCTAGATTTAACGGAAAGCAGCAGATGGCAACATAAGAAATACGATGAAGTAGTAAATGTTTATTAATCATCCAAATAAATGAACAATTGTAAAGTATGATTTTTGGAGGCATGATTTTATACTAAAATAGTGAATAAAATTAAGTAAATAATGTGAATTAAAGTTGATTATAAAACATGATACTTTTAACAAGATGCTTAATAATTTTGAAGATACAGATAATTTACTTTTTTTCTTAAGAATGTTCATACAAGTAAGCAGGATAACTATGTGATATAATAACCATATATTCCATTACAAAGGCATATATAATAAAAATGAACAAAAATGAGCACAAAATCATAACTACATGTTAAACTGCAATTTTTGGAAATTAAAAGAGTTTCTGGACTTGGTTGAGACCAGAGTTAAAGTCAAAGCAAATCAAAAGTTATGAAAATGTTAAGGAAATAACAAATATCAGCAAAATAAAGTAAAAATTTTAAAAGCTGTTAGTATCAAACAAAAGTCCAGAGTAGGAAAATTCAAGCAAGATTTAACATCAAAGTAAAGTTGCATTTATGTTGAAATCACCCTCAAGATCAGGATATGTTCATCTTGCCTGTAATCAGCCATGAAAAATGCAAGACCTAATTATAAAAAGTAGTTTTGGGGCTTCCCTGGTGGTGCAGTGGTTGAGAGTCCGCCTGCCAATGCAGGGGATACGGGTTCGTGCCCCAGTTCGGGAAGATCCCACATGCCGTGGAGCGGCTGGGCCCGTGAGCCATGGCCGCTGAGCCTGCGCATCCGGAGCCTGTGCTCCACAACGGAAGAGGCCACTGCAGTGAGAGGCCCGCGTACCGCAAAAAAAAAAAAAAAAAAAAAAAAAAAAAAAAAAAAAGTAGTTTTGGCTAAAGAAAAGTTTTGTGCGTGGTAAATTATAACATAAAAATATGCAATTCATAAATTCTGCTCACCCTACTTATTCAAAAATATTCTCATTGGGATTTTTCTTTGCAGGAGTTAGCTTGCTCTGCTTACCTTAATTTGATATGATGTAATTTGCTAAGACCACTTTGATTTGACTGGATTTACTAAGACCTCTTCACTGCATTTTATCACACGCAAGTGGAAATGGATGAACGTATGTTAGGGGGAACTACTTGCAGTTTAGCATGGAATTAGGGTATTGAGAAGTACTAGTGCTTAAGCTAGAATTGCATTTTATTTCTAGATGAGATTTTATTTGTCACATGTTGAAGGAAATGTTGCCACATATTGTAATCCAGAGGATGGCATAATAAATTTAGAAAGATTACTCTGAGATTTATACAGAGAATAGGTTGATAAGGTATTTTAATATATTCAGAGGCATGAGTTAGGACGTTCTTATAATATATAATAGAAAATAAGGTCCATAAGAAAGAGTTGTGAAAATAGAGAAGAAATTTTTTAAAATACATATAGTTGGATTTGTTACATAACATTAAGCAGGGAAATTAGCAATGTTGACATTTTGCTAAACAAGTTTTAATATTGCCCATTAATATACACTAGACTCTGAAAAATAGAAGTCTCTTTCCTAATATCTTAATTTCTCTATGCCTCAATCTCAGCTTTCAACTTTTGGGAACTTTCATTTAATACATTCTCAAGTGTGTGATTTATTTCATCCTTCAAAGTCACCATCTAAACAGGAGGATGATCTAAGAAATAAGAGTAAGATACAAAGAAGAAAGCATCTCCCTAGGTTTATATATATTGTTTAACTCAGTAAATCTAAAATTAATATTTCAACATATAGTCAATTTTTGAAAAAAGTTGTAAAATGAGGCATTTTACATTCCTCTTCTTTTTATCCTAAGGCTAGGAGAGCTGGTGAATATTTTATACTTACAGTACATTTCAATTTGGATTGGCCACATTTCAAGTGCTCAAGAGCCAGTGTGGCTAGTGGGTACAGTGTTCCGTAGGGAAACTTGATGATCTCTAAGTTTTCTTCTACCTCTAAAAATTCCTAATACCATGGATGTAAATATTTAATAGGTAAAAATAACAAGTAATTAGACCTAAACTATTTCTCCCTGCTTATCTGAGCCAGGGATTTTAATATTCCTTGTATCTGAAAACTTTGCTATGGTCATAGCAACGATGGCCTGTTACTGAACACTAACAGGCTTTTCATTTCAGCTGTCAACAGAGTAAAGCTGCAAAAAACTATGGCTTGTCATTGCTAGGCCTCAATGTACTCCTCAGAATTGCCGGGGTTGTGCCTCTTTCCTAGTAGAAAAAGCTGACCTAGCAATCCTGAACAATCTCAAAAGAGTCTTTTAGCCCCAGTTATATCTTTAGACTACTGTATTTGGACCTTCATTCTCTTCCCCACTTGGTCATATCTTGAACTAGACCTTTTGCCCCTCTTGAGCCTATTCCTACTCCATGTCCTGTTCAGGTCATTTCTGATTAGTGGCTCTATCCTTGGACTCATTATGTTTTCAGAGAAGTTGATTTCATCCTCCTGTTGGTAAGCTGAAAAGAACTACTCCATCAGTACACTGTGGTTATTAGATGGATCTTCCCAGTAGTCTACACTTACAATATGCAAGTCTGTTGGGGGCAGCAACTCCATCATTTCACCTACAGAAAATAACATCTGCATAATGACTCTGAAAACAGAGATTCGAAATCAGATTTTAGCATTTTTTACTGACTTTAACTGTTTTGCCCACTACTACTGACGGCACTCATTGCATTCTTACTGAATCAAAAAAAAAAGAAAGAAAAAAGAAAAGAGAGCTTATAGACATGTTATATACAGCAAAAGGTTTTGTATCAAGTTTTTGTCATTATAGTAAAAAATTACCATGCACTTAGTGACTTAAAGCAACATAAGTCTATTATGTTACATTTCCATAGGTCAGAATTCCAAAACAGGCCTCCATGGCTAAAATCAAGCTGCTGGTAAGACTGTGGTCCTTTCTACAGGCTCTGGGTGACAATCCCTTTCCTTGCAATTTCTAGCTATATATTCTAATCTGAGTTTGTTTTTGTTTTTGTTTTATCTGTAGTATATGTTGCTAGTTAAGCGTAGAAGTTCATTTTTTTTTTTATATATGGTTATCCATTTATTCCAGCATCATTTTTTTACTATCCTCTTTCCACTGAATTGCTTTGGCTTCGTTGTCAAATTTAATTAAGCATATATGTGTGAATCTATTTGTGGACTTTCTTTTCTGTATCATTGATCAATTTTCTTCTCTTCACACCAGAATTCCATGTTTTGATAATGAAGCTTTATGTAGTCAGCATTGAAGTCTGGTAGCGTATGTTCTCCAAGTTGTTTTATTTTTCAGAGATGTTTTATACATTCCAGGTCCTTTGAATCTATATGTATTTTAGAACCAACTTTTCAACTTCCACAAAAAAAAAAAGCCTGATAGGATTTTGATTGGTATTTCATTGAACCTGTAGATCAACTTGGATAAAATTGACATGATATTGAATATTCCTATCTGTGAACAATGTATATTGCTCCATTTATTTAACTCTAATCTATCTCAGCACATGCCTTTGAACATAGTTAAAATAGCTATTTTAAAATAATTGTCTGCTAATTCCAACATCTGGATCATTTTTAGATTAGCCTGTGCTGATAGCCTTTCCTCTTAAATCTTGGTCACATTTTCCTATTTCTTCCTACACTTAGTAATGCTGAAATGTATCCTAGATATTAAGAGTGATACATAGTATAAGCTCTAAATTCTGTTTCTCTGAAAAATGTTGATTTCTCTTTTTAAGAAAACTGGTGAAATTGGCTAGACTCTAACTCTAAATTTTGTCTTCCCTGTCATAGGTTATAGCAGAATTTCTCTGTTTATTTCTTTGGTTCTTACCTAAGCTTCTTGAAGTCTTCCCCACACACATAATTTAGGAGGCAGTTTGAGATTTGGGCAGAGATATTTTAGAAAATTTGAGGCTAAAACCTATGGCTCTCTCTTTCTGTGATTTATTTTTCTTCCTTTTCAGTTGCTGTTTTACCTCAATCTCTGTACTCTTGTTATTCAAGCCAGTAAGACTCAGCTTACTCTCTGGAAAAAACTTTGAGTTTATTGTCCAATACTCACTAATGTTGTTTCCTTAACCCAAGTGTAGACTGCCATCCAGTGTCTGCTTACTTTTGAAGATTTTCCAATGCTTTCAAGTAGCTATTTGTATTTTGTCCAGAGATTATAGTTGTTGACTGAAAGGGTTGGTACAAGAGAAGTTATTTCTACACTAGTAGACTCTGAGCACTTTACCTTGAAACTGATAATGAAGTGAATTGCATTGGTAAAATTTGTAATATCAAAGCATATTTGAATAGCTAAGCAAATACTTCTTTGTCAAGACGTACTGCTATTTAAATGGCTATGAACTATGTTTTGCAGTGTGTTATTTGCATGAATTTTCTAAAGTGATACTGGTCTCTAGCATTGTTTTGTTGTTCTGTCCTTTATTGGTTCTAGTTTCAGGGTTATGTTCAATTCATTATCTGTAATTTTCTGACCATTTTTCTGTGGTTTGGAGCTCCATTAATAAGATCTAAGTATTTATTCCTTGAAGATTGGTTAAGGTCAACCTCTATAACCATCTAAGCTCAGCACCTATTTGTGTAGTTATTTAATAATTTCTTTTATTATTTTTTGACTGTTTATTTTTCAAGCTTTCTTCTTTTTTGTTAATTTTTGCCAATTAAATTTACCTAGAAAATTTTCTTTCTAATTAGACTTTAAAATTAATTTGTATAAAGCTGTACGGATCATTTCTATAAATTTTAAATGCTTTCATATCTGTAGTTACATAATTCTTTCTAGATATTGTTAATTTCTGCCTTTGATCCATTTATAAAAATAGTTCCTAAAGTTTTATTTGACTTTTTAAAGAAATATTGTTTTTAATATTTAACTATAATAGTATTACATTTTCCAGTTACTTTCCACTCTTTATTATTTCTGTGTCTCTACTTCCTTTTGGTTTACTTAGCTATTTTTCCACTCATTTTATATGAAAGCATATTCATTTTCTCTGTATTTCTTGTTTTTATTTTAATGTCTTTCAAACTATAATTTTTCTTCCGACTGTTACCTTTTTCATATCCTATAGGTTTTATATATAAAGAATTAATTGTTTACAAGATAACATATAATTTTTATTTTGACAGCTTTTATTTATTAAGAAATATTTGTAATTATGATTTATTAACTTGAGTAATAAATAGTTTCATTTTTCTTGTCATTATTGATATTTTCTTTTTATATAGTATATTATTAGTTTTTGTGTTTGTGCTATGTACCATTCTCCATCGGGCTTTTAGTCTTTCATCATTGAGTATGATGTTTACTATGATGTTGGTTTTTGTTTTTGGGGTTTTTTTTAAAAAATTCCTTATATCATGCTGTGAAAGATCCATTCTATTCCTACTTTTGTGAGTGTTTCTTTTTTCTGCTTTGCAACTTTACTTAGTCTGCTTCTTTTCCTCCCACCTCCTGTAATTTTGGTGACTCATAATATCTAATAATATAGGAAGGACATTATTTACAGACAAGGATGCCAATATCCAAGATGTCTTGCTCAGGGTTACAAAGCTGTTTGGTAGCAGAGCTGATAGATTTGAGTGTGAAGAAATGTACTCATTATTGTATCCCCTCCCCAGAGATGCACACCCCCCCCCCCATTCTCCTCACTTAGTCACAGAAACAGACTTCATGATGCTTGTATTAGAGAATCATCTTGGTTAGTGTGTGCTTATACAAATGATCCAGTAATCTGTAGATATGAATGTTTTTTCTTAATTACAAAAAGGGTGTTGGATTTGGAAAAATGACTTTTCTGCGTGAATTGAGATGATCGTTTTTTTAAATTTCATTCTGTTAATGTCATGTGTTACAGTGATTATTTTATATTGAAGCAACCTTGTATTTCTGGCATAAATCTCACTTGGTTATGGTATATAATTCTTTTAAAATGCTGTTAGATTTGGTTTGCTAGTTATATTGAGGGATTTTTAATCAATACTCATAAGGAATATTGGTCTGTAGTTTTCTATTCTTGTGATGTTTATACCTGGCTTTGGTATCAGGGTGATGTTGGCTTCACAGAATAAGTTATGAAGTGTTCCATCCTCTTTTACTGATTTTTTAGAAGCATTTGAGATAAAATAGTTTTAATTCTTTTATAAATATTTGACAGAATTTATCAGTAAAGGCTTCTAGTCCTGGACTTTGCTGGGAAGTTTTTGATTACTGATTTGGTCTCTTGTTTGGTCTGTTGAGGTTTTCTTCATTTTGAGTCAATTTAGGCATTTTATGTGTTTCTAGGAATTTTATCTAGAACAATTTGTTGACATATAATTGTTCTTAGTATTATCTTACAGTCCTTTTTATTTCTGTAAGTTTAATAGTAATATCCCCGTTCTCATTTCCTGTTTCCCATTTTATTTATTTCTGTCTTCTCTCTTTACTTCTTTATACGAGTCAAGTTAAATATTAGTCAACTTTCTTGATCTTTTCAAGAACTAATTTTGGTTTCATTGGTTCTTTCTATTGTTTTTCTATTCTCTATTTTTTTTTGTTTCTGTTCTAATCTTTATTATTTCCTTCTTCTACTAGCTTTGTATTTACTTTGCTCTTTTTTTTTTTTCCTCTAGTTCTTCAAGGTGTAAAGTTAGGCTGTTGGTTTGAGATCTTTCTTCTTTTGTTATTTTAAGAATTTAAATCTATAGATTTCCCAATGAGCATTGCTTTTGCCTCACCCCACACATTTTGGAATGTGCTGTTTTGGTTTTTGTTTATCTCTGTATATTTTCTGATTTCTATTGTGATTTCTACTTTGACCCATTGTTTGTTTAACTGTGTGTACATAAAAGAATGAAGAACACAGGAAATAATAAATTTGGAGGTAAATATACGTTGTTTTTCTTGTTTCTGAATTTTTAAAAAATATAAATTATTGTTTACAACAACAATAATAAATCATAAGTGGATTACCCCAAATTTGCACCCTAGAGGCCCAGAAGTAAAGATGTACTCATTTATTTCAGTCTCTACTTTCTCATAGAGATATCTGGCTATCAGTTAAAAAAAAAAAAAAAAAGATAAGGCTTCTAAAAGATAGGATAAAACAGCAATCTTCTGAGAGACAGTATCTTCAGAAATAGACCCTCTGATCTGACACAAATGTTGAAACTATCTGACAAACAATTCAAAAGATGATAGATTTAAACTGGTTATCAATAATAAGATTGAAATAGGAATGGTGTAAACATCTTAGTTAAAAGAAATATGTTCTGCCTTTTAAAGTAAGACCCAACTACATACTGTATATAATAAATCAGTTATAAATATAAAGACATGTATAGCTTAGAGGTAAAAGAATTGAAAGATATACCATAAATACACACAAACAAACCCAAATTAAAGGACATTCTACAAAATAATTAAACAGTACTCTTCAAAAGTATTGAAGAGAACAACTATGAAACATTATGGCACATTCTGGATTGGCTAACACTAAGTGGACATGAAATCTAAATGAAATGTGTGATCCGGGTTTGATTCTGGGACAGGAAAAAGCTAAAAATTAAAAAACTGCTAAAATTCGAATAAAGTTGAAGTTTAGTTACTAATACTGGACAGATATTATTTATTTGGCTTTGGCAATTTTACTCTAGTTATATAAGTTATTTGTATTAGGGGAAGCTGGGTGAAGGATATATGAGAACTCTGTACCTTTTCTGCAATATTTCAGTAAATCTAAAATTACTTCAAGGAAACAGGAAAGAAAGAAAGAAAGAAAGAAGAGAGAGAGGGAGGGAGGGAGAGGGAGAGAGAGGAGAGAGAGAGAGAAAGAAAGAAAAGAAAGAAAGAAAAGAGAGAAAGAAAGAACGAACTTCTTTCATAATAATAAACAAGTCTACTGACGGGAAAAATATTTTCTTTTTCATCAATGAAAACTTAATCCTGGCTCAGATTTCTACAGCCTTTGTAATATTGTAGGAATATTGATAGTATGATGATCTTTAAGTGTAAAATAAAATAACTCTTGATTATTTGAGTCTTTGCCTAATGAAAACCCTAGTAGTGTTTCTCTTCACGATTGCTATACTTTTTTCATTCTCATGAAAAAAGTTCCTTCAAATTTTTGTCTACTCACTAGCAACATACTGCAATCTTGAGTAAACAAAGCATATATGCTGTGATCATTGCTCCAATTTTAGTGCCCCTACTGACTTAGGAATTCTGTATTTCTATATGGAATAAGGAAGTGTTAACTCTGTGACTCTATGCATGTATACTGTCGTGTCAAATTATGGATAAAATGGGATTATTAGATTTTGAAACAGTAAGACTGAGTAGTTTTCAAATTTATCTGTACATCACATTAACCTCGGGAGAATTTTTTAAATGTGTGTTCCATGACCCCGACCCAGAGATTATTCTTCATTAAAACTGAATTGGTGCAAGAGTTTATGTATATTTAATGGTAATTTTTATAAAGACCCATCACTGACTGAGTACTAGTGTCATAAACCAAACTTCAAAAAGTAACCCTTTAATTCTTAATAATATAGCATGGCATAACAGAAAGCAGAGAGCTTTGAAATCAGGAAACCGTAAAACATATTTCTTCCATTAGTGCCTTCAGAATTTTCTAGACTTCCTAAAACTCATTTTTCTTATCTCAAAAAAATCAGGATAGTAATATATACCATTTAGTGTTATGATTGTTAGAGCAGTGTAATTATGCCATGTTCCTGACACACAGAAAATGCTCCATAAATGACAAAATCCCAGTATTTCATTCAAACACAGCCACTAATGTTATTATAACAACTTTCACCAGCCTGTTATATGCCATCACCTCAAAACAAGGTAAATACAGAATAACCCTACACATATGAGATACTTCAAAACTTTTTAGTGGATGATCATTTAAGATGATTTTTGGCTAAGAGAATAATGTAGTACAGAAGAAAGAGAATAAGTAAGAGAAGGCCTAGCTTCTGTAATTTTTCTCCCTGTGGGAAGGTACTGGTACTTTATAAAGGCGAGGAGTATGTTTTTTAAAAATAGATGTTATCATGTAATTTATGTTATAAATGGAAAGCATTACCTTATATTTCAAGCAGTAAGAATTAAGCCATGCTGTACAAAATCTTCAAGACTGTAGGGATGCTGAAAAGATACTATCTTCTCAAAGAGAAACAAATTAGGATATTGCAGTGGAAGAGATACATCAGAATATTTAAAACAAGGATAAGATTTTCTATTTATCACAATAAATTATGACCTTAAAAGTTTGAGAATCAATGATGAATTTATATTGTATGGTTTGGGAACTCTCACTGATTGTACGCTTCTGAGAGAAAGTTTTGATTTTCTTTGAGCCTCAGTTATATCCTTACTAAAATTTGTGGATTAGAGATGTACTTCATGATATTGGCCAGCTATTAATGAGAATTATTATATATTAAAATATATACAATTTGAAATGTAAATATTTTATATATTCATAAGTAAACATATACAAAATAAATATATTTAAACATGGAATACATATAGAATATATATGTATACATGGAATATTATACATATATAGTATAAAAATGTTCTTGATAGATGTATTTGCTTTAGCAGTTAATGAAATGTGCCAAACAGATATTTTTGAAGACACGAGTTTTCTTCTTCCTTTCTTTACCTCTGTTACTGTAGTCAGATGAATAGGTAAATGAAGACATGAGTTATCAACATTATAACAAGATAATTATTTATACTTGTATATTAACATATTACCTTTTCATGTACTGCCTCAATTATTTATTTAATTGAATTCTGTGTTTTATTGTACCATTGGTAAAACTACAGTATCTGCCCCCCATCCCCAAAGGCATATATAAAGAATACCAAAAAATTCCAAGAATAACCACAAAGAGATATTCATATATGCACAGAAATGATCTTTGTCTAAAGAGTTTTTAATTGAGAAGAAATGAGAATCCTTTAAAACTTGATTGCATTATAAGCACAAAAGGAATAAACCTTTCTTTTCCTGAATACTACTACTACTATTTTCTTTAAACCTGGTGACAAATTTCCAAGAGGTAATACATGATTCTTTTGAAATGGTGGAAATACTAATTAATACATACTTTCAATAGAGGGAGAGTAGAAAGCTTGAAATTTCTAATGCTCAGAAAAAAAGGGATAGGCTCTTCTATTAGTATATATATATATATATATAAACTTTTAATAATATTAAAACTTTAAATTATTTATCAAAGGAAGTTTTTGTTGTGCATTTTTCTATGTAGTCTTTCTTTCAGTGTCATGTCAAATTCATTTTTTTACTGAGACTTATAGTGATCTATTTTCAGAAAAATACTCTATTCTAGATATTTCCTGGATGTGAAGCATTTATGTGATCAGAAAACATCTTGTTTCTTAGAATAGAAATATGAAACAAATGCATTCTTCCCCTTGTACTGTTGAAACAGTAAAGGTTAGTGGTGGTTTGAAGACTCAGGGAGGTGCCATTAGATCATGGGAACTGTGCACAGGGAGATAATCCTCTTAAAATAGCAAAACTAGATATTAAATCTTTAAAATTTCACTTTCTTCTACCAAATCTGTAGGCAAAAATAAAACAAAGCAATATGAATGCATTCTACTCTCTACAATTAAAGAAATTTCAGCTATTTTATTTGTGTTGTTTAATCCTTACTTGTTTCTATAAAACAATAATTTTAACCTTATATAAGGCAATACTCTTATAAATATTAAGAATTTAATCTTGAGCTTGGGTTTTGAAAACTATTTTCTGTTTCAAATCAACTGCTTTCTTCTGTGTAAAATAATTTTCTTTCTAGAAAACTGTGAACAATTTTCCTGTTTTGATAAGTAAAATGAAATAATGAGAAAAAGAACTGATTTTACTTATATGACAGTCCTATTTTCTCTAAAAACAATTAAGCTCTTTTATATTTGATGTCAACTATTTAGATTAAACACATATCTAATGTTCACATGTTTCATGATCCCAGTGTCCACTTAATGTTTGCTGATATGTACTTACTGCCAACTAAAAATAGTTACTTCATTATATGCATCTATACCACACTTAAAAGAGACAGCCATGGTCTCAAATTGCTGAAATCCAAGGTCTAACCTATGACCACGATGAAATATACCACATTTAGAAGTGCACTGGCATAATAGATAAAAGTGGCTTAGATACATTAAAAGATCGCTCAGTAGTGCCACATGGTGAGCCACTACTTTATTATAACCTGTCTTGGAGTGGTTTTGGGTTTTAAAATAATCATGGTTCTAGGAAACATTTATTGGGGAGTTAGTATGTTGCAAGTACTGTGCTCAGTACTTTATTTGTATTATCACACTTAAGCTCCAAACAACTCTATAATATAGGAAATATTATCTCTGTTTTACAAAAGAAAGTAATTATTCTGTCTACAGTGTCATAACTAATAAGTGAGCTGGTTCCAAACCAGATCATTGGATTCTAAGGCACATGGGCTTAATAAGTCTGTATAGTGAAAATAGGCTTGGAAGAATGGTCACTGGGGAGATAATTGCTTATGATGACTGCGCTCTAAAATGGTTTTAAACATCCCACCATTGAGAAGCTCTTTGTCTTCTTTGTATATGCCACAAGAGATATAACACTATAAACTTCACTTTGCTTTTTAAATGATTGCCCAGCAAGTGGAAAGTCTTTTTTAAGAAGTCATGAGGAGGAAATGAACTAGCTCAAAATCCCTCATCAGCTTCACACAGAAGGCAAACTCTCTTTTGTACAAATGCATTTTGCTGTAAACAGTTCCATTATTAGCTTCTATCCCTTCCCAGCAGGTAAAATGTGACATGACAATAAATGTCTATTCCCCATGTAACTTCTGATGAAACAATAACACTGTTCAAAAGGCAAAAGGCCAATTATTTTCTACTTCTTAACTGTTTGAGTAGCAACTGGACAGAAATAGGTGACATGATGTCTATTATGTCTAAGGATATAATAATCATTTAACTCTTGATTGGAAAGGTTCTATTCTAGAATTTCAGACCTAGGCAGAACTACAGAGATTAAATTGCCTATCTTGCTTAACTTGTAGGTGAAGAAATTCAGGCTCAGAAAAGTTGTGCCTTTTTAGAGTCACACAGCTAATTATTGACAATTCTGGGAATAAAACACAGGTGTCTTGAGTACTTTTCTGAGGTTGACTTGAGGTACTAGTTTTTAAAATCAAATTATTATTTGTTTCTTCTCTTAATCTCAGCCAAAGTTACATTCCTTGCTGCTACCACCAAAATCTTTAATCATCCTGGAGTCCATTCTTTTTCACTTCATACACCACTTATGTGTGCCTAAATGAAAGTGTTTTAAGTATTCATCTAGATTTTGTTGTCTGTTTTTTGAAACTTAAATGTAAGGTTTTTAAAGGCAGAAACTTTATCTATGTTATTTAACCACTATTTCCAGTAAGGTGACCAAGCACGCTGGTTTCCCTGGGACTGAGTTTTCATGGATGTGGGTGTTTTAGGGCTAAAGCTGGGGATATCCTGGAAAAATGGGGATGGGTTGGTCATCCTATCAGGGCCTCTGCATATAGTTTTATGTCATGCATCTCACTCTTCCAAGGAGTATCATTAACATCAGAAATACCAGAGATTTAATTATTGCCATTGTATTCTGGATGATGACAGCAATGTAGCTTAATTTGCAGAGTTGCCGTTTGAACTGGGATGGTGCTGGTTCTATCCTCATTCAAAGGAGAGTGTATGTTGTACTGTAGGCACTCAGCAATTGTTGCCTGACACACCATTAAAATCATAAAAAGGGAATAATATTTAGTTATGGTTTATCTATGCAGTTTCTCAGTCTCAAATTTTGGGCAAAATAATTTCTTTTTGGGTAAGGAGCTGTCATATGCATCGTAAGGTCACACATACGTACACAGAACTATATATATATAACCTACATACTATGCATATATACTTATATTTTATGTATGTATAATAAAGCTAGGAATTCATGGCCATATAGGTGCCATATATGCATACACATTGTCTTAAATGCTGTTATTTCATTTTATTGTATGACTCAGGATTATCAAATAAAGCCAGTTGAGAAAAGTATATAGCAAAAAACAATCAACAAAGGTTTTCTTGGTTTCAGTAAATAGACAGCAAATCTCTTCACTATAAGAATAGAATCCTTTAAAAATGGCTTTTAGATTAATCTCAACAAAGTGACCATCACTATAATGAGTGAAGCTTGGCAGAACTATCTTTAACTCCATTCTCTACTGTGACAAACAGCAAACCCTATGCTTAGTAACTGCTTGCATTGTTGAGCTGAAATTTGTCATGTCACTTCCTATATAGTCCCTGATTGTATTTGTGGTATGGGATGGCTCTACAAAGTCTTCATAGAATTGCAGTTATCAGCTATTCATTGCTATCATAAACCACAAAATTACTATTTTTTTGTGCAATCATCCACTTCCAATAGTTCTTCCCAGACCCTTCAATGACTAGTTTAGGCATTTGGTAATTTTCTTTGGACTTCAACCTTCACTTTGTTCACAACCAGACTTCTTTTTTTCATTGTTATGAGGAATATCTTTACAAAAGCCTCTTTAATGTGTTTTTACAGAGGCTATTTTGTGGCTTTGTTAGCTCTTCCTCTTAGTCTCTTGATCAAAATTACCCCAACAAACTTGTGATGGGATATTTTGCTTCAGTTTCTCCTGGCTTACATTTTACCTCCTGGTCTATACACTCACATGATTTAGTTACTACAATATTCTTAACCCGCCTCAACTGCAAACATCTAAAATATCTTTGCCTCATCTTTCAAAAATTCCTCAAAATGCATTTGGGGAAGATACAATGTTTTATGCTTTATGACTATTCTATTCATAACTTAGAATTTGTCATAAGCCTCCATTTTTAAAGGAGGAAAGCGTTTTCTCTGAGGACCAGTAGGTTTTCCTGCACAAATGAAAAAATGATGAAGTTAATTTTTCTTTTTGCTCTCTTGTTTGCTATTTGCTTCAGATTTCTCACCCTTACTAAATAGGTCATTTATATATCATGTTAACACACCCTTCCTGTAGCCAAACAACCCCCAAGAAGCAAAAGTAAACCCTCCATAGAGAAAGGTAAGATAATAAAAAATGTAATATTATCTCTACAATTTGTTATATATAATGCCAAGCATTTACTCGCAAATTATCAATCATTAAAAAAACAAAAGCAAGAGAAAGTAAACAGACAACAGAAACAGACCTTCAGAAAAATTAGTGTTGGAGTTAAAAATTAAAAATAAATGTGACCAATATTTTCAAGAAAATAAAGAGATAAAATGTAGAAGTCTAGGAGATAAATTAAATCAATAAAATAGAATCAAGTACAAATTCTAGCATTAAAATGTAAGTTCATAGATATTAGGAATGCAAGAAATTAAGAATGTAGGCTTAGAAGGTTCAGGAAATCTGAGGATTCAAGGTTCTCAAATGAGCTTATTGGTATATCTCCAGCCCAAGTCTAACAGTCCCACTTCTTCCCTATGAGGGCCCTAAATTTCAGATAATAGAATTATTAAGGCTTAGAATTCAGCCATCATTGAATTTCTCCCACTTGTAAAATTAAATTCCTTGCCTGACATTCAACTATTTGTGACCAGGAGCTGTATATGATGAGGGACTCTTTAAATGCTGTATGTGAGGCTTTTTAAATTTTCCTGCTTTGCTTTAAAGTGTTGATTCATAGACCTAAGCTCGTAGTTTTCTCTCTTCAGTGACTCAGCCATTCCAGTTCCACTGTCCTTGTAATTAGCATTTTTTCTATACCTCTCAGTTGCCCAAGACTTGCACCAGATAGTGAATTTCATTCCACTTGCATCTCATCCCAGCTCACCACAGGTAAAAGTATGAGCAATCACACTGCCTAAGCATGCCTAAGACCATCAGTACTCCATCTACTGCTAGTGATAATGCCTTCATCTGGTAAATTATACAACTCCAGAATTGCATCCGCAAAATTTGCTTTTTAGGACAACTTCTCTCAAGTCCTTAGAGGAAGAGTCTGAGGAAGAGATTTTCAATTGTTTATTTAGGATATTCTCCCCAGGAAGAAGAATGAGAAAGGGGAGATTGAACAGGGCCCAAAAGCAAAGATAGAATGTAATCTCTGATGGAAACTAGCCTTAACCTGATCTCACTATGATGATATGAAACATAGATTGCACATGAAATTGGCCTCCCTTGAGCCAAGAGGTACAGCTGTTGGTACCAGTATGTCAGTTAATCATTGTCTGATGGTCAAAGGTGGGGATGGGGAGGTGGATAGAACTTCCCTGAGTAGGTGGTTCCAATAAGCCAAAGGTGAGTCTGCAGATAACTAAAGAAGCTGTGACCTATGGGAGTGCATGTACCAGTAAAAGTCAGCTGAGTAGCTGATAGATACAGTTATATACAGTTATATCTGTATCTATCTACCTATCTCTGTATATACAGAGAGACTGAGATTTATTATGAGAAATATTATGAGAAATTTACTCATGTAATCATGCAATTATAAAGACTAAGTACCAAGATCTATCTGTGGTCAGCAAGCTGGGCACCCAGGAAAGCCAGTGGTGTAATTTCCAGTCCAAAAGCTGGCTGGCTTGACACCCAAGAAGGGCTGATCTTTCTGTGTGTGGCAATTCATGAAAAATATGGTTTGTGCAATCCTCTGTTATGCTTCAATAAAAATATCATTTAAAAAGAATACAGCTTGACAAGTTGACAAACAATTCTATTTCATTGTTTGTTGTGCTCTGATTATTAAAAGTCACACAAGAATCTGGAAAGTTTACGTGCTGTCTAGAAAATGGGTAAGTCCTAGCCTTTTGTTCATGTCAGAGACTCTCTTTACCTCTTCTCCGTCTGCTGAATCTGGCAGCTCTTGAGTTATCTGTTAACAGTTATCCTGTGTTATCTGTTGGTCACTAATCTGTTAGAGCCACTCACAAATGGCTCTCTTCTCCCTTATCATTGCTTTCAGAGCCTCATCACTTAGTATACAATCCCAGTGACAGAGAAGAGCCATAAATAATCTCTCTAAATTCCTGTCTGTAAATAAGCTATAGGTCTCATTTTCTTTCCTGTCACCTTCTGCCATTTTCTTTCCTTTTTTCCTTCTGAGTGAAGTGACTTGCCCCTTGTAAACTGTTATTATCAAGTTCTCTTCCTCCCATCTTTCTAGGGATCCCCAAAATAAACATAATATAAATGAATGCAATTTCTCTAGGCATTTTCTATTTTCAGTCCTTCAGTCCATAGCTTACTGAAGTATTTTCAGCGAAGAAGAGAAGATTGAGGGCTAACTCTATCATGGAAAACAGGACAAAATATCTTTTTTTTTCAAATTTCCCAAAATTAATGTGAAATAAATAAATATTTTAAAATCCCACCAAAATAAAAATGACCTGCCATTATTTGAAATATGAAACACTATAGTCCATCCTTCAGTGGTTTCTGTGCAAGTGACAATTTTCTCCATGAATAGACCTAATAATCTCTTTTATAATTTGAGCCCACTCACCCTGTCACGATTGGTTGGACTCAAATTGGGGAAATCCGGTATTCTTCTTTGGTTTCATGACTAGATCGAAGTAATTTAATTTATTTTGAAGAGTTGTCTTGACTGATTTATAAACTTGGGAGCTATAGAGTGGCTATTACTAGCCTGACACTTAAAAGGAGAAGTAGAAAAATCTATTCTCATTAAAGAAAAAAAAAAGAGAAAGAGGTATATAGAAAAAAGAAAAAGTAGGCCAATACAGCTTCTAATTCTAGTCCTTTCCTGAGAGCCAGCTATGATCTGAAATGTGGTTGTCTATAGGTGCATTGGAATACTTACTATAAATCCTATCCTTTGGTTTAAATTAGCCCAATTTAAATTAGGCTAATTTAAATTAGCCTAATATTGACTGGTAACATCATTTCGTTTAGTTAGTAAGATATATATGTATATGGAACATTGTTCATAGAAAGCTACTACAAAAATGTGGTTATGGACATATATAGCTACTATTAAGATCTCCCAAATGCTAGAAATCAATTACTTGTAGGAAATAAAATGGCAAAACTTACACATAATGGATCACAGTAGCTATCAAAAAGTCTAGGAGGGTGAACCTGAGCTTCTGTATTAAGTCAAGACTCTAAGCAGAAGCCCTAGGGGGGTAGAAGCCTAGACCACGACTTCTATAACAAGTAAATGCCATATTAATAGAAAGAAGCAGCCTCTGCTTAGGCTCTCTGAATTATTGTTTATTATTATTATTCTTTATTAGGAGAAGGAGAAATATTTTCAAAGTGTCCTGATATCAGCAAGGAGAACTTACATTTCATATATTATTTTTTTGGAAGGGTACTATTATTTTATTGAAAGATCACCATATATCAGCTGTTTTGTATTCTGCTTTGTATATCAGCCTCTTCCTAGAAACTGAAAAACCCAAGAAACTAAACTTGCAAATATGAAAACCTGAATTTAGAATATGATGACTTTCTAGAATTTTCTGGGTGTTGTAAGGAGTAATGAGGAAAGTGATATGGGAGGGAGAGAGAATGAAAGTTGCTATTTATCAAGCACTTACTCTGTCAAGCGTCCAGTTAAACAACTTACATATTTCATTGTTTTTTAATATTTTATAAGTTGTCTTCTTTCTTCATCTTAGTTAGAGTCAAATATTTGGATTGCTCTTGCCTCTACTTAATATTGGCTTGGTAATATCTGATTTCCCTTCTCATATCTACAACACAACAGTGTGTGCACATGCTTTGCTCTTTCTGTAGTTCTTATTTATATGAAATATTCATCCATTTAGCACGCTTGTTCTCCAGTGGGACCTTCTAACTGAAAGCCTGGTTTTCGGATACGTTCCCTTATAAAGAATCTAAAACTTATAACCCCCCACACTAACACCAGGAGTAGAATAATTTCTGACCCAACTTACCTTGATTTACTTATGTTAAGGACACCCTCCAGGTTGCAAGGTGTTACTGGCATCTTCCCCCTCTTTCTCATCTTTTATTTGTGTGTGTGTGGTTTCTTTCTCTTAAGGGACAAAGATGAGAAAAGGCTGTTTTAGATGTATTTTTAAATAAGACAACCAGAAGTAATTTCCCAGTTAAGAACATTTAAAAATATTGGTGTATGAGAGCGTTAGGTGAGAGAAGAAAAATTTTTTTTTTTTAATATTTGACTGACTTTTCAGGAAATTAAGGCACATTTTCAGAGGATACATACTATGAGATAGAGGGAATTCAGAGAGCACTAAGGCCAGCTTTTATCCTTGAGTCAGGTAGCCTTGGTGATAAGGGAGACAGGAAACAAAACAGTACATAGGGAAGTTAGATTATAGATTTCTCAGAAAAATCCAGCTTCTTCAGTAGGTAAGTTAGGAAAAACCCACCATGTAGAGGCAAGGTGATAGTGGAGATCAGTGTCTGTTTCAGCCTTAGCTGGAGGGGAGACATAATAAAAAAAGCTACCAGGAAGAATCTCTAATCACACACCCTTAATTCATATGACCTACCTGGCTTGAAAAATCTGCTGAAAATGTATTTTAAGGTAGTCTAAGATTGGTAGTGGAAAATACCTCCAACAGAAGAAAAGGAAAATCCTTCCTAGAGCAATGCATGTTATAATCATGCAATTAAAAAAATTCACCAAACATGGGGTATTTCCAGCCTTAGAAACACTCAGAAGCAAAGGATACAGTCATCCCTCAGTATCCATGGGGGCCTAGTTCCAGGACCCTCCCACAGATGCTAAAATTGACTGGGTGCTCAAGTCCCTTATATAAAATGGCACAGTATTTGCATAGAACCTACATACACCTTCTCATCTACTTTAAATCATCTCTAGATTACTTATAATACCTAATACAATGCAAATGCTTATGCAAATAGCTGTGGGTGTGTGGTAAATTTAAGTTTTGCTTTTCGGAACTTTCTGGATTTTTTAAAAATATTTTTGATCTGCAGTTGGTTGAATCCACGGATGTGGAACCTGCAGATATAGAGGGCCGACTGTATTGTTGTCATTTGGACTATATATTATAAGAATATATGAGACAGAGGACTAGAGTAAGTGATACATTTAGGTTTCATCATTATATAATTACATGTTTTTAGGGCAAATTTTGTGCAAACATAATATTCAATCATTTTCATTCATTTCTTCTCATTTAATATTTAGCTCACTTACCAAAAATATATCTATAGAGCTATTTCTCCCACCAACAGTCTTCCTTGAGCTATGCTAAATTTGGATTATATTCATCCCTTTATGATGCATGGATTTTTTATTAAAATCTACCAAATGTTGTACATCTGCCAGTAGAAACAGACGGCCTTGAGAGGGGTGAAATACATGATCTCTAGCACCTGTTACAGCATTATACCGTAAAATAAATTATGGAAACATGTTTGAAACTATAGAAAAATCAGTATAATTTTGTAGTATGCTTTAATCTTCTATACTTTTATAGAATGAGTTGCTCATATATACCATTTTTGAAGAGAAATATATAATAGGTATATTTATGGAGAATTTTTGTCAGTTGAAGCATAATAGACAAAACATTTGCAAATGGTGATTACTTATTAGAACTCTAGAAGAAATAGGCAATGTCATCGAATCATGAATTGTTTTATACTAAAACTATGGCATTATTTTCAAAATACTGTATGCAGATTATATGAATGCCTTTTAAGAACATATATTATTAGCCACATCTAAAAATAACCTAAACTTTTGAAAGTCTAAAAAGGAAAATATACTATGAAACATTTTATTGTCAATCCCAAATCTTCTCATTGAAATACATTTCAGGAAAATTGTATATTTCTCTCTCATTTACAATGGACTTCATTTAATATTCCTCCGTACATGTCCATTTCAATGTACATAGGTTCATTTTTTCAAATCCCTAGTAATAATTCATTGATTAAGATTAACTTTTGTCAAGAACAAACAAGGGCATGTGATTGATATGATTTCCTCTGGTCTTGGATATCTACATTTCTCCATTCTTTTTCATTCTGCTTAATTTTTAGTTGAAGGAACTTATTATTTTCATATAGTTTTCCTCCTTACCACACATTTAACAAATTCAAAAAAGGATCATTTTGATACTTTTGGAAATTGAAAGTGCCTTGAATATCTTTCAAGCTGAAACTCTTTTGGATTGAGAGGTTAGCTACACTGACTTAGCAGTGCGGTCAAGCAATTGCTAAAATTTAGTAAAAACATTGAACTCATTTGATTTTAATGCTTCACTCAGAACTTGAAAAAAAAATGTTAAAGTTGCCAATGGTTTATATCACATTCACTGATTAGTTTTTTAAATGGATTATGCCACAGTTAATTTTATGTGTCAACTTGACTAGGTCAAGGGATGCCCAGGTAGTTGGTAAATATTACTTCTGGGTGTGTCTGTGAGGGTGTTTCCAGAAGAGACTAGCATTTGAATCAGTAGACTGAGTAAAGCAGATTTGCCCTCCCCATTGTTGGTGGGCATCATCTAATCTGTTGAGGGGCTGAGTAGAACAAAAATTAAAGGGAAAGGAAAATTATCTCTTATTTTCTCTGTTTTACCATTGAACTGGACATTAGTCTTTCCCCTGCCCTTAAACTGGGACTAACACCGTCAGCGTTCCCAGTTCTGATGATTTTGGACTTGAACTAGAACTTAGGCCATCAGTTCTCCTAGTTTTCAGGGCTTTGGACTCAGACTGAACTAAACTATTGGCTTTCCCAGGTCTCTGGATTGCAGACGGCAGATTGTACTTCTCAGCTCCCAGAATCCTGTGAACCAATTCTTTATAATAGCTCTTAAAATAAAGTATAAATACATGTATATGTGTATATATATGTGTGTGTGTGTGTGTGTGTGTATGTATATGTATATCTCCTATTCTGTTTCTCTGGACTGAAGAACCCTAACTAATAGACTTCAACAGACCAGATTATTCATAGCCAAAACATAGCAATATTGATCAAAATTATTTAAAATAATGGCTTATTTTCAAATAATATTTAACTTTCAAATGTATTGCTGTGCTAATAAGATAACGTTTTTTAATTTTCCAGCACATGCCCTGTTGATAATAATAAATATTATTTGAATGAATGGGTATCTAAAATATTGTATTTTTATCTGAAATTCTAGGAATTTACATTTTTTTAACATCTTTATTGGAGAATATTTGCTTTATAATGTTGTTTTAGTTTCTGCTGTATAACAAAGTGAATCAGCTATATCTATACATATATCCCCATATCCCCTCCCTTTTACATCTCCCTCCCTCCCACCCTCCCTATCCCACCCCTCTAAGTGGTCACAAAGCACTGAGCTGATCTCTCTGTGCTATGCAGCTGCATTTCTTTAAACAACTAATGAAGAGAAAAATGAAACATTTCTCTTTTTCTCCATAGAATTTCTTATCTTTTCAGCTTTTCTTGGATTATACATTCTTTAAGGTCCAGACTTTTTCTTTAATATGCAAATCTTGGATCAGTCTTTTGTCACTCAATAATTTTCTCTTTGTTCTTGTTAACACAATACAAATTTCCTTATAGAATTTATTATGAACATCATAATTAGTTCTGCTTGACTATTTTTTTGCTATGTTGTAAAGAACTAGATATCAGAGCTGGTATTATTCAGCTTTATATACTAAATATTATATAATTATGTGATGATGGCTGATTGGCTAAATCAATAGACCAATAAATGATTAGATAGTGAATAAATAAATGAAGTAAAATTCTTCCTGGAGTCGCCTTCCTATCCCCCTTCTCTGCTTATAACTCTTTGAAGGCATGAACAGTGTATCCTCTGCAAGACATGCCAAACACGGATTTGGCAGAGAAAAGTTCTCATTGCTCAGCACTCTTAAATTCCTTTTTTCCCCTAGTCTTGTTCATAGAATTTTTGTTCAGGAGAAGACATGGCATGATCATCAGGGAATCAAGTTTTACAGAGAGATGAGAAGACAGTCTTCATGCATTTGAAAGAGCTTGCTATGTTTTGAAGTGTATTATAGAAGATAAGTTTGAGAATAATGTAATGTAAATTTCTTAACAAATCAAATGTGATTCTTAGTTGAATTCGTGTATAAACTTTGTGTTTGAAAAAGATATTAGCTTCATACTGATACAGGTTTTGTATTTCTTTATATATTCTGCACTATACTTAATGCAGTACAAGAAAATCAGTATGTAAACTATTGAGTAATTGGTTAATGGAACTCTCATTTTATAATTAATTAATCAAAACAAAATACACTTCTGGGATTTGATGATGTTGTTGCTAATGAGAATCTGATTAGAAATGAGTGAGTAGTGAGGGTATTTTCTAAATCACTTATACAACTATCTTCATTATAAACTCTTTCTATACAATTTAATAGATTCTTCTTCCTAAGTTTTAAAATAGTTTTGTAAAATTAATTTCAATTTTTTTTAAAATAGGGATGCAGTTTTCTTTAAACTGAGTTATATTGACTTAGATCAGTTAAAAATGCTTCAGTGTTATGGTCTTTATTAATTTGAAAGAGGAGCTGAAGCCTCACTGATATAATGTAAAATTGAAATTTAAAAAGTATAATAATTATGATTTAACAACTTATAAATTTGTTCATGCTTCTGGATAATATGTAAAGCAGAAGTGCATTAGACCTTATGTTTTCACACATAAATGCTCTTTTAATTAAGATAATATCATCCTTTTAAAAAAGATTCTTTCCAGAACCATTCAGTTGAATAAAATTATTATTTAAAAAATTTTAAAGGGGTGGAGTCAAGATGGCGTACTAGGAGGACACGGAATTCATGTCTGCTCACAACGAGGGCACATACAAGGCACCGGTGGGGACCACGGACACCTAACTGGTTGGGAGGAACCCCCAGCGACTGGTTGTTTCAATTATAGTTTTTTTTTTCCTAATATATTTTTTATCTTTCTAATTTTATTTTGTTTTCTCTTCTTTGATATTGTACTGCTCCTTTTTTCTTTCTTTGTTCCTTTTTTTCTTTTTCTTTTTTACTGCACCACAAAACTTGCAGGATCTTGGGTCCCAGGCCAGAGGGTGGGCCTGAGCTCCTGTGGTGGGAGGTCCAAGTCCAAACTGCTGGACTAACAGAGAACCTCAGACCCCAGGGAATATCAGTTGGAGTGAGGCCTCCCAGAAGTCCTCATCTCAGCCCCAAGACCCAGCTCTGTCCAGCTGCCTGCAAATTCCAGTGCTGGATGTCTCAGGCCAAAAAAACAGTAAGACAGGAATATAGCACCACCCATCAAAAAAAAAAAAAATGACAAAAAAATTTGCTACAGTTGAAGTAGCAAGGTAAAAACCTATAAGACCAAATAAATGAAGATGAAATAGGCAATCTACGTGAAAAAGAATTCAGAGTAATGACAGTAAAGATGATCCAAAATCTCGGAAACAGAATGGAGAAAATACAAGAAACATTTAACAAGGATCTAGAAGAACTAAAGAGCAAAGAAACAGTTATGAACAACAAAATTACTGAAATTAAAAATACTCTAGAAGCAATCAATAACAAAATACCTGAGGCAGAAGGATGGATACGTGAGCTGGAAGATAAAATAGTGGAAATAACTGCCAGGGAGCTGAATAAAGGAAAAAGAATGAAAAGAATTGAGGACAGTCTCTGAGACCACTGGGACAACATTAAATACACCAACATTCAAATTATAGGGGTCCCAGAAGAAGAAGAGAAAAAGAAAGGGTCTAAGAAAATATTTGAAGAGATTATAGTTGAAAACTTCCCTAACATGGGAAAGGAAATAGACAATCAAGTCCAGGAAGCAGAGAGAGTACCATACAGGACAAACCCAAAGAGAAACACACCAAGACACATATTATCAAACTATCAAAAACTAAATACAAAGAAAAAATATTGAAAGCAGCAAGGGAAAAGCAACAAATAACATACAAGGGATTCCCCATAAGGTTAACTGCTGATTTTTCAGCAGAAACTCTGCAAGCCATAATGGAGTGGCAGGACATATTTAAAGTGATGAAATGGAAAAACCTACAAGCAAGATTACTCTACCCAGCAAGGATCTCATTCAGATTTGACAGAGAAATTAAAAGCTCTACAGATAAGCAAAAGTTAAGAGAATTCAGCACCACCAAACCAGCTTTACAACAAAACTCCTAAAGGAACTTCTCTAGGCAGGAAACACAAGAGAAGGAAAAGACCTACAATAACAAACCCAAAACAATTAAGAAAATGGGAATAGAAACATACATATCAATAATTACCTTAATTGTAAATGAATTAAATGCTCCAAGCAAAGACACAGACTAGCTGAATGGATACAACAACAAGACCCGTACATATACTGTCTACAAGAGACCCACTTCAGACCTAGGGACACACACAGACTGAAAGTGAGGGGATGGAAAAAGATATTCCATGCAAATGGAAATCAAAAGAAAGCTGAAGTAGCAATTCTCATATCAGACAAAATAGACTTTAAAGACTATTACAAGAGACAAAGAGGGACACTACATAATGATCAAGGGATTAATCCAAGAAGAAGATATAACAATTGTAAATATTTATGCACCCAACATAGGAGCACCTCAATACATAAGGCAAATGCTAGCAGCCATAAAATGGAAAATCAACAGTAACTCAATCATTAGGTAGGGGACTTTAACACCCCACTTTCACCAATGGACAGATCATCCAAAATGAAAATAAAAAGGGAAACACAAGCTTTAAATGACACATTAAACGAGATGGACTTAATTGATATTTATAGGACATTCCATCCAAAAAAAAAACAGAATACACTTTCTTCTCAAGTGCTCATGGAACATTCTCCAGGATAGACCATACCTTGGGTCACAAATCAAGCCTTGGTAAATTTAAGAAAATTGAATCATATCAAGTATCTTTTCCAACCACAATGCTGTGAGACTAGATATCAATTACAGGGAAAAAAACTGTAAAACATACAAACACATGGAGACTAAACAATACACTACTTAATAACCAAGAGATCACTGAAGAAATCAAAGAGGAAATCAAAAAATTCCTAGAAACAAATGACAATGAAAACATGATGATCTAAAAGCTATGGGATGCAGCAAAAGCAGTTCTAAGAGGGAAGTTTATAGCAGTACAATCCTATGTCAAGAAACAAGAAAAGTCCTAATAAACAACCCTAACTTACACCTAAAGCAATTAGAGAAGAACGAAAAAATCCCCAAAGTTAGCAGAAGGAAAGAAATCAAAAAGATCAGATCAGAAATAAATGAAAAAGAAATGAGAGAAACAGTAGCAAAGATCAATAAAACTAAAAGGTGGTTCTTTGAGAAGATAAACAAAATTGGTAAGCCATTAGCCAGACTCATCAAGAAAAAAAGGGAGAAGACTCAAACAAATAGAATTAAAAATGAAAAGGAGAAGTAACAACTGACACTGCAAAAGTACAAAGGATCATGAGAGATTACTACAAGCAACTATATGCCAGTAAAATGGACAACCTGGAAGAAATGGACATATACCTAGAAAAGCACAACCTTCTGAGACTGAACCAGGAAGAAATAGAAAATAGAAACAGACCAATCACAAGCACTGAAATTGAAACTGTCATTTAAAATCTTCCAACAAACCAAAGCCCAGGACCAGATAGCTTCACAGGTGAACTCTATCAAACATTTAGAGAAGAGTTAATACCTATCCTTTTCAAACTCTTCCAAAATATAGCAGAGGGAGGAACACTCCCAAACTCATTCTACAAGACCACCTTCACCCTGATACCAAATCCAGACAAAGATGTCGTAAAAAAAGAAAACTACAGGCCAATATCTCTGATGAACATAGATGCAAAAATCCTCAACAAAATACTAGCAAACAGAATCCAACAGCACATTAAAAGGATCATACACCATGATCAAGTGGGGTTTATCTCAGGAATGCAAGGATTCTTCAATATATACAAGTCAATGTGATAAACAAATTGAAGAAGAAAAACCATATGATCATCTCAATAGATGCAGAAAAAGCTTTTCACAAAATCCAATACCCATTTATGATAAAACCTCTCCAGAATATAGGCATAGAGGGAACCTAGCTCAACATATTAAAGGCCAAATATGACAAACCGACAGCCAACATTGTTCTCAATGGTGAAAAAGTGAAACCGTTTCCACTAAGAACAGGAACAAGACAAGGTTGCCCACTCTCACCACTGTTATTCAACGTAGTTTTGGAAGTTTTAGCCACAGGAATCAGAGAAGAAAAAGAAATAAAAGGAATCCAAATTGGAAAAGAAAAAGTAAAGCCGTTACTGTTTGCAGATGACATGATACTATACATAGAGAATCCTAAAGATGCTACCAGAAACTGCTAGAGCTAATCATTGAATTTGGCAGAGTAGCAGGATACAAAATTAATGCACAGAAATCTCTTGCATTCCTATACACTAATGATGAAAAATCTGAAAGGGAAATTAAGGAAACACTCCCATTTACCACTGCAACAAAAAGAATAAAATACCTAGGAATAAACCTACCTTAGGAGACAAAAGACCTGTATGCAGAAAACTCTAAGACAGTGATGAAAGAAATTTAAGATAATACAAACAGATGGAGAGATATACCATGTTCTTGGATTGGAAGAATCAACATTGTGAAAATGACTATACTACCCAAAGCAATCTGCAGATTCAATGCAATCTCTATCAAACTACGAATGGCATTTTTCACAGAACTAGAACAAAAAATTTTACAATTTGTATGGAAACACAAAAGACCCCAAATAGCCAAAGCAATCTTGAGAAAGAAAAACGGAGCTGGAGGAATCAGGCTCCCAGACTTCAGACTATACTTCAAAGCTACAGTAGTCAAGACAGTATGGTACTGGCACAAAATCAGAAATATAGATCCATGGAAAAGGATAGAAAGCCCAGAGATAAATCCATGCACATATTGTAACCTTATCTTTGATAAAGGTGTCAAGAGTTTACAGTGGAGAAAAGACAGCCTCTTCAATAAGTGGTGCTGGGAAAACTGTACAGCTACATGTAAAAGACTGAAATTGGAACACTCCCTAACATCATACACAAAAATAAACTCAAAATGGATTAAATACCTAAATGTAGGACCAGACACTATAAAACTCTTAGAGGAAAACAGAGGCAGGACAGTCTATGACATAAATCTCAGCAAGATCATTTTTGCCCCACCTTCTAGAGAAATGGAAATAAGAACAAAACTAAACAAATGGGACCTAGTGAAACTTAAAAGCTTTTGCACAGCAAAGGAAACCATAAAAAAGATGAAAAGACAACCCTCTGCATGGGAGAAAATATTTGCAAATGAAACAACTGACAAAGGGTTAATCTCCAAAATATACAAACAGCTCATGCAGCTCAATATCAAAAAAACCCCAAAAAAACCCAATCCAAACATAGGCAGATCTAAATAGACATTTCTCCAAAGAAGATATATAGATTGCCAACAAACACATGAAAGGATGCTCAACATCACTAATCATTAGAGAATTGCAAATCAAAACTACAATGAGGTATCACCTCACATCGGTCAGAATGGCCATCATCAAAAAATCTACAAGCAGTAAATGCTGGAGAGGGTGTGGAGCAAAGGAAACCCTCTTGCACTGTGGATGGGAATGTAAATTGGTATAGCCACTATGGAGAACAGTATGGAGATTCCTTAAACAACTAAAAATACAACTCCCATATGACCCAGCAATCCCACTGCTGGGCATATACCCTGAGAAATCCATAATTCAAAGAGTCATGTACCACAATGTTCATTGCAGCTTTATTTCTAATAGCCAGGACATGGAAGCAACCTAAGTGTCCATCGACAGATGAGTGGATAAAGAAGATGTGGTACATATATACAATGGAGTATTACTGAGCCATAAAAAGAAATGAAATTGAGTTATTTGTAGTCAGGTGGATGAACCTAGAGTCTGTCATACAGAGTGAAGTAAGTCAGAAAGAGAAAAACAAATACTGTATGCTAACACATATATATGGAATCTAAGAAAAAAATGGTTCTGATGAGCCTACGAGCAGGACAGTAATAAAGACACAGACATAGAGAATGCACTTGAGGACATGGGGAGGGGGAAGGGTAAGCTAGGACGAAGTAAGAGTAGCATTGACATATATACACTACCAAGTGTAAAATTGATAGCTAGTGGGAAGCAGCTTCATCGCACAGGGAGATCAGCTCGGTGCTTTGCGACCCCTAGAAGGGTGGGATAAGGAGAGTGGCAGGGAGATGCAACAGGGAGGGGATATGGGGATATATGTATGCATATAGCTGATTCACTTTGCTATACAGCAGAAACTAACACAGCACTGTAAAGCAATTATACTCCAATAAAGATGTTAAAAAATGTATTTTAATAGCACTAACTGAAGGTCAACAGTTCCTCATAGTTATAAATGTTAAGGCAAGCTTCGAGTTTATGTTTTCCCTCTGGTAATGGAACCAGGGCAAATGAGACACAAATTTGTAAATGTGCAATTTGCATTTTGAAACAAGTCAGCAGTACTCATTCCATTATACAAAATGCATAATTACTAAATTTTAGAAATTTTCTTCAAATTCTGCTGAAATCGAGCAAAATAAAATGAAAAGCAAGCAATTAGTCTATGTCATACAAAAAATAAAAATAAAAAATCAGATATTTGCTCTCTCTCTATACCAGTTAAATAGTAATCAAAGTTAAGTAATTTATGGAAGGAATTCTCACTACAGTTTTATTTCCTTTGTGTTTTAGTACCACTAAATTAACTGACTATTTAGAGAAGTAGTATTAACAAATGAAGTCCTTTCTTACTTTTAAAATACATTAGTGAGAAAGATAACACTTCAAATGTTAGTGTAGAATTAACTAACTTATGATTATTAAAGAGAAAGAATTGAAATAGAAAGTCTTAGAACAGTCAGTGGAAGCATTCCAAGGAAGCTAGTGTGCATATTTTTGGCCTATTTCATTCCAATTTTTTTCTCTAACTTTGTCTTAAATACATTTGTTTCTCAAGATGCTACTAGAGAAAAATATTTCTGTCAAAAATATTTGTTAAAGTGTAAATTATATCTCTTCTAAAGGTACACAATTCACATTAATAAGACACAGAAATTGTGAATTGAAAATGTATTAAATATTTTTCATCATGTTACATACACAGAACCAATTTAACACCCACCTTTTAAGAAGAGCTAAAGTTAATTCAATTAAATACAGTTAGAAAAAAATGGTGGTTTTTTTACTGAAACTTTTATAATTAACTCTACAAGGTTTTTTGAAAATTTAACATTTCACATCTAGGTTTGATGTTTAACAAAAAATTAATATTCTTTGAATTTAATAAATTATTTATACATTCAATTTTTAAAGAATATTTTTCCACAGGGTGGGTAGGCCATTATTTAAGTAGTATTCTTTTATTAGTGAATATATTTCTTCAAAATTTTTATTACATGTAACACATTGATGGAGATCTTAATGATTATAGCTTTTTTCACCACTTGCAATTAATTACTTTTCAGAATATCCAAAGTAGAATTATTGTGTGAAAATTACGAAATTTTGACATTAAATGTACTAATTTTCCAAGTGTTTTTCAAAATAATGTGTTTATTCTGTCACAGCAAGGAATAATAATGCTTGTCTTGCAACATTCTTAGTTATATAAAGATTTTTATTTTGTTTTAATTGTGCTTTTTTTCAAACATGAAATATATATATGTATATAAAGTCAACTTCAGTTAACATATTCTAAGTTTTTGGCTTAAATATTTTTTTCCAAGTTGATTAAAGAATTGTCAAAGAATATTTCTATTTTTAAGATGACACTGAGGATTTTTTGACAAATTATTGAGGTTTCCTGTTTATTTTAAATTACCTATTTACATCCTTTATTTTTTTATAACATTTTCTTTTTAGTTAGGTATTTTAATATGCTGTATCTTTTTAGTTAGGTATTTTAATATGCTGTATGCTAATGCTAATCCTATATCATTGTGTGTTTAAAATATATTTTCAACTCTGTCTTACCTTTTTCCTTTTTTCTGCATAAAAGATGTAATTATAATATAATCAATATATTAATAATTCATTATATATTGTGCTTTCTACATCTTACTTTATATATTCCATATTTTCTTCATAAAAGTTTAAATTTTATAAATTTTGCCTATCTTACTAGCTGATATTAATTTATGTTTATTTTACAAAGTAGGAATCCTTACTTATGCTTTTTTTAAGTGGAGGAGAGGCAGTCATGTGAGCCCAGTCTCTGCACCCCTGCATGGTCACATAAGAATGTGCTTTGGGAGAGGAAAATTTCTTTACGAGGAAATAAAGAACCCTCATAGCCTGTGCTGGGCATATGGATTTAAAGTGTGCTTTTTTGTTCTCCTTACATGTGTGCGTCATATGGTACCTGGTCAATCCCACTGCTATAACTGTTTCCCGTGGGGAGAGGGGCATGCAAACCCCTCTTTGCTGGGCTGTGGGAGGAGACCCTCTGGCCATGGGGGACAAACACCCACTGTTGCTGATCTTATTCTGTCTCTGTGTGAGTAAGCCACTGTTCCATCCAGTGCCTGTGTGAGTTATATCTTTCTTGGAGACCTGATGCCTGCAAACCATGTAGTGGGTTGCCATCTGGGACTACTGTTCTTGGTGTAGACTTATTATGCTATTTGCTGTGATCCATGCTATGGGACTCCTCCCATGGAGGTAGTAATAGGTGCCACTTGCTGGACAATATTCATTGATTCAAATGCTGTTTTAGTAAATCAGCTGTCTCTTCATTTATCTGTACTATTTCCAATAATGTCTACTAAGTTTCTTTAGAGCTCTTAGCCTGTATCGAGACTTTCCATTCTATTCCATTGCTGTATTTGTTTATTTTCACAGCATTAATAATAACAGTCTTAATTTCTATCACTTTTAAGAGTATTGTTACTTTATAGGAAGAGTTTTCTCATCTTAATCCAGCACCAAATCTAGACTAACGTAGGTGTAGAGACATGGGCAAGGGAGGGATGTTGACTAACTTTTTACTATTGAAAAAGATTAATAGTTAATTTACTATTTTTGGTTTCTTGCTGGGGCTATGGCTATCATAAATAGAGGTTATATATAAATTACAAAGAGATGCATTTTGTATTCGTATTAATTACAAAACTGTACCCCCATCCTCTTTTTCACTCCTGAAAGACAGATTTTAAAAATCTGCTCCGTCCTCTGAAGTGAGACAGTTCTGTTGCATGTTGCAAAGACTTGGTGCACAATCTTCTTGGAGGCTTTGTTCCTTTCTCTTCCATATCTCTTCTCCAATTCATTATGCTACTCTGGCTATATGGGGTTGGGTGTGAAGAAGCAGGGAACATGGGGGTGTCTGGGATGGAACAACTCTTACTTGACCAAAGTACTTGTAACCTAGTACTGCCTTCCTCTGGATTGATACATGGTCAGATGCTACACTGTTCTCTTATTGAGGTACATTTTGTGGGGTTTTCAAATTCACAGTACAGGGACAATTGATTCTCCACAGTCTCTGCACCTTTCTACAGAGTCACATTTGTCTAGCTAGGAAACCTTAGGTGAGAGACTTGGAAGATACTTGAGTCCAGTTATTATTCATGGGTTTGGTTGACCATCTGGCAGATAAATTTAGACTGCTTTCCACTGTGGGTCTGAAAGCACAGTGTGCTTCCATTACAGCATTCTGAAACAGCTTTCTTAGTGGCTGAAGCCAGGTTGGGTGAGGGGGAGGGCAATCTTTTTTCTGCCTGACAACTGTCCTGCTGTCTGTTAGTATTTATTTTAAATAAGCACTTAACTTGGCTTGTGATCATGACAAAGAGCACCAACATTCCAAGCTATGTGGATACTGGAGAGTAGAAGAAGGATTAAATGGCACTCTAGCAACTCGCTTCAAGGAAATACTCTTTATATCTCCCCCAATCATGTCTTCCGCTTCACTCTCATGTTCTTTGTGCTGTCCAACTTAGCTGTCACTAGCCACACGTAGCTACTTAGCACTTGAAATACAGCATGTGTGACTGAAAAACAGAATTTTAAATTGTCTTTTATTTAAAATAATTAAAATTAAATTTTCCACAGTTATGGTGGCTACTATAATAGAAAGGAAAGTTGTAGAGTTCTGTTTGGGTTAGAGGACTCAAATTCCATTTGCATGATGTGACTAAATTGTCTTACACTTTGTCTTGCTTTAGAAAGTGAGAGTACTTAAAAAATAGTGTCTTCAGCTTTGGCGCTCCAGGTGAAATTTTAACTGGTACATGTTCCTACTAATATTCTTTCCCACATATTATTAAATTACTTTCTGGATCTGTTGAGATAATTATATAACTTTTTCTCTGTTTTTAACTTAATGGGTTGTTAAATATGGATAAATTTCCTAAAGTGAACAAGACTTGGATTCAACGGACAAACACTCCTTATTAATGATTCAGTATTTTAATACACTGCTAAATGTGATTTGTTGAAGATTTTTGCATATATGTTCATGAGCAAAAATAATTTATTTTCTTGTACTCTCCTTGACCACTTTTTAAAAAATTTTTATTTTATACTGGAGTATAGTTGATTTAACAATGTTGTGTTAGTTTCAGATGTACAGCAAAGTGATTCAGTTATACATATACATGTATCTATTCTTTTTCAAATTCTTTTCCCATTTAGGTTGTTACATAATATTAAGCAGAGTTCCCTATGCTATACTGTAGGTCCTTGTTGGTTATCTGTTTTAAATATAGCAGTGTATACATGTCAATCCCAAACTCCCAATCTATCCCTCCCTCTCACCCTTCCCCCCTGGTAACCATAAATAAGTTCTCTAAGTCTGTAAGTCTGTTTCTCTTTTGTAAATAAGTTCATTTGCATCATTTTTTTAGATTCCATGTACAAGCAATATCATATGGTATTTGTCTTTCTGTGTCTGACTTAACTTCACCTAGTATGATAATCTCCACGTCCATCCGTGTTGTTGCAAATGGCATTATTAATTCTTTACAATGGCTGAGTAATATTCCATTGTATATATGTACCACATCTTCTTTATTCATTCATCCTTGACCACTTTGGAATTAAGAGTATAATAGCATCATTAAATTGGTTGGAAAAAAATGTGCATTATTTCCTCCTTAAAGATTTGATAAAAAACATGTGGTTCTGATTTCTATTTGGCAGGAAGAGGTTTAAATACTTGTTTGACTACTCTATTTAGTGATTGTTCTTCGTTTAGTTTTTTACATTTCTTTGACAATTCTATCAAATTCTATTTTTTAAGAAAACTATTCATTGGCATTAAATCATCTGTATTTTTCTTTTGATTCTTCCACTTATATGATTCAGGTGTGCCTCTAGTTACAGTCACATCACTGTCAATAATGATAATGCTTTGATATTGCAGTGACTTTGAATTACAGAACTTCTGTGATGTCTAAGATACACTTGATAAAAAATGTTATCCTTATTTCTTATACCCCATCTCCTTTTGTTTAACAGTGATTGAACATCATTTATATTAAAACTTGCACTGAAAAATAAACAAGTAACAATAGGAGGCCCTTTGAGTGACAGCCTAAAAGTTCTTTTGAAACCCTAAACTATAAGTTTTAGTTTAGAAAATGGACACTAACCAAAAGGCCATGAGACAGAATTTATGAAGTTTAAGTACTGCTTAGGGACAATCACATCTCTCATATTCCTTATTCTACTGTTTCATCCTTTACGTTTAGATCATATCAGTACTCTCTAAAACTGCTGTATTTGTCATTCTACTAGAACTTAAACCCCATGGTGTATTATGCTCTAAATTGTATATCCTTATGTTTGTATAGGTTTTAGTTATCTAAAATTATTTCTTCTGTCATTTTTTCTTTTGCCTATAATATATTTAACAAAGATAGAATTTATTAGGGAAACTAGTATTATATATGATAGTCTTTTTACTCAGGCCTGAAAAGAAAAATAATATACAGACTCTTCTCTCATTAATCTTCTGACCATTATTTTAATAGTATTACTTACCATGTGAAATTGTTTAATCAATATTCTCACACTGTCTAGAATTTTCTCATTTTGAAATTTGGAGGTATTGTTCTTAGTACAACTTCCTCAGTTGTCATGCTCAAAGTATATATTTTCATGTTTAGATAGGCATATGTACACACATACATATGTGCGTCTTCTAATTTTTTGTAATTTAGTAATCCTTGTTGGTTTTAATAAAGTTAAAATTTGGTTATTTGCAATTAGAAAGTAAATATTTTATATATTAAGGTCGCTTCTCAATTTTTCTATGCCATGAATGTAAGATAGCTGATATATTAAACCAGTGCACATTAGCAAAAAAGAAAAAAGTTTTAAAATACTGTAAATAATGGCCTTATATTAGATTTTAAGGTCCTTATAAAGTCTGTATGGACTCTGTATCAGAGAATGTCCTTCAGTCCAGAAACAGCAAAAAGAACATGTGCAGAAGGAAATAAAGATCACATTCCCAGCTTCCTGCTTATTGTTTCAGTAATTCCTGATACTTGTACAGTTCTTATGTAGGGTTCTGTGAGACACCACTGTAGTGTTATTATAATTGCTTATTTGCTGGAGCTAATTGCACTTGGTTTCTTCCCTGGCACCAAAACTTCCCAACTAAAACAATCCACCACCAAAATAAAAGTAGAATTAAAACTAATAGTTCCAGCAGTGTGGAATATTGGTTATAGGAATTAAATGACAGTACTACTTCGTTTCTAATTTCCCAACTTTTTAAGAAGATATATGGGACTATAGCTAATGAAGAAAAATGCTAAACTATTTTATATATATATATATATATATATATATATATATATATATATGTATATATATGATGTGTCATATATTTAAAGTAATTGTAGAAATATTGAAGCAATGCATATGGGAGGCCAGTATGAAGCAATATTTAAAAGGCACTATTATAGAAATAGGGGCTCTTTTTTCTTATGAATTTGATGCAGGACAAGAATTTCCAGAAAGCAGTTTCTCATGATTCAGATTGCATAAGATTGAGTCACAGAAAATGTCATGTCTCTGAATAATATTTTGTGGTTTCTCAGCAAAAGACCTTTGAAGAATCAGAAACATGCATATTTCTCCATTGGGGACCCACAAAATGCTTTCACTGCAGACTCACTGGCATAAAAAAAAATGCTGTCCTCAGGAATCTATAACTTCTCCACAATACAGGTGGGAAATGATGAAATAAGTCTCTGAATGATGAAACGCCTGAGTAGCCAACACTCTAAACACCAACAGGCAGAGAAATGTATGTTTCACAATGATTCAGATAATAAGTGCTTGCTTTGTGTTTACTAAGTTCTTTAGATACAGTCATGTTTGCAATCACATATCAACCATTTGAGACTAGGAATTGTTATCACCGCTGAGAATCAAGATTGTAATAAGTGATTGGTTCAGAATCACCTAGTCTGACAAAGTAAGACCCAGGATTTGAATCTAGGAGGTCTGGCTCCAGAGGGTGGTCACCCCATATGCTTCTGCTCTTTGCTATGCCAAGAATAGACAGGTGAATAGCACAAGTAAGCATGAAGCATAGTCTCCGGGGACTTCCCTGGTTGCACAGTGATTAAGAATCCACCTGCCAATGCAGGAGACACGGGTTCGAGCCCTGATTTGGGAAGATCCCACGTGCCGCGGAGCAACTAAGCCCATGCGCCACAGCTACTGAGCCCGCGCGCTATAGCTACTGAAGCCTATGCGCCTAGAGCCCGTGCTCTGTAACAAGAGAAACCACCGTGCATGGCAACCAAGAGTAGCTCACGCTCTCCACAACTAGAGAAAAGCCCACGCGCAGCAAAGACCCAACACAGCCAAAGAATTAAATAAAATTAAGAAAAAAAAAGAATAGTCTTCAAAGGATGTGTATGTTCTCTAATTTTGTTGTACTCATGCAGTTTTGTCTTTTACCTCCATGAGACACAATGCCATGACAGATAAGGCACTCAAACTTGCAATTACATATGCTCTATAATTTGATATATTCCTTTCATAAATACTTGTTGAGCACCTCATCAAAAGCTAATCACCCAGCAGGACACAACAAGGTATAAAACAGAAGGTATTCCTGAAGCTTCTAAGGAAAATAGGGTGAGATAGTTAATGCTGAATTGTAGAATCAAGCATCCATTAAAAGGCAGAGACAATAACTGCTAGAACCACAGATGTGAGGGACAATCACTCAACCAGACTGGTCAGCCAGGGTTTCTGCAAGGAACTGGGATTTTACCTGACATGTAAAGTAATTGCCTCTGTCTCTGTCTCACAAACGGGAAGCCCTTGTGAAGCAGCCACCAAGCCACCAAATTCTTCATCCACAAATACCCTATGACTCTCCGAACCTACAGATCAGCAAAAGTTCAAGTTCTAGAATTAAGTATTTGACTTCCTTTAATAGAGTTGAATGACCCTCTGACCTGAATTCTCCCCTTTCAGTTATGTTACGTGCTTCTTTAGGCCATAATTGAACTTGATATAGTTTACACAGCGTCTTAGTTTGGCACTGCTGACTTTTATGATTCTTTTTTTTCCCTTTAGCAATAATTATCTTAAATAACTTCCTAAACATGTTCTAAAACTTACACAATTAGTTGAAGATGCTAATTTACTATCCAGCAATGTATGATTCAAAGTCTTATTTCCTTTCCCCAACATCATGTTGCCTTTTTGCATTGGACATAAGGTGTCATGCTATCTCAGATTTATATGTATAACACCTAGGGACTACCTTTATTTTTAATTTTTTAAGGTACCTGGTTCCCACTGTTAAAGCTTAGTCCAAAAGGATATGAGAATAGAAGTCATCTAAGCTTTCTAATTCTTTTTGTGTTTTTAAGTGTTATTCTAAGTGTTATTCTACAATATAAGAGCAGTATGTGTTAATGTTAGCATTTAAGTGTTATTCTACAATATAAGAGCAGTATGTGTTAGGGATAGCTTCCATAAAAGCATCAGTTGTGAACTTTTCCAGGAATATAACCGATAGATTATCAATGAAGGAAAATCAAATATTAAGTGATCAGAAAAATTGAGTATGAACTCCTGAAATCACTGGAAAGTTCATGAAATTTTCAGTCCAAGACCTGATCCAAATTGACTGACATCCTTTATATTCTATTATATAATTAAAGAGAATGTAATCTATGAGATATTCCTTTAAGTTTTCGTATTTTTTCTTCTAAGATAAGAGAGCCTTTTTGTGAACTGTTGGGCTCTTTAGATGAGGCTCTGGAATAAATCAAAATGCAATCAAATAAATGATGACTATTCTCTTAAATTATGCAGAATCTTAACAGTAACAATATATGGGGACAGCACTTACATGGCAAAGGTCGTTGCCAGACATTAAGTGCTCTGAGTCAGTTATCCATACTCTCTTCCACCTGTGCCTACTTTAGATCAGAACGATGTTAAGTGCGCATCCAACTTTGATGCTCACCTTTGTGACCATTTGAGTTACCTAGAGGAGAAAATGTTAGCAGTCCTACATTTTAACTATATTTTACCTTTATCATCTTTATTAAGTTTGAAATCCTCATTTCTAAGTGAGCTGGAGGCCCCTTGTCTCTTGAAAACCTAGTTAAAGTGAACATAAGCTCCCAATTCTCAGACTTGGGCCATCTCCCCTGGCTCCACTTTCCTTCCTACCCCTTCCTTGTTTCCTCCTTATTCTCAGATTGCTGTGGGTCCAGATCATTTTTTCCTTTTCTATTCAATGGAGAAAGAAAGGGAGAGGGAGACTCTGCTCAGCTCCTATCTTCATAATTGCATATTGAACATAGTAATTGGTTCAACAGAATAAATGTGTATTTGGAACCACATCTTTGAATGGCAGGTATGATTAAAAATTCTGCCAATCACACAAAAGTGCCAAGGGTGTAGGTTAAAGGCAACTCAAGTCCTTATAAAGTCTTTGTGTGTTTGTTAAGTGTCTTTGAAAATGTGTGTGCTTTTGTGTGTGAAAGTACACATCAAAGGTCACGCCTCTAGCAACCATAAAGTACATACCTTTTGGGGAACCTGAGGCAAGGGTGTGTTAAATAGTGAGATTAAAAACCTCATGTGGTAGCAGTTCCTAACCTTCCTTTTCTGAGATTACTTTTGACAGAAAGTGAACTTACTGTCTATGCTTGCTGATATATACTAGTATGGAGTAGTTTGGGGGAAAAAAAAGCCAGTTAGAAGAATTAGCAGATGGCTGCTGAGTTAATTAAGTTAGATCTTCTTGGATTGGGCATAGGAACATTGTTGTACCTTGAAGTGGTGATATTCAAAGTACAGTGTCTAATTCCAGAGGTACAGGGAAAAAAAATACTAGAACTTGTATTTTCCTTTATTTTATCTCATCAGTTTAGATCTACTTCTATTTATGAAGTATTAGTACAGTTGTGTGGACATAAAATTGATAAGTAGAGAACACATGTGTATTAGGGAAATGTGCTTAATTTTATCATTATTATTATTATTACCATAAAGTAGGCTATAAGAGAAAAAAATTAGTTACTGGTTGAAAGGTGTTCTGCAGTACTAAGCATAAATGGAGGTCCTTACCCACCTTTGAAACTCCTAAATTGTTCTTGATGTGTCTTGTCAACTTGACGTGAACAGTAGATTATCTGCTTTGTAGGAGGGAAAGCAAAAAGCATGAGTGACTTGCTATTCCCAGTGAAAGTACAAACGTTATTTCTGTAGATGCTTCCACTTAACATTCTGTCTTAAAAAAGTGATTCTTGTTTACTTCATGCAAAATTTATGTTAATATGTACACACACACAAATGAAAGTTTGTTTCACAAAAAAGCAATGGCTATGGTACAAATACTCAGTAAATATCTATGTTGTAAACTAGCAAGTCCATTTTTATGTAAAGTACCTTTTATAAGCTAAACTTTTGTGAGTTAAGAATTGCAGAGAAAATTCCACTATATGTTGTAGTGAAAAATTGTATTGTACAGTCCTTTTTAATATAGTTTACTTTTGAAAAGTCCTTTGACTTGTTTGAAACACTTAATAAATGAGTCTTTAGAATTTTTTATAATAAATATTATGCTTCACATTTGTGCTTCTACTTTTATACTTCTCAGTGACATTTAATACTGCATGTCACTGTTTTAAAGATTTTTAACTGCAGCCAAAAAAGTTATTTTTTTGAATTTTAATATATTAGAATTGTTTCCAAAATACTATTTATTAATAATTCATTGTGATAAGCATTATAGATGAATCATATTCAAATCTCAGAAGAGGTTAGATAAAGATATTGAGATAATTATGCCCACTATGTATCTAGTAAATCAGTTTTTTAAAACTTCTGTAATGAAATTGAAAATTTCCCTACTGTGTTATGACAACATTTAAAAAACATTTAACTACATTTTTTTTACAAAGCATAAAAAGGTGAACTATGGTAGATAAATAGTTTAGATAACATCTGAATTAAAGAACGATAGACTTCACATCAAAACCAAACATATGTATTCACTTAATGTCCTGAGAAATTTCTAGTTATTTTAAATTTTATTGCATAAGCAGATTTCCTTACCAGTTTTACTAATGGCAATGTGTTGCTAATGAAGATTCTCCCTGCATAAAAATACTCCCTGGGACTATTTTAGAAAATTACATTTTTCTCCCATGCTATTAAGGTACAGGTCTAGTTCCACTTTTAAGAATTCCAAATATGTAAAAATCTTCTGAATAAATTCAGAAGGTTTAATACGATTAGACATACCAGGTAAATGACTAATTGTACTTATCCTTAAAAGTGTTATTCAGGAACTTCCCTGGTGGCACAGTGGTTGAGAGTCCGCCTGCCGATGCAGGGGACACGGGTTCGTGCCCCGGTCCGGGAAGATCCCACATGCCGCTTGAGCGGCTGGGCCCTTGGGCCATGGCCGCTGAGCTTGCGCGTCCGGAGCCTGTGCTCCGCAACGGGAGAGGCCACAACAGTGAGAGGCCCGCGTACCGAAAAGAAAAAAAAACGTTATTCAGCTAGCAACATCTTTCCGTTCTTTTTGTTTTCTTTTTTAATAAAAATTTAATTCTTACAGACTTTTCAGAAATATAGCCATTGGAAAATGGGGAGTATACCTGAATCAATAATAAATTAAATTACTATTCTAATGCACCTAATCATATCCTAGAGGCCTAAAACTATTGATGCTGTTTTCACAAAAATCTAGTATATTCTAAAGAGAGTAGTTTCTTTGCTATGAATCTCAAATTCATTTTGTATAATTATCACACTGATATTTGACAGTGTGTTTAGAGGCATATTTACATTTAAATGTCTTTCTCTTTATTCATTACGAGCCTTTTGGAGGTAAAAAATATTATACTTGCTTTATGTTGTAAAAGATAAGATTGATCTCTTTGGTATTACTTAATTGTTGACAATAATGCTAAAAACACACACCTACATAGCTCCAAGAATGCTTGAGTGATTAATGTGGCATATTTAAATCACTTGAGATTCAGAAATGAAAGGTACTATATAAATATAACATTTAATGCTGTTATGATTACAATTCAGGGAGTTCTGATACAACCTCATAACCACTTTATAGGATTTATTGGCCAAGGAAATTACCTGGGTAAAATATAAAAATCATTTCAATATTTCCAATACTGAGCTTATTCAAAAACTTTCTTTGAGTCTATGTACACAAAAGAAATAGGTAGTAGGGATAATTATATTGTAGGAGATTAATCTCAATTTAGAGATTAAAAAACTATGGTCAAAACCATACAAAACAGAACAAGAAACTGAAATATCATACTCAGATGACAGCAAGTTGATCAGTCATTCCTCCCACCCCACAAGATCAAGCAGACAGACTCCTCTGCTTCCTAGATTTTCTTCAATTGAAAAGATCTATTCATTACTGAAAAGCTCTTGTGTTAAAACAATCTTTGCAGTTCTTTTGTATTTGCCACTAGATTGATTACCTTTAATTAACCCACTGCCTTATCAGAAAGGTGTGAAATTGCTCTTTGCTCTTCTCAGCTTCTGGCAGGTTATTGAGCAGCGTTCTGTCTGCTTTGCTCTGCAGATCAAACTGAAAATACCTATCACTAAAACTCTCCCTTTCTGTCTAAACACCCCAAACAGCTGACAACATTCATTTCCCCTTCATGAGATCTCCCATCTCAGATTTTTTTTTAATTCAACTCTACTTTTGTTTGGAGTTAAACAGTTAACCTGTCCTTCCCCCAAATTAAACAGCAGTCTTTAAAGAAGGAGTTCCCGCCTAATGGTGAATATCTGAGTCTTTTAGCTGTCAAAGAAAATGTTATAACTCATATTTATACTTTTTAAAATTTAGAAAGAAACAAAACTTTACTAATATTTTGTAGATGGATTGGCCCTGACATCTGCACTTTGTCTGTGTATGAAATTGTCAGTATTTATTTACAATTTGGAAAATATACAGAGGCAGGCAGAGGATTTGTATAAGGAAAAGGAATGGAAAATGGCACTCATTCATGTATTGCGTTTAGAATATTGTTAGGTATTGCATATTATAGTTAACCGTCTAAGTGAGTACGTGAATGAGCTTACTGGATCTATAAAATATTTAATAACAAAATAGAAAGTGACCAATAAAATTGTGTTTTTCTTTGTTTAATATTTTGCCATTTGGAGATTTATTATTTATCTCATGTGAAAGTACTTAAAACAGTTGCTGAACTTGAAAGATACAGTCTGAAGCATGAATTCCATTCAACTTCTACCTCCAGGGAGACAGAACACTTGTACATTTTCCTTTTCTTCTGGTAAGTATAACTAAAAACCATGGAATTATATACACAATAAACATAAGAAGACTCTGAAAAGTTAAGAGAAGAAGGCAGACTAGCTGGGGATCTGAGGGCTCAAGGAACAACATATTGTGAGTTCTATGGATTTTCTTTTTGCCTAATAAATGCCAGATGTGGAGCCAAAGAAGCCAGCAACCCAGAAACATGAGTAGGTGAAGAAAAAATAAATTTTAAAAAAAGGTCTAAGAATGAAAGGAAAGGCCAGTCTAGCAAGACAGAGAAGCTTTAGACAATGACCATGCCATTCCAGGCATACACCGCAGAAAAAAATTGTGGTCCCTCTCCCACTCATGCCTGCAAAAGCCAAAGTCTGGGTGAATCTAGACTTCTATACTTGTTAGGCTGTAATATGGCACCTCAACCTGGCAGAGTGGTGTCAGCAGAGGCCAAATGGTGAATAAGGGCCTTCACCACTACTCAGCAGTAATGAGGCCACCTTGAAGTTGGTGTCAGTGGAGGTCATTTAAGGAAGAGTAAAGAGGTACTCCTACTTCTCCCAGCCAGGTTGGTGTCAACAGAGGCTGCAGAAGAACTGGAACTCTCACTCCCACCAAGGCACTACCCACACCTGGCATTCACCTCCCCCTTTTCTCTGTTGGAGTATTGTCAGAGAAAGCCATCTTAAAAACAAATAAAGGGTTTTTTATTTGTTTATGAGAATCAGACTCATATCATGTAATACCTTAAATGTCCAGGTTTCAATCAAAAGTCACTCATCATATTGAGAATCAAGAAAACCACAATTTGAATGAAAAGGACAGTTGACAGAATCCAACACCAAAGTGGCAAAGATCTCAGTATTATTTGACAAATATTTAAAAGCAGCCATTTAAAAAATACTTTGATGAGTTTTTACAGACTTGCTTGGAGAAAACCCACAAAGTCTCAGAAAAGAAGCAGAACATATAAAGACAAAAAATATAAAGAGGAACAGAAAAATATAATGAGGAAAATGAATAACTTATTGGATGGGCTAAACAGCAGAAGAGAGTGGTCAGAGAAAAGAGTCAATGAACTTGAAGACAGAATAATAGACAGTATCCAATATGAATTGTCTTCCATTTGTGGAGGGGAAAGCCTATACCTGCTAGATAATATTCCTAAGGCTAATTATAGTGTTAGTTATGTGTTTTAAAAATGTTTTATATATGTGTGTGTGTGTGTGTGTGTGTGTGTGTGTGTGTGTGTGTGTACAGAGAGAGTGAGAGAGGAAAAGTATAGGACAATACCAAATCTGCCACTGACTAAAAATGTCTGATTATACAGGGCTTAGAGATTTGATATCTAATAACACGTTTGCTACCTCATAACACATTTAACACAGTTATACCTTTCATAATATTGATGATCATCCAGTGAATCGCCTACCAAATCAGTTGGCATAATTGTGTTAATTCGCTATTCTAGTCTAAAGGACCCAGTGATGACACAAGACAAGGTGCCTGCCCCAAGAATAGTAAGCAGCAATGTGTTTTCTCCTAAAAGAATTTGAAAATTGTGTAAACACAGAGGGGAGAGGGTGGGAAGGGAAAGATAGAAAATAGACTACAGAGGAGATTGGTAAAAGAGAGGGGATGGAGAGAGAAGAAAGAACAGGGAGGTCTATTACTAAACTTACTTTAATCACTGAAAGAGGGGAGTTGACCAAGATGTTGACACAAAAGTCTCCTCCCATGGACTCACTAAATACACAACTGCAAATGGACTAGTTCCCTTTGAAAGTAATCCAGAAATGAGCTCAGTGACTTCTACACATCAGGCAAATGAGAAAATACCCAGAGCAGAGTGGGTAGCAAAGGGTGAGATGCACTCTGGCTCTAAAGTTTAGCCCCAGCACAGTGCCAATTGGGAGCCCCAAACTCCCAGTTTCTTCCTCAGGAGCAAAGGTTTTGAACCATACTTCTAGCATTTCCAATTTTGGCTCCCACCTGAGGAATGGGCTCCCCAAAAACCTAGCTCTGAAAGCAAAGGGGCTTTCATCCATGAGACTCACCAGACTTCATACAAAGAAGCAGTTCTTAATAAGCATGTGAATGTGAGCAATCACTTTTGCTCTCCCCAAAGGGCTCAGCACAGAGGCAGCAGAAAAAAACACCTATTGCCCAGTCTTTCCTTGAAAGGACTTAACTGCATACTTTATGAATTGCTGCCTGAAGGTCTAGCTTCTAAAATTAGCACACATCTAGAGGCTGGCTGTGATCTCCCTGGAAAGTGCAGAATCTAGCAGACACTTTCTCCACCTTCTTCCTCTCTGTCACACCAAGAAGAAATACCAAGTCACCAGTATCTCCATGGAACTGTTGATACACAGGTCTGGAGCCTGAGGGCTGCTGCCTGAGGGACAGGCCTGGATTGCCTGATTCTAGTAGCCCACAGGGCTTACATTCACAAGTCTCACCAGACTGTAGCAAACAAAGAAGCAGTTTTTAAACAGATGTAGGAGCATCCCTTCACCGCCCCATACTATATACCAGGCCCAGAACAAAGGAAGCAGGCAAGATGGCTGTCTCCTAGTTTTCCCTGAAAGATGCTTAACTATATACTTTCCCAGCTGCTGCCTGAAAGTCTAGCTTCTAATCCACCTGAATCTATTGATATATGATAACTGTGATCCTCCCCTTTGAAACACTGCCAGGTCTTGGCACACCCTCAACTACTGGAAACTGAGCAATTACAAAGGTGTGAGATACAACCAGAAGCTCTGGTAGAGCTGATTGAAGAGGATCATTTCCCACATGAGACCACTCTGTCAATACTGGGAGAGGTGGTGTTTTTATCTAATGCACAGAAACAACAAAGATCATAAAAGACTACAGTGGACAATTATACACTAACAAATTGGAGAACCCAGAAGTAATATATATATTCTTAGAAACATACAATGTAGGAAACTGAATCATGAATAAATAGAATATCTGTACAGATCAATTAATAGCAAAAAGATTGAATCAGTAATCAAAAAACCTCATAACAAAGAAAAGTCTAGAACTAGACAGCTTTACTGGTGAATTCTACCAAACATTTAAAAAGAATAAATGTCAATACTTATCAAACTCTTCAAAAAAATTGAAGAGGAAGGAAAACTTCCAAACTTATCTTACCAGGCCAGCATCACCCCAATATAAAAGCCAGACAAGGACACTGAAAGAAAAGAAAATTACAGGCCAATAGCCCTGATAAACATAGATGCAAAAATCCTCAACAAAATGCTAACAAACTGAATTCAACAGTATAATTAAAGGATCATAAACCATGACCAGTGCAAATTTATTCCAGGGATGCAAGTGTGGTCCAACATCCACAAATCAATAAATGTGATATAGACAATAACAGAATGAAGGATAAAAATAATGTGATCATCTCAACAGATGCAGAAAAAGCATTTGATAAAATGCAAAATCCATGATAAAAACTTTTAACAAACTGGGAATAGAGGAGCATACCTCAACATAGTAAAAGCAATATACAGAAACCTACAGCCAATATCATACTCAATGGTGAAGAGCTGAAAACTTTCATTCTAATATTGGGGAAAGGATGAGGATGCTCATTCTTGCCATTTTTATTCAGTATAGTATGAAAGTCTTAGCCAGAACATTTAGGCAAGAAAAAGAAGTAAAAGATATCCACATCAGAAAGAAAGAAGTAAAACTGTCTCTACTTGGAGGTAGCATGTTCTTACATAGAGAAAACCCTAAAGAATTCACCAAAAACTCTTAAAACTAGTAAACAAATGCAGTAAAGTTGCAGAATACAAAATCAATATACAAAAATTAGTTGTTATTCTATACACGAATAGTGATCTATCAGAAAGAGAAATTAAGAAAATAATACCATTACAATAGCATCAAAGGGAATAAAATGCTTAGGTATAACTCTAACCAAGGAGGTGAAACATCTGTACACTATAACACTGATGAAAAAATTATAGATGATGCAAATAAATGTAAAGATATTCCATTCTCATGCATTGGAAGAATTAGTATTGTTAAAAGATCCATACTACCCAAAGTTATCTACAGATTCAATGAAATACCTATCAAAATTTCAATAGCATTTTTTAACAGAAATAGAAAAAAACAATCCTAAAATTTGTGTGAAACCACAAAAGACCCCTGAATAGCCAAAGCAATCTTGAGAAAGGAGAACAAAGCTAGAGGCATTACACATACTGATTTCGAACTATATTATAAAGTCATAGTAATCAGAACAGTATGATATTGGCATAAAAACAGACACATAGATTAATGGAACAGAATTGAGAGACCAGAAATAAACCCATGCATATATGGGCAACTGATTTTTGACAAAGGAGCCAAAAATATACAATGGAGAAAAGGTAACTTTTTCAATAAATGGTGTTGAGAATACTGGACAGCTACATGCAAAAGAATGAAACTGGACACTTTCCTTACACCATGCACAAAAATCAGCTCAAAATGGATTAAAAACTTGAACATAAGACCTGAAACTGCAAGTGCTAGAAGAAAACATAGGGTTTAAGCTCCTTGATTGGCCTGGCAATGATTTTTTTTTTGGATATGACTCCAAAAGCAAAAGACAATAAAAGTAAAAATAAACAAATGGGACCACATCAAGCTAAAAAGTGTCTGCATAACAAAGGAAACCATCGACAAAATGAAAAGACAAGGTATGTTTGAAATGGGAGGAAATATTTTCAAACCACATATTCAGTAAGGAATTAATATCCAAAATATACAAGGAATTCTTATAACTCAATAGAAGTAAAAAAAATAACACAATTAGAAAATGGACAAATGACTTTAAGAGATTCTTCTAGAGAAGAGATGCAAATAGTCAACAGGTACACACAGGTACAAGATCATTAGTGATCTTGATCACTAATCATCAAGAAATGCAAATAGAAACCACAATGAGATATATCCTCACACTTGTTAGGATGTCCATTATCAAAAAGATAAGAGAGAAAAAATGCTGGCAAGGATGTTTAGAAAAGGGAATCCTTGTACACTGTTGGTGGGAATGTAAATTAGTATAGGCACAATGGAAAACAGAATGGAGGTTCCTCAAAAAATTAAAAATAAAACTACCATTTGATCTGCAATTCCACTACTGGATATATATCCAAAGGAAGTGAAATCAGTGTCTCAAAGAGATATCTTTTCTCTCATGTTCATTGCAGTATTATTCACAATAACCAAGGTATGGAAACAACCTATGTGTTGAGAAATGAATAAAGAAAATGTGTTATATATGTACAATGGAATATTATACAGCCTTTAGAAAGAAGGAAACCCTGTCATTTGCAACAAGAGGATGAACCTTGAGGACATCATGCCAAGTGAAATAACTCAGAGAGAGAAAGAAAAATACTACATTATATCACTTATATTTGCAATTTTTTTTTTTTTAAAGTTGAACTTATAGAAACAGAGCAAAAATTGGTTGTCAGGTGCTAGGGGATGGGGAAATTAGGGAGAGGTTGGTAATAGGGTAGAAACTTTTGGTTACAGTTGTTTAAGGTGTGAGGATAATGCATAATATGGTGATTACAGTTGATAACACTGTACTATATAATTGAAATTGGCTAAGAAGATAGAGCTTATTTGTTCTCACCAGAAAGGAAGAAATATTAAATATGTGAAGTGATGGATGTCTTAACTCAATTTTACCTCAATAAAGCTGAAAATAACATTTTAATCCTCATATTACAAATTACTTTTATATCTAATGTTGCTGTGCCTTTAAATTTTTTTGTGTGTGTGTGGTACGCGGGCCTCTCACCACTGTGGCCCCTCCCGTTGCGGAGCACAGGCTCCGGACGCACAAGCCCAGCGGCCACGGCTCACGGGCCCAGCCGCTCCGCAGCATGTGGGATCCTCCAGGACCGGGGCACGAACCCGCGTCCCCTGCATCGGCAGGCGGACTCTCAACCACTGCGCCACCAAGGAAGCCCTAAAATTTTTTTATAAGAGCAAAGTATTCATAGCCTTTTTGAAATCAAATAAAATTGTTTCTCTATGAATGTGTTTTATTTTTGTGTCCAACTCTTCTAGTATACTTTGTGTTATTTTACATCCCTAAAATATTTGTACATTTATTGGTTTTCATAAATATGTTCCCAAATTGCTTTGTGTTGCTAACAGTTCATGCTAGTGGGTACAGCCTATGGGGGACAAGCAAAATGATGAATGATAACTTTTCAGCTGCTAAAAGGATGCTAATAGCAAGAAGAAATTTTTACAACTTAAAATTATCCTCCTAGTAAAATTACAAAAACACATTATCTATATTTTAAGCAATGCTTGAGGTTACTTTTCCTCAAGGAAAGAAACACTATCATTTTTTGTTAATTATGTTGAGAATTAATGGACTCATAAAATTTTTTACCTGTTAGGAAAAATTTAGAACTGATTACAGAGATAGAATGAGAGTTAATATATAGTTTTAAAAGGGCAATAAAATTACAAAATTATTTACTTATATAATTTATGGCTAAGAAGATGAAAAAGGAGTAGACAGGTAAGAGAACAAGAAAATGAAAAAGGAGTAGGAAACAACTTGATTTCAGTTTCTAAAATAATTAAGGATGCATTTAAGTATAGTGAAATATGTCATTTGAAAGTGTTGTTTTCTATTGGGTTTCGACCTAAAATCTGTCCACTTTTAGCTACAATACAGAATAGCACTAAATTTCTCCAATTGTGTGAGCTTCAACTACCAATACAATTCTTAAATAGATTTGAATTTTAGCTTTAAGCAATCTGCTTGCTTGTTTGATTGTACTTTTCATTATACTGTTCCCAGCCAAGACTTCTCTTTTAAGTTACAAAACATTCTGGTGATTTTTATTCACAGTTTACATGATTGGTTTTAAAGTGTTGCTTCAAGAATGATAGTTTCATGTAGTTGTTGCTAGAAATTTTCTTGCATAAGAGATGTCAATTTTTAGCCTGATTCACATTTCCACAATAAGTTAAAAATAAATATTTTAAGCATTTACTTACATTCCTTCATTTTATGTTGAGGGACACTAATGTTGATTACTGCATTGCTTATGTGTGGGGTAGTGTTATTATATTGTTCACTATCAGGTTCATTGTGGAGATATCAACATTATATCAGTCATAGTCTTTTTCCTTTCAGATGGTATAGAATTAAATTATTTTTCACATTTCACTAGTTTCTATTATCTCAAACTTTTTCTTTTTTAACCAGCTCTGTTTCCTATTAAACATATCGACATCACAAAAACTTGATATGATGCACTGAGAAAGGCACATCATTTTTGTGGTATTCTTGTCCAAAATGCATAATCTCATTCCAATGATCAGAAAATAGTGACAACTCCACATTGAGGGACATTCTACAACGTAACTGATTTACTCTTCAAAAACATCTATCACAGTAAGGAAAAACAAGGAAAGGCTGTGAAACTATTACATATTGGAGGAAACTGAAGATAACTAAAGAAGTCCTCAAGTTCATTCTCTATGTCTGCATCTTTATTGCTGTCCTGCCCCTAGGTTCTTCAGAACATTTTTTTTTTTTAGATTCCATATATATGTGTTAGCATACAGTATTTGATTTTCTCTTTCTGACATACTTCACTCTGTATGACAGACTCTAGGTCCATCCACCTCACTACAAATAACTCAATTTCGTTTCTTTTTATGGCTGAGTAATATTCCATTATATATATGTGCCACATTTTCTTTATCCATTCATCTGTTGATGGACACTTAGGTTGCTTCCATACCCTGGCTATTGTAAAAAGAGCTTCAGTGAACATTTTGGTATATGACTCTTTGAATTATGGTTTTCTCAGGGTATATGCCCAGTAGTGGGATTGCTGGGTCCTATGGTAGTTCTATTTTTAGTTTTTTAAGGAACCTCCATACTGTTCTCCATAGTGGCTGTATCAATTTACATTTCCACCCACAGTGCAAGAGGGTTCCCTTTTCTCCACACCCTCTCCAGCATTTATTTCTTGTAGATTTTTTGATGATGGCCATTCTGACTGGTGTGAAGTGTTACCTCATTGTAGTTTGGATTTTCATTTCTCTAATGATTAGGACATCACATCTTCTTTATCCACTCATCTCTTGATGGACACTTAGGTTGCTTCCATATCTTGGCTATTGTAAATAATGCTGCCCTGAACATTGGGGTGCATGTATCTTTTCAAATTAGTGTTTTCATTTTTTTCATGTAAATACCCAGGAATGGAATTGCTGGGTCATCTGGTAGTTCTATTTTTAGTTTTTTGAGAAACTGCCATACTGTTTTTCATAGTGACTGTACCAATTCACATTCCCACCAACAGTGTACAAGGGTTCCCTTTTCTCCACATCTTCGCCAACATGTGTTATATGTGGAATTTTTGATGATAGCCATTCTAACAGGTGTGAGATCGTATCTCATTGTGATTTTAATTTACATTTCTCTGATGATTAATGATGTTGAACATCTTTTCATGTTCCTGATGGCCATCTATATGTGTTCTTTAGAAAAATGTCTATTCAGGTCTTCTGCCCATTTTTTTAATCATGTAGTTGTGATGTTGAATTGTATGAGCCGTTTATACACTTTGGATATTAACCCTTATTGATCATATCATTTGCAAATATTTTCTCCCATTCAGTAGATTGTCTTTTTGTTTTGTTTATGGTTTCCTTGCTGAGCAACAGCTTTTAAGTTTAATTAGTTCCGTTTTGTTTATTTTTGTTTTTATTTCCTTTGCTTTAGAAGACAGATCCAAACAAATATTGCTATGATTTATGTCAGAGTGTTCCACCTATGTTTTCTTCCAGGAGTTTCATGGTTTCTGGTCTTACATTTAGATATTTAATCCATTTTGAGTTTCTTTTTATATATGATGTGAGAAAATGTCCTAATTTCATTCTTTTACATGTAGCTGTCCAGATATTCCAGCACCATTTATTTATTTATTTATTTATTTTTTTTAAAAGCTGCTTTCTTTTTTTTTTTATTTTTTTTATTTATTTATTTTTGTCTCTGTTGGGTCTTTGTTGCTGCGCACAAGCTTTCTCTAGTTGTGGGAGCAGGGGCTACTCTTCGTTGAGGTGTGAAGACTTCTCATTGCGGTGGCTTCTCTTGTTGCGTAGCACGGGCTCTAGGCACGTGGTCTTCACTAGTTGTGGCTCATGGGTTCTAAAGTGCAGGCTCAGTAGTTGTGGCACACAGGCTTAGTTGCTGCACAGTATGTGGGATCTTCCTGGACCAGGGCTCGAACCCGTGCCCCCTGCATTGGCAGGCAGATTCTTAACCACTGTGCCAACAGGGAAGCCCAGCACCATTTATTAAAGAGACTGTCTTTTCTCCATTGAATATTCTTGCCTCCTTAGTCATAAATTAATTGACCATAAGTGCATGGGTTTATTTCTGAGCTCTCTATTCTGTTTCATTGGTCTATGTGTCTGTTTTTATGCCAGTACCCTACTGTTTTGATTATTGTAACTTTGTATTATAGTCTGAATTGATAGACTGATATCAATTGTCTATCAATTGATACCTCTGGCTCTGTTCTTCTTTCTCAAGGTTGTTTTGACCTTGAGATGCATGATACCTCTGGTGCATGATACCTCTGGCTCTGTTCTTCTTTCTCAAGGTTGTTTTGACTATTCACTGTCTTTTATGTTTTCATATAAATTAAAAAAAATTTTTTTTAGTTCTGTGAAAAATTCCCTTAGTATTTTGGTAGGGATTGCACTGATTCTGTACATTGCTTTGGTAGTATGGTTGTTTTAACAATAGTAATTCTTCCAATCCATGAACATGGTATATCTTTCCATCTGTTTGTGTCATCTTCTATTTCTTTCATTAACATCTTATAGTTTTCCAAGTACAGGTCTTTTACCTCTTTAGGTAGGTTTATTCCTAAGTATTTTATTCTCTTTGATGTGATTGTAGATGGGATTGTTTCCTTAATTTCTCTTTCTGAGAGTATTTTATACTGTTTTAATAGTGAGCACTGTTCCCTCTAAAACTGGGTGAGTGGTATCTGAAGTTGATACCCGCAAACATATGAGCTCCTTTAAAATAGGTGATGGATACAATTTACTAAACACCAATCTCTACATTGAGCAAGTTATACATTGAGCAAGAACTTTTCTGGAGATTTGGGCATTGGTCATGTCTGAACAGTAGTGCTAGTCACCAGTAATAGTTCCAGTTTATGTTTATTCTATCTGCTAGATTAGGTAAAGAAAAATCCATTTCTCAGAAGACTATACATTAGACCAAATTGAAGTCTATTCATGTGGGCACACAACCTTAATATTTAATATTCTCACAATAACAGCTTGCCAGCTTATCTTTCTCTCCTTTCCTAAATATTTTTTTCTATCTTAGGCAGAAAACAAAACAAATGTCCCTTAGTATTATCTTTAACTACCCAAAGTTGACAGGATACTTTATCAAATAAAATAAGTGAAAGTATTACACTTTTATTTGTCATTTGAATGATTTCTCTTTCTTCTTCTCCCACCAAATCACCACCTGTTCAGGTGAAAAATAGGACACCAATTGATTTGTTTATTCCGGGACGTTAGCTATCCAGAATCAGCTTAATCCAAAGGTTCCCAAATGCTGCTGCACTTAGAAGTACCTGGGGATTTTGTAAAACCCTGATGCCCAGGTTGCACCACATTACAGCTAAATTAGAATGACTGAGGGCAAGAACCAGGCATTAATACTTTAGAGAAACATTTCAAACAAAACAATGAAAGTCTTTCTGTTGTAAAAGAGTTAAAAATTCTGAATAGAATGAAACAATCTTTAAAAGATTTTGCTGAGCTTACAATATATTAAGGCAAATCCCAGAAGAAGGGACCCACAAAGTCAGTAATATACAAAAAATGCTCAAACTCATTAATAATGAGGAAAATACAAATTAAAACAATAATTACCTAAAGTTTCACACCTGTTAAATTGGCAACAATTTAAAAAATAGCAAGAACTAATGGTAAGATGTGGGGCAAAGGGAACTCTCATTCATTGCTGGCAGATTTGTAAATTGGCACAGCCCTTCTGGAGAGCAATTTCACACTCTCTAGTGAAGTGGAAGATGCACATGTATTATAACTCAGCAATTGCATTTCCCCAAGAAATGGCCACATGTGCCCAGGGAGACGTTCAAGAATGTTTATGGTAGCATTGTTTTATAATATTGAAAAATTGAAAACAATCTGAATATTCATCTAGGAGAATAAATCAAGAAGTTTTTTTATTCACACAGCACTGCAATATATACACACTAAAATGAACCTCTTGTAATAATATGGATAATTTATTTTAAAATATTGACTAAGAAAGCAAGTTCCAGATGATCATAAAGTATAATATCTTTAATATAATTTTAATGCATGCAGAATAAATTACATGTTGTTTGAAGCCAACTCCATATGAAAAAATATATAAAACTTTGCATGAGTATTTAAATGCCAAATGTGGAGTAAAGGTTATCTGTAAGCAGGAACATTGGAGATGAGGTCTGGGAGGAATAAATTGGAGACCTCAATTCTATTTTATTTCTTAAACTTGGTAATAGACACACAAGTGCAAATTATATTATTACATATATTTTCTGGTGTCAGAAATAATTTACTAAACAATAAATTGCTTTTTGTACACTTACTGAAAATTTCGTGCTTCAATTTTGTACTTGTAGTTTTCAACTGGGAATCTCCTAGCCTAAGTGGACAATAATTTCTGAACCCCTATCTTTTAACATTATTTGTAACCTGCAGTTATGACTGCCTAAAAGAAAGTTTTAATGCACACATTTTGGGTCAGAATTGCTGACAGTTAAATCCTTTAACCTAAAATTGTTTTTCAAATTGAGTAAGTAAAGATTAATGTTTTTAGACTGTTGCTATTTGCTTTGCTCCATACCTCATCTAAAAGTTTGTGGATACTGTTTCTCTTACCACTGCTAAAGAGAGAGACACCCGCCTGAGAATTAAAGAATTTCTCAGTTGTACGTACTCACACAAACAGTGAATTAGTTATCATATAGTATCTGCCTGGAAGGTTTCTGACTGACACTCCAGGGGGCCCACAGGGTTTCTCAGGACCTCTGCCATTCTCAAAGTTATCACCCCAGGTGATTCTGCCTTAAGTGTTTTAATCCTGGCTTTCAATTCCAGTCTACCTTATCAGTTGGACATCCCTTATAATTGTTCTCTGTTCTGTTTCTGTTAATGATTTATTCACCCCCATAGTTTTAACCAAAATGGTAAAATTAACCATGACTGTTAATGCGTTTCTTTACACACTACTCCCTTTGTAGTATAGGTACCACCTGGCATACTCCACTGGGGGGTGGAGGGGAAATCTTTCTCTTATTTCCAACTCCCAAAACGTTTAATTTCAAGGATCATCTGGAAAAGCACTCTGATAATCTAATGTACTCTTGCTTCCCTTTGACATTGTAATGTCATTATAAAAATCCTCTATACTGTTAGGTAGACCAATGCCATGTCTGCCATAAATATGGGTAGTTGTTCCAATGATAATGGAGTTTGAAAAATGACACTAAGTGGCATAGTAAAAAGCATCCAGTCTCCTAATATTGCTGCATAGAAAAGGCTACAAAGGACAAGAGACAAAATCCTATTATAACTGAAGAGACGTGTTTCCCTATCACTCAGGATCCTGCAACCTGCTACTAATGATACTATATTATAGAGTAAGAATTCCATATGGTCCTTCAAGACACTTCCTTTGTTATGCTCTTAAGGTTTCTAACCTCCTATTAAGTCCTAATTGCTCTAGAAAATCTTCTTATACACCACCTGACACCAAGTATAGGTGAGAAGTCTAGCTATATCCATGAATCTTTACTAACAAATATGGTAAAACAAATTTTGCAAGTTAAGTTTTTTAGCTGAATTATTTTCTTAGTGGTCCCATATTTTAGGCCTACTTTAATCATCATAATTTGCAAGTTTCTCATTTACATATAATTATTCTCTGAACCTTCTCAAAAGTAAACAAAACAAAAACCACTTTTAATTGATATATATGACTGTTATTGGTCAGAATTTTTATTACCAAAAAAGAAAAAAAGAACAGTAGTAGAAAGAAGTTGTTAAAATTACAGATATTTCACAGAATTTTTCAGTCTGAGAAAGTAAATTCTAGACTGAGATTCTAGAAATGACTTTCTAACCCACACTGTAGAATTAGTTCTTTCAAAGAGCTGTTTCCTCTGTCATGACAGAAAGCTACAAATCAGGAAGCCATTCCACTCCTGCCGTTTCAGGTCTTTGTAAAAATTGGCATCAGCACAAGATATATGTGGTATCCTAGTTCTTTTTCCATTTATCTAATCAGAATTTTCCTTGGATGCATGTAATTGGTGGAATCTAAAATTCATATCTGAGCCTTAGTAGAGATAAAGGGAAATGATTTTTTTAAGTGTGGGGGAGTGGTTTGGGGGAGATTCTGTATTGGAAAGGCAAGTAAAATAGGGCCAAGTAAAATGTAAAGAGAGGGACCAGATTATATAGGTAACTACAGTCTTTCTGATTACATGGTCATCAAAACAGATCTCCACCACAATTCCCACCTTTGACTGTTCAATATCAAAACAGCAGTAACAGTACCTTTGAATGTAATGTTGATATATTACAACTGCCCACACATAAATAAAAATATTTTCATCCATTCCTCAGAAGGCAAGGTCCCAGTTTCATCAATCACTGAATACAGTTTCAAGTCTAGGATTTCTAATTAATGGCCTTTCCTCTTTAATTTATTCACAGACCTATCTCAATAATCTCTAAACTGTGTATTTAAGAATAAATTTAACCCCAACCAGTACATCCTATATAAATAAAAAGTGGAAGAGTATGTTGAAAAAAATTAGCTAATATAACTAATCCATGGGTTATTTCTATGACTTTCATTTCTTCAACTTTTCACAAGGTCAAAATTACTGTTTATACTAGCTTTTCTTGTTTTCTGGTTTAACATTCCCTTTGCTTTCAGTCAGCATTTCAGTTGACAAGGACTATTTAATTGGTTGGATGTCTAAACTTCCCTAAAATTTATGAACTTTTTTTTTAATATTACTACATGGTATTGTTGTTATCATGCATTAACTTTAACCACTACATGTGGCATTTTTTGTAGGTGCCTTAGATCTTCTATGCTTGCATCTTATAACAGCAACAGTATTGCTCTTTGTTAATCAGGAGCAATCATTCCAGACTTAAGGAATCTCTCTTTTCCTGTTTTTCTCAATGACATGGGAAGCCCAAATGGCCATTTTGATGGTTAATTGTATGTATCAACTTGATTGGGTTAAGAGATGCCCAGATATCAGGTAAAGCATTATTTCTGAGTGTATCTGTGAGGGTTTTTCTGGAAGAGATTATCATTTGATTCAGTAGACTGAGTAAAGAAGACACCCTCAACAGTGTGATGGGCATCATCCAAACTTTTGAGCGCCTGAATACAACAAAAAGTGAGGGAAGGTCAAATTCTTTCTCTCTTTCTGAGCTGGGATGTTCATTTGCTTTTTGCCCTTGGATGTTGGAGCTACTGATTCTTAGGGCTTTTTGGCCTCGGACTGACTGACACCATCAGCTCCTCTGTTTCTCAGACCTTTGGCTTTGAACTGAATTGTACTACTGGCTTTCCTGATTCTCCATCTTGCAGATGGCAGATTGTAGGATTTCTCAGCTTCGTAATCACATGGACCAATTCCTGTAATAAATTTCTCTCTCTCTCTCAATCTCTCTCTTTCTCTCTCTCTGTATGTGCACATATATATATATATAGAGATAGATAGATAGATAGTAGATATATAGTAGATATATATATATATATATATATATATATATCTCCGTTGGATTCTGTTTACCTGAAAAACCCTGGCTAATATAGCCATTTAGTAGTCACAGCTTATAAACTCAATAGAAGTATGTTTTGAATCCTCTTATGGAAAGTTTTATTTTTTCCTTATTATTGTAAGACCTCGGAAATGGTGAAACTCGAAATATCATATATAACAAAATCAATATTTTGAAAGTTGGCCAGGAATCCTGATTGGAAGATGCCACTCTAGCTTGTAATCCTTGTTCCCTTGGGTCCATGTTTCTAACTCTGGGAGAAATAGCACTACATATTGATCTTTTGTTCAGAGCCTATATACCATGGCCCAAACCCAAATTATTGCCCCCCTTATAACATCTTAACTGAGTATTCTGTGGAAACTTCCACTGTTCTTTCAGGCCAGCAGTTTTTGAGTGATGAGAAATATGGTAAACCTAATAACCTTATACACATGAGTTTATTTTCTTCCTTCTCTTTCTATAAGGATAGTTTAGCAAAGAAATATTCTGTGGGATATATAAGCAAATGAGGATTCAGTAAGGATGCAAATAGTGGCAGAATGGTGGACAAGGAAGGAAAGTCCACCTCCATAATCAATCCCTATACCAATAAGGGAAAATAGGGCTCCTTCCATGGTGGAAGATACTCAACATAATCAACCTGCCATTGGTAGGCAGGCTGGTCCCCGCAAGGTATGGTACCATGTGAAAGGCTCTGGATTGCTGATGGTTAGCTCCAAGTGAACATCAAGTTGTAGTGATAGCCAATTCAGCCTTGGTTAAAGAAAAAAAAATATTAATGATCCCATCTATTGCTTCCATTCTTGCTACACCCAATTTGTCCATTAGCTCATTTAGCAAGAGTGTGGTAGTTGAAGAAATGTCTCACTAATATCTACAGGGAAGATCATTTTGTCATTTGATTATTGGGAGGTTTTTTGCAGTGGGTATTATTTGATGACCATTCACTTGAAACATGTGTATTCTCATTCCAGGTCTGCAATGAAAAGTTCTTCATCCGCATACATTTTTCCCTTAACTTCCTTGGCATCAATATTACAGTCTTGGTTCTTCCAAGTTCCCAGATATGTTTGTGAGCCCAGTGATGAAGTGCTCATGGGATAAAGTAATAATTACACAATAAATGCTGAATCAATAACAGATAGGATGAATGAATGAATGGAGCAAAAAATTCATTCAAATTATATACCAAATAGGAAGCATGCAATTCTAAATGCAACTGGTAGATCTGCCACAACTTACTATTTAACTTTAGATATGTCTTTTCATAGTAACTTAGGCTCTTCATATTAGATAAAATTATATAAGAGTATCCAGTATATATAGATACAATAAAAATAATTTGGGGAGAAAAGAGAATGTAAGCTAAATTTACACCTTTCTAATATTATATTACTAACAAAAAGTGGGTTTATCAGTATTAGGATTTTAGAGACAAAAGTTTTTGCCATGTTACAAAGGAAAATAATTGTTCTTAAGTTACATCAACAGCCCTAAAACCATAGTAATCAGAGACTAACTCTTCAAATGACATCATTCTTGACATTGTTAATTATATTACTGCTTTCCACTGAAGCAATGTATTTTAAATACATTTTGAAAATACTCATGATTTAATGCAGTGCACCATCTTTACTTAAAAACAACTTTTATTCTGAAGAGTGTGATTCAGAGAAGGGTACTCAGTGCCAGGGATGAATATTGTTTGAGGGGAGATTAATCATTAATAATGGCAGGTACTATTACCCAGTTAAAAGAATCCCTTACAAACTACTCATTAATTATAACTTATACAGAGTTTCCCTTTCGTAAATAGTTTCTATAGCTCTTTGTATCTCTAGAATATTATTCATGTTGCAATATATAGAATTAATTGAATTGGAAACTAATTAAAGTAAATGAAATGCTATTGTAAAGACTGACTGCTTCACTATAATCTTATTGATCATGATTGTCTTCACATTTGACATCACCATCCTTCACTCCCTTTGTCTTAGGTTCACAGTTATGTCATTTTAGTTATTTTATTTTGTTGTTTTCTGTTGTAAAACGTAATTAGCTGTGTTTTTAAGTGTGTATAACTCATTAGAAGAAGCAGTATTTGTGTTATTTTTCTGCTAACGTTAGTGATGTGTGGTAAGGCTCTAGCTATCTGTGGTAATTGAGCATAAAGAAGGCACTATGTCAGGAAAATATTAGATCAGATTAATCAATACTGAAACACAAGGAGACTATAGCATGAAATGATTTTGACTGGCATCTAGGATAATTCATCTACATTTGTTAAGTAAGCAAAATTTGCAGTAAAAAATTTTCTCCCATAAATGGGAAGATTAATTTCAGTGTTGGGGACTTCCGGGAAGATGGCGGAAGAGTAAGACGCGGAGATCACCTTCCTCCCCACAGATACACCAGAAATACATCTACACGTGGAACAACTCCTACGGAGCACCTACTGAACGCTGGCAGAAGACCTCAGACCTCCCAAAAGGCAAGGAACCCCCCACGTACCTGGTTAGGGCAAAAGAAAAAACTAAACAGAGACAAAAGGATAGGGACGGGTCCTGCACCAGCGGGAGAGAGCTGTGAAGGAGGAAAAGTGTCCACACACTAGGAAGCCCCTTCGCGGGTGGAGACTTCGGGAGGCGGAGTGGGGGAGCTTGGGAGCCGCGGAGGAGAGCACAGCAGCAGGGGTGCGGAGGGCAAAGCGGACAGATTCCAGCGCAGAGGATCGGGCCGACCGGAACTCGCCAGCCGAGAGGCTTGTCTGCTCGCCCGCCGGGGCGGGCGGGACTGGGAGCTGAGGCTCCGGCTTTTGTCGGAGCGCCGGGAGAGGACTGGGGTTGGCGGAGTGAACACAGCCTGCAGGGCATTAGTGCACCGCGAGAGAGTCCCAGGAAAGGTCTGGACCTGCCGAAGAGGCAAGAGACTTTTACGTCCCTCTTTGTTTCCTGGTGCACGAGGAGAGGGGATTAAGAACGCTGCTTGAGAGAGCTCCAGGGACGGGCGCTAGCCGCGGCTGGAAGTGCGGAGCCCAGAGACAGACATGAGACGCTAGGGCCGCTGCTGCCGCCACCAGGAGGCCTGTGTGCGAACACAGGTCACTAGCCACACGCCCTTCCGGGGAGCCTGTGCAGCCCGCCACTGCCAGGGTCCCGGGATCCAGGGACAACTCCCCCGGGAGAACGCACGGCGCGTCTCAGGCTGCAACGTCACGCCGGCCTCTGCCGCCGCAGGCCCGCCCCACACTCCGTGACCCTCCCTACCCCCCGGCCTGAGTGAGCCAGAGCCTCCGAATCAGCGGCTCCTTTAACCCCGTCCTGTCTGAGCAAAGAACAGACGCCCTCCGGCGACCTACACGCACAGGCGGGGCCAAATCCAAAGCTGAGCCCCTGGGAACTGTGAGAACAAAGAAGAGAAAGGGAAATCTCTCCCAGCAGCCTCAGAAGCAGCGGATTAAAGCTCCACAATCAACTTGATATACCCTGCATCTGCGGAATACCTGAATAGACAACGAATCATCCCAAATTAAGAAGCCCTGTGGATGAAAGGCTCTTGGGGCTGCAGCCAGGAGTCAGTGCTGTGCCTCTGAGGTGGGAGAACCACCTTCAGGACACTGGTCCACAAGAGGCCTCCCAGCTGCACATAATATCAAACAGCAAAAATCTCCGAGAGATCTCCATCTCAACGCCAGCACCCAGCTTCACTCAACGACCAGCAAGCCACAGGGCTGGACATCCTATGCCAAACAACTAGCAAGACAGGAACACAACCCCACCCATTAGCAGAGAGGCTGCCCAAAATCATAATAAGTCTACAGACACCCCAAAACACATCACCAGACGTGGACCTGCCCACCAGAAAGACAAGATCCAGCCTCATCCACCAGAACACAGGCCCTAGTCCCCTCCACCAGGAAGCCTACACAACCCACTGAACCAACCTTAGCCACTGGGGACAGACACAAAAAACAACAGGAACTACGAACCTTCAGCCTGCAAAAAAGGAGACCCCAAACACAGTAAGATAAGCAAAATGAAAAGACAGAAAAACACACCGCAGATGAAGGAGCAAGATAAAAACCCACCAGACCTAACAAATGAAGAGGAAATAGGCAGTCTACCTGAAAAAGAATTCAGAATAATGATAGTAAGGTTGATCCGAAATCCTGGAGATAGAATGGACAATAGAATGGACAAAATGCAAGAATCAGTTAACAAGGACCTAGAAGAACTAAAGATGAAACAAGCAATTATGAACAACACAATAAATGAAATTAAAAGTACTCTAGATGGGATCAATAGCAGAATAACTGAGGCAGAAGAACGGATAAGTGACCTGGAAGATAAAATAGTGGAAATAACCAATGCAGAGCAGAATAAAGAAAAAAGAATGAAAAGAACTGAGGACAGTCTCAGAGACCTCTGGGACAACATTAAACGCACCAACATTCGAATTATAGGGGTTGCAGAAGAAGAAGAGAAAAAGAAAGGGACTGAGAAAATATTTGAAGAGATTATAGTTGAAAACTTCCCTAATATGGGAAAGGAAATAGTTAATCAAGTCCAGGAAGCACAGAGAGTCCCATACAGGATAAATCCAAGGAGAAATACGCCAAGACACATATTAATCAAACTGTCAAAAATTAAATACAAAGAAAACATATTAAAAGCAGCAAGGGAAAAACAACAAATAACACATAAGGGAATCCCCATAAGGTTAACAGCTGATCTCTCAGCAGAAACCCTACAAGCCAGAAGGGAGTGGCAGGACATACTGAAAGTGATGAAGGAGAAAAACCTGCAGCCAAGACTACTCTACCCAGCAAGGATCTCATTCAGATTTGATGGAGAAATTAAAACCTTTACAGACAAGCAAAAGCTGAGAGAGTTCAGCACCACCAAACCAGCTTTACAACAAATGCTAAAGGATCTTCTCTAGGCAAGAAACACAAGAGAAGGAAAAGACCTATAATAACGAACCCAAAACAATTTAGAAAATGGGAATAGGAACATACATATCAATAATTACCTTAAATGTAAATGGACTAAATGCTCCCACCAAAAGACACAGATTAGCTGAATGGATACAAAAACAAGACCCTTATATATGCTGTCTACAAGAGACCCACTTCAGACCTAGAGACACATACAGACTGAAAGTAAGGGGATGGAAAAAGATATTCCATGCAAATGGAAACCAAAAGAAAGCTGGAGTAGCAATTCTCATATCAGACAAAATAGACTTTAAAATAAGGACTATTAAAAGAGACAAAGAAGGACACTACATAATGATCAAGGGATCGATCCAAGAAGAAGATATAACAATTGTAAATATTTATGCACCCAACATAGGAGCACCTCAATACATAAGTCAAATGCTAACAGCCATAAAAGGGGAAATCGACAGTAACACATTCATAGTAGGGGACTTAAACACCCCACTTTCACCCATGGACAGATCATCCAAAATGAAAATAAATAAGGAAACACAAGCTTTAAATGATACATTAAACAAGATGGACTTAATTGATATTTATAGGACACTCCATCCAAAAACAACAGAATACACGTTTTTCTCAAGTGCCCATGGAACATTCTCCAGGATAGATCATATCTTAGGTCACAAATCAAGCCTTGGTAAATTTAAGAAAATTGAAATTGTATCAAGTATCTTTTCTGACCACAACGCCATGAGACTAGATATCAATTACAGGAAAAGATCTGTAAAAAATACAAACACATGGAGGCTAAACAACACACTACTTAATAATGAAGTGATCACTGAAGAAATCAAAGAGGAAATCAAAAAATACCTAGAAACAAATGACAATGGTGACACAACGACCCAAAACCTGTGGGATGCAGCAAAAGCAGTTCTAAGGGGGAAGTTTATAGCAATACAAGCCCACCTTAAGAAGCAGGAAACATCTCGAATAAACAACCTAACCTTGCACCTCAAGCAATTAGAGAAAGAAGAACAAAAAAACCCCAAAGTTAGCAGGAGGAAAGAAATCATAAAAATCAGATCAGAAATAAATGAAAAAGAAATGAAGGAAACGATAGCAAAGATCAATAAAACTAAAAGCTGGTTCTTTGAAAGGATAAACAAAATTGATAAACCATTAGCTAGACTCATCAAGAAAAAAAGGGAGAAGACTCAAATCAATAGAATTAGAAATGAAAAAGGAGAAGTAACAACTGACACTGCAGAAATACAAAAGATCATGAGAGATTACTACAAGCAACTCTATGCCAATAAAATGGACAACCTGGAAGAAATGGACAAATTCTTAGAAAGGCACAACCTGCCAAGACTGAATCAGGAAGAAATAGAAAATATGAACAGACCAATCACAAGCACTGAAATTGAAACTGTGATTAAAAATCTTCCAACAAGCAAAAGCCCAGGACCAGATGGCTTCACAGGCGAATTCTATCAAACATTTAGAGAAGAGCTATCACCTATCCTTCTCAGACTCTTCCAAAATATAGCAGAGGGAGGAACACTCCCAAACTCATTCTATGAGGCCACCATCACCCTGATACCAAAACCAGACAAGGATGTCACAAAGAAAGAAAACTACAGGCCAATATCACTGATGAACATAGATGCAAAGATCCTCAACAAAATACTAGCAAACAGAATCCAACAGCACATTAAACGGATCATACACCATGATCAAGTGGGGTTTATTCCAGGAATGCAAGGATTCTTCAATATACGCAAATCAATCAACGTGATACACCATATTAACAAATTGAAGGAGAAAAACCATATGATCATCTCAATAGATGCAGAGAAAGCTTTTGACAAAATTCAACACCCATTTATGATAAAAACCCTGCAGAAAGTAGGCATAGAGGGAACTTTCCTCAACATAATAAAGGCCATATATGACAAGCCCACAGCAAACATCATCCTCAATGGTGAAAAACTGAAAGCATTTCCACTAAGATCAGGAACAAGACAAGGTTGCCCACTCTCACCACTCTTATTCAACATAGTTTTGGAAGTTTTAGCCACAGCAATCAGAGAAGAAAAGGAAATAAAAGGAATCCAAATCGGAAAAGAAGAAGTAAAGCTGTCACTGTTTGCAGATATGATCCTATACATAGAGAACCCTAAAGATGCTACCAGAAAACTACTAGAGCTAATCAATGAATTTGGTAAAGTGGCAGGATACAAAATTAATGCACAGAAATCTCTGGCATTCCTATATACTAATGATGAAAAATCTGAAAGTGAAATCAAGAAAACACTCCCATTTACCACTGCAACAAAAAGAATAAAATACCTAGGAATAAACCTACCTAAGGAGACAAAAGACCTGTATGCAGAAAATTATAAGACACTGATGAAAGAAATTAAAGATGATACAAATAGATGGAGAGATATACCATGTTCTTGGATTGGAAGAATCAACATTGTGAAAATGACTCTACTACCCAAAGCAATCTACAGATTCAATGCAATCCCTATGAAACTACCACTGGCATATTTCACAGAACTAGAACAAAAAATTTCACAATTTGTATGGAAACACAAAAGACCCTGAATAACCAAAGCAATCTTGAGAACGAAAAATGGAGCTGGAGGAATCAGGCTTCCTGACTTCAGACTATACTACAAAGCTACAGTAATCAAGACAGTATGGTACTGGCACAAAAACAGAAATATAGATCAATGGAACAGGATAGAAAGCCCAGAGATAAACCCACGCACATATGGTCACCTTATCTTTGACAAAGGAGGCAGAAATGTACAGTGGAGAAAGGACAGCCTATTCAATAAGTGGTGCTGGGAAAACTGGACAGCTACATGTAAAAGTATGAGATTAGATCACTCCCTAACACCATACACAAAAATAAGCTCAAAATGGATTAAAGACCTAAATGTAAGGCCAGAAACTATCAAACTCTTAGAGGAAAACATAGGCAGAACACTCTATGACATAAATCACAGCAAGGTCCTTTTTGACCCACCTCCTAGAGAAATGGAAATAAAAACAAAAGTAAACAAATGGGACCTAATGAAACTTAAAAGCTTTTGCACAGCAAAGGAAACCATAAAGAAGACAAAAAGACAACCCTCAGAGTGGGAGAAAATATTTGCAAATGAAGCAACTGACAAAGGATTAATCTCCAAAATTTACAAGCAGCTCATGCAGCTTAATAACAAAAAAACAAACAACCCAATCCAAAAATGGGCAGAAGACCTAAATAGACATTTCTCCAAAGAAGATATACATAGTGCCAACAAACACATGAAAGAATGCTCAACATCACTAATCATTAGAGAAATGCAAATCAAAACGACAATGAGATATCATCTCACACCAGTCAGAATGGCCATCATCAAAAAATCTAGAAACAACAAATGCTGGAGAGGGTGTGGAGAAAAGGGAACCCTCTTACACTGTTGGTGGGAATGTAAATTGATACAGCCACTGTGGAGAACAGTATGGAGGTTCCTTAAAAAGCTACAAATAGAACTACCATATGACCCAGCAATCCCACTACTGGGCATATACCCTGAGAAAACCATAATTCAAAAAGAGTCATGTACCAAAATGTTCATTGCAGCTCTATTTACAATAGCCCAGAGATGGAAACAACCTAAGTGTCCATCATCGGATGAATGGATAAAGAAGATGTGGCACATATATACAATGGAATATTACTCAGCCATAAAAAGAGATGAAATTGAGCTATTTGTAATGAGGTGGATAGACCTAGAGTCTGTCATACAGAGTGAAGTAAGTCAGAAAGAGAGAGACAAATACCGTATGCTAACACATATATATGGAATTTAAGAAAAAAAAAATGTCATGAAAAACCTAGGGGTGAAACAGGAATAAAGACACAGACTTACTAGAGAATGCACTTGAGGCTATGGGGAGGGGGAAGGGTAAACGGTGACAAAGCGATAAAGAGGCATGGACATATATACACTACTAAACGTAAGGTAGATAGCTAGTGGGAAGCAGCCGCATAGCACAGGGAGATCAGCTCGGTGCTTTGTGACCGCCTGGAGGGGTGGGATAGGGAGGGTGGGAGGGAGGGAGACGCAAGCGGGAAGAGATATGGGAACATATGTGTATATATAACTGATTCATTTTGTTGTGAAGCTGAAACTAACATACCATTGTAAAGCAATTATACTCCAATAAAGATGTTTAAAAAAAAAAAAAAAATTTCAGTGTTAACCAAATCTCTTTCATATACAGGATGAATCATTTTTTCTTTGGTTAAGAGTGCATTAATCATTGCAGATGAGTGTCTGCTAGAGTCTAATTAGTAACCAGATAATGCTTATAATGTGTTTTCTTCAGACTCATGCAGCTTAATTTTCTACCGTGATCCTACCATGTGTGTATTTCATTGTATAAAAGTAAATGGGGCAAACTAGATAAAAAAGCAGCTGACAACAAGAGTTAGCTATTAATATCAATGCTCAGCTAATGAAATATCACAAACTTATACACTTTATGTGTATCATCTCCCATATAAGTCTACCACACCAGATGGAAATAAATCACTCTTTCAACAAAAAGAAGAAGCTTAATACTTGAAATTCTATAAGGAACCTTTTTAGGAGTGAGATTCCAACTTATTAATTGCAGATATAAAGACACTATAATCTATGCCAGTTAATGTAAATCTCTCTGGAATTCAGGTTTTAATTAGACTGGTAAAGATTCAACCCTGCACTATTTTCACTATAGAATTTCTTATTTATTAATCACTTTCATGAGTCAGTATTCTGTTTTGCATTAGTTATATGTTCTGTAAGTAAAATCTATGCTTACTTCTGTATTCATTGTTATTTTGCATCTAGCATACATTAATAAATAAAGTAGCAAATGCCATGACTTCTTCAGGCGGATAAAACATGATAATCACGATAATTCATGAAGAACTAGGATTCTTAGTCACTTCCCTATTCTGAGATGAGTGTTCTATTCATTACAAACTTAACAAGTAATAATAGCAGAGGGCAAGAGTTCCATTTCACAAGCTTTCATTCTATTTTGAGACTAACAGGCATTACATTTCAAAACTCATGGATCGATCCTTAGGTTTCAGAGTAGCATTACCTGTAATTCTGGACAGTCATGAAATGTACTGTTTCTTATTCTCTAAGACTCCAAGTCTTGTTCTTCCTATTCTTGTTCTTACTGAGTAAAAGTATCAGCTCTACAGTTGATTTCTTCCCTCCTTAATATGCATGAAAGACTCAGAAAGAACCAGAATATCATGAAATGATTTTATCCTCTTTTATTTTTATGATAATTTCAAAATCCATGTTTATAATGCATTCTCCATTATAAAATATAGTTTTACAGACATTATTTTACTTTGTTCTCACACCTATCATTAAATGATAAGGACAGGTATTACTAATTCAATTTTAATAGAACATGAGGCTCATAGAGCAAAATTAATGAATTTGTCCTAAACTGAATAATAGCTAGTAAGTATGAGAGTTAGAATTTCAACCCAATTCTCCAAGTTTTCCATCTAGTTCTCTTCCTTTTATAAAATACAGAGTTTGGGTTTTTTTGTTTGTTTTTGCTTTGGGTGGTCATCACAAAATAGTTTCATCAAATTATCACAGGCTTTGAGGTAGCACTCAAGTTTTTAATCAATTGCTTAATCATTTGAAATAAAACAATGTTAATTAAGTAACAAATAAATAAATATAACTACATGACTACATAACTTTTATGTAAATTCCATGAAATATTATCTTATGTAACTAAAATGAAACTCTGAACTTTTTAAAAATAGTGCATATATTTTGTTATTTGGTATTTTCCTAAAAGTCATCACAGTAAAATGAGAGTTATGCCTAGTTATGCCTAGTGTGTATAGGTGAGGACATTTTAGGATTTGTCTAATAAGTGAACATTGCTATCTGAATGAATAGCTCACCCATATTGGCATCTAAACTTGTGGCTTACGGGAAATCTCAGCACCCATAATTTCATAATTCATTCAATTAATTTTTGTATTGATAGATCCTTCATGTTTGTGTAATACTAGATTTTCATGTGCTAAGTGCCTTGTAGGTGCTAGGAACATTGCATATAGCACAGAGACACTTCCCATTTCTCAGATACAGAAATTGAGGCTTAGAAAAATAAAGCAATTTACCAAAATTTCTACAACTAGGAATGTAAATGAACACAGATTTCTCTGACTTTAGAACTCTTGGACTTGCCCTGTATCTTACAGTGCCATCACTGAAGTCATTTATTCTCTCTCCAGCTTCTTCTGGACAGTGTAGAGCTGAAATGACGAGAAGTTAATGTGGGGATTTAAGCAACAATGCTACCCTTTCCTTCAGCTGCACGTTTTTATCCCAGGGCAATTCTGTATTATTGACACGTTTCCTAAGTCTTCAAGAATATTCATGAAAAATCTTTCATGTTATAGAATGTTCTAGAAGACCAAACAATGTAGCTACTGTGATATTTTGCATACGACTTATGAATCCTTTAGGAAATTCTTAAACTTGTCCATAACCTAAGAAAAAAGTCTTAATGATGTTACTTTACAGATGGAAAAAGCTAAGGCCCAGAGAAGTTAATGAATTAATTAAAATTACTGTTACCATTGACAGAACCAGAATTCAAATACTACTCTCTTTGATTTAGATACATATATTTTTAACCACTTTGTTTCATTGCGAGTGATCTTAATTGTAGAGTGTCAAGCCTGATGGGATATTGTTTGCATTTGAAATTTTCATTTTCAATAAAATAACTTGCTAGCACAAATGTGCTTTCTAAAACTGTTTGTAGATATGCTATAACATCTTACAGCATTGATAACAAAAGTCTGTTCCCTTCTTAAAGTTCATTTTAGGTTCATAAACAAGTAAACCATTTCAGGAATGCTCTCGGGAAGTGATCACATCCTAACACACAATTAAAAATATTTCAATAAAAAAGTATATGGGTAAAAGAAGTAGAAACAAGACAAATCAATTATTTAAATTCTTTAGCAGAAACAAGTTAGATAACTACAATTTTTAAGAATGCTTCCTATTTGTCACATAAATGAGGGAATCCCCCCTCCCATATGAGATAAGAGATCAAAGACATCTTTTAGAGGATGTCAAGCAATTTTAGGGAAGTTTAACCAGGGAAGTTTAACCACAAAGAATTACAATGTCAAAGCCGGTAGAAGAAAAGCAAATCCTTCAGGTATGAAGTGTCACTGAGGAAATACCATACCCACTGTCAGAATTACCTTGCCTAGAAATTGTGATCAGGGCTGTCACTTGTTTATTTACAAAGCTGAGGTTCTGGTGTTCTCAACCTTCTGTCAATCACGTCAGTCAAAAGTTTTTCTCACTTAACTGAAAGGTCTTTTATCTTTCATTGGCCACCCAACCATATTCCTTGAAACTTCTTGAAGTGCATTCTATGTGATAAAGAAGTTGAGGTCATCATATTCTAGAAGAATTTCTTCTAGCATCAAATCCTATCATGCATTGCCTATACTATTTTTTCTAAGATTTTTTAAATTATTATTTTAGTTGGGGCTCAACATCTGTGCTACTCAGATGAGGAAAATATGTAGCTCTATTTTCTATAACAGATATTATCTTTTTCTAAAGTCTACATTCTGGCTAAAAATTCAGGGAATAAGCAAAGTTACAGTTATAGATAAAATCTATCTTTTCATTTAAAACTGTCTCTTCCAGGTAATTTAGTATCTCTCTCTTTCTCTCTCTCTCTCTCTCTTTTTTCCTGAGCATCGTATGGCTCTTGTAACTGAATCCAGTGAATTAAATATTGCTTGATTAATAGACTCATAATCAAAGTTATTCTATAATAGTTTCACCATTTGCCAAATCAAAACTTCTCTAGGGGCAACAAATGATGATTTTCAGTGCTAGAATAAGGAGATTCATAGTAGGATTAAGTTTTAGTGTCACAGAAAATGCTTTCATTTTTCAGATTGTTTTTTTTTTTTCCTACTTTGTATTATGGGTAAAAACTTGACACTCTCTCAAAAGTGTGTGTATCTCTTCCTTTACTCTAAGTGGTATAATCCCATCAAAAGCTCAATTTGTGTAGCATCTTTTCAGTTGTTTTTGTTTTAATATATTTTAATAACATGGTATATTATTCTACTTGTCTCTTTTCCTTTCTCCACGTAAAGTATGAGTTGTCGTTCATCATCTATGAATTATATAAAAAATAAAACCTATAGATATAACCATATGCATATAAATTAAATTTTGAAGATACACGAAGAGCTTTTTAATGTACTTGCCTTATAAATACATGTATAAGAAACTTATATGTTACAGTCTATTTAGTAGGTAAACAAATGACAAATTTAAAATTACTTTTCAAAAATGCATACTTTTTGTAAGTATATCAAATGTTATAGCTGTGAATATCAATAGTCATGAAGTTTATGTAGAGAAAGAATTAATTTCTCAGATCACTTTACTCAGCAGAAGTGATTTGATTCTCATGGGTGTTAAGATAAAATAATGTTGGTAAAGCATTTTTAGATTCACTCTGTAAGTGTTATAGATTTTAAAAACTGAGGATCTCTGCAAGTGGAAAGAAAAGGGAACATGCTGGTGGTGAAGAAAATCAGGAATTGGACTGTTCCTTCTATGCATAGCATCATCTGCTACTTTTGTGTCAAGTCCCATTTTTTCATTCTCTCTCATTTTTTAAGCTCTCTGATATTTGGGCTTCTCACTTGAGAAGAAATAGTTAAGAAATGGTCAGAAGATTGAAGATTTAGAAAATAATGTAATTTTTTTATGTTAGAAAGACTAAAAACTCAGAAGATTGATATAAGTATGTAGACAATGAGGGAAACTTGAAATTTTCAAATAACTATATTTTTGTTCATTTTAAGGTGTTTGTCAATTTTCCTTCTCCTGGCTTCTTTTCTCTTCAGTGTAAGAAATTGAAAAAGTGTGTGTGTTTGTGTATACATGTGTACAGTGCATGCTTTTCTCAAAGGATTACAGTTTTCCTGATATGATTAAATCCTTAAGGCATTAAATGATTTTGTATGGAAAGCAGAAACTGGCTATATAAGTATATGCTCACACAGCAAAAACATGGTCATTCTTTAAATGTGAACTTTTAGTTGAATAAAATATGAATTTGATTTTTAAAATAACTGCTAAATCTTGTAAGATCTGTTTGTGTGAATTGTTAATCGAGTTATTTCCAATGAAGACAAGAAAGATACAAATGTTTGTCTATGTTCTTCTTCCCTCCTTACCGACATTGCATTAACACAGGCCATGAAGGTATTTTACATCTTGATATTTAAAATAAATAGGTACTATGCTCTAAATTGACTATCTGGAAACATTCAATATCAGCTCAATTATATAGTTAATAAGTTTAAATCCTTTGGTGAATATTAGGATTAATCACCACTTTTTATATTACATTAGAGAAAATAGGTGTAGATAAGATATTCTTAAAAAGAAAAAAGTTCCTGCAGCCTGAGAAATAGCTTTTCTGTGGCCTTGGAAGTGAAAGGATTTATAGCGTGGTGGAAAGAACTATCTCTGCCTACCTTGAATATCTTGTTTTGCTCCAACAAGTGGGCCTTTACTGTTAATTTTTTACAATGTTGACTTACATTCAATGAATTCATTAGAACATGACTTAATTTACACAGATAATATTTCTGGAAAAAAGCTGCTTGACCCAAACTGACACTAAAAATTGCAAAATTGCAAAAGAGCACTGTTATATAGTCAGTAATTTTGTGCCTTCTTGAGGCGCAATGGAATTTGTATTATTCTATTAATGTATTAGATGGCAAAGTATTGTGCTCATTACTCAGTGTCACTGTAGCTATGCCAACAGAATACAGTACACATCTACATTACCAAACTAAGCACCCATCACAACAAGAAATCAATGAAAAAAATCTAGAAATTAAAGCAATTTTCTCACTGCCCCGCCCCAAAAAAGAGAAAGACTGCAACTAACATCCACTTCTAATTAATTAATTAGCCAACCAAGAAAAGCCATTTATCAGTAATGAGTTAATTGAATCATTTTGATCAATGGCTGAAAAAAAGTGTGTTCAGAAAAAATCAACTGTTTAAGATAGCTTTTTGAGGAGAACAATTAAAGACTTGAGGTCATTGGGAGCAATATACGTAGTCAAAAAACAAGGCAAATTATTTGAGATGGTTTTTCTTAGCTCTTGATGAGTCAACAATTGTTATCAATCCTTCTCAGTTTTTTTTTCAAGGGATTGATGCTGAGTTTGGAGTGACTGAAGAATTAGCCTCCATCAGCAGTCTGCATTGCAGAACTACAGTGGAGATTAGTTTCAAATTTGAGATATCACAATTCAGTACAACCTGAGGTGAAAACTGCTAAGATGTGTTACAGTGGGTGGTGATAAAAACATGTGTAGAGCAAACAACAAGGCCCTACTCTGTAGCACAGGGAACTAAATTCAATATCCTGTGATAAACTATAATGAAAAAGAATATGAAAAAGAATGTGTATATATATATATATATATATATATATATATTACTAAATCACTTTGCTGTAGAGTAGAAATTAACACAATACTGTAAATCAACTATACTTCAATAAAATAAATTTTTAAAAATATGTATAGAGCAGAAAAAGGTTTATTTAGACATAATTACAAAGCTTTTGCAAACAGATGGTTATTAATTGCATTTTTTCATCAACAGGGATTTTGATGATAATATTTAAATCCATTATGTGTTATGGAAACAGTAATGTAAAAAGTGAATTTCATTTACTCTCAGAATTAAGCATTATTTTAATTTTTTGTATGGTATGCTAACATGCCTTACGACACAGAAATTCTATGGGTTAGCTAAAAATCCTTGAGCTCAAAAAAAATCACAATTTTTAGAAAAAATTTGGAAAAAACCTGAAAACTAGCTTTTATTGCATAACTCATAATGTCTCTTAATGAGTCAACCTAAAATTACAAACAATGCCTATATGCAAAACTTATACTGGAGAAAAGTAATTTCAATGACAACTGATTTTTTTTCTGTATCCCAAGTACTGTCAAATTGTTTTATATACTTCCTATGCCTCAACTATTAAAACAAGAAATGAGATCTCTATTGTCACACCAATTTGCAGGAGATATATTCTCTGAGTTCAAATTATAATTTAATACTGTTTTTTTCATATCTTGATGCAAGTACAAAGGAAATTTTCATATTTCAAAATCCATTTAACTGTGCAATTGAAGGGCATCTACCTTTCTTTATTTGGAAGTGATTCATCTGCAGTGTAATGACATGATAAAAGGAGAGTATAAAGAGAAGAATCTAAGGCAGTTCTATGAATGCTTTTCACATGATGAATATGCTCATTATGTGGCAGTGCTAATCTATGTGAAAGACATTGTCAAAGGTGAAATACATAAAATCCCATCCAAGTCTAGTACTAACACATAAACATTTGCAATTGTTTTTGATAAATGAGAACAATAATTTTAAAAGCAAATTAAGTGAAATGTTTTCTCTCAAAAAAAATTCCATTCTTCTCGTTAAAAGACACATAGTACAAAAACATTGTACTCCACTATTGGAAAATCATTTTCTGTCTCATACTGGTATGAGTACCTACCAAATCATGGCCTCCAGAGCTACATTATGTACCAGCTTATCCATTACAAAAAAGTTTTTCAACTCCTGTATCATAATTGTAGTGGTGGTTATATAATTATTTGTCAAGCTTGTTGAATTTTACACCTAATGTTCATGGAATTTTTTGTATGTAAATTATTTCCCAATAAAGTTGATTGCAATGCTTGAAATGTTTTACATGTAGAGCATGATGTTTTCTTTGTAGAAGGGTTTTAAATTGCAGGTGAACTTATTTTATTGGCCTATTATCTGCTTTAATATTTTCTATGTCTCCATGTGTCAAAGCCCATAGAACTGTATGACACAAAGAATGAACCTTAATGTAGACTATGAACTTTAGTTACAAATAATGTATCAATATTTTATTAAATTTAATAAAGTTTACACATTAATAGAAAAATATTAATAGTGGGGGAAACCGTGGAGGCAAGAAGAAAGTTCGAGAGGTTTATGGAAATTCTTTAATATCTGCTCAAATTTTTGTAAATCTAAAATTATTCTATAATAAATTATATTAAAAATTATATATATATGAATTAGCTCATTTGTTAAACATGTTAAAAAATATTTTGTTTTTCCATAAATATTCTGGAGATTTGTTCTATGATGTAAGTAACTTAAATAGAATCCATTTGATCTGTTTGAGTCTTAAGATATATTAGGTGTGACTGAGCAGCATTTATTCTAAGGATAAATATTCCCTACTACTGAGGCAAGACCTTACTGGGCAGCTTATTGAATGCCCGATGAATTATCTGATATTCCAGTCTGGCTGGTGGTAACAGACACTGTTCCTAGCTCTGTGTAAGTACTAGGTCCTGTTCCTTCTAATCCTTTTGTATGTTCTTTCCTTGGCTTCTGGTAGTTTCCTCTCACATGCACATTGATCAGTTCTCTGATGACTACTCAAGGAGACCCCCAGTGGGTCTCATCTCTGTTTCCTCAACTTAAGATGTATGCCAAGCTTCAGTTGGATTCCCTTCTTTCTTTGCTGCGGCCTGAAAAGTTTCTCAGATCAAAAAGCTGGTGCCATCTTCAGGGTTGCCTCATTGGTTTTCCATCCTCAGGAATCATCATCTTTCACTGCCTGATGTCCAATATCTTGAAAACCATTTCTTATTTTGTCTCAGATGTCTTAGGTAAGGGTTAAATCCAGTCTCTGTTCTCTCCATGCTGGTCAGATGTGGATGTATGCCTAGTGATTTTTGATTAAGTATCTGGAATTGTGTATAAAAATTGTAACAGCTCAGGATGATGATTTTAACTCTTCCTGCAGAGTCCATACTTTTCTTTTGGAAGGTACTGGATGTAGAGGCAGCTCAAGTTGATCAAATTAAGAAATTAGTGATTTCAAAATTAGATCTTTCTGGTCTGTTTTTTATTAGTGCTTACTGCTATATTATATCCTGCCTTAATTTTTAACTGAAATCCGTGGTCTCTACCAGGGCTTTTCTTGACAGTTACACAAATAGCCAATTTTTGTCTCTCCAATCTCACAAGCATGCTCAAAGCTCAGCTTAGTTTGATCTGTGTGCTACCGGTTTTTCTTCTCTTCTCAGCATTGAGTTCTTGAAGTATAAGAATTGTCCAATATCTTGAACAGAAAAAGCATGAAGAGTATTGATCTCATATGTATGCCTTTCCCTCCTCTTTATGATCTTGGACCTTCTAGTCCTTGTTCCTTGACTCTTTTCAATTTCTAATTGTATCTAGCTGTCATAGCTCTTCCCAGAGAGGAGATTTGTCTCATATAAACTACTCCATCACTACCAGAGGTATAAGTCTCTCTCTCTTTTTTTTTTTTTTTAGCATTTATTGTTGTTGTCTTCTGAGTTTAATACTAATGCTATACTTATGACCAAACCTTTATCATCAGTTATGTGGGCACGTAACAGTCTGATGGCTCATCTCTTTGTCTCTAGTTTTACAATTTTTCATCCTATCATTCATACACCTCAGCTTTAAATCTTTCCAACATTTTTCCTCAACTAAAATAACATTGTAAAATATATTCCATGATTGGTTCCTTGTCTTTATCTCTAACTACTTGCTTACTCCATTCAGACCATCTTTCTATCCTATGTTCCAATAAAATGAAAAATTTTGGGTTACTTAAAGAGGCCACAATCTTTCATTCTAACTTTGCTCATACTGCCACCCTAGCCTAGAGATTCCTTTGCCTTCCACCCTCTATTATTTAACTTTGCTCACTTTTTATGCTTAATTCAATTTTCACCTTTTCATCATTTGTGCCAATTAACAACCAATAGGTTTACAATAGCTACTTTAAGTGCTAAGTACATTTATTGTAATATATTTAATTTCATATTTAATCAGTACTATTAAATACTGTTGATAATATTTTATACAAATTTTAATATGAAACTCTGATTTATACTTAATATTATATAATTATATAAAATGTTATTTTAATAACAAATATATAATTAATTTATTCGATTCATTTTTCTCTCTTTCTCCTTTATTTTCTCCTTGAGTAGAACAAGACAGAAATAGAGTTTTAAATTTGTGTCACCTTGTGACAGTGTATCAAGCAGAGTAGATTATGATAGCTTATTTGTGGTAGCCAGCCTCCAAGATGACTCCCAATGATTACCTCCAAATATTCACTTACTTGTTTAACCCCACCCAATTAAATTTAGGCTGGACTAAGTGGCCAGTTTCTAAAGAATAGAATGAAGCAGAAGTGATTAACGTGTGACTTGGAAACTAAGTCTTAAAGGGCAGTTTGATGTTGTACCCTCTCTCACATCACTTTCTCTGGGGTAAGCTAGCTCCATACTCTGAGCAACTCTCTGGAGAAACCCATTTGATGAACTGAAGCCATGTGGGTGAATTTGGATGTGGATTCTCCAGCCCAGTAAAGCTTTCAAATGGCAATAGTCCAACTTGTCATCTTGACTGCAACCTCAGTAAAAGCCCTGAACCAGGGCTATCCACTTAAGATGCCTAGGTCAGATTCCGGACCCCGTGAAATCATGTGAGATAATAAACTTTTTTCTGTTGTTGTTGTTTTAAACAGCTAAGTTTGGGGATAATTTATTACATAGCAATAGATAGGAAATATATTAGTCATATAAAGCATAACACATTTACAACATATTAACTCTTTAATACTTTCAATAACCTGTGGGAAATTATCATGCTTATTTTTTGAGGAAGAATCTGAAGCTTATGGTAGAGAATTACGTATGCCCATCCTAGAAGTCTTTCTCTTTATTATAGTTGCCTCTCCTATCATCTGTTAAGAGAAATTATTGCATTGGAAGAGCTCTGGCAATTGAAGGAGGGAAGAGTGTAGAGGCATGTCACAGAACATGGAAGATACCACCCTTTTAAAGTAATGGGTTGCAGCCTTTTTTATTTAATAAATCGATAATTTATTACAGAAAATCCTAGGATCTGCTTTTAAAATTCTGAAGCAATATACAGAAACATAATTTGATGGAATATGTATATCAAAACAATCAGGTTGCAACAGAATATTCTGATTTACTGTAGAATTAAAAGTGTATACAATGAATTCTGTTTGCATACAAAGTATACCTTATTTTCATAAATATATGAAAATTAAAAATCACACTTATCAATCTCTCTAAACTTCACAAATTTTAAACACTTCATGTAAATATGAGCTAGCTTGAATCGTTCACTCTCTTTTGGATAGCCATTCACTTGTAAATTGAAAGACTGTCATGTAAATACATATAAAAGAGTCATAAATCAGAGTGAAGCAGGATATGTATGAATATGCAAATTGCACAGGAACTTGAAACTCAGAGTATTCTACTAATCCAATTACCAGTAAACTGATTACCAATCTGATTCAAGCATGTGAGGATGGTTGCTTCATTAAAGTTAATGGCTCCCTCTGGCTAGCAATGAGTGGGGTTACCAACTGTTAAATTTTGGTAGCCCAATAAAAAATGTGTTAGCAGACATCTAAACATAACAACTATTAGAACTCCAAGTATGAAGAACAATCCTTTCCTATAACTAAGATTCCAAGAGAAGGGGAAGAACACATGACTCTCTCTATGGGGCAATATATAGCATCAAAAGATTTTTTGGCAAAAGAAGGTAACAGGTGTGGTATAAGAAAAGCTTCAGTTCATTATATTACATAAAACTGAGAAAATTAAAACTGAATGAGAGAGCAGAGATCCTTTTCTCTATTTTTTAGCAGTTAACGTCTAAGTTTCATGTTTCTGTAGTGGTACATTGAAAAATTTTTAAAATACAATAAAAATGTATCAAATGAAATTTGGCATTCTACAGCCTCCCCAAATATTGTTTTAAAATTCATTAAGTGTTCATTCACAGCAAACATGCTCAATGGTGAAAAAGTGAAAGCATTTCCACTAAGATCAAGAACAAGAAAAGGACGTCCACTCTCACCACTCTTATTCAACATATTTTTGGAAGTCCTAACCATGGCATTCAGAGAAGAAAAAGAAATAAAAGGAATACAAATTGGAAAAGAAGTAAAACTGTCACTGCTTGCAGATGACATGATACTATACATAGAAGATCCTAAAGATGCCACCAGAAAACTACTAGAACTAATCAATGAATTTGGTAAGGTGGTAGGATACAAAATTAATGCACAGAAATTTCTGGCATTCCTATACACTAACAACAAAAAATCTGAAAGAGAAATTAAGGAAACAATCCCATTTACCATCGCAACAAAAAGAATAAAATACCTAGGAATTAACCACCTTAGGAAGCAAAAGACTTGTACTAAGAAAACTATAAAACACTGATGAAAGAAATCAAAGATGGGACCTCACTCGTGGCACAGTGGTTAAGAATCCACCTGCCAATGCAGGGGATATGGGTTCGAGCCCTGGTCTGGGAAGATCCCACATGTTGCAGAGCAACTAAGCCTGTGCCCTACAGCTACTGAGCTTGCACTCTAGAGCCCACAAGCCACAATTACTGATCTGCGTGCCACAACTACTGAAGCCTGTGCACCTAGAGCACATGCTCCGCAAGCAACAAGAGAAGTCACCACGATGAGAAGCCCATGCACCACAACGAAGAGTAGCCCCTGCTTGCTGCAACTAGAGAAAGCCAATGCGCAGCAACAAAGACCCAACACAGCCAAAAATAAATAAATAAAATAAATAAATTTATTTAAAACAAAAAGATGACATAAACAAATGGAGAAATAGACCATATTCTTGGATTGGAAGAATCAATATTTTGAAAATGACTATACTACCCAAAGCAATCTACAGATTCAATGCAATCCCTATCAAACTACCAACAGCATTCTTCACAGAATTAGAACAAGAAATTTTACAATCTATATGGAAACACAAAAGACCCCAAATAGCCAAAACAATCTTGAGAAAGAAAAATGGAGCTGGAAGAATCAGGTTCCCCAACTTCAAACTATACTACAAAGCTACAGTAATCAACACAGTATGATACTGACACATATGGTCACCTAATTTATGACAAAGGAGGCAAGAATATACAATGGAGAAAAGGCAGCCTTTTCAAGAAGTGGTGCTGGGAAAACTGGAGCGCTACATGTAAAAGAATGAAATTAAAGCACTACCTAACACCATACACAAAAATAAACTCAAAATGGATTAAAGACCTAAATGTAAGAAGAGACACTATAAAACTCTTAACAGAAAACATAGGAAAAACACTCTTTGACATAAGCCACAGCAAGATCTTTTTTGACCCACCTCCTAGAGTAATGAAAATAAAAACAAAAATAAATGGGACCTAATGAAACTTAAAAGCTCTTGCACAGCAAAGGTTGTCTTTTCGTCTTGCATAAACAAGACGAAAAGACAACCCTCAGCATGGGAGAAAATATTTGCAAATGCAACAATGGACAAAGGATTAATCTCCAAAATATACAATCAGCTCATGGAACTCAATATCAAAAAAAACAAGCAACCCAATTAAAAAATGGGTGGAACAAATGAATACATGTAAAAATTCACAAAACCTGAATAAAGTTTGTAGATTATGCCAATGTCAACTCTTTGGTTTTGATATTATACTAGAATTATATCAGATGTTGCCATTGAGGAAGCTTCGTGAAGGGTACAAGGGACCTCTCTGTATTATTTTGGTGAATTCTTGTGAATCTGTAGTTATTTAAAAACAAAAAGTTAAAAAAAAAATGGGTGGAAGACTTAAATAGACACTTCACCAAAGAAGACCTACAGATGGCCAAGAGGAACATGAAAAAATGCTCAACATCACTAATTATTAGAGAAATGCAAATAGGTGGGTCAGAATGGCCATCATCAAAAAATCTACAAACAATAAATGCTGGAGAGGGTGTGGAGAAAAGGGAACACTTTTGCACTGTTGGTAGGAATGTAAATTGATACATCCACTATGGAGAACAATATGGAGGTTCCTTAAAAAACTAAAAATAGAACTACCATATGACCCAGCAATCCCACTACTGGGCATATACCCTGAGAAAACCATAATTCAAATATGCACATGTACCCAAATGTTCCTTGCAGCACTATTTACAATAGCCAGGACATGGAAACAATCTAAATGTCCAATGATAGATGAATGGGTAAAGAAGATGTGGTACATATATGCAATGGAATATTACTCAGCCATAAAAAGGAACAAAATTGGGTCATTTGTAGAGATGTGGATGGACCTAGAGTCTGTAATACAGAATGAAGTAAGCCAGAAAGAGAAAAACAAATATTGTATATTAACACAAATATGTGGAATCTAGAAAAATGGTACAGATGAACCTAAAGGGCAGGAATAGAGACATAGATGTAGAGAATGGACATGTGGACATGGAGGGGAAGGGGAGGGTGGGACAAATTGGGAGATTAGGTTTGACATGAATACACTACCATGTGTAAAATAGATAGCTAGTGGGAATCTGCTGTATAGCACAGGGAGCTGAGCTCGGTGCCCTGTGATGACCTAGATGGGTGGGATGGGGTGGATGGGAGGGAGGTCCAAGAGGGAGGGGATATATGTATACATATAGCTCATTCACTTCATTGTACAGCAGAAACTAACACAACATTGTAAAGCAATTTTACTCCAATAAAAGAAAAAATAAACACTTTAGAAAACATTAACAAAACGTGTATGTCTTACAAAGTGCCATTTCATAAAATAATCCTGCTTGTAGAGAAGTTCCTGAGTTCGGTGAATTAATAAAATCTGTGTCCATCAAGTTTATTTCAGAAATTGATTTGTTTCACTGAGAGTTCTACTTTCCCTTAATTAACAGTGTCACCTGAAGTACAGGGACCAAGCTTTAATTAATGTGATGGGGATCGCATATTTTAAAAACTCATGGATAAAACTAGCTTTATTCCTGATACCAGGCATCATTTTAGTTCCTCCATTAGGTTCATAAAAAATAGCAGAGAAACACATAACCTTCCAGGACAATAGCTCAGAGTTTTGTGTCTCTCCTGGGATATGTAAAGCCAGAACCAAGACTTAAAGCAGCCCTGGGATGTTTCCTTCTATGTAACTGCTTTAGAGTCTTAGCTTCTAAAACTGTAAAAGAACTAGCATGGCAGAAGATGAGGAATCAGTTTCAACTGTATAAAATGTAATGTATTTGCTTGAAACAGTTTTTTAAAATTTCTATTAAAATTAGCATTTGTTGAGTTGAACAGCCAAGATGAAGAAAACAATAATTTTATACTCTGGTGCGCAAAGCATTTAGAGGGTCCACTAGTTTCAGTGACAAGAAAATTGCTATGCCACTGACAAACATATTACTAAAAAAGAGTTAAACTAAATTTTACATCAAGGCTCATGTCAACAAACAAGTTTTCATGTTAGGCTTTGATTGAGAGATAAAACCATGAAAAATCAATAACCTTTTTGAAAGAGTAGAAGATACAATATTAACGTGTTGCTTGGTATAGAGATGAATCCTGAGAATCTCATCTCAAAAAGAAAAGACGTTCTATGATTTTTTTTCACTGATGTGTTTTTGAAATGTGTGTGTAATCATTAGAAATAAGGTATCTGTGAATAAGACTAAGGTTTGAAACTTTCTAATTTGAAATAATTATTTTGAATTTGATGGTTAAGAGAATTTCTAGCAGGAATTTGCATGCTTTCTTGTCTTCCTGTTCTCTAAAGCAGGAATACTGAATTTATTTCTTTTAGACTGCGATAAGCATCTTGATAAAGTCTGCCTTATTTCTTCTATTTTTCCCCTAAAGAAAAAGGTTAGGGGCAAAATAAAATATATAACTATTCTATAAGCAAAGACTGAAGATAAATGTATGATAATAGAATCCCCTCTGAAGTAAACAAATATGGCACAGAATGTTTTAGTTCATTTTTGTGCTGGCCAGGTAAAGATTGTTTTTCAATTACTTGTTCAAAATGAAAACTTGTGACCCAAACACCTGTGCCAGATTGGTATTTGAGATCACTACTATGCTGTGCATGATATCCCTTGGAACAGATGCAAGGGGACAGAAGTGACTAAATTTGCTCCATTCTGATGGCTGATCAGAGGATGATATAGCCAAGAAACAGAAGAACAGTGGCTTATATGAGAATTATTCACTGCATCAACAGTCCATCACGGAACCAGGCTCAGCAAACATACAGACTGAGAATTTTATCAGTACTTAAGAGCACTAAATGCCTCTGTTAAAACTATGGAAGCTGCCTTCTTATGTCTTATTGAGAGCTATCATGAGGCAGTATACATTAAACCTAACAAATAATAAAAAATGGTATTACTTTATGAGATGCCATTTGCTGTTGACTTGTCTATGCAATATCAATGTTAATAACTTGCTTTAAGTATCTTGGAATTTATTTCAGCTAACATTTTGATTTGATATTCCCCCAGAAAGGTAAATGCTAAGTTAGGTTAACTATTAGAGTTAGAGGATTAGATATAGACTATACATTCTATACATTAAAAGTCAGAGGTTTGGTATAACTATTGTAACTTATGTTGAGATTCTTAATACTTAGAATATTCAATCATACAGAATCTCATGCAAACCTAAATGCTTAAAAAACAAGCAGCAACTTTTGCTTAGAGCAATTGTTTCCAGAGAAGTTTGCATGCAACCTGAATGAAAATATTAGCACTTTTACTCATATTAATTTTTATAACTAAAAACTGTAAGAGAATAAGAAAAATACCAGGATATGATAATATTTATTATACAAATTACAAGGCTCCTTTACTTATTTGAAACACACTGTATTTAGGCAATTGAGTTACCCTACAAGAAAAGTGAGAATTTCATAATAGGCAAGATTGACAGCGCTGCCCTCAAAGTTTATTCGTGTCTGGTTAAGTTGATTTCATTTTAAACTATATTAATTCCCATGATTGACAGATAAAAATACCAGTAATGCAAGGACAAACAGAGAACATGTTGTATAATTTAAACATACCAAATAAGTCTCATATTTCTTACATGAGGTCATTTCCAGCCATATCACATGGTTTAAAAACAAAGAAAATTCTAATCAGAGCTTACAACTAGTAACTCCAAATGCTTTTTAATTTAAATCACTTAAATATTGGAGATAAAGATGAAGATTGTTTCTTGCCCAGCCAGAGAGAACTACACTGGGATGCACAGTATCCATCAAAGCAAATGCTTGACCAGAGTTAAGAATTTTTAAGAAAGCTTGGAGTTCTGGAATTTATTGATTATTTATGAAACAGGTTGACAAGAAACTACTGTGAATGTTGAACTTCACCCTGAATAAAATTACAGCTTGAAATGTAACTTCTTATATTATGACTTTAATGTTATCAGTAAGATATTTAAAAACTGAGTGTACAGAATATGAAGATAAACTTTATAACTGTAGAGTAAAAATCTTTTTTATATTTAAAGTGCTGTTTGTTTTCTCCTTAGCTCTTTATGCTCTATTTCGTATATGCTTTATAATGCACATAATACATCAGTAGAATAGTGTATGCATACAAAGTCTACACTAAGTACATATATTTGGGTTATATGCTCAATAATTTTTATTGACATACATGCAATAAAATGTTTTGGAGACTTATCTCCCAGTTCATGATAGCAGTTTGAAGGCACATGATGGTGTTCAGAGTCTTTAAGCACAAGGCTTTACCCACTTTTCAGCCTCTTCTTTTTTTCCTCATCCTTGCCTTAGGCTTACAACCATGAGAAATCTTTCAGCAGACCAGTTTACTCTCACAATCCTATGCTCTTCCAATGATGGATAACACTAAGATTTATCAAAGAGAATTTCACTATTATTTTAATTGAAACTGGCCTATGACCTGAAAAGTCTGTTTTATAAGGATTGAAAATTTATGAGAAATAATAGCTTATTTGAAATAATGGTTTATCACCCTGTTGTCAAAACCTGTAAACAAATATAAAATTCCCTAGGAGCTAAATGTTCAAAGAAAAAGAATTTTAAAGTAATATACATTGAAAATTAATTAACATGAAGAAAAATAATGTCCTCATGTTCCTTATGAACCAAAAAAATAAAAAGTGAGATTATGTTTAGCATCACTACAAAGTTCACATGTGACATGGATTATTAATTGTCTGCCAATTTTATTTTCATCATTTTATTAATATACTCCATTGTTTTTTAGCTTGCACATAGCAGAGCTAGAGACCACATGTGCCAGACGCTTTTGCAAATAGTTATGACCAGGACTAAGTTCTACCTAATAACAAACAAAATAATGTGTGCAATTTCTGAGTAACATCTTTAGAAGTAACCTGATTGTCCTTACTGAATGCCTCTCTGACTTCGCATGGGCTATAACGTGAAGGTGGTTGTATTGTGCAAACTTCAACTGGGGAGGCAAGTACAAAATCTAAGGAAGGAAACTTGAGTCATCCCATGAATGAATCTTTCTATCCCCCTAAACCACATATTGGCTTGGACTGGGAAAGAAATAAACATTCTGTCTCTTTAGAGTCATAGATTTGGTATAACTAGTGTAACTTATATCAGGATTCTTAATAACAAGAATATTCAATTTAAAAGAATCTCATGCAAACTCAAATATGGATAAGTTTTTCATTTCTTCACAAGCAGTTCATTAGACATTCAGTGGTTTATTTATAACCTGGAAAGATAATAAACTTGTTCTAGCTTGCTATAATTTTTTTCTTATCTTACTTTGGGAAATGGATAAACATATATATATATATATATAAAAAATATGTAGGTATATGTATAATATATATGTAATGGTATTATAGAAAATTACCTATTAAGTGATGTCAAGTATTTTGAAATATATATTGCCATTGAAATAGATTGTCTCATATACTCATCATATAAAAATAAACCTATTACCTTAAAATATATAATCTGATTTCTTGGGTCAACATTTATATGTATACATGTAACCAACCCAAACTGGATTCTGAATATTTCTTCTATGCAGTTGTCTTTCTACTTAAAAAAATGAAAGGCCCAAAAGCCATGATATGTAAAAAATACATTATAAATTTCAAGCATCTTACAAAAAGCTTTTGTTATTCCTGTTTTAAAAGAAAGTGAAAAGTCACCAGCTGCTTCCTATCAGTGTGATGTTGGGCACGTCATATAATCTCAGTTTTCCAATCTTTAAAGTGAGGGAAATGAAGAGTTCTCTAAGAAGCTATGGTTCTGTTGGTTTCCAATACAATCAATATATAAAAATTATATTTATTGTTTTGACCAGTGATTGCAATAAAGAAATTAAAGAATTCTTGGATCTTAAAAAAGTGACCCTCTTAAAATGATAGTGATCATAGAATAATGAAACTTGAGTCAATTGATAGGCTTTAAAATATTTTCATATATTATCTGATAGTAAATGAAATAAAAATATTATAGTTTTCCAATAAATGAATACAGGTTTAGAATAAAGGTATTCTACTATAAATCAGTAAATTCACTTTTATAGTAAAGGTACTTTTTTAAAGGCAGTGAAGTATAATTATCTTGGTTTTCTTTAATCTTCCTTATATTCTAAGAGAGATTTTTAACAACCCTTTAGGTACTAAAAAAAATGTTGGCATTCCATTAACTTGTCAGTACTAAGGAATCACTGTAAGACTGAGAGGATATCTTTCACTTTCACTGCAAATTCTTTAATATCATCTATTGAAAAGGAGGACTAGTACTCTTCTATTTTTATCCACTATCTTAGGCATGGTAATTTAATCTTTCTGAGCGGTAAACAGGTAGCAGACTCTACATTAGCTCACTGCTATAATGTGAACTTGAACAATTGGATGTCCAAGCTCAGTTGGGAACATTATATATGAATTTTGAGTAATAAAGCATAGTGTCAAGTAAGACAAAGCTGGTTAAAACAATTTGGGATGAGGAGAGCAAATGGTAACCTATAAACAAACACCTGTTTTGCATATACATAGACATGTGTTGCTTTGTATTGTATCATGTTCCTCTGCATTTTTTATCAATTCCATAATCCAGGAGTGTATGCAGTATTGTGTGTGTGTGTGCATGTGTGTGTGCACGCACACAATATAAGCTAGATATGGTGGAGTTTCTTAGAAGACAAAATTTCTTGTTTACTGTGAGGTACTGATAGGCACTAAAGACATGTATAAGAATGTTCAGAGCAACTTTATTCATAATAGTAAAAAACTGGAATCAACACAAATGGTCATGAATAGATATATTATTGTATAAGTCACTCACACAATGGCATGTCAACAGACAAGATACACAGACAAGATACAACGGGCAAGATATATCTTGTCAATAGACAAGATATAATATATATATTATATCTTCTTTATCCGTTCATCTGTTGATGGACACTAAGGTTCCTTCCATATTTGGGCTATTGTAAATAGTGCTGCTATGAACATTGATGCATGTATCTTTTCAAATTAGTGTTTTAGTTATTTTCAGATATATACCCAGGAGTAGAATTGTTGGATCATATGGTAGTTCTATTTTTAGCTTTTGGATCATATGGGAGTTCTATTTTTAGCTTTTTGAGAAACCTCAATACTGTTTTCCATAGTGGCTGCACAATTTTACATTTCCTTGTATACCAACAGTGTATGAGGGTTCCCTTTTCTCTACATCCTTGCTAACATTTATTTGTGTCCTTTTTGATTATAGCCATTCCAGCAGGTGTGAGGTGATAGCTCACACTGGTTTTGATTTGCATTTCCCTGATGATTAGTAATGTTGAGCATCTTTTCTTTTACCTGTTGGCCATCTGTGTGTCTTCTTTGGAAAAATTCCTATTCAGATCCTCTGCTCATTTTTTAATCAGATTGTTTTATTTATTTATTTATTTTTGATGTGTTGTGCAAGCTCTTTGTGAAGTTGATAATGAGGGAGGCTATGCAGGTGTAAGGACAGGGGATATATGGGAAATTTCTGTACCTCCTTCAATTCTCCTGTAAACCAAAAACTCCTCTAAAAAGTAAAGTATTAAAATAATCTTACAAATAAATTGTGAGGTCTTTAAGAATGGCGTAATTTTTATTTATAGCCTCAATATAAAAGTATACTTTACCTTAAGTAGGTACTCAATTTTTGTGGAATAGCTTGTCATGAACAAAACACTTACTGACATAATTTTAAATAACATGAGGTATTTCCAGCTCATAACTTACTACACAAAATAGGTTTCAATAAATATTTTTAATTTATGTGTATATAAATGAACAAATAAGCCTTCAATTTTATTCTCACTTACAGAATCTCAGTCAAAATAGCTATTAGCTCAAAACAGTTATTCTTCAGACATCCCCCTTAATAAAATGTGTGTATTCCTAGTCACAGAAAAAGATCTCTGTAAGGAAAATACTGCTGAAATCAGTTTACATTTATGTTAATTACATCCCTAAGCTCCCTTACTTTTCATATTTGAAATGAGAAGCCCAGAGTTTTCCTAATTCTTTGCAAACATTCTAATGGGGAAAAAATAACTAAAATTTTATGTGGTATATCCCTTTTCATTTAACAGTCTTATTTGTTTTTGAAAAGTAAGTCAGATCATTTTCCACTACAGAAGACTATGAGTACTACTAAAGGAAGATTAACTAGAATAGAAAATATTTTCCTGAGGGATTTATATTCAAAACTAGACAGCAATGTCAACATTATTTTTCTATATTGTTTTTCCCTATGTAAGAAATTTAGTTAAGAGAAAAGATACTTGAATATATACTGTGGTGTAATTATCTTGAAGTAACTACTTTCTACCAATAAGAATTTTGATGCAAACAAGGTCCAGTGGGTTGCTGTGATAGTTTCCTCAATGAAACAGCAAAAGTTGATGTTCTCACCAATACTCAGTAACTGAAATTTCTTGTGGTTGAAATACATTTTGTTAGAGAAAAGGATTTCCAAATTGTGTTTTACTGGATCAATACTCAGGAAAATAGTGGGCCTGCTCTTAAAGAAACTGTTAAAGGGAGGAACATTTAATTTTGTTTCTGGCTTTTACTTATAGCCACCATATTCTTTCTGCCTATATTTTTTGTGTTTTCATATAATACTTTTATTAAATACCATAGGCTGCTTATACATTTATTTAATCATCAGCTTTGAGAAATATAAACTACAATTCTTATTTTCCTTAAAGATTGACTTTATGAGGAAGGGATCAAGATGGTGCAGTAAAAAAACCCTGAGCTCACCGTCTCTTATGGGCACACCAAAGTTTCAACTATTTACAGAGTTACAACTACCTATGAGAATGACCTGAGGATGCACAGAAAACATTTTCCACAACTAAAAATATAAAAAAGGAGCCACAATGAGATGGGTAAGAGGGACAGAGATGTGGTCTTGTCAGGAGGCACACCACACAGGTTGGTGACTCATAAATGGGGGGGATGTCACAACCACAGGAGCAAGGGGACAGACCCCCACATCAGGCTCCCCAGCCTGAATGTCCTGCACCAGGAAGAAGAGCCCCCAGAAAGTCAAACTCTGAAAACCAGTGGGGCTTACATTTGGGAGAAGTGGAGCTCTATAGGAAATAGAGACTTTGCTCTTAAAGGGTGCATGCAAAATCTCACATGCTCTGAGTCCTGGCACAAAGGTAGTAGTTTGAAAGGCACCTGTGTCAGATTCACTTACTGATCTTGGAGACCCTCCCACAAAGGCAAGAGGCAGCTTGGATTTCCCCTGGGAACTAAGATGCCAGAGGCAGACATTTTTGGGGACCTCATTCTATCGTGCTGACATGGATGCTGACAAGTGCCATTTTGGAATCCTCCCTCTTAGCGTATTAGTGCCTGGGGTCAGCCCCACCCACCAGTGGGCCCACAGCAACTGCAAGAAGCAGGGTCCCACAGCCAGCTGGGCCAGGGGTCTCACCTTGACTTTTGGCTTTTCTAAGAACTCCTCCTTGATTCCTTCAGCTATAATCTTTGATATTATACGGGAGCCATGCTATTATTGCGGAAGGCTGTGGGTAAAGAAATCTCTAAAATCTAATAAAATCTCATGGTTTTAATAGCCTTTGTCAGAGGATTGTGACTGTCCCAACTTTTTTCCCCAATGTGGTTGCTTTTTTTCTCTCTTCTTCCTGATCCTTTCATGGACATCATTCTTCTCAATCTATTTCCTTGATGTTCTGACCCCTATTGACTACTTCCCATCTTAGGTGACACAAAAAGGCTAAAGAAGGTTGAAGTGAAAGGAATGCCCTTTCACTTGAATAATGCTGTAGCAATCTTTTATCCTGGAGAGTAAGCCTTTATTATGGAGAAGGCTCAAGGAATTATTTACATTGATTACTCTTCCCTTCCTCTGACATAGAGGGTATCTTTCTCATATCTTCATTATGAGAACCTGGTGTGAATCCTCTAGGTTAAACACATAAAAGTTTAACCTTGGCTTTGCCCCCTGGAGTTTCTTACTCTCAAATTGAAATCCACACCCAGTCTAGAGTGATTTGTCAAAACAGCTTCTGCTCCGGGTAACCAAATCTTGGCTGTGTCTCTTTGGATGAGCACATCTCTACAGATTTTGGTGCGCTGATTTGCCCTCTGATGGGTCCAAGTAGAATCCTTGATTTTAAGTTTTTTCATCTTTTTCTTGTTGTAAGGACAGGAGTGATGACTGTCAAGTTCTTTATAGGTCAGCTCTGATACTAGAAGTCCCCTTTAAAGAGTTTTAAATGTTCTCATTTATATGATCAGAATGTGGTTGTAGATCATAGTGAAAAAAACTCATTTAGTGGTTACCAAATACTCTTCATTGAAAACATTTTTATGTACAAAGAGTTAAACATCTTTCTGAAAAAAAAAGATTTTGTAAAATAAATTATTTTCCTAATTTGTTGTCTATTAATCAATGAATTCTTATTCTCTAATTGTGGTTGTAAGTGAAATGGCCATATGCTGCATATTAATTCTAATTGTTGAAACACATTTGTACTCATGTAGTTTATTTTTGTTTTCAGATCCACAGCCCAAACCCTGGCCACAGAAGCCTGATGCAGATGAGTGTGTCATGACTTTCACCAGAACCCTAAAGGTACTATAGACTCTTAGGTATTTTCCTGAGAAAGAGAAATGTCCTTTTCTTTTCTGCTCCAGATAAATCTTATAAAATCTTAGATTAATATAATTCCACTTAGGGGCTAGAGAAAGGAAGGGAGATTTCACAGCTAAAAAAGTATTATTTTTTAATGGTAATGATGATATTTGCTTCTCTCCTACAGACATATGTAGTGATAAATATAAATATTTTTGTATTTTGGTTTCCTTGGGGCAAAAAATCCATAATGTTATCCATTTTATTTTGTTTAGTCATGAATCAGAATTCAATTTAGTCTAGGGTTCAGGAAATATCCTTGGAGGTGAATAGCTGGACAAAATTGGGAATTAGCTAACTAAGAAAGAATAACAGACTTCTGTGTAGAAAGGATAGTTTATTAGCAGAGAAGGAAAAAAAAGGAATATAGTAAGAAAGCTAGAGATAGCATGATGTTTCCTAAGAACAAGAGATTTCTTCTTACTATAGCATGCTAGAGATAAGCAGGGAAGGAGTATAGTCGGGGATCTGTCATGAAAGCTTTAAGAACAATGTTAAGGAATTTGGATTCAATTCTACAGGCAAAGAGGCGCTTGTACCAAGGTGATGTAACAGATAATGAGGGTTGAAAGGACCATAGTGGAAACAGGAAAAAGAGAGTCAGGAAAATATTGAGACCACGTTGGAATGATTTTGTTTCAATATACAAGCTGAGGGAAATGTTGAAGTCAAGATTGCTGTTATGATTTCTAGGTTTGGTGATTGAATAGATCGTGCTGATATTTCCTGAGAGAGAAAAAAAAAAAAAATGAGGAGGGAGACACCCTTGAGATGGGGCAAAAATGAGAAAAAATGAATAGGCCCAGGTTGGTATTCTATGAATGGGGAATTTGTTACTTGTAGCATATTTGTAGTTAATAACATAGCATTTATAGTAAAAACTATGTGAATGTTTGTAGGGAGGAAAGAGCTAAGGTAAGCACTCCAGGAAATATCATAATTTAATTAATAGAAAAGGAGGAGACAAGGAAGATGAAGGAGTACTAATGTCTAAATGGAAGAGGAAGCAAGGTGAGTGACATCACATTATTCAGTGGGCAAATTATTTTAAGGAAATTAATATTATAAATTATTAAGGAGATTATATGGTCAACAATATTAAAATCAGTGAATCAGTGACAAAGTACAGAATGTCTACTGTTCTTAGAAATATAAAATTTACCAGTTGAAATGCTTTTTCAGAGTAATTTTAGTAGAAATATATAGATGTTAGTGCATTAAGAAATGAATGGAAAATGATGAAAGTACCATACCATTAGACTGAAGAAATTTAGTCCCAAAATTAAAAGAGAGAGAGAGAGCCAGGGAGAGAGAGAACTGTAATGGAGAGGAAAATCTAACTGAGTGTGTGTGCATTGTCATGAGAAAGACTTGAGCATGTTTGTAGTCTAGGGGAAAGGGGTAGGTATCATGACTAAGAAGGCAGATGCAGAAGAGATGGCAGATCCCTAGGAGGTAGAAAGGGGCTAGAGGGCCACTTCCCTTCCTGTGACTTTGGATAATTGGTTAGCTCTGTATGCAGATAACTGTGTTGGTTGGGGATGATAGACAGAATTGCAGAAACCATAGTCTATGATTTTACTTTTCTTGTTCTAAATCTGAGGCGAAAATGTCAGGTTTGACATTTAGTTCGGCCAGTTTCTGAAAGTGTTTGCATTGAAGTAAATGTTTATCTACAATATTTAAAAAAGACTCATGGTTTGTGGGTGGTCTGTCATTCTAAAAACAAGCATATTTTAAAAAATAACCCCCCAAAATATAAACAAACCTGTGTCCTCTTGTGTAGCATACTAAAAATAAATCCTGTATTGTTTGGAACTTTACAAACCATTTGGGAATTGCATTACCTTAGGTAAAACTGTGACTACATGCAAATCTTTTAATAACTTAATCAGTGAGAAAATATAGTAAATTCTTAGTGTGAAAAGATAGAAAATAAGATAGGTTTGCACATTTGCCTCGCTGTTTTTTATCTGCTCCATTTTCCTTTCTGCATCTTTACTAAGCCCAGGAAAAGAGCAGCAGCTGCTCTGGAAGTGCCACACCAGCCTGTGCACAGGCACTTCTTACCCATTGTGAGTGAAATTGACTAGAATCACACAATCTTCATCAATTTCCCACTTGGTAGAAATCAGTTCTTCTATGCAAGGGGGCTGAACTACATTTGCTCTGCAGCTGGCAGGGCCATGGAGCTATGTTGGAGGAAGAAAAGGAGATGACCTGCTGCTAGTGAGTGAATACGCTCTGGGTGGGTGTGTTCACCTGATTTTGTGATTGGACTCAGCCTCCTATACAAGGAGAGTGGAAGAGGCTCAAGCAGAAAACGAAGAGTTTCTTGTTTTAATGCTCAAGTTCCACTCTAACTCATAACTAATGAACTAGCATCCTGCACAGCAGTACCATGTTCCACAGGCAGCAATTATATAAGAATAGCATTCCAAACTTGGTCGTTCTGTGACTGGCTGGCATACAGGCTGCTAGTGTGGGAAGAAGATTTTCACACAGATGTTAGCTAGAAAAATAGACGGATGGCAGTGATGGTAGCTTACTGGGTTCACAATCAGAGAGGACCAAGATTTAAATTTAAAATCCTTAAACTAAGGCACAAGATGATTCATGCTGAAAATATTTTTCCTTTGTGTGACTTATGAAACTTCTAAATGGGTAGATTGCAACTAAAAGCACAAAATGGGGTGATTTTAGTAACAAGCCTCGTGTAATCTCTGAAAAATGTAAATTGGAATTTCCTATGGAACTTATTACAAAGCAAATTCCTAGACTATACCTTGTGAGTCTAATAGTAATTATGGATGAGGCACAAGAATTAGTCATTTATAACAACCTCCCAGGTAATTAATGTGCACAATAAAGCTTAAGAACTACCAGTATATACTTACCTTGGTAAACGACAAATAGACACACAACATAATTATGAGAAAAGAATCCAAAGGCATTTTCAGTTTAAATGTTATCTATAATTTTTAACTAGTACCAGTTAAATAATTCCAAATGTGAGAAAAAAAAATGAAAATTATGTGGATAAAGAACAATTATCTGAGTAATTTTAGTTATCGTTTGAATAGCAGAATTCATGTTTCTTATACAGGCAGGACAATTAAGCCAAGCATTTGAAGACATTTACTAATTGCTATTGACTATATTAGCGCTAGAGAGCAAACATGCCTACTGGAAAAGAAGGCTCAAGGGACTTGTTGAAATCATGATAATCCAGCCTATTACAGAACTTAAGTTGTACATCACTTCAGCACACAATATATAGCACAATAGGTACCTCTCTCCTTTCTTGAGTTAATGATACTGCTCCTTAATTACAGCAATCCTGCTGCTGTCCCCACTCCCAAAACAAGTTCTGACCGTGCCTCAGAATCCGTGTCAACAAGGCTCTCTATTTTCCTAACGTACAAATTACAAGTAACCACACTGAATAAATAATCTCATGGAAAACAATTTCCTTTTAGTTTAGGGACTTTGATTAGATAAAAGATACTAGTTAATCTTCAAAGGCAGAAGTCTACACAATGTATGGACATACACTAATTAATAAGCCTTTATTGACTTAGTTTGAAAAAGTCCAATATAGATTATTATCTTACTGTACCTAACAGTAAAAATTACTTTAGCTTTTATTATGGTCTTGGAAATAGAAATTCCTTGTTTTTATAAGCAATTTACTTATATAAAAAATATGTAATCAGGGAAGTAAAGATGTTATCCAAAGTATCTCCATTGCTTCAGTTAGTTCTTAGGAAATTAATTCACTGAAAAAAATATTATTCAGCAAAACTGGGCATAAAATCTAAAAAGTTTAAAAAACAGTCTTTCCTCTGCTACATACACTGCCAAAGGAAGAGTTTATACAATGCTGAAATAAAAAAACTGTAATGTTTATGCTGAACTTTCTGTATTCATGAATAGGAAAACGAAGTGTAACCAATCAATTAGTAATAACCCTTTGTTTTTTGAGGGACACTTTATTGATATCTGGCTTTCCTAATATTAGCATGTCACATACTGAATAGCTTCACTGTGGAAAAGAAAGGATAGAGGGTGATTTTTATGCACTGTTTTTATGTTTTGTGTAACTACTGGCGTAATTTGTTTATCCCTAAAAGCATTAGGAACACAACACATGAAATCAAATGAAAAGGAGTGACAAAGAGATTATCTTAAATATTTTTTAGCCCTTAAAAACATAAATGATCCAAAACCAAACAGTTGTAGTTCATGATAATATGCTGTATCCAATATGTGTTCTGTAATGATCTCTTGTGACATCTTTTTTCCAGCAGCCCCAACTATACCCAGGTGAACTTGGAAACTTTTTGCCCCTCCCCTATCATGCATTCATGACCTTTCAGCATTTACTAAATTACACTGTGATTACTCATTCTCTACTAGTCTGTATATTTTTTATACATTGAGACTATGGACCAAAATTTGTTCATTTCTTATCCTCAGAATTGAGATTGTATTTTGTATATATGGGGCAGTTAATAAAATTTCATTGAAAGAATAAAAAAGTCATTTGAAAATGTCTTAAATATTAATGTGACACACGATGTCTTTTGAAAAATATAGATTATCTCCCATAAATCTTTCTTTCCTCTCCAGGCTTTACAAAGGAGAACAATATTCAGGAATTTGGAGTAGAGAGTTGTTAACTCATACTGCTTTTGTTTCAATCATGAGACAAGTAACCTTTGTTCAAATTATGCTCATAGTGAATTGTGTTGAATTTATTTAAAGCTGCATCAGTTACACTTAACATCAGATTTTCAATAGCTTGCTGTCAAACTGTCAAACTGGAAGGAATTAAAAGATGAATCTTTTAAATTATAAACAAATACTACCTAAGTAATTGTAGCTTATTTACTTGATAGATGTATTTTGAGGTTTATTATTTGTTTGCCATCAATAGAAGATAAGACTTACACTAAAATAAAATCATACATTTAGAAAAAAATCTTGGATACATAGCATATTATGTAATGTAGTCCAGTAGTGTTATCTATGCCTCATAACAAAGTACTTTGTGTGAGCTCCAAAGGTAATCTTGAGTTCTTTGAACTGAAGGCATACAAAATAGAAAGGATAAAAATACATTTAAATTGATGGTAATTGACTTGAGCTTTGCAGTTTATTCCATGTTAGTTTACAAAATGCATTTATTTTTCATTCTAGCATGATATTTACCTTCAATTAATACTGATAGCCAGCAATTATCACACCTAAAAATAAATATTACCTCAGATTTTCTAATCTCTATTTTTTTTTACGCCCGACTCATCTCTGTGTCATTTAAAATTTTTATAATGCTTTTGTCTTTCTAAGATGTCTAGCCATTCCTCAGGCTGATATTTTCCATCTTTCCAATCTTACCTGTCACACATTAAATATACAGAAAAGAATGGAAACTGTGGTGATAAAAGAAATCAGCCAGGCATTTCCCAAAATAATCTAGAGCAGAAGAAGAGGGATGTGCTGTGTCTAAGGGGAGACTATTCTGTTTTAGAAAATTAACTTGCAATACAACACCACTTTCAGGTACTCTAAGTTTTTCCTCTTTCATAGATTATGATCAAAGACCGAGAAACAGGAATAATTAAGTGTATATACATGTATTCTACTGAAAGAATAATTCATAAAGAGACAGTTTACCTTCAAAGAGAAAAATGTATCAAGGTCTAAGATGACCACTTCATCATGAGAGGGTGAAAATAAATGATATGGCAAACTTAAGATGAGAGATACAAGTTTCTCATTTCTTATCACTATTCGGGAATGTACATTTATTTGGGGAGAGACTTAAAAACAGAAACACACAAAATTCTGCTGTATCTTTGTAATATGTATACAATGGCAAGTAAAGAGCTAGGTGGTTGTGGATTGGGACTGGAAAATATACTATTTTTAAAAAAGAGGGCTTCCCTGGTGGTGCAGTGGTTGAGAGTCTGTCTGCCGATGCAGGGGACACGGGTTCGTGCCCCGGTCCGGGAGGATCCCACATGCCGCGGAGTGGCTAGGCCCGTGAACCATGGCCGCTGAGCCTGCGCGTCCGGAGCCTGTGCTCTGCAACGGGAGAGGCCACAACAGTGAGAGGCCCGCGTACCGCAAAAAAAAAAAAAGAGAAAATGCTGCTTAATTATACTATATTTTGAAGCAATGACTGTCACATACAAAATAAAATTTAATTGCATATATCTCTTTATGTATGTAGAAATAGAGTCATAGGAGGACTTAAGTAAAAGTTATTATCTATTATTAAATAACATAGACCTATTAAAAACATTAAGCAAAAATTGGTAGCAGAGTGAATACAATATATAATATCTTAACTAATATTACCTTAGGGATCCCTAGGGCTTGCAAAACACCAAAAATTTATCCCCTCTTTTTTGTTTTCATTTTCTCTTCAGTTTTCAAAGAAATCTATATTCCATGTAGAATTCTAAAATTTGAAGTTATCAAAGGCAAAGGAGTATCAAAGCTATGAGGTGAATAATTGATATTTTTATGGATGCCAAGAGGTTTGTGTATTGTGATATGACTAACATGATTAACAGATTAGATAGAATGTTGTTAGATTAAAATATGAGTTATATTTTCTGATATTCATTAGAATTACATAAAACTTTAATTAGAATTATGTATATGCATATGTATTAGAAGTACATATATGCATAAAATACATAATAAAGTGTACACAGTGGTAACAAAGTGTGATACATTATATGTTTTTACATATAGTGTTTATTAAAATAATAATTATATTTTTTATACATTAAAAGAACATAACTCTTAGATCTGACTGAAGTGAAATCAATGTCCTCAAAATTGGAGAGAAAGGTGAACACAGGGAATCGCAATGTACTGGAGCACAAACTCATGAGCAGAAACCTCACAGGGAACCAGGGCTGGTGTAGGAAAACCTAAACTGTAACTGACAGATAGCTGGAGGCTCAATGTGGACAACTCTGAGAGTTAAAAACTCTAGAGGAAACTGCTCTCGGAGTGCCCCCTACAATTTTGTGTTTTGCCTCTAAATGCTAGACATGGTTCTCACAGTGAATATCAGACAAAAATCCCATCATGATTCCAGCCAGAGGAAGGAAAAATAGCTATCTTAAAATATTTTACCAGACATTAACCCAGTGTTTTCATTTGTTTGTTTGTTGTAAATAGTCTAACTGACCTAGAGGAAGGGAAATATCCACTTCTAGCCAACTCTAGCATTCATGGGGAGAAGGTAAATACCCAACTCCAGACACTTCTAGCCATCCCATCCCACCCAAGTCAGGTGGGATGAGGAGGGGACTGAGAATTATTTGTGAAGTTCACAGTCCAGTGGCACAGGATCACTAAAAGACTGAGACCTAGTCATAGGACTACAGGAAAATCCCCTCCCCCAACATCTTACCACCACAATTTACTATAGTTCCTTTCGCCCAGTACCTCATGTCCAGCTATCAAGAAAAAATATTTCAAGGCATGCCAAAAGGCAAAAACACAATTTGAATAGACACAGCAAGCCTCAGAACCAGATATGGCAAGGATGTTGGAATTATCAGATTGGGAAAAAACAAAGGATTTTACTCTTCAAATTACCTTATGTATGAAGAAGCCTCAAAATCACATGGTTCTTGGTTTTACCCTGAATTAAAGATTGTACTGACCAAGTATTCCTGGGAATATTTATGCTATTCATATCGAAAATACTACCTCAAAAATGAGATTGATTTTACCTGTCCTCAGAAGACCCACCCTCCCACTCAACCACTTTCCTTCCTCTCTCTCTTACTTCTTTCTTTCTTTCTTTCCTTCCATTATTTTGTCCACAAGACATACTTTGTCAGACAATATGCTAAATGCTGGAAATATGAAGATGAATAAAAATATCACACCTTTTAGTTCACAGTCCAGTATAGAGATTTCTTGAGGGAAAAATTATAGATACATTCATATGGATTAGTGCACTACCACTTCATAAGCAAACAGCAACCCAGCTTTCTGTATAGAGAGGATTCTTGATATCTGCTCTGAGAGATTTTGATATTTTCAGTTTATATTCTTAATTAACTATACATGTAAAAATCATTAAATTGACAAAAATATCATTAATTAACAGACTAATCATATTCCTTCAATTAATTGTATTCTCCTTTGAGGTCATGACAAAGGCAATCAATCTGTAGTTAGAATCAAGTACAGAATAGGGGGAGATTTTCAGATTTGATTAAGGTTTTTGAAAATTTGAAGTCATAATTGCAGTGTTAATTGTAGGTTCATAGGATTCCCAGGAATACATGAATTATACCAATTATCTCTAATAGGGATGGCAGAGGGACAAGCATGAAGTGACTCAGAAATAATTTATATTGTATGAATAAACTGTCCCTTTGGCTCACATCAACAGGTTTTCTGATTATATAACCAGTTACAAAATGAGAAGAAAATAGAAATTGTCACTTACAGGAACTTCCTTTATGCAAACTTTTTAAAATTTTTCACAAGTTTAAAACTTATTTTTGCCTGAAAATCACTCTTATTACTTGGATTTTGACCATATATAAAAATAAAAAGTTATATACAATAAATGTGATAGTATAATTTACAGTTTACTTTTAAGTTAAATATTTACTCATTTTGTGCTTATGGAATAGGTAAATTAATCTCATTTCTTGGTGAATGTAAACATATTAACACTATTGCTCAAATATGAAAGCTTACCCTGTAATAGTGGCTCTTGTTATTCTGAGTGACCTAGTAGTCAGAGAACTTTCCCAACCTCCATACTAATACCTCACATTTTTCTCCTCTTTTTTCCCCCTTTTGTCAGAATAGAATTGGGCTTAACTAGAGGTATTGTGGGTTCAGTTCCAGACCATGACAATAAAGTGAATATCATAATAAAGTGAGTCACACAAATTTTTTGGTTTCCCAGTGCATATAAATTGCATGTTTATACTATTCTGTAGCCTATTAAGTGTGCAAAAGCATTATGTCTAAAAAAAGTACATACCTTAATTAAAAAAGTTTATTGTTAAAACATGCTAATCTTCAACAAGTTGTAGTAGTAACATCAAAGATCACTGATCACAGATCACCATAACAAATATAATAATAATGAAAAACTTCAAAATATTGTGCAAATTACCAAAATGTTGACACAGAGACACAAGGTGAGCAAATGTTGTTGGGAAAATGGTGCTGATAGGCTTTCTTGATGCCGGGCTGCCACAAACCTTCAATTTGTAAAAGTGAAATATCTTCAAAGCACACTAAAATGAGGTATGCCTATATCTGAATTTTAAATGTAGCACTACTTTCTCATTTTGTTCTTACAGTATTCTGGGGTATGGCTATAATATCAGAAGTGCTGGTGGCAAGAAAAGATAGGTACAGTAGTCAAGCAAACCCCAAAAGTAAACTTCTTTTCCACGTTGCCATAATTCTAGCCAAGGTACTTCTCACCTCAGCAGTGACTTTACTGTACACTATTGTTTAACATACATGATCATATTCCTTACTTTGGGGGAATCTGCCAAATAAAAAATTAGTTCTCTACATTCCTTTTTGTCTAATCCTATGGGGTCATGAGTTGGAAAGATGGATTTATTTGGAGGTGACTCTTTATATTGATTTAGTTTTAAATTACTTGATATAATTTTAAACTTCCAAAATGTACAAAAATAATGAGGAATTCCCAAATACTTTTTACTCAGATGCTCCAGTTTTTTATATTTTTCCCCATTTGTTGGTAGACACACTTAATGGTAGATAAAACATTTTATGTTTGTATTTGTTTGTTTTTCTTTCAATACTTAAAATATTTCACTCCACTCTCTTCTTGCTAGTCTGCTATCATTTTTATCCGTCTTCCTCTATACGTAAAGTTTCTCCCATCTCTGGCTTCATTTAAGATTTTCTCTGCCTTCGTTCTTCTTCCATTTGAACAAGGTAAGCCTAGATTTTTTTTCAGCTGAGGACATACTTGGGGGACATACTTGTATTTTCCTTCTTGGTGTTCTCCGGGCCTCCTGGGTTTGTGGTTTGGTATCTGTCATTAATTTTTTAAAGTTCTTGTCCATTATTACTTCAACTATTGTTTTCTACTCTTTTCTACTTTTCTTTCCTTCCTGGTAATCCAATTATATATATGTTACACAGTCTGAAACTACCCCACGGTTCTCGGTCCTTGGATGTTCTTTTTTTTTTTCCATTGTGTTTTCTCTTTGCATTTCTGTTTCATGAGTTTTCACTGACCTATCCACAAGCTTACCAATCTGCCATGTTAAGTTTAGTAAAGTACATCATAACATCATAAGCATTTTTTATTTTACTTATTTTGTTGTTTTGTTGTTTTTGACTTCTAGTGTTTTATGTGGGTTCTTTTTTTTTTCCTTTCTCTGCTTTCTTCATTTGTCTTACATGTTTACTTTTTTCATTAGAACTCAATAAATTAATCATAGTTATTTTAAATTACCTATCTAGCAATTCCAAAGCCTGTGTCATGTTTGATTCTACTTCTGATGATTTCTTTGTCTCCTCAGCCTGCCTTTTTTTTTTTATTGTGTTTTGGCATAACTTGTAATTTTCTCTTGAAAGGCAAACATTTATCAGTTGATAGGAACTGAGGTAAATAGGTCTGTTATGTGAGGATCTATGTTCATCTCATTAGCAGTGGGCTCCGTGAATATTTGCTGTACCTATAGATGCCAGAGGCTTCAAATTATGTTTTTGTCCATGTTACGTCTCTTCTGTTGATTTGGGGCTTCCCTAAGTACTCTTCATCAGAGAGAATTAAGGTCTTGCTGCTTTTCTATCTGTAATCCACTGTTATTACACTAGAGCCCTGTTGTGGTGGTAGTAAGGAGGGGAAAGAGGAAGTTCTATAGTCTTCTGATTACATCTCCACTTTTAGACAGTAGACAGTTGTGGAGAAGATTTTGGGTTTATTTCAGTAATTACTCTTCCCCCCCCCACCCCTGCCACAGTCAGGAGGGGATTTTTCTTGGATACTCTTTGTAAGAATCTAGTGTGGTTCCTGTACATAAATCAAATTAATGTGATGTGTCCCTCTTAAAACTCCAGCCTCGAGGAATTCCTCACTCTCACATTCATGCCCACTGAGCCTCCAGCAATTTACCAAAAATCCCATTTCTACAAATTTATGGCTTCTGATACAATTAAGCAGATCTTAGCTGTGTCTCTTTGGACTTGACTGTCTCTCCAGATTTGGGGGTAGTAGTATGTCTAGCCATGTCTGTTTTCTGATAGGTCCAAGAAAAACTGACTTTCAGTTTATCCAAGTATTTTTGTTGTAAAGATGAAAATGACTACTTTCAAGCTTTCTACATGTTAGAGGTAAAACTGGAAGTATTCTCAAATTTTACCTTTTATTTTTAGTACCTACTAATAATTTTCTAACTCCTTTATTCCTTCTATTTGATTATTTTGGTCATTGTTTTGGGAGGAAATGCTTTCCCTTCTCTGCATTTATTCATTTATGTATTCATTTATTTTTTTATGTCATTGTGGTCTAAGTGATTTTCCTTTCATTTAATAAGATGCAATTCAGTAAATATTTATTTTGATGCTCAAGTTGTTCCAGATTTAGCCATTGTGAACATTGTCACACTAATTCCTGACAAGTCTCCATGATTCTTGATACTTCATTTCTTTTTGACACAACATAGGCTCACTGGCCCAACTTTTATTCCCCTGTCCTAGTGTAGAAATCAACCGTCCTCTAAAGAAATTTTGTTCCTTTTAGTAGAGATTGGTATTTAGAAACTGAGATCTGGACTTATACTGCTTAAATCTGGTCTTCTTTTCCTTCTGGTCTTTTCCTCCTCCTTCTCCTTTATTTATAACAGATATTGCCTTTTAGTATTCAGTCTAGGATCCTAGGGAACATTCTGAGGTGATGAAAATATTCTTTATTTAGATATGTATGTAGGTTTCATGAGAGTATGTATTTATAAAACTTCACAGAATTGTATCCTCAATATATGTACATTTTACCATATGTAAATTGTACCTAAAAAAATATTGAACTCTGGTGAAACTGTTTATTGCAGGAACATGGGTTAAGAAGTCTGAAAATTCTGTGTATTCTATTATTGAGCAAATTGAATATATTGAGGATAATTAGAGCCAAGTTTTTCACTATGGAGGAAAGGAATTTTATTGGTGCTAAGAAAATTGGGTAGCCATATGCAAAAGAATAAAGCTGGATGCTAGTCATACCATATTAAAAGTATCATAAAATGTATTATAGAACTAAATATAATAGCTAAAACTATAAAACTCTTAGAAGAAAACATAGGCATAAATCTGAATGCAGGGTTTCCCTGGTGGTGCAGTGGTTGAGAGTCTACCTGCTAATGCAGGGGACAGGGGTTCGAGCCCTGGTCTGGGAGGATCCCACATGCTGCGGAGCAACTAGACCCGTGAGCCACAGCTACTGAGCTTGCGCGTCTGGAGCCTGTGATCCGCAACAAGAGAGGCCAGGATAGTGAGAGGCCCGCGCACCGCGAGTGGCCCCTGCTTGCCACAACTAGAGAAAGCCCTCACACAGAAACAAAGACCCAACACAGCAAAAATGAATGAATTAATTAATAAACTCCTACCCCCAACATCTTCTTTAAAAAAATTTTTTTGAAAACTTAATGCACTTATATTAGGTAACGGGTTCCTAGCTATGACGACAAAAAGCACAAGCAACAATAACAAAAAGATAAATTAACATCAAAATTAAAATGTTTTTGCTTCAAAACACACATCAAGAAAATAAAAAGACAAAACACAGAATAGAAAAAAAGTATTTTCAATCTATGTACCTGATAAGTGATTGGTATCCAGAATGTATAAAAACCTTTACAATTCAACAATTAAAAATAATCCAATTTTAAAACTTGACAAAGGATTTTAATAGACATTTCTCCAAAGAATATATATATATATGGCCAATAAGTACACGAAAAGATTCTAAACATCATAAGTCATTAGGGAAATGAAAAGCTTCACTGCAAAAAGATGGTATTTCACATGCAGTAGGTTGCTAAAATAAAATTGCAGATAATAATAAATATTCATTAGGAGGTAGAAAAAATTGAAACTTCATTCCCTGCTGGCTGGGATTTTTTTTTTTTAAACATCTTTATCATAGTATAATTGCTTTACAATGGTGTGTTAGTTTCTGCTTTATAACAAAGTGAATCAGTTATACATATACATATGTCCCCATATCTCTTCCCTCTTGCATCTCCCTCCCTCCCACCCTCCCTATCGCAACCCGCTAGGTGGTCACAGGGCACTGAGCTGATCTCCCTGTGCTATGCGGCTGCTTCCCACTAGCTATCTATTTTATGTTTGGTAGTGTATATATGTCCATGCCACTCTCTCACTTTGTCCCAGCTTACCCTTCCCCCTCCCCGTATCCTCAAGTCCATGCTCTAGTAGGTCTGCATCTTTATTCCCGTCTTGCCCCTAGGTTCTTCTGACCATTTTTTTCTTTTCTTTTTTTTAGATTACATATATATGTGTTAGCATACAGTATTTGTTTTTCTCTTTCTGACTTACTTCACTCTGTATGACAGACTCTAGGTCCATCCACCTCACTACAAATAACTCAGTTTCATTCCTCTTTTATGGCTGAGTAATATCCCATTGCATATATGTGCCACATCTTCTTTATCCATTCATCTGTTGATGGACACTTAGCTTGCTTCCATGTCCTGGCTATTGTAAATAGAGCTGCAAAGAACATTTTGATACATGACTCTTTTTGAATTACGGTTTTCTCAGGGTATATGCCAGTAGTGGGATTGCTGGGTTGTATGGTAGTTCTATTTTTAGCTTTTTAAGGAACCTCCATACTGTTCTCCCTAGTGACTGTATCAATTTACATTCCCACCCACAGTGCAAGAGTGTTCCCTTTTCTCCACACCCTCTCCAGCATTTATTGTTTGTAGATTTTTTGATGCTTGCCATTCTGACCGGTGTGAGATGATATCTCATTGTAGTTTTGATTTGCATTTCTCTAATGATTAATGATGTTGAGCATTCTTTCATGTGTTTGTTGGCAATCTGTATATCTTCTTTGGAGAAATGTCTATTTAGGTCTTCTGCCCACTTTTGGATTGGGTTGTTTGTTTTTTTGATATTGAGCTGCATGAGTTGCTTGTATGTTTTGGAGATTAATCCTTTGTCACTTGCTTCATTTGCAAATATTTTCTTCCACTCTAAAGGTTGTCTTTTCATCTTGTTTATGGTTTCCTTTGCTGTGCAAAAGCTTTTAAGTTTCATTAGGTCCCATTTGTTTATTTTTATTTCCACTTCTCTAGGAGGTGGGTCAAAAAGGATCTTGCTGTGATTTATGTTATAGAGTGTTCTGCCTACGTTTTCCTCTAAGAGTTTGATAGTGTCTGGCTTTACATTTAGGTCTTTAATCCATTTTGAGTTTATTTTTGTGTATGGTGTTAGGGAGTGTTCTAATTTCATTCTTTTACATGTAGCTGTACAGTTTTCCCAGCACCACTTATTGAAGAGGCTGTCTTTTCTCCACTGTTTATTCTTGCCTCCTTTATCAAAGATAAGGTGACCATATATGTGTGGGTTTATCTATGGGCTTTCTATCCTGTTCCATTGATCTATATTTCTGTTTTTATGCCAGTACCATATGTCTTGATTACTGTAGCTTTGTAGTATAGTCAGAAGTCAGAGAGCCTGATTCCTCCAGCTCCATTTTTCCTTCTCAAGATTGCTTTGGCTATTCGGGATCTTTTGTATTTCCATACAAATTGTGAAATTTTTTGTTCTAGTTCTGTGAAAATGCCAGTGGTAGTTTGAAAGCGATTGCATTGAATCTGTAGATTGCTTTGGGTAGTATAGTCATTTTCACAATGTTGATTCTTCCCGCCCAAGAACATGGTATATCTCTCCATCTATTTGTATCATCTTTAATTTCTTTCATCAGAGTCTTATAATTTTCCGCCTACAGTCTTTTGTCTCCTTAGGTAGGTTTATTTGGTTGGGATGTTAAATGGTGCAGCCACATTGGAAGACATTCTAGCAGTTCCTCAGAATGTTAAATGTAGGGTTTCCAAATGACCCAGAAATTCTAAATTCTACATATATATTGAAGAGAAATGAAAATATATATTGCCACAAAAAATGAATTTTCAAAGTAGTATTATTCATTATAGCTAAAAAATAGAAACGCCTAAATATCCATCACCTGATGAAAAAAAAATGTGGTATACCCATACAATTGGATACTATTTAGCAATCAAAAAGAACAGAGCACTTATACATAGTACAATGTGCATTTACTTTGAAATGTTTGCAAAGTGAAAGAAGGCATTTACAAAGAACCACATATTGTATGATTGCACTTTTAGGAAATGTCAAGAATAAGAAAATACATAGGGACAGAAAGTAAATTATGAGTTTCCAGGGGCATGTGGGTGGAAGGGTATGGCTGTTATTGGGTATAGGGTTTCATTTTGAGGTGAAAAAGATGTTCTAAAATTACATTTTGTGGTTGGATGCCACCTCCTAGAGCAAGAACTGCAGAATTCTACACTTTTAAGGATGGATTTTATTATATGTGAATTATATCAATAAAACCACTGTGGGTAAAGATTGCACTAAGTCTATAAATTGATTTGTATGAAATTGACATCTTTACAGTATCTTATCTTCCCATCCCTGAACATATGTAGCACTTTATTTAGTCCATTAATTTCTTTCAACAATTTCATTATGTTTGATGTAGAGGACATGCAATCTGTTGTTTCTTCCTAAATATTATTTTATATGTTTCTCAAGTGGCCCTTTTTAAAAATTCTAATGTTCTTGTTGTTTGAAACTAATATATAGAATTTCAATTGATTGTTGTCTAATTACCTTCTATCATTCAACCATGCCAATTTGCATGTAGGTGTTAGTAGTAGTTTAATGAATTTTGTAGACGTTTCCACGCACAAAAAAAATTATGCCTGAAATTAGGGACAGTTTTGCTACTTCTCTTCCAGTCTTTAATCTTTTTTTTTTTTTTTTTTTTGCTTCAGTGAAGTCAAGGACACCCATTACAGTCGTGACATGTTGACTACAAATGGTAGTAAAGACATTCCTGCTTTGTTCCCAAGTTTAGGACATTTGAAATATTCAATTTCACTAATAAGTATATTAGCTGTGGGTTTTGTATAGATGCTCTTTATCAGATAAAGAACATTTTTTCCTCTGTTGACAGTTTATATTATGAATTAATGTTGAATTTGTCAAATGCTTTTCTGTATCTATTAAAATGATCATTTTCTTTTCTCTTTTATTTTGGTGAATTACTTTGTTTGATTTTTTCAATATTAAAGTACCTTTCCTGGGGGAAAACCCACTTGGTCATGATGTCAATTTAGTTTATATGTTACTGATTTGGTATGCTAATATTCTCCTTAGGATTTTTGTATTTATATTTATGAGGCACCTGGGCTTGTAATTTTACTTCTTTTATTATCTTGATCAGTTTACTTCTTTATTGATCAGTTTTAACACTGAGTGTTGTACTGGCCTCAGAAAAGGAGCTGGAAAGTGTTTCCTTCCCCATTTTCTGAAGGAATTCTTTTAAGATTTTATTTCTTCTATAATGTTTCAAAATGTTTAGAGTTAATTCACATGGGCCAGTGTTATCCTGGTTGGAGAACTTTTAATTACAAATTGAATATCTTTAAGTAAATACAGGACTTTTTAGACATTTATTTTACTTTGATTTTATTTTTAGTTTTTAATATGGTTCAATTTATTTCTATTGTTTTTAATTTTTTTTTCCAATTTTTCTAATCTTTTTTCCCCTTTCCTGCTTTCTCTTGGATATCACGGCTTATCTAGGGATTATATCAATAATATGCATTTTAAACTTATCATTGACTATTAGAGTTTATATTTTACCACTTCACATAAAATGAAAAAGACTGCAAATGAACCATATAATTCCTTTTACCCCCATTCCAATGTGTAATTTTTATTATATATATCCCTACACACATTGTGAAATCCTCAATACGTTGTTATAATTATTGTTTGAAAGACTAAATTAAGAGAAAAAATTAAGAGAAGAAAAGTATAAAATATTTTATATTTACCATATAGTGATCATTTTCAGTGCTTTTTATTCCTTCCTGCAATTCAATTTCTTCAACCTAAACAACTTTAATATCTTATGTAATGTGTATTTGTTTATGATGCTGACATGACATTTTTGCAGCATGGAAAGGAAAAAAATGTCAAACCACAATTGAATAGTCAGTGAAAACATTCTTCACATATGAATTCCATCAGAAGACATTTTCAGATAAACAAAAATTATAGGTGTTAATCTTGAGAGGGCTAATATTTCAGTACTACTTATAACATCATGGCCAAAAGCAGGAAAATGCCTCTGTAGCTGTATTTGCTTTTCCTTTTGTATATAGCAATAAAAATTCCTGGCTCTAAAAGTCTTGCTTCAAAGTAAGAGAAAAATCTATTAAGGTGGTAGGTGGAAATTGTAATACAGATGCAAAATATACATATATATTCATAAATGAGTGAATTATGCTTTTTAAAATATTCTCTTTGATTTTAACAATTAATGTTTTAAAACTCCTCATTTTATTTAAAAATTCAGACTTCCTATTTCTATTGAGGAATCTGCAGATCTTACAACTTTAGACCCTCATGTATAATATTAACACTTAGTTGGATCTTGAAAAACCCAGTTCTCCACAGTGTCTTTCTCTTTATCTCACCTATTAATGAAATTTAGTCTTATATTAACAGGTCTCTCTTGAGTCTGATTCACCCAAAATGGAAAATTATGAACACAAAAATCCTGGTCTATGTGGAAGAACAGAAAAACAGTAACTAAAAGGATGGAGAATTGTTTAGAAAACTATATGTATTTCTAGGTATTTACATCACTGGGAGTTCCCAGCTTCCAACTGCTCTTCAATCTACCACCTAAATGAGTGAATAAAATGCTTCTTACCACCCTTCACTCCCTTCACATTCTTGCTCTCTTGAAATTTAAGCTCTAGTTATGAGCAAAGAATCCATTGACAAAGAGGAGGCCACATGTACATGATAAAAATTATAATTCTGTACATATTCTCATGTATATAGGAGCAGAGATTTTAGAGAATTATTAAAATAATATTTTATCTGGCATGTTAGTTAAAGATAGCTTTGAAGCTGGTTATTTTATTTATTTATTTTTGGCTGCGTTGGGTCTTCATTGCTGAGTGTGGGCTTTCTCTAGTTGTGGCGAGCGGGGGCTACTCTTCATTGCGGTGTGTGGGCTTCTCCTTGCAATGGCTTCTCTTGTTGCGGAGCACGGGCTCTAGGCGCACGGGCTTCAGTAGTTGTGGTGCATGGGTTCAGTAGTTGTGGCTCATGGGCTCTAGACCACAGGCTCACTTGTTGTAGTGCATGGGATTAGTTGCTCCATGGCATGTGGGATCTTCCTGGACCAGGCCTTGAACCCATGTCCCCTGCATTGGCAGGTGGATTCTTAACCACTGCACCACCAGGGAAGTCCTGAGGCTGGTTATTTTATTAAAAAACAATCTCAATGTTATAGATAAAATAATTTCAAAGTAAATAAAGTTGCATGTATGCTCTTATAGAAATTAATAAAATTTGTGGACATGATATATTATTTACATAGGTAGTTAGATACAGATGGACTTTTAGATAGATAGATATAGATAGATAGATAGATAGATAGATAGATAGATAGATAGATAGATGGAATTGATTTATCCAAGTCATGTTCTTTTCTCTGGGAGGAAGTTAACAGTTAATTTTCCTCATATATCCTGTTATTAGACCAAATGATAGCTCATGTCTTTCTGATATTTTGGTAAATACTGTTTCAATTTGAGTATGGAAGGGGAGATTTTACAGTCTACATTGCAGCCTATGTAACTGTAAAACTTTATGGACTTCCTCCCTTTAGAATGGAACTTTGCAATCTACTTTTTGATTACATTCTTAAGTAATATGATTCACTTTTTTAAAAATAGAAACATTCCAACTGATGATAATATTGTCATAACTAAAACTCACTTGCTCATAGATTCAGAAAACAGGCTGTCATATAATATGACTGAATATTTCAAATAATCAAAAATTTTGAACATGGAACCCACCTAGCACAATATGTTTAAATACTGCAAAGTTTGACATGTGCAGAGAAATTAATAAGGTAAACTTTTATACGATATTTAAAATTTGTTATACTATTAACTAGGTGTTTTAGCTCATTAGAAATCCGCCTAAGAGAAAATATTAAAATTCAAGTATAATTATTTAAAATAAGCATACAAGTTTGCTGTTCTCATACTGAATTTATCAGTTTGTTTTGACATAGGTTTGACACAGCCTTGGGCTGTTGTCTTACTTTTTCTTATAAAATAGACAATGCTGTAATATATATATATATATATAGCATTTTAGCTCGACATACAAAGATAAAGAAGTGTACATACTTGGATGCATTTCCCTCCTCCCCATCTGACAATCCCATTATAACTTTATTGTAAACTGAGAAGTTAAAATATAATTGAGAACTGGGCGTTCATATGATATGCCTGCAGCACCCTTGATGAAAATTTCATTTGTTAAGAATGACTTACTTAGACAATTAGTAATCTAAGACATATTTCAAATCTATATCCTCTAACATCACCCCATCTTTCAGCAAATCCTTACTGCTAGAAACAAAAATGCAGTTGGCTAAAAATATAGGAAGTTACTTCATTTTAGAAATCTGCTTTATTTTCTTCATTTAGTCTTTTGGAATCCTTGCCTAAGTTTACATTATCATCTTTTATTTCTCTAAAACTAACCCCACATTTATATCTATAGTCCAAACTTGTTATGTGTATATGCAAAAAGTTTTGTTGATCGTCACCTCAAACTCACTATATGCAAAATTTAACTCCTCCATATCATCCTCCAACATACATTTGCTTTCCAGCTAACCCAATTCTGTCAATGGGTTTTTTTCAGATGATTTTCTAGATTCCTTTTCTAGAAAACTTGGTCATATTTGATATATTTTTGTTTTTAAAAATCTTTTTATGTTCTTTATGTCACTGAATCCTAGTAATTCTTTCTTTAAAATAATTTGATTCTTCTCCATGTATATCAGAGGTTCCAGGAACACTGCCACAATTATCTTCTACCTAGGTAATTGTAACAGACTAAAATTTACCTCCTTTCTATTTTAACCATGTTAAATTATTTATTCCACTACTGCCCCGGGCTCTTAGGAACAATGATTTTCAAAAAAACTTCACATAATTAAATATTTATTGAATAAATATCTACTCTCTTGCACATTTTAGAAAGACATCTAATATTTTTATTAAAACCTTAAATAGTTGCAAATGACATGTTTATTTCACTGAGATAGCCCTGTCTTAAAGTACTATTTAAATGTATCAAGAAATCCAAATACTATAAAAAATTTGATAAAACCATTACCTATTAAAATATATGAATAACCTCTTAATTAATTGTAGGTAATTATGCATCTACTAAATTCCTAAAAGAGAACTTATAGAAAAAAACTCTTCCTGAGTTTTATATGGTTCTACTAGTTATCTCTGGCCAGTTTGAGTGAATATAAGATACTGGCTTAATATCTTAACTATGTTATTTAATTGTATGACAGTATTAAGTATTGTCAGAAAGTCTGATGACAAACTGATTTTCTTTCCCTTATACATTATATAAACTGTCTACCTAAATGCCCAAATAGTTCTTTTCTTTTTCATTTTACTCAAAGCCAATACTTTTGTTAGGATATATAAATGTATGGGTCATTCTGTGTTGATTTTCTCATTTATGAGCTGTAATAGTGCAATACTAAGTTTCCAGTAGTTTTTTTTTTCAATGATTTTTAAAATTTTTATTTCTGCTCTATTGCTTGGTTTTCATTTTGGTGATTCTTATTTTTAGCTATGTTGGATTATCTTGGCCTATCTTCTATATCTAATGACTTTTCTCAAATCCATTTGATTTATTTCTACATTCATTTAAAAATTTCAAATGTCCTTTTTTCTACATTTTATATTTCTTATGGCATTATTCATAATTATTTCTGTTTCTTCCAATTCAGTCTTTATTTCTGAGATGACTTTCTAAAAATTTTCTAATTATTTCCTCTCATATACATTTCATTTATTTTCTCAAGCATATTTTTTTATTTTATTCTATTTCTGATTTAAGCTGTTCTTTCAGAGCTCCTATTACTTTTGTATTAATTTTAACTCAATTTGAAATATTAGGTTATATTAAAAAATTATTTTGTGTGCAGGTCTTTCTGTTACACCTTCACTTTTTTAGGGATGTTACTCTGCTTTTTATTCTTTTATTTCTCTGTACTAATCTCTATGGAATTCAACCAAAAGTATTTATTGGTTGCTCATTTTTAAGTGAGATTAGTGTTCCTGTATTTTTTTAGACAGCAATTTTGGGCCTTCATATGGTGCTCCATCTATCACTCTAGAGATTTTTTTCTCCATTATTTTCATAAGATGATCAAACATGTTCCTGAAAATTCCCTCTCAGTTTCGGATGCTCTTCTCAGTTTGAACTGGGATGCTTGGCAGTGAATATCTATGGTGACTTGTGGATTCCTCAGGTCCCAGGGCTATAAGAGCTCAGTGCTTTCTCTCTACTTTCCCTCCTGCAGTTTTTGATTTCCCATGGGTCTTGTAGATTTGACTCCACACACGTATTTTTGAGTTCCTGAAACGATTTTGTCACTTGATTTTATATAGATATTTTCCATGGGGCTTTTGGTTTTGCTATCCTAATCTGGCTTTGTGTGTGTGTGTGTGTGTTTTGGTTTCGTTGGTTGGTTGGGTAGTTGGTTAGTTTTTTTAAATTAAGATATTGGAGGAGATTCACCAACCATCCAATCATTGCATCCATCTTTCCAGAATCCCAACCTGACCTATTTTTGATAGTAAATTCTCAGAGATGGTAGATTCTTTGTATGTAGCCATCTTTTTATTGCTTTTGAAAGTAATAAACTCTTCAAATTTTATGTGAATAATTGTTTACTGTAATTAACTCTGGACTTTTTATCACTTTATAATAATAGAATTTCAACATCCAATGCATATAAGATTGCCAAAAATATTTAAAGGAGGAATTATTTATGTTTTCAGCATTTTAACATTTGACTTTCTGTAAATCTAAGTTTTAAAATCCCAGAATGTATACATATACTCAAAAGTGCTTAGTTTAACTCTGAAACTAGCATAATCAAATTATTATTACAAAGGTATCATTTAGAATGCATGAAGTAAGAGCTAAGGCAAGTGTTAATGCTCAGCAATACCTTTAAGAGTCACACACACACCTTTTTTCACAGGATGTAATCTCCAAAAATCTTTCCATATATGATTATCTCGAGTTTACAGTTACTTCCAATAACAACTCATATGCTCTCATTTATTAGATATTTTAAAATGTATATTCAGACTACAGACACAATTAAAATCTAATATGAGATTTCCATATCTGGAAGTTTACCCTGAATATAATGCTCTAACTTCAAATATTTAACCCTCTTCCATAATTAACTTTATTTTTATCTCTTACAATCAATTTACATAAAACTGAAATGTTCTCTTTTAATTTGAACCAGTTCTCTTAATATACATTCATACCACTATATATACATTCACACTTACACATATAAGTTAGAGCTATTAAGTTCATTGCAAAGAAATATCTAGTTTCTTAAAGCATTATTATCCAACCCAAACAATTATTAGTTATTAATGCAACTTTTCCCTGCTTCTACCCTGGCTAATGTATATTCCATTCTCAAAATAGCAGCAGAAGAGGTCATTTTAAAACTATAAATCAAAACATATTGTTCTTTTACTCAAAACCATTCAGTAGCTCCCCACTTCACTCAGAGTAAAAGCAAAAGCTGTCTCCATGGCCCTAGTTGTACAGTACTACAAGATCTGGCCTCTCTTCATTTTTCTAATCTCATCTCCCTAGTCAGTCACTTGGCCACACAGTGACAGCTTCATGGGCATGCAACCTATGTCATCATATAGGGCTCCTCGCTCAAATGGACCCCACACTTTAATTCTCCCTTGTCACCATCTTTAAACTCTTAATATTTTTAACATTTTAATTTTACATAAATTACTTAACTGGTTCTGCTGGTCATTCTGGTATTTCTTGAATATGCCAGTTATCACCACTGGTTTTAGTAAGTTGTTCCTATTTTCTCAATGTTGTTCCCCCAGAAAATTGCATGACTGCTTTTCTCACCTCTTTACAATTTTCGCTCAACTGTCAGACCAAATCTGAACACCCTGATAAAAACTATAGCCATTCCATTACCATCAGCCATGTTGAATTTCAGACTCTTTGTTACCATACTTGACATTTTCTTTTTTCTATAACCCCTACTGCCTTACAATTTCCTTATTTCCTGTGGTTTTGTTTTATTTTCCTTTTTTTATATCCCTCCATTTGCTTATCTATAGACTACACAAAGGCAGGATCTTTTGTCTACTGACATAGTGTAACGCAAAGAAGCATGCTTGGTATAAGTAGGAATTCAGTAAATCTTTGTTAAAAAATAAATCAATTCAGTCCTTTTAACTAGGGTTTAGCTTTTGTAGTTTTACTCGTACATATCATGTATCCACAAATGCATACTCTACCATTGCAAATATTTGCTGTTTAGGTCCCAATTTCCTGAATGGCATTTCCTTGATCAAAAGAATGATACCCATCTAGAAATTAAGACGCTTTTTTGGATTTGAGAAAAACACTGACTGATCTTTATTAAGAACTTTGCAATACGCTTATTAAGCTTTGTAGTCTTTCCTAATGAGAATCAGGAGACAAGAGCTCATTATTACTGCTTATATCGCAGTGTGATAAAAAATCACATTTTCATGAGGCCCTAATATCCTTACTTTGTGATGTGAGAGTCGGTACAATACAAAGGTTACAGTGGACATCTATGGAGTCAGTTTACCGAGGTTGTATTCTGGTTCTACCATTCTAGCTGTGGGATGTTGAGAGGTTACCTGCTCTCTATGCCTTTGTTTCCTTATTAAACGTGAAGGGGGCTAATAATAGAACTTCCTCAGAGTTGAAGTTTTAAAGACTAAATGAATTTATCAACATAGCACACTTTGTACAGGAAAATACTAAACACATACTAAACAGAAACATATTAGGCACTGTATAAATTTGCTAATACTACATGTAAAATGGGAATATTATTTATGTGCTGTGTACATCTCTGGTTCTTGTAAAATTCAAAAATAATACAGTGAAAAATGAAGAGTTTAAAATTTAAAAAGAACTATATAAAATACATTGATTCAGTTTAATGACCATCATAAAATAATATTGCTGAAGAAAAAATTTGTATTTAAAATTAAATCTTTACTATATTTTATCTCCTCTCTCTATGTCCATCATGCTTATCTCTAAGATGACAGGTACATTTTGTGCATTGTTGTCTGGACATTAGAAAGTTGAGAAATTATCAAGCCTGTATGATTCATGCGAAGTGTATAGTAATATAGATATGGTCTCTGAGAAATATGACAGAGAGGATGGAGACTATTGTTTGGAGATTGAGATTTGTAAATAAACACAAACTTTACAGGTAACCATTGGCTCCATGTTTATTGAGCAATGCCATTTCTTAAATAGGGCTGGCACATAGAAGAGGCAGAGGAGTATTTGTTAGAATTGTTAATAAAAAGTGTCATTTTAATTATTGTTGTACAACGATGTTTATTAATACAGACAATTTAATTTCAAGAAATATTGCACTTTGATCCCCCAGTTCTTCCTGCACATTTCTAGTTTGCAACATCAAGCATTTAACTGCAATTCAGTCACATGTTTTCTTTGGCTCTAGAGACTAATAATTTTTTTCACTAAATCAGAGTCCTGTGAGAACACTGACTGATAATTGAGTGCAGAAATAAAAGAAAAAAAACACCCCATTTATTCTATTCAGCAAGGAATTTATTCTGAAGGACTGTGAAAACTGATATGTTAAGTAATAGAACAAAGAGCCAAAATGGAATTTTATCAAGAGCTTACAATTCCAAAATAGGTTTGATAGTAGTTAGAAACATACTTTATTTCCTAGGGACCAAGAAATGTCCCAGTTTGCTAAATAATCATCTGGAAAGCATGAGTACTAGGGAAATCTGATTCTAACCCTAAGGTCATCTGATTCTAACCCTAAGGTCAGCTTAATTCACAGCTGCTAGATAGTTGATATGTGGTTGATCCTGAACAGATATCTACTTGGAAGCTAAGCTATGAAAATGTTCAGATGCACTTAAATCCAGATTTCACAAATGAAGAACAAATCAAGCAGAGATTTAAACTGTCAATAAAACCAGAACAAATGATACAGTTCTTTTGGTGGTATCAGGGTTTTGCATCCCCCTAGAGACCAAGGAACATACATGTGCCTTAAATATGTCTCCATTCAATGTTATGGCCAACGTGCGGCCTAGTTTTAACATAATTTTTTTCTTTGCCATTAGCTAGGTAAATATCATTGGAAAACTTATTTTATTTTTTAAAATTTCAGTTACTTAATCTGTAAAATAATAGTGATTTTTCTTCTATATAAAGTGGACTAAATCTAAATTAATTCTAAATCTGAAATAAATTTTATTTTGGAAAAATTAATCATTTATTGAGAAATAAAGAGGACAAAATATTGAAGTAATTTTGTGAACATTTATTGACATGTAATTGGATATTTTTTAAAGTGTGATGTATTTTGACAAGAAGAAAATTATGCAATTACCTGGTAACAGTCATCAATAAACAAATCAGGTGAGTCTCACCTCTATGAAAAAAAGAAAAAAATTGAGTAAAGTAAAAAAAAACAAAAAACAATATGCTAAAGTTTTGGAGGCAACAACAACAACAAAAAAAAAACTGTGAAAAGATGCTAGATATAAGCATAAATAAATAGAGCAAGGAGTGATTTTCATTATTGTTGTAGTCAAGGCTTTGGGCCACAAACACCAAAGAAATAATTCTGACTCAAAAATCATCCCACCCAAGTTGCCATGACTATATGTTCTACAAGGGAGTCTGAGGTCAAAGCTTTGCACAATTGTCTGTCCTGTACCCTCTGCATATCTTACCATATGAGCTTTGGCTAAGACAGAAAATCAGTTAAGGATTCAGGATCCTAGTAGTTCTCAGAAGATATATAAATTATAGCATATACTATGATTTAGCCTGACTTACAATCATAGAAGTTTAGAGAGGAAAAGTCACTGTAGGATGCTGTGGTTTAGTTTAAATGATTAACCTACTTATGAGAAGTTGTTTCATACCAGAACAATCTCATTTATTATAAATACTGAATCTTGGAAAGGCCACTTACTAATTCTATGATATAAATGAGTCATGTAGAATATCAGGCTGAATATTTAAACAAATAATTTCAGGATGATTATCCATTACAACTTACTGGTGAACTTTCTTATTATGAAACCAAGCTATCTGAAGGCATAATCATTGAATTATTAATCCAACGTAATAATCATTCAATAGATGAGATAGAAAGATATTGATGAGAGAGAGTCCATTTACCATTAACTATAGTGAAGTTTCATGGCACTTTTAACCTCTTTTGTGATTTCTTGGAAAGATTTTATATTTTACTTAAACTCAAGTACCTAAATGCTAGTATGTGGATAATGACAGTTTAGAGGCTTATGAAATCCCTGAAGAGTTTATGTGACTGCCCAAAAGTAGTACCCATCTTTGGGGCCAAGATGTACTTTAGGTTGACATTCTGTGTAGTCATTTATATTATAATGAAATGGGTCTACAAAGTATGTAGCAGATCAGAAAAAATTGATTTTTTTTTTGAGAGTAACATCGTTTTATCCCTTCTTATGCCCTTACCCTGTCAGGTTACCCAACCTGTCAAGGCAATAAATAGCCTCTACCTCCTGCTATGCTATGCTCAGTGGGTGCTTAGTAAGGTCAGAAAACTGAACAAACAAGAACAAAGAATAAAAAGGGAACATTTTTATAAAAGACAGAAACATTAGGAAGAAATGGAAAGATAGATATGGTTAGTTTATGGTAGTAATTTGCAAGACATGCTTCATGTGACATTAATTCTATAAAATACTTTTATCTTGATACAATCAATGAAAAAAAAGTGCCATATTCAAATACCTGAGAAAAATCTGCATATTATAACATGTTCTAAGACATATTTGCATATCCAGTGCTCTAAGTCATGAAGAAACTTATTTAAATTTGCTTAGCTATATGATTCCCAAATGTGCTTGACTATAGAAGTCTTTCTATCATTCAATTCCTTTCAAGCAGCTTCTCAAATCAGGGTTCTGCAAATCACACTTTGGGAAAACATGGTTTGGGTTAGATAGCCAAGTGTTGATTGTTCCCTTTCAGAATGAAAATTAAAAGGGTTAAATATATTCAGAAGGTTAACATTTTATATTTGGTAAATAAATGTATATTTTTTATTTAGAAAATTAAACTGTCTGTGAGTTCCTCTCAGTAAAACTATGGCTCTTGTCACTCTTTGGGCTAGATGGTACTTTCATCCCTTGGATCAAAATGAAAAATTAATTGCAGGACACTGCAAGACACTATTTCTTTTTCCTCAACCACATATACAGACAAATAGAGTACAGCTATTACCTCATTGCTTCCACCTTTTGCAAGTATCCCACTGGTCTGGTGACCAAGAGAAAAAAGCATGGGTCACTTAGAGAATGAGGCTGACAGGATTCCACTGCTAAAGCCAAATATCTGTGAACTTAACTGGTCAAACTTACCAACAGTGTGAGGAAGTGTTTTGACACTCATTAATTTTTCAGAGCAGAAATTGTAGACCAGTGTGACCTCAAGTCATAAATTTCAGACTTCACTGGGAGTAAGAAGAGAAAGGTTCCTCTCAATTACTTATATGGAAATATAAAAGAAACTAATGTGATTTCTAAACAAAGAAAGCCTCGATTTTTGCAGATGTTATGTGTTCTCTCTTCATTCAGATATGTTTGTCTGTTTTCAAAATGAGGTGCATTGATCTTGCTGTACATCTTCTTCACATGAGAAGCCTCCATGTACGGGACAGTTTTGATGGCAAGAGGCTAGGTGCATAGTTCTTTATGCAGTTACAGTCTAATAGAAAAGATTCAAATTAAATACATAATTTTAATACAATTAGTTTAATGGAAGTAGGTATATGCAGAGTGCAAGAAAGGATATGAGGATTAGAGACATTTGAGCTGATTCTAAAAAATGATTAAAAAATAGGAATAATCAGAGAGATAAGACACCATAGCATGTTGTGTGTAGAGAACTATTAAGCATATAATCAAAGACATAAAGTAACTAGAAGTGGGCAATTATAAAACTGAGGAGGTCAAGTGTGACACAGTGTTCTTAGCTGGGTGAGTGGGTTAACTGCGGTACTGCAATATGATGCTGAGAATACATAAATGGGTTTAGAGGAGAAGAAGATGAACTTATTGTAAGATTTTTTTTTTCTAGAAGCATCTAAATGTTCAAATAGAAAAGGCAGAGCAGAGGAGAAATATGATTTAATATTGATAATATTCAGCATATAGGAGAAAACTAAAAATGTGAAAGAGAATTAGATAACCTATATGAACAATGGGTTGGAAAAGACTTAGAGAGGACAACTTAATTTGAAGGGATCCATAGGGAATATTACATCTAAATGCATATTATTTTAATATTACATATTATTTCATGCCTTATTGTCCCATATGTGATATTTACCTTTTTAAGTGTGTTTAGACTCAAAGTTATTTTCTTTTGGTGTTACCCAAATAATTTAAGTATTTGTAGAAAAAACACCTACTTTTTGAATAGTCCATCAGTATTACTATTGAACCCACAAACTATGAGGATAACAAAAGTCCTACTTTTTTACATTCTCTTCAATATGAGCAGGGAAGTTTCTATTTTTGAATCATAAATGGCCCTCCATTTGAGGTTATATTTTATGCAGAATGTTTGGTGAATTATTCAATTGTTAACCCTATATTAGTATGATTTCTTCAGTGTTCTTAATCAGGATAAATTCTCTTCCACTTTTCAGGGCTACTGAGCCGTAGAATTAGACCTAGATGGCACTATTTATCTTAGGAGGGCAACATGACATAATGGAGATTACCGTGGTCTCTGAAATTTGAAAAATCCAAGCTCAAATAATTAGTGACTTTCAGGGTAAGAAAACATAACTCAGCCAGTTATGCTCACCTTCATCGTGCACAAAACTTAAATGTAGATCTCAGAGATTGTTTACGTATGTAACACCCAATATCAGATATAGACTCTTTTTTAAGACTCTAGAAATTTTTCTCATTGGCTTTTTGATTTATACTCACCCTCAGAATTTCTTAATTATTCTAACCTTTATAATCATCGATACATACTGTGGGTTCTTGGAATTCATATAAATTAATTTATATGAGATATTATCATTTGTGTCTCACTTCCTTTGCTCAACATAACATCTATGAAATTAATCCATATTATTTTGATTATCAGGATTTCATTCTTATTTAGGTGTGTAGTATTCTATTGTTTGAATATTCTATCATTCATCCATTTTCCTGTAGATAGTCTTTTGGGTTGTTTCTAGTTTTCAAATATAAATAAACCTTTTGCAAACATTCTTTTGCATATGATTTTGAGGACCTATATGCTCATGTCTTTTGGGTATATGGTAGCAGTAGATTTGCTGAGTCATCATGTAGGCATATGTTTAGCTTTAGTAGTTACAAACAGTTTTCCAAAGTCTTTTAACCAATTTACACAACCACCAACACTGAATGAGAGTTCCAGATTCTCCATATCTTTGTCAAAGTTAATATTATAAATCTATTTAATTTTAGCTGTCTTGGTAGATGAAAAGTGGTATATCATGCAGGAATTAATTTGTGTTTACGTGTTGATAGATGATGCTGAACATGTTCTATATGCTTTTTGGAGATTTAGATATTCTCTTTTACCAACTCCTGTTCACATTAGTTTCTTCTGAGATGGCTTGCTTTCACCCTCATTCCTGAAAGATATTTTCAGGGATATAGAAGTCTGGGTTGACAGTTCTTTTCTTTCTGGACTTCATTCAGAACTTTCAAGATTGCTCCTTTGTCTTTAGTTTTCAGAAGTTTGATTATGATATTTCTTGGTGTTGATATCTTTGAGTTTATCTTGTTTCAGTTTTGCTCAGCTTCTTAAAATTGTGGGTTTCTGTCTTTTGCCGAATTGGAGGAGTTTCCAGCCATTATTTCTTCAAGCACTCTTTCAGCCCCATCCTCTTTTTTATTTCCTTTCTGGACTCCAATAATATGTATATTAGGTTTTTGGGTTTTTTTTTTTTGCTATGACCCACTGTTCCACAGTGTTCCTGTAGTTCCATTTATTTTTTTCCAGTCTATATTCTCTCTGTAGTTCTTATTGGATGATTTTTTTTTTTTTTTTTGGTGGTACACGGGACTCTCACTGCTGTGGCCTCTCCCGTTGCAGAGCACAGGCTCCGGACACACAGGCTCAGCGGCCATGGCTCACGGGCCCAGCCACTACACGGCATGTGGGATCCTCCCACACAGGGGCACGAACCCATGTCCCCTGCATCGGCAGGCGGACTCTCAACCACTGTGCCGCCAGGGAAGCCCAAGGATGATTTTTATTTTTGTATTTGCAAGTTTACTGATTATTTCCTCTGTTCCATTCATTATGCTGTTGAACCTATCCATTGAGTTATTTCAATTATTGTATTTTTCAGCTTTATAATTTCCATTTGGTTCTTTTTTATATCTTCAATTTCTTTGCTGAGACTTTCTGTTTCATTGCCATAAGTTTCTAGTTTTTCATTTGTTTCAAGTGTGTTCATAATTGATCATTTAAGCATTGTTTTGATGACTGCTTTAAAATCTTTATCAGATAATTCTAACATCTCTGTTATCTTAGTGTTGGCATCTATTGTTTGTCTTTTTTATTCAGTTTGAGATCTTTCTGGTTCTTGGTATGAGGCATAATTTGATATTGAAACCTAGACATTTGAGTGTTATGAAACTCTGGATCTTTAAACCCATTTTAGCTGGCTTGCTCTGACACTGTTCTGGCACGGGAAGGGCAAAGTGAAGCTTTGTTACTGCCAGGAGAGAATAGATGTGCAGGTTCCCCACTTGGCCTCTGTTGACACCCAGGGTCAGGGGCTACTCACTACTGTTGTCAAATGGTGGATGTTCTGGCCCCCTACCATGTCACTACTAATATCTCCCTGTCTAGGAGAGATAGGTCTGCCTCGTTTCTGCATCTTACATGGCTTCCGATTACACTAGGTTGGGTGAGGGGATGGCCTTGTTGCTGCTGGCAAGAATAAAAGTCTTGGCTCTCCAAGAGGACTCCTCTAATGCTTTCCTAGGGGGAGAAGGAGGGGCACTAGCTCATTACTGCCAGGTGGAAGTGGAAATATAGGCTTGCTATGTAGTCTCCATTAATACCATGTAAGGTTCTTTTTACCACCTAAAGGAAATGTCCTAGCTCCCAACTCAGTTTTCTCTAATCCCACTCATACATGGTAGGCAAGGGAGATTGGTACACCTTGCTACAACATGGAAACAGTGGAAATCTAGGCTCCCCATTCTGCCTTTGCTGGCTGGGTAGGGATGGTGCCATGTTCTTTCCTATTGTGTTTCCTGCAGTAGAGTGCTTATTGTGTAAAAGTTTCTATCTGGCTAGATGGCTGCTTTCCTGGTTCTTTTGTTAGAAAGAACAAGCATCTATTGGGACTTTTATTTTTGTCCTTACTTGTTGGTGTTTCCAGGTCACTGACTTCTCCAGCTCTTAAGTTTGGGATATATGAAACAAAAAGAAAACCCAGGAAACTCATCACTGTGCCATTCCTCAGACCCCTGTTTTCTAGCCTGTCTGCCTGTCTCTCTTCACCTTTCAGAATGTTTGTTATATAGATAATGTATAATGTCTAGGGTTTTAATTGTACTTAGCTAGAGGAACAGGGAAAATATGTAAATATGTCTACCCTGTCTTCCCAGAAGCAAAAATATATGTGTGTATATATCTATATATATAATGTATCTCTGCAGAAAAAAAAATACGTCAATAACATGATTGTTTTCTTAGAAGATGGTGTACATACTACATTTTTCTGGGTTACTTAACCTACATTGTACAATTAGTGCAATAGTTCACCTAGATAGAACTATTTATATGTTTGTCAGTCATTGATAAATTTCTTAATTCTCCTCTAAGAATAGTTATTTTCAATGATGGAAAATTAAGCATATTAAGATTTTTATATATTTTTAAATAAATGTATGCTTTAATTTAATTCAATTTGACTTATCACAAATTGTTGACAACTATTGGTATGATCATTGACAACATAAACCTGATAATATTAAACATGTATTCCTTTCTCAGGATTAAATCTTTTTTGTCATGATACATTTTTCTTTCAATACACTGGTGGATAATATCTGTGAATACTTTATGACTTTGTTACACCTTTTTTTAAAATTTGGTCGTATTATGTGGCTATATAGTTGATGACTGCCTTATAATGACTTGAGAAGTTTTGTAACTTTTCTTATGCTCTCAAGTAATTCAAATAACATGGAAATTAAGATTCCTTATTGTTTATTGTGTGTGTACATACATGTGCTCACGTGTATGCATGCAGATAGTTGCATTTCTCTTCTAAGTACAATATAAAATTGTACCCCTTTTACCATTTCTCTTTTTCAACAGATATTCAGTTATAACCAAGGAAGGGTCCCTGCTCACTAAATATGAAAAAGAATGGTTATATTTGATGATAAGATAATTATTTGATTTCTCACTTGGTCATATTTACTGAAGCATATAAACTCAACTCCTCAGTTTCTCCCAGGTGTGATCCTCTCTCTAATTGAGGCAACCTCCAAGACTCTAGACGTCAACCCCTGATTATCCTTCTTCCTTGATTTATTCAACTTTATAGTCACCTTTACCCTGACTTCCTAACTTTCTGATGTATACTTGTATTGTATGTTAAGATTAAGTAAGGGCTCTATGGCCAGAAAGCATTTTGAGTAGCAGCATTCATTTTTGAAAAATCTACAACATGAGACTCAGAATAAAATTGATGGTAATGCAGAAAACTCTATGCCAGTTTACTCCATCATCCTTTGATGTCCTTTCTTGGTGGCACTGCAGAGGATCAAAATCAGTCCTGGAATTGTAATTCAGAGGTCAGAGGTCAGCAGTGATAGAAACAGGAACAGAGTGGCAGATCCATTTGGTCAACCTCTCAGCAGATAAAAACTTGTCTAACACATAGATAAACAAAACAAAAACAAAATACTTCTCTACAAAGTATATTTTTGGTGAACTGTCATGAATCTTCTTTTAAGAGAAAAAGCCGATTCGGATTGCTTATTTTTGTTCTCATTGTTTTGAAAATTCCAGCCTCTAGGTCTCATTAAAAGATCTCTCAAATTGACTCAGGCTAAGACCATTAATTCAATTATGTCTGTTCTTCCATGTGAGCTGAAATTTCCCTAATTTTTGTTTAGTAACTTAGCTTCTGGTGACAGACTATTCAGGGCTGTTCAAAAGGTTTCTACAGACTCTGTGAGGTAGAAGGCCACACTATTTTGCCTCCAAGGAACTTGGATGCTGCCTTTGAAATCCCATATCAGAATGACCCATGACTGGAAGGAATCCATTCTGAAGGTTAATGTTATAGCTGTTGATACCAGCTGCCACGCCATTTTGCTTAATGAGTGGTAAAGGGTCTTCCATCTCTGATGAATCTTTTAGAGTCTAATTCCCATCCAGTGTTCTTCTTTTCCCTGCAGCGTGAACATAATTCCATGACTCCCAGTGTTTAACTGACAGAGAAGCTTCTTCTGACACTTTCCTCACCTGTTCCTAAGATCGCATTTGCCTGGTCAAGTCAGATTAATCCTTCTTCCCAGTTCGAAGTTTGAAATTCAAAGACGTAGTTAATTTGACCCAGAGTCATGTGAAATGAGTATACAGTTGATCTCTTATCTCTGTTACCCAAATTATTTCTAGAAGAAAGCTCAACCTATATCACTTCACTAATAGAATTAACTTTTAAGAACTGCCTATATTTAAACACCATGGTTGTTGGTTTTAAAAAAAAATTAACCAGAACACAGAAGTAGTTTTCAGACAAAGGGTTGCAGTTTTTCCTCAGAATGTTAAAATTTTCTTAGTATGCACTGAATAATCAAGTGCCACACTGTAGTTGCTTTGAATGAAAAATAATAAGCCCTGTGACTTGCTGGGCTTATGACAGTTATGTGTCCCAACTTTCTTTCAGAAAAGTGTTATTGGAGGGACAGGGAAATCTCTGCAGTTTGGTTGCTTTTTATCTGAATATACACACAATAGAAGGTAGTTTTCAACTACACTGGGGTTTTTTTTTTCCCCCATTCTCCCCCTGAGAATTGTCTTAAGTTGTTTAGTTGAAAGCTTAAATGGTAAAGGGACTAGAATTGATATTTAGGATTCTGTGAGGGAATAAGGAATTGAAGGCAGGCCCCTGAGAATTGTCTGTGGTGACATATGAACACAATTATGGTCTCAAACTGACCGCTGAGAATCCATGAACCAAAGAGTAGGCTGTAAAAAAAGACTTGGTGCCCTTTTGCTGAGAGAGCCTTGGTTCCTCTGCTACATTTCATAGACAGCTCAGAGAGAACAAAGACAGACAAACAGGCACACTGAGTGTGAAACCAGTTCAGAGGAAGAAAGGTTAATTAATAGCAGAGATAGTAAAGTCACACTGAAATCCAAGAAAAAGACCTTCTTAAGGACACCACTGAAAGGCAGAGCATAAAAGGATCATAAAGGGCAATGGGCACACATAGTGGAGAAAAAGTTAGATTTTGTTATATCATAGAATCTAAATTTTTAAAGGGCTAAGACATGACCACAAAATTGTACACTGATATCTTGAACCCCAGAGTTCATATCTTCCCCACAGAATTGTATTAGTGAATTAGAAATGAAAAATTTTTCTTAATATTTTGTCAACTGTTTCACATGTTCAGATGGGTTCTGAATATTTGTGGCTAGTAGTATTATAATCGTTCTCTTCTTTTGTGAATTGTCAATTCACAGTGTGTTCATTTACCTATTATTATATTTGTATTTTCTTATCTAGTTGCCTGAGGCATTTAAACTTTAATGATATAAATACAGTTTATTTTAAATAAATATTTTGATTCATAGCTATTTGTTTTTTAATTGTGGCTTTCTTACACTTGAAGTTGTGGTATTTTATGCTGGAAATCTATGGACATTCTTCTTTGGAACTTCTTCCATTGCTTTTAAATTCAGAAAATTCCCCTACTCTATTTTATTTATAATATCTTTGTAGTATATAACACAGTTAATACTAAACAGAATCTAACTATGATGTTATTAGGGCATCATCTTAAATATGTTCATTTGTGTTTGTTTCTGTCTTAATTTGAAAGTAGATGTATTTCTAAAACTGTTTATTGGCTCCCTTAGACTTTTCTTTTTTTTTTTTTTTTTGCGGTACGCAGGCCTCTCACTATTGTGGCCTCTCCCATTGCGGAGCACAGACTCTGGACGCACAGCCTCAGTGGCCATGGCTCACGGGCCCAGCTGCTCCACGGCATGTGGGTTCTTCCCGGACCAGGGCACGAACCCGTGTCCCCTGCATCAACAGGCAGACTCTCAATCACTGCGCCACCAGGGAAGCCCTAGACTTTTCTTTTTTTAATCAAACTATGCAAAGGGATGGAGAAAAATGATAGAGGAAATGATATGGCCTATTTTAGCAGGAATGTTTTAAAAGTACCTGTTGAGTAACATATTAATAACACAATAGAATTCTTGAGGGCAGTAATTTCTTCAAAGACATTACAAGCACTGTATCTTTTAACATTATACATGTGACAAAGAGAACAGAAGAAATGATGGCACGCATCTGCACTGCTAAGCAACTTGAGAATAGAAAATTGTCAAAATGATATAATTTTTCTTTTCCACATAACATATCGAAAAACATTACAGGGATGTAGAAAGTCAAAGGGAGTACTTAAGTTTATTTAGCATTATTACATATCTATTAATTATGTAATTGAAAACTACATTGTTGTGTTTTTAAAATATAAAATGTCTAAAATTTATAATATACAAATATTATCTGTGGAAACAAGTTTAGAGTAATAAGAGACTTTATTCCATTCCTCACAAAAGGAAAGTGGTAAATGGTAAATTATTGAAATTTTTTAAAAGTCATGAAAGTGTCAGTACAAGAATGTTTCATTTAATATAGATTCTGGAGTAGGATGTGGTATGTTTGGACAGGAACAGAGTCTGTTCTGATGCAATTTTTCATGGCATTCTGTTTATTTTGACTATCTACAGGAGCATGAGGGTACTGACTATAGGAGTTGATATAGAATTATGTGTTTCATAATTATCTTCTTAATAAACATTGAAGAAACAATTTAATTAAAAGAGTGACATGTAGGGCTTCCCTGGTGGCGCCGATGCAGGGGACGCGGGTTCGTGCCCCGGTCTGGAAAGATCCCACGTGCCGTGGAGCGTCTGGGCCTGTGAGCCATGGCCGCTGAGCCTGCACATCCGGAGCCTGTGCTCCGCAACGGGAGAGGCCACAACAGTGAGAGGCCCGTGTACCACACACACAAAAAAAAAAACAAAAAAAAAACCAGTGACATGTATAACAGCAAAAATATTATCTAAGAACTAAGCCAAGGCTTTGGATTGAACCATGTTGATTGACTAAACAGTTATTAAATCATAAACAAGAGTTACGCACATACAGCAACATAAAATAATGATAATAACAGTAATAATAATAATGATAAAAACATCCAGTATGCGCCAAACATTGTTCTGAGCACTTTAGATACATTTTAATCTTCTTAGCTTCATTTAATTGTCATGAAAACTCTATAAAGAAGGTATTAACAGTACATCCCATACCTTTTTATTTAGTTGTTTTTTAAATTTAGAATAAAAATGTCAAAGATACAGAGATAATATGAAGCAAAACAACAGCACTAAAAACTAAAGCAAAAACAAAAAGACAAGATATGAATCCAATTCTGTCTGATTTTACTATGCTATACAGGTATTTAGCACTTCTAAAAACATTTTGTTTTATTTTTTATCATATGTGGTAAAATTATATTTTTAAAAAACAAGAGCATAATCTCATAATTCAGGTTAGTGGTTTCCCATAGGAGGAAGGCAGAGAAGATGGGAGCACTTAGAGAGTAACTATTTGCAGTGTTTGCTTCTTTAGTTGGGTGGTAGATTCATGAGTGTTTGTTCTATATCTGTTACCAATATGTGACATTTATTATATATATACATATAGAGAGAGAGAGAAAAAAAAGAGAGAGCACACAAATAATAAATAAAACAACAATCTCAGAAGTTCTTAAAATTTTTTCTTAATTTAAAAAATCCATTTAGATTATATAAAGGTTATATGTTATGTAGACTAATTGGGCCTTTCCAGAACTTTTGTATTCAAAATTCTGGGCCTTTAGAGAACAAAAGAGATAAGCACTATTCTTTCCAGAAAGTTGAAATTAGTCAGGCTTACTCATGACCTTACTGGAATATATTATATCATGATGAACAAACCTAGTAGAAAGTATATGATTTAACACAGGTTTTAGTTTTTATTCTTACCATACACAATGCCAAAAAAGGCTTTGCCTATAACATCTTACTCACTTTCTCCATGAGTACTTAGTTTTGAAATGTTCATTGAGTTGACATAACATAAAATACAACTAATATTCCCTTCCCTAGCCTTCAAATGGACTGTTTTATCATGTAGGTACACAGACACGCACATACACACACACTCACAAATGGCAGCACTGTCTAAACACAGGACAAAAGGAGATACTGGTGCATAAAGAAAAAGTAATTGATACACTACACTGTAGTGGGTTTATTCCATAACTCTTTTTTTTTTTTTAATTTTTGCGGTACGCGGGCCTCTCACCGTTGTGGCTTCTCCCGTTGAGGAGCACAGGCTCCGGACGTGCAAGCTCAGCGGCCATGGCTCACGGGCCCAGCCGCTCTGCGGCATGTGGGATCTTCTCGGACCGGGGCACGAACCTGTGTCCCCTGCATCGGCAGGCGGACTCTACCACTGCACCACCAGGGAAGCCCCTGCTCCATAACTCTTGCTAGTGGTTATGGAGACAATTATGGTATATAGTGAAATACGCAACATTAAATGGAATAGTTACTTAAACATTCAATTGTGATAAAATATTTAGCTCTTCATCTGCAGTATCTTTTAGTAAACTTCCAAATCTCATGACTAGAGATTTTATTGACTTATAATTAACATAAATGTACAACATTAGAGGATAATTTTTAGAAGATGAAAAATGTCCTTATGTTTCACTATTAGCTAGATTCATCTCAGATATTTATGTCTTAATTCTAAATATAAAACACACTGGCTTTTCTTTAGAGGTCCTAAAACAAACTCATTGGTAATTACTTAAATGTGAAATGAAGCAAAAATAAATGATAAATATAACTTTATATTAAAGATTTTTAAATTCCCTACTAGTTAGATAAGAACTTTATAAGTTGTTTTCTATACACATTTTAGCATACTTAAGAAATGTTACATGTATTTATATCAACTTAATTTTTCAAGAATTCCTCAAGAAAACAGAATAATTTAATAGCTATATTTTTATTTTATTTTTATTACCATAAATCTTTTGCTAAATGTATGATGTTTAAAGTAAACAAAATTGTCATCTCAATAAAAGTACTGAACTCTGAATATTACCATCAGATTTATGCCCTAATTGAAAAACAGCACTCCTCTTTCCATGACTTGTACTTTCTACCCGACTTTTATAAAAAGCAAGGTTTTAATAGACAACTCAAAGAGAGAACACACTGCTTTGTGTTTTGTAAGTAATTCAAATTTTCATACTTCATGTACCTGCATCTTGTGAAATTTCAGATTCCAAATGTAAGCCCCTTCATAATGTTTTATAACATTTCTAAAACTACTGATAATGTAGAATCATTAATCATCTACATGTTATGAAATCTATTACCTTCTTTTATCCTCTTTGCATCAGGAAATTTTTTGGCCCACTGTTTCTAATTTTCTAAGTAATCAGTACATGTTTTTAGCTTTAACCACTGCCATCTTGTCATTTTCAATTTGTTCTTATGAACCAATAAAACAAAGCAGAGGTTTCCACATCTCTTTTACTGCCTTGAAAATGTGCTTGAAAATGCAATGCGTATATCTTTTTCTTCCTTAAGATGTTTCTTCAGAGTAACACTTCATATGAATTTTCCTATAGAGCTCAGCTGTCCAGTAAGGTAAGCTACATTAACTATCTAAATTTATTTTTAAGTTAATCAGAAGAGTTCTTCAAAAACCACAGACCTCTGAGTACCAGAGCACAAAGATGCTTCAGTCTCTGTCATCCAGGGGAGCTAACTATATTTCAAAAATGGAATGGCTGTAGGGAAACATAGGGGATTTTACTTTTTAAAACATATTATCTCTATATTCTGCCTGACAACTCCTCCATTGCCCACAAAAACCCAAAAAATTCTCCTCTGTCCCTTTACCCAGAAAATAAAGAAAATCCAGAATTCAAGACACAAAAGTAGAGCTCCCTGCTACAAATGGAGGGTGAAACAGAATAATATATTATCCATTTTGTTGTGCTATGGAAGAAGAAAAGCTAGACAGTTAATTTCTTAATAGGTTATTCTGCCACATTAAATTCTTAATAAATCACTTTGCCACCTTATATGATAATTTTTATTTTAACCATACACTGAAAGCACACAGGTGTGTGCTTGGTGGAGGACAGGGAAAATGAAAGAGAAATTGTGTCTTATTCAATGAAATATATATTAATAGACATTCCCATGGGTACCACAGAATAAATGAAGTGAGGTATTCATAAAAGCCTATGAGCAGTGAGTTTTTATTCACAGCAAATATAATGACCACCAAAGCTTAGTGTTATCCACACAGTCACACAAAATTTTATATTTATATTAGCACACAACTTTGTGGCTATATGTTCATAGAAGAGAAGTTTTCACACACATTAGAGGAATGGTTTTGTTCTTTCGTGATTTCTGTAGTGTTTTTTCTTCACAACTCCCACCCTCTTTAATTCATGTATTACAGGAAAATTCTAATTATGTAAGTGGATTAGCTGAGATACATGACAGTATGTAAAATGGGTCTTTTTCCTTTTTCTTTTTTTTTTAATTTTGAGAACTATAGACAAGTCTATCTACATTATAAAACAATTACAAAGCTGCCAGAGTTCCTCCCCCACCCCCAATCCTACTTTGGACTTTGCCTATTTGTTAAAAGGGAAAGGTAGACAAACTAGTGTTTCACGTTTACTCACAATAATCAAGCCATATAAGTGGAAAATGGAGAGCTTTGGAGGGAGAAAATGAGTATGTTAGTGCTGGGTGTGGCTCACTAGAATAATTGAGGGGAGCTCAGTCTCAGAGAGGTTGCAGTACTTACTAAAGAGGGAGTTGACATTGCTCATTTCTGGTTGGCTATTTCAAAAGCTGCAGAGACCCTTAGGGCCATCCTACAATAGCCACTGGAGGGTGTTCAGTTCTTGAGAAATTGACATTTGTCCTCAGTAATTCTCTGAGGAATTTTGAACACTGGTGATTTACTGGATGAGCCACGACTAGTATGGCAAGGAGAGATGAAAACAGAGAAGTGGGCCTGGGTGCATAAGTTCTATTAGGTTAAACCAATGCCCTAGAAAGTGGCACTGTCAAATCAGGATATGGATTGTCAATATGTATATCTTGAGGGCAGTGGCTTCAGAAGAGGTCCCCCATATGCTCCATGAGAAAGCCATCATTCTGATGCCAGTAGAAATAGAATGCTGATGGGTAAGTATTAGCATTCTCCTTTAGCCTACACCGAAAGGATCTCATCCGAGTGGTCATTCCTCCCATGCAATTGTTTTATAATACAGTGTAACTTCTAAGACACAATAAAATAGCAAGAAATCCACAACATTACAAACACTTTCAGAAATCTAACTAAAGAAATGATGTTTTTCTAGATATATTTCGTATAGAAGAGCTTGAGCAATGTTTTTCAAATAAAAATTAGTTTCATATTGAAATAACATGCATATCATTTTTGTAAACACAAGTAAGCATTAAATCTGTGATTTTTAAAGACTACTATTTCATGAATATACAACTATTTTTTTTCCATTTTCTTATTGATTTTAAGGCTATGCCTAAACATATTTAGTGGATAATTTATCCAATTGTCCCAATAACCAAACAAAACTGTTCATCATTCAAATGCTTAAAACTTTGGAAATAAGAGTGGAGGTTTTTTGGTTTCATTTCAGTTATCTTTTATTGCCTGTATTTTCCAATTCATGCTTTAATGTTTAAAGCATAGCCTAGTTTTCTTTTTAATTAGGTTGAATTTTATATTTTTTTCCTGATTAGCAATTCTAATAAATGTGTAAATTTAAAGTTTCTTAACCTTTATAATAATATTCCTGTAGTTTAGCATTTTAGTGAAGTTTTCATTATCATCAAATTAAATACCTACTTTATAAAATAAATAATTTATTTTGTTTAGTTAGTGCTTAGGATCTGTGCATGTTTTAAACATCTCGAAAAATATAACGACGTTTTTTTCCTAAGTTGTTCAATGCCTACGTAGTTTAGAGCCCTATATTCATATGTAATATATAAACTCCTTGAATTAAACACAATTTACAGTGGCTATTTAGGAGTGTTACCAAGAGATAGTATTCATATAACACATGAAGAAATAAACCATAGAGCCAGAGAATATTTGCTTCTTGAAAGTTAAAGTTTTTCAGGAAGCATAAATGTCAATCCAAGTTAAAATACCTTTATGGGTCTTTGTAGAGTCTATATAACGATGGAGATTTGATCTGTGACATTTCAGAGTATTTCCAGGTTCAGTAGTCATGCAGTTTGACAAGGCTTCCTGGTGTAACTAATAACACAATGGCTATGGTGGGTCTTGCATCTGTAGGGAATCATTCCTACCTTCAGATTTACTGTAAGGCCTGTTGAGTTTTGAAGTATTACTTAGAAGTAACTTGGTGTATATCTACTATTACTTGAAATTTTATTTTTAGAGTTTATCGAGCTAAACTACAGGAGAGGAATGGGAAGAGATTTCCTAGCCGAAAATTTTAGATTTGTCACTACTGTTGAATAAATTGTTTAAATTAAATGTTATTCTTGAAGAGCAACAAATAGACTAAAATTATTTGTTAAGCTAGAAGAGTTTAAAAATGGTTTTCCTAGATAGAGCTTTTTGCTGTCTTTAAGAAAAACATACAAACATGGTGATTAAATGTGTATACCTAAGGGGGAGAAAATCTCCTTCTGATACATGGCATGAGAAAATATTTGCTGACAAAGTTAAAATAAACTAGACATATGCACAATTTTTATCAAAGGAACCTAAAACCTTTTTCTCTTACATGTCTTCCAAACAAGATGGGTGTTATCCAGTTCGTTTTGGAGGTATTGCTTTAGAATGCTCTAAATTAGAACAAAAGTTGAAATCTGTATCTTTGGGTTATTTTCTATGGAAACTGGCTAAGTCATCACTTTTTGATGGTGTGCTAAGCTTTTAGTCTATTACACTTCCATAGCTTAAGAGCCTATCATTCTTTTGGTTAATTATGCCCTTTATGCTCTTTTTTTTCCTATCTTATTTCACTTTGTTGATTGGGAAACACCATTTTTATGAGCTAGTCTTTCTGTGTATGTGGTACATGTGAGTATATAATTCTCATTTTATAAGTGAGAATACTAAATCCTAGGGCTGACATAGCCGCAGAATCCATTGTAACACTGTGCATCGCCTAGAATCCTTTGAAACTTTTTCTATTTCATTAATTATTAATACACATTTAAGAACCAAAAAAGAAAGAATGGAAAAGTACTTTTTATATTAAATGAATAGCTCATGACTGTCTGCTGGAAATTTATCAGGTGTACCGAAGGACACTGTTGAGTTTGAAAGAGATTATTCTTAAGTTAAGCATTTTGCTTAATAAAAATTATATATGGATTATAAGTATTATATTTAAACAAACCACAGTATATTAGGAAGACCACTCCAGGAGGAGTTTTGGAATATAATGAACAAAAATAAACTGGGCAGAAACCTCAGGGAGTGAGGGAGAAAAGAGATTAAAATATTTTTGATTGTATAAATAAAGAAAATTCTTCATTTTAGATGAAGGGAAACAGCAGTATTGTATATAGAACAAGTAAAGAAGGGGGCTTAAATTGTGTGAATATATTAATCATCAGAGCACACCAATTTTTATTATTATGTTCATTATTGAATCCTATTGGAATTAATTTGTAGAATCCCATTTTATCATAATGCAAATGGGATTCAGCTTATATATTTTCTAAATATTTCTAAAACAACCATATAATATTTTAAAAGAGTAGTTATCGGGCTTCCCTGATGGCGCAGTGGTTGAGAGTCCACCTGCTCATGCAGGGGACACGGGTTCGTGCCCCGGTCCGGGAGGATCCCACATGCCGCGGAGCAGCTAGGCCCGTGAGCCATGGCCGCTGAGCCTGTGCGTCCGGAGCCTGTGCTCCGCAACGGGAGAGGCTGCAACAGTGAGAGGCCCACGTACCGCAAAAAAAAAAAGTAGTAGTGATCATACGGTTTTTAAACAAATGTGACTGACTAATTAAACACTTTTCTGTATTATGATAAAATAGTAAATGCTCTATAGATATTTAGGTGGACTTTTAAAATTTGACAACACATATTATCCAGTCTTTAGGAAAATAAAGCGAGGAGGGAAGATGAGTACAACAAGTTAAAATAGGGTAGCCATGGGAGGCCTCTTTTATTTAGAGTTATATTTGAGCAAAGGGTTAAGGTGGATGAGGGAGCTAGCCTGTGAATATGTGGAAGAGGAACATTATGATCAGAAGGAAGAGCAAGTGCAAAGGCCCTGGGGTAGGACCCTAATTGGCAAGTTCAAAATTCATCAAGAAAGCCATTGTGGCTAAAACGCTATGTAAGATAAGAAGTCTGTAGGGGTATACATTGAAGCAGTAAGGAACAGATATGTGGAAATTTTCAGGATATTATAAATAATTTTTTTTTTTTTTTTGCTGTTCTAAATGATATGAAGAAGGCATTGTAAATTTTTTTAGAAAAGAAGGAACACGTTCTAAGTATATTTTAGAAAGGATCAGTCTAGCTTTTGTATTAAGAACATATACTAGAGGAACAGATAATGGAATCAGGGAGCTCTTTAAAAGACTTTTGCTATGATCCAGATTTGGACCAGAGAGGGATTACTGGAGGGGTGAGAAAATTTCTAATTCTCTGTATGTTTTTTAAAGTTTAGCCAGTTTTGATGTGGTATGTGAGAGAAAGGGAGAAGACAAGGAAGACACCTGAGTTTGGGCCTAGGCAGCTAGAAAGACAGAGTTCCCATCAACTGATGTGTGTGGAAGACTGAGATACGGGCAGGTTAGGAAGTGTCAAGAAGACCAAATCTGAGATGTCTCTTAGATATTCAAACAGAGATGTTAGGTAGGCCATTGAATAGATAAATATTGCATTCATAGTAGATGCAAATATGGGAGCCTTCAGCATACAGTCTGCATGAGATTGTCATGGGAGTTAGTACAGAGAGAAAAGAAAGGACCATGGGCCTTGGGACACTCCATCTTTAAGAGGTTGAAGATATAAGGAGGAATCAGCAAGTGGGACTGAGGAGGAATGACCAGTGATGGAAGAGGAAGAACAATAGTGATGGGGAATGGCCCTGGAAGGCAGACATTAAAACGTTCTCCTGGGAAGGGAGTGATAGATCACTTGTGTCCAATAGTGCAGCAATTTGATGAGAACTGAGAAATACATTAAGTTTTAATACCATCGTGGTCATTGGTGGCCTTGACAAGGAGATTTTCAGTGTTTTGGATGGGGAATAATTTCATTGGAGTTCCTTTAAGGAAAAAATCAGATGATAAAGATTGAAGAAAAGCAGCATTTATACTACAACGTGGGAATATTACAGTAGAACATGTAATAATACTAAGCTGTTGATATACACAAGCTCATTAAATCCTCATAGAAATTCTTGAGGCAGGGACCCTTAACACTCTCCACTAAGGACAGAATAGTGACTTTAAATTTACAAAGTAAGGAGTACAAGGGTTAGACACAAATGAGGTTTATCTGATGCCAGATTTCAAGTGTGTAACCTGACTCTTATCTCTCATTCTGGAAGAACAGGAAAGAGAGAGGTTATTGAGAAAATGCCATCTGAGTTCAATTTCAAAGAACGAAAAGTAGAAGAATATGCCAAGTATAGAAAGTGATGAGACAGGAAAGAGTAATGAAAACAGTTCATAATAAGCATCATTTTTGCTGTAATCTTTACTGTCTTTTCTGCCTGATTTTCTTTAGCTCTGTGTAAATTTCCTGTAGATTTGTGACTATGTGCTTACAATAATTTATACAGTCTGTGCTGCCATTCTAAGACATGTAAGAAAAGAAGAAATGGGCAGAGAGGAAGTATTTGATTACACTGAGAAATAAAAGATTCATGGAAAATAAGCTAAAAATCAGGCTATTTTTTAAATTATGATGAATTAAAAAGAAATAATTTTTACTTTCAGATTATTATTGAATTATTTTACTTGTTTTGAGTGTTTAGGAATTTAATATTAACATTGGTTGGTTGCAAGCATGAGCCTGAAATAAGTAAAAGATCTCTAAAGATCTCAGAGTTTCATGTTCACATGCAGCACACATCACACTGCAAATATGTAGAAAAACTTTGTGTCTATTAATATACAAACTAAACCTTATTTTGAAGAATAATACTATTTAAAGCGAATCTATGTGTTAAATCTACAATCTGTTGACCAAACTGAAGCTCCCTTGGTAAATTTTCATATCTTCTAAGTACCTGAACATTTTAAGAATACCCCTTAATTAAATATAATTCCTTTATAGTTAATTGGCATTGATTTGCAATCATGCCTTATAATCATATTTTAAAATCATCATTCTCTTTATGGAGAAAATCAAATCTAAAAATTTTCAGTTTACTTCTTATTTTGTTAATTTCCCTACTTACCTCTAACTTTCCTTATGGGATATTGGATAATCATCAGATCTAGTGCTGAAGGAATCTTACTATAAAATGAACAATTTATTTTAAATATCAGATAGTTACAACTGAATTCTTAAAGATAAGTTTTCAAGCAAGAGTTCACTTTTTTCCCATTTGCATAATTTTAAATTATTGGGTTGTACCTGTAAAGAATGATTACCCATTAGTGATAGTGAGATGATATATAAATTCAAAGCCTCACCCAGTTTGGTCTGATCTCTGTGTCCTGCTGAGTCACCCAGTTCTCCATGTGATATACGTGGTCCTCTCACAGAGAACTATACAAGATGCAAACGCCTCCCTTAGTCCAGTCAATGTACCTGCTCTTGCTGGTCTTTTTGAACAACCTAATAATTTCTCTCCCATGTTTCCTTGTTCAAATCCTAATTACCCTATAAGGCCCAATTCTATAGTCACCTCCTTCCTCAGATATCCCTGATCCTTTGTTATGGAAAGAATTTTCAATTCCCAATACCAAATTGAACTTTATTTGTATATCATTTCTCAGGGGACATTTACTACTTTCTGTGTTTTATTTTAGTTATTTCTGTGCATGCCCTACTGATCTTAACTTTATGTTTTACTGGTTTCATTTTTCACTGTCGATTCTCTTATACCATGGCTTCCAAATCTGTATTTACTGCAGTCCACCACCTAGTCACTTAAATTACACATTGATTAAATTTTCAGTGAGGGATCATGGATGTGTTTTTTCCAAAACCCTTGAATATCTGAAAATATCTTTTGTGTTGACATCACATATGACAAGAGCACCATAAAAAAGCTAATGATATCTAATCCATAACATATGTTTTAGTGAAAATTCATAACTAATCATTGTATCCATGAAATAGCAACCAGTATAGTAACTGTCTTTTACTTTGTACACCTTCAGTTTTTAAAAATGACCTTACATGAATGAATGACATGATTTAAATTTCTCATTCTAGGATATATTTCTGAGCTTAAAGTTGTATGTGCAAATGACTATGTAACAGCTTTTCATATAATAACTGTCACAAGAAACTTTTCACCAACACTACTCCTTCATAGTCATACCATCTTGGGTAATGGCACCATCTCCATGCAGTCTCTCTAGGTATAAACATGGAAGTCATTTTTGACACTCCCCTATATTTTCCATAGGTCAAAAATATATTTTATATAAAACCATTCTGTCACTTCCATGATCAAAGATTATATTTATCTTTTATTGTTTTTACGGTAACAGCCTCTTAACCAGCTTCTTAATTATCCCCTTTCTAATTCCTTTTCTATGGGAATTTAAAATATTCTTAAATCATCTTCCAAAAATAGCATCAAATTACATAACTCACCTGCATAAAACTCAATAATTTTGCAATGCATTTTTTTTTTTTTCTTTTTTTGGCGGTACGCAGGCCTCTCACTACTGTGGCCTCTCCCGCTGCGGAGCACAGACTCCGGACCCGTAAGCTCAGCGGCCATGGCTCACAGGTCTAGCCGCTCTGTGGCATGTGGGATCCTCGCAGACCCGGGCACGAACCCGTGTTCCCTGCATCAGCAGGCAGACTCTCAACCACTGCGCCACCAAGGAAGCCCTTGCTTTACGTTTTAAATTCACCTTTTAAGAGTTGTCTTGACATGTGACTATTACTGTACTACCTTAGTGCTTAAATAATGTCCTATTATTTACAAAAATAAAATAAAAATAAATCACACCATTGACACCACCGCGAAAAGCACCCTTTTTCCTCTTCTCTTAATATGCTCAGGCAAATGCTAGAAGGAGAGGTGTTGTGAAGGCAAAGCTTGCTTTAGGCCCTAAAATGTAAACATTAACTGCAGCAAAGACCACAAGCCTAACCATCTTTTTGGAAATTGCAGAAGTCAGGAAATGCCAATGTAAAAAGTAACTCTTATTCTTTCTGATTATATTACTGCTATTAAAGCTTACGCACACATGCAGACTTTAACATATCAAGAAAGTATGTGTACAAACAGTATATAAGACTCTTTGTGGACTGAGAACATTTCTTCATTACCCATTATTCTCCTCTTACTTTCTATATTTCAAAATATATATATATAATATATAAATGTATAAATATTTATTATATATTATTGTTAAATATATAAATTATAATTAATATATTAAATTATTATATATGTATACATATATATCATATATATAATATATATCTCCTCTTGTCTCTTAAAGTACACCAAGGTTGTTACTACAGGTGGGACTTAGGTTCTTCTATCTGTCCTGATGAATAAAAATGTTCTCAGCAAGTCAGTGTTTTCAAGCTTATATTTGAAAATGTACACCTAAATGACAAATATTCTTATTAAAGTAAATAGATTAATTCTGCTAATTTAAATATAAATTTAAAATTATTTTCAACAAATATATGGAATACATCAAATGCAAATAAATATTTCCTGCATTTATAGTTTATTTATTGAAGAAAGCTGAACAAGTTGACATTTTTGGTCCAAAGATAATAGCAAATCTTGTAAAAGGGCTATTTTCAAATATTAATAAAATGTTAATCTAGAAACAAGTGCATGCTTACATAAAAGAAAACAGAACATTTTGAAAATAATATAGTTTATTATAAAATGAAGCCCTAATCTAAATTCAGAGTTATCCATTTTTAAGATTGCTAGTCTTTAAAAATAATTAGATTTAGTAATTAGATATTTAGTACTTACTTTTTCTTACATGAAGGTGTTTAAAGCCGCTATAGAGGACTGAAGAATGAGCTTATTCTACTATGGCACCACTGTTACAGGAACTTCATCCTTAACATATATTCATTATTATCTTTGAGCAAATAAATGAACGAAGAAAGGGAGTAAATCATGTGAAGAGCTATGGGAAAGATGTTGGATAGGGGAAAAAAAAAGTGATCTGTTTTGGACAAGTGAAATTTGTGATGCTTTTTATGTTCAAACTTTTATGACTATATACAAAGCAGAGTAAAAGTTGGTTTGTATTTATTGTATCATTTAATTATCATAAAATTTCATAAATTTAACATTATTATTATTCTCACTTTTGGGAAAGGAAGCTGAGGCATATATGGGATAAGCAATTCTTCAAGGTCATGCATCCGGTATACAGCAAAGGCATATATGGGATAAGCAATTCTTCAAGGTCATGCATCCAGTATACAGCAAAAGGAAATCGAGGACTTAGGTCTGTAGGCTTCAAAGCCCATGTGTTCTCCTGTGCAGTACATTATCTAAACTACATTATGTTCAAATAACCAAATCCAATAGACAATGGTGCATTTTTAGGCATGTGTAAAAATTGATGAAACTGTTAGTTATTCTAACCAGGATTTCCTAGAAAGTTTATCACACCCAAATAGTTTTGTACCCTATGCCTAAGTTTTAAAAAATTGCTTAAGAGTTGAAACTTTCAAACTAGAATATTAAGAATAGAATACTTTTTTCCACGATTTTACAAATGAGTTAACTCCTTCTAGCATATTTGCCCCAACTAATTGTTGTCATAAAATTATAGCTCATACAAAGTTATATGTAGGTTAGTCTTCTTATGCAATAGCCCAGGGCTAAATAAATGTAACCATACAGTCTAATATAATATGATTTTATAAGCAATGGAATAAATTTGTGCAAAGTACTCCATATGTTTATATCCCCAGAGGCAAAACTCTGATAGAAGCAGTGAAGCCAAAGGGGGTGGATGGCAGGGATAATTGCAGACTAATTTCTCAGCTAACATTTAGTAATTTTAAAAAATAATTGATACAAAACTGCCTTAAACAAAAAGGATTTGACCATTCCAACTAATTTTGTTGCTGAAAAGGAATCACAGACTTTGGCTCTCCAAATGAAGCTAAAGAGACCAACAGTGAATAACTGTCAGTCTTGTTTATTGCAATTTGTCTACAGTGTAGATTTTTGTGGAAAGAGCCAAAAGATACTTGCCTGGTATTAACACAATTTTTGGTGCACTGTGTTTAGCTCTGCTTTATGCTTTTACTTTACTTTAATTGGTTGGCATAGGTTATGCTAAAATTTGTTCTATTTTATACACAAAATGCAGTTATAGTATACTTCTAATACCTTGAAATGGGAACATTGAAAGGAGAGCAAAGTTACTTTTATTTAAGGACCCATTCCTCCATTATGAAAAATTGGTTTCAATATAAGAACAAGGGATTCTGGGGAAATGACAGTAGCATGATATTTAATCCCCTCAAATACCTTTATAAAAGCAGATAGAACAATTAAATAGTAATCCCAAATGGATGGACCACATTTACAACAATATTAGATTACAAGGTATCTTCACAGACCCCAAATACAAGGGGTGGGGAGAAAACAGCTACAAGCCCTGTGTTGTCTCAGCCGTTGTACAGATGGAAGCATGGTGAAACAATTAGACATTTTAAGATCTGAAGGCAGGATATTCACCAGGAGCCAATTTGAAAACAGCAGTTAAAATTAGGAGGAATTTTGCCTAATCCACACTTGGTCAGTGTAACTGTCTGTAGGAAGGTCTGGCAGGGCTGGAACAGTCTAGCCACTTTGAATTTTTAAATTGATTAAGCGTGACCAACTTCCAGAACAGAGTTCCACACTACGGGGAAAAAAAAAAAAACCCAAAAACCTGAGAACTGAATTCCTGAATTCAACTTATCAGGATAAGGCCAATAGAAATGAAGAAAAGAAAAAGTCAGATAAAGGGGGGGAGGGAAATTGAGCCAGAAAAATCATATTTTTAAATACTAATAATAAAGAAAACAGATGTGAGAGCTCTGTGAAGTTATAAAATCTATTCTAAAGAAACTTCCTTTTAAAATTTCAGGAAATTTATAAAATTTCAAATGTTCATATGAAAATAAGCCTTGGATATATAGCTACCTATATAAAACTAAGATTAAATGAGGAGAGGATATTGAGTATAATTACTATATGATAGGACAAAGTAGATTTAGTAATATTATAAATAACTGAGGACAAAAAGAATGCATTTACAAATCTTTTAAATGTGGTCAGTAATCATATTAGTTTTGGAAGCATTTACATTGTTATGTGGAAACTAACGTGGGTATGATGTGGAATAAGGCAAATGGATAATTATTGCATATTGTAATTTTATCACCGCCTTCTGTACCTGAAAACATAATTCTCAAGGTGAAAGAAGAATAGGTGTAAAGTAGAAGAGGCTGAGTGGTCCTGCACTCCTGAATTTGAACTGGAAAATTAGTATAAACTCATTAGGCACTTTATCCATCCATTGATCAAGTCATTGTTCTATCAATGTTTATTTTCCTATAAGTTTCATCCACAAAATTGTATAGACAGAAATCAGGTAAAAATAAGCATCCCTATATATGTGTTAGCATACGGTATTGTATATACACTACCAAATGCAAAATAGCTAGTGGGAAGCAGCTGCATAGCACAGGGAGATCAGCTCGGAGCTTTGTGACCACCTAGAGGGGTGGGATAGGGAGGGTGGGAGGGAGGTGCAAAAGGAAGGGGATGTGGGGATATATGTATACACATAGTTAATTCACTTTTTTATACAGCAGAAACTAATACAACATTGTAAAGAAATTATACTCCGATAAAGATGTTTAAAAAAAAAGCATCCGTAACATCCAGACTGTAGATTTAAATTACCTTTTCCCACTAAAGATAATGAGGACTTCTTGGAGGAATGGCTGATTCCAGTTCTGAGGCTGAAAATGACACGAAACAAATCTGGAATATCTTGTCATTGAAAAACTAGTGGGATCACATCTAAAGGAGACAAGATTCAATGTGAAGAGGTGCTATAACTAAAGATAAGATAATCTGAGCTTCAAACTGAATTGAATTTATATTAAGGAACTGAAATCCATCAAACACGTTTAAATACATGAGTTCCTAATGATACTTAAACAGCAATCTACTTAGTTACTTTAGGGAATGAGAAGAAACAAATTACCTGGAAATCTATAAAATAAAGGGAAAAATCAGGGATTTAACTTGTTTTTCCATTTAAAGTGTTACTTTTAAAATATTTTAAGTGATAAGTAAAAAAGAGAACTAATGCTTTATTAATATAACAAGTAGCAAACACTAATACTTAGTTAACAGATGAAGGAAAGTGAAACTTTATAGAACTACCCCTGGTAATAACTAAAAAGAGAAATGATAAATCAACTCTCAGTGAATTAATGGATAGATGAATTAAGCATAGAAAGAGAAAGACAAGCTAGAAAACCAAAATCATGTGTGATCTTGCCTAAAAAAAAAAAAAAAAAAAAAAAACTAAGCTAAGTCTATTTTCTTCCAAGTTGCAGAAAATGCAGAGGGCAGTGGAACATATGAATTGCAAAACAGGCATGTAATCAGCAAATCCAGACGGGAAAATTTAAATGGCTTGTGACTTTCAATTTGATAAGTTGTAAGGGGAAAAGAAAAGATAGAATTTGCACCTGTAAATTAAGAAGCTTAAGAGACATACCAAATTTTAAGAAAATGGGTGATACTAAACTACCATATATAAGGATGCATATTTAGATAATGAAAAAATAAAAATACACAAGAAAATAGCTGCACAAAAGACAGGATTGTGGGGGGGTGTTTTGAGGGTTGTGACTGAGATCTGGCAAATGAAAGGGTTTCTGGGCTTTCAAGCTATAGAATATCTATAATTCTATAGGTATCATATCTAAATAAGATAACTAGATATTTGTGTCTAATAGTACAGATACATGTAAATCTACAATTTTATAAAATAAAATGCCCTTTTACATTTAGCGTGTAGCATGGTTTTTATTTAAACATTATATTAAATAATTTTTACATCAATAAATATGTAACTAAAAGATATTTAAAATACATATAGCAATCTTTAAATTGCTATGACGCAATTATTTTATTGTAATTATATTCATTATTTTTAGACAGGTTATTCATTTTTAACATTGTCCTAAACTGTGCTAAAATGACCATAAATAAAATTTGCAAAACATTTATATTTATAAGTATTTGTATATGATTGTTGGCCTGAATGATGTGAAAAAAATAAGGACCTGGTATGTACTGATAAATTGCTTCCCTAGAAATGTGCCATTTTATACTTTATGTTATTTTCTATTTTCTGCAGTTTTGCAGCTGCTTATAATCTTTACATTTTTCATAAAGGTTTATGATCTTTAAATTTTTCACGGAACTTTAAACGTTTTCATAATCTTTTTAAAATTTACATTTAATATAGTCCCATTGCTAAAAAATTTAAAGCAAAGAAAAATTTACAGTTAAATTTGAAAACCAGGTATTTGCCGTGGGTTGCTGAGACTTTTCCTGAATGCTTATCATCATAGAACATGAAGACTTATGTCAAGTTTCGTCATTGGATGTCCTCAATTATATCTTCCTGTTATTATTAGGGTAAAATTTGATTTCTTAAAAAAAATTTGTTGTGGATAAAACACTTAATATATGAGGTCTACCCTTTTAACAAATTGTTATGTGCACTATGTATTTTTGTTGAGGTACAATGTTGTAAAGCAGATCTGTAGAGTTTATTCATTTTTCTTGAATGAAACTTTATGCCCATTGATTAGTAACTCATTTCCCTTCCCTCCAGTGGCTGGCAACCATCTTATCACTCTTGGATTCTATGAGTTTGACTACTGTAGATACTGCGTATAAGTGGAATCACGCGGTATTTCTTTTTCTGTGACTGGCTTATTTCACTAAGCATAATGCTCTCAAATTTCATCCTTCACATATTGCAGAATTTCCTTCTTTGTAAAGTCTCAATAGAATTACTTTTTATTTATATATATATATATATATATATATATATATATATATATATATATATATACACCACATTTTCTTTATCCATTTATCTGTCGAGGGAAATTTATGTTGTTTGCACATTAAAGCTTGATTTTTATAGATATATTCTATTTTGTTAAATTTGTTTTCTTTTTTAGCCTATTTTTTCCATTAAGCATTTCATCTTTATCTTATTTTATTTCAAGAATTCCTTGTACATTTAGTGTAAAGATCCTTTATCTGCCTTGTAGAACTTCCAAATGGTTGACCTTTTACTTTCAAAAATGTTATTTTCCCTATGCAGGCAGTGTACATGTAGTCAGTGTTGTTTCCCACGATAGTCTCATGTTGCTCTTGTTGGGTATTTTGCTTTTCTCTTATGTTTGTTACTGGGAATTTAATTGTATTTATTTTTATATTCAAATATTAAAGCCTTTGGGAATTTGCTTTTATGCATGGTGTAAAATGGAAAAATCATACAAGCAAAACTAAAATTCTTCCAGATTTCAAGTCTTTTATGAAATAAAGTTTGAATAAACTTAGGAATATTTAGATATTATCAGTGAAATATAAAGCACTTAATGATGGAAGCATATTCATTTTAGAATGTCTAGATTTCAGTGAGGAAGTTTTCTAGGACTTAACAGTGTTTTTATACTATGATGTTAATAACTTGATCTCTTGTCAATTAACTTATGGTATGGTAATTTAAATAACTTTTTTGTGCTAATTGGTAGAATAGTTTTGTAATTTTGCAAGTATATCCTTTGTATGTGTATAAGCAACTTGACCATATTAATTTTATCTACCAGTTCTCCCAATAACCTGTCTAGTATATTTTCTGTTGATTAACCTATTATTTGACTAGATGATTAAACTAATAACTTTTTTTGTATAGACACAATCTATGCATATGTTGGTAACAACCACTTGGGATTTATTTATTCTAGAAAGCATAATGTTTAAGTTAATTGACAAAATTCTATAGAATGTAAAGCACGACCTTTGAATTAGACATCATATGTCTAATTCTAACTATGAAAGCTTAATATTATATTTTCGAGTTGAACAATAGATTGGCACTGCATCAATTGTGCTCTCCTGTAGAGCTCTTAAAGTATGACAGTATATACTAGCATCCCACACGTGTTCTTAAATTTTGTTCTTTTTGCCCTTCACATTTCACACCATCAGATAAGTCTAATGATATAGAACTGAAACTAAAGAGTTTCTTCATTCCACATTCTTAATGAATTCCATCTTTGTCGCAATTGCATTATGTTTATGATACATCTTTTTATGACTAGTATCAGCACTTTAATTTCTTTTGTTTTCTAGTAATTTATACAAAATACGGAAAAATTCAATAAAGTATCTTATTAATTGCACAAACACTATAGAGAAAGATGACACTGCAATAGCCAAAATTTTGCTCTCTGACAGCATGACCAAAGTATAAAAGTCAAAATTTTCAAACAAAATATAGTTTAGGAGTGACAATATTACATATATATATGGATTGTTAAAAACTCAAACATAGAAAAGGCAAGATTAGGGAGGGTGGGAGGAAGATGCAAGAGGGAGGATATATGGGGATGTATGTATATGTATAGGTGATTCACTTTTTTATAAAGCAGAAACTACCACAGCATTGTAAAGCAATTATACTCCAATAAAGATGTTAAAAAATCAATAAAATAAGATAAAATAAATAGAATCATAATATAAAAAAGAAAAATATTTTATTCCAAGTGTGATGGCATATTCATTTTAAGAATCTAGTAGAAAATTAAAATGTTTCTTTGAATACTATATAATTGCCTGTGAATTATTAAACTGTAATTGAAGAGAAAAATAAAATCCATCGATCCTTTCTATCTTGATGTACCTCTCCTAACCTTATCTATCTTAAGAAATTACAGGGAATTCCCTGGTAGTCCAGTGGTTAAGACTTGGTGCTTTCACTGCAGTGGCCTGGGGTTCAATCCCTGGTTGGGGAACTAAGATCCTGTAAGCCCCACAGTGTGGCCAAAACAAATAATAAAATAAATAAATAAATACATTTTTTAAAAAAGGAATTACATCATCATTCTTTCAGTTGCTCAGGCCAAAATCTTTTAATATTTTCTTAAAACTAAAAGAATATTTAGGGCTTCCCTGGTGGCGCAGTGGTTGAGAGTCCGCCTGCCGATGCTAGGGGACACGGGTTCGTGCCCTGGTCCGGGAGGATCCCACATGCCGCGGAGCTGCTAGGCCCGTGAGCCATGGCCACTGAGCCTGCGCGTCTGGAGTCTGTGCTCCGCAACGGGAGAGGCCACAACAGTGAGAGGCCCACGTACCAAAAAAAAAAAAAAAAAAAAAGAATATTTAAGTTATTCTTATTCCTTATATTTTCTCACACTCCACATCCAATATAACAGTAAACATTATTGTTTTTACATTGAAAATGTACCTAGAATCTGGCCACGTTTCACCATTTCCTGTTATCCTCGTCGTTCCAACAACTCTTTTCTTTTTCATGAACTATGTCTATTGGCCACCCAAATGGTTCCCTGCCTTTGTTCTTGCTTTTATACCACAAAGGTCCAATGTTAACAGAGCAGCTAGATCCTTCTAAAACATAAAACATATCTTGTCACTTCTCTGCCTAAAACTTTCCAATGGATTTTTATTTTGTTTAGAGTAATATCCAAATTATTTACAATGGCCCACAATGTTGTATACAGCCTTCCTTCCAATATGTCTCTGACCTGATCTCTTACTTGTGCCCTTGCTGACTCTGCTGTATCCAAACTGGAGTCCCTTCTAATCCTTGAACATGCTAACTAGGCTCCCACATCTGTAGTTACTGTTTATTCAGCCTGGAGCTATCTTTCTTCAGACATATGAATGGTTTGCTTTCTCCCTATTTTTAGGTTTTTATTGAAATATCTACTTTTTAGTGATGCCTCCCAAAGCAACCTGTTTGAAATAACAATACCACCTCTCTTGACCTCCATCTCACATAGCAGTAACACCATCTGATGTACGTATTTTGCTTACTTAGTTGTGCTAAGTCTATTTCCACAAGAATTTAAGCTCCACAGAGAGAAAATGTTTTCCTATTTTGTTCACTGTTGTAACAGCCCAACACCTAGATTAGTGTTTGTGACATACTATATTCCCCATAAATATTTATGGAATAAATTGAGGACTGTAAATTTGTATTACAGCTTATGCGTTTGGCAACTATTCATTGAGTAATGATGGTTAGGACCTCCTGACACTGTGATATCATGTGATCCAGACCTCCCCCACAGGTGCCCCCCTTTCTCTATGTACCTACACCCTTGCAGTTCACCTGCATCCTGGAGAGTTGCTTCCTGCTTACCTGGTGACACTGAACCACCTATAGTCCAGGAAAATCAGCAAACTTCTCTCCTTTCGAGTGGGCTGGCTGCAAGTACACCTTATCCTTGGATGTTGTTAAAATAAATTTCTAGGCCCAAGATGGAGTTGCTCCTGCCCAGGGTGCCACTTCAGCAAACAGAAACTTAGACAACTCTCATGTCCCTGTAGATGCTCTTCTTGACCTGAAGAGCATCTACAGGGAAACTCAGGATATCCTTATATCCTGAAACTCAGGATATCCTTATGCCAATCCACAAACACCAAGCCAACTCTGGGCTCTATACTAATTTCTTTGTTCCTTCTTACCCCAAACAAGGTTGATTATATGGCTCCAGCCAATCAGATACTTTCTGTTTTTCTCTTCCTGTTTCTTTATTCTTTATCCTGTAATAGCTACCTGCCTTGTGCCCTATTTTGCAGTTCTCTGAAAGGAGACTGTTTACTTCAGGAACTGTTAAATTAAGTTTCTTTTTAACACTTAAATTGTCTTCTTTAATCATTTTTTAACAGGTTCCATGATGAGGAATGGGATCCTAAGCTGACTGCTAATGGCCTATGGGACGATGAAGTGCCCAGGCAAAGCACCCACTGAACACTTTGAATTCACTGCTCCACTCATCATTACTGAGGGGCTTGGGTAAGTCACTGTTGGATTTAGGCTCCAGTCCCTTGTGTGCAGCTCTCCAATCCAAACAATCTTTATTTTTAAAATATGCATATCTTGTTCCCAGGAAGTTTCTGGGGCTCTGGAAAGATTGCAGGGCTTATTAAAATTCCCAGAAATGTTCTGAGTCCCAGAAAGTTTCCAGATTTGTTAGAACATCAAACATATGAAATGATAGTGATGATTAAATATATATATGTGAAATAGCTGTACACTGAAAATGACAAAACATTGACGAGAAAAACTAAGAAAAATGCTCTTTATCAGGTTGAAGAAGTATTCTTCTATTCTTGGTTTGAGAGTTTTTATCAGGATGTATCTCGGATATTGTCAAAAGATTTCTGTTTATTAAGATGATCATAATGTTTTTCCATTTTCAATTTGTTAATATAGTGAATTACATCAGTTTACTTTTAAGTGTTAAATCTACCTTATATTCCTAGGGTAAAACCTACTTGACTATAATTTGTTATCTTTATTTGTGGGGATTCATTTGCTAAAATTTTGTATATAATTTTTACATCTATATTCTTAAGGTATATTGGTCTGTAGTTTAATTGAAATATATTTGACTGGTTTTGGTGTCAGGATAATTCTGGTCCCATAATATAAATTGAGACATATTCCCGCCTCTCAAATTATCTCTAAGAGTTTATGTAGAACTGATATTAATTCTTCTGTAAATATTTGATAGAAATTAATAGTTAAGTGAACTAGGCTGGGAGTTTCTTTGAGGGTTAATATTTTCAATAACAAAGTCAATATCCTTAATAGATACAGGGCTATTCAGGTTTTCTATAACTTCTTTCGTGAGCTGTGTTAATTGTGTCTTTAAAGAAACTTGCTTGCTTAATCCAAGTTGTCAAATGTATTGGCCAAAACATTAATACTATCCCTTAATATCCTTTTAATATGTGTAGAAACTAGAGTTATGTAACCCCTCTCATTCCAGGTGTTGTTAATATGTGTCTTTTTTTTAAATTTGATCATCCTAGCTAGAATTTTATCAATTTTATTGATCTTCTCAAAGAGCCACCTTTTGATTTCATTGATTGTCTCTATTGTTTTCATTTCATATTTCATAGATTTTCAGTCTGGTCTTTATTTTAAAATTTATTCTAATTACTATGGTTTTAATTTAATCTTTTCCTTGTTTCTTAATGTGGAAGATGAAGTCATTTGTTTTGAGATCTTTCTTCTCTTCTTATTTAGGTATTTAGCGCCATAAAGATACCAAGTACTGCTTTAGCTGTTACTTATAAAATAAGCTGAGGCACATTAAAAGTTTTAAGAGTTTGAGCAAACATCAATTCCCATGGGGCAGCACCAAACAGGAAGCGGTTGGGAGCATCGCTTCTACAGGAGCTGGAAAAGGCTTTTATAGAGCAGATGCAGAAGTAAAGCAAAGAAATTATTTCGTTCCCTATAGATTAAGTGGTTGCCTTATTTGGGAAAATTCTGGTTGGCTTTTTGTGATTGGCTGTTCTTGAATTTTATTGAGCACATTTATAGGACTTCACTTTGGCTTAGGTTTTGGTTTGCTTACATAGGCTACCAATGTATCAGAGCTACCTCAGTCTAATGACCTCCTTTTTTAATTACTCTAACAGCTACCTGAACAGTTTTTGATGTGTGTTTTTGCTTCCTTTCATTCAAAGTATTTTCTAGGGTCACTTTTGATTTCTTCTTTTGCTCTGTAGATTAATTAGCATTGTCTTATTTAGGCTCTCAGTGTTTGGGGAATTTCCAGACATCCATATATTTGGATACATTATTTTTATGAAGTTTGAAATATCTTCTATGTTTGCTAGGGATTTTTCTTTTTCACTTATGTATTATTTAGAAGTTATTTCAGTCCTTTGAAATGCATTGAGACTCATTTTGTGCGTTAGCATATGGCTTATATTGGTTAATGTACTATGTGGATTTGCAAATTTTCATGCTGTAGTTATAGTACCTAGTGTTCTATAAATATCAATTGGGTCAATATGTTGATAGCGTTCTTCAGATAATTTACATTGTTACCAATTTTTAAAATATATTTGTTCCACTATATCTTGAAAGATGGGTTTAAATGCCTAAACCTATGATCATAAAATTGTTAGTTTTCACTTAATTCAATCAAATTCTGCTTCATGAATAAGTATACATACATTTACAATTCTTCCTGATGTACTGACCCTTTAATCATTACCTTTCTTCCCTTCTTCCTTCCTTGCTTCCTTCCATCCTTTTTCTTCCTTTCTTTCTTTCTCTTCCTTCCTTCCTTCCTTCCTTCCTTCCTTCCGTCCTCCCTCCCTCCCTTCCTCCCTCCCCCCCCTTCTTTCTTTCTTTCTTTCCTTTCCTGGTGATCTAAGTTACTCATGTTATCATCCCTCTTCAGCCTTGAGAACCTCCTTTATTATCTCTTGTAGTACAGGTTTGCTGATGACCACTTCTTTCATCTTTGCTTTGCCTGAAAATATCTTTAGTTTGCCTTTATTCTTGAAGAGTGTTTTCACAGTATATAGAGCAGTTAGTTGATTTTTTCCCTAGTATTTTAGAGTATTTTGGCCTTCATATTTCATGATGAGATGTCAGTAGTCATTCAAGTTATAGTTCTCCTATATGTTTTCTGTCATTTTTGTCTGGCCACTTTGAAAAGTTTCCCTTTATATTTAGTTTTGGTCACTTTGATTATTTTGTGCATACCATGTTTTTTTTCATATTCATCCTGTTGAGGGGAGCTTCTTGAACCAACACATTTATATTTTTCTTTATCTTTGGAAACATTTTGGCTTTTACATTTTTATACACTGACATATATTTTCTATCCATTTTCTCTCTCTCTACCTTCCACTACTTCTCTTTAAAATGTTACACTTTGTGTTATATTCCCTGGTGTTTCTTAGGTTTGAATAATTTCTTTCAAATTTTGTGCTCTCTGTCCTTCATATTAGTTTATTTGTATCAATTTATCTTTAAGCTCACTACTTTTTCTGTCTTAAACCCATTATGCTGTTAAGAACATCCAGTTATTTTTAAATTTTACTTATTGTGATTTTTTTGGTTTCAGAATTTCCATTTTATACTTTTTCTCTGTCAATATTTCAAATATTTTTATTCATTGTGAATCACATCTTTCTCTACTTCACTGAGCTTAATTATAATAACTATTAAAATCCTTATCTGCTAATTTCAACATCTGGGTGATCTCAAATTAATGTTGATCTCAACTAATGGACTTTTCTATTGAGAATGGGGTACATTTTCTTGGTTCATAGTATGTTATGTAATTTTTTATTTTACTCTGGACATTCGTGTTTTGACTCTCCTCTCAGAATCTTCCTATTTTGATTCACCCACCAATGCCTACAGGTCATATTATTTTCTCCAAAGATTATAGTTGTTATCTGTGGGAAGGTGAGAAATGGTGGGAGCTTACTTAGTTTTACTGAAAATAGAAATTTTGTAAATCAGTTTTTTTAATTTGTTCTAGTGTAATTCATATGGGGAAATTATACTTTTCCTGGAACCACTGGAAATTCATATGGAATAAATGAAACCTCAACTCATATCATACCATACCAAAAAAATAGCTTGAAATGGGTAATTGTACTGAACAGAAATGCTAAAAACTTAAATTTTATATAAGGAAACAAAGGAGATATGATATTAAGATAGATAAAGTTCACATAGGTAGGATACAAGAAGCAATTCCATAAAATAAAATATTAATAAATGTGTGTGGTAGCTAGTCTCCAGGATGGTCCTGGTCATCCCCTAGTACTTCCTGGTATTCACAACTTTGTGTAATTCCTCTCACATTGTATGGGGTTGGAATGTGTGACCAATAGACTATGGCAAAAGTGATCATAGGTCATTCTCTGAGATTAAGTTATATCAAATACTGTGATTTCCATCTGGGTCTCTTGGGCTCTTGCTCTTGCTCTATCTCTATTTCTGCTTCTCTCCCTCTTTTGGATGACAACTGTTCAAGAAATTGAACTGCCTTGCCATAAGCAGCCCTATGGAGAAGCCTAGGTTGGAGGAACTGGAGACTGAGTGATAACCATGTGAATAAGAGTAAAAGCCGATTCTCCAGCTCCGGTCCAACCAGCAGTTTTACGGCAACCTCATGAGAGATCCTGAGCCAGAAACATCTATCTAGCTGCTCCCAGATTACTGACCCTCACAATTAAGTAAGATAATGTGTTGTTTATTTAAGCTGCTAAATTTGGAAGAAATCTGCTACACAGCAATAGGTAGCTACCAAATGGGGTTTTATAAACAATGAAAAAATATGTTCTTTTAAAGAAACTGCTAAGAAAATGAAAAGGTAATATGCATGTTGTGAAAAGTGATTCACAAAAATGTACATGACAAAAGTATAACTAGAATATTAAAAAGCCACTTATGACAAAAACCCAATTTTTAAAATGGACCAAAAAAATTGAACACTTCACCAAAAAGATATTCAGATGGTCAGTAAGAACATGAAGAGATACTCACTATCATTAATCTTCAGAGAAAGAAAAATAAAATCAAAATGAGATACCACTATACGTCCACCCACTAGAATAGCTAAGTTTAAATGGCTGGCAATACAATCTGTTGGATAAGGCATGGAGCAACTAGAACTATTCTTTACTGCCAATGGGAATTAAAGTGGACAAGCACTTTGGAAAATTGTTTGGCAGTTTCTTAAAAAGTTAAATATACACTTATCATGTGGCCCAGCAATTTCTCTACCAGGTATTTATCCGAAGTAATTGAGAACACTTGTCTAAAAAAGACCTATATGTGAATGTGTTCACTAACTCTCTTCATAAAAATGTCCACACACTGCAACACTACTCATTAATATAAGGAACATATACCATGATGAATTTTAAAAACATTATGTTGAACAGAAGAAATCAGACGCAAAAGACTAAAGACTGTAAGATTTCATTTATATGAAATTCTAGACTATGCAAAACAATTAAACAGTGACAGGAACCAGATCAGTTGTTGCCAAGGAGTGGGATGTGAGGGAGGGGCATGGATTGACTGCAAAAGAACATGATGGGTTGTTTTGAGATAATAGGATCATTGAGGTGCTAGTTCCATGGCTACATGAATTTGTGAAAATTCTTCAAACTGTGCATTTTATATCTGTGTATTTTATTGTATATAAATTTATCTTAAGCTGTTTAAGAAGGCAGTAAATTTTTGTAGAGCACATGAAGCTATGCAGAATTATTTTTATTTTTAAAGTTGAGCTTAAATACCTGAGATAAAGACCAAATACATACCTAAGCACTTGTTCTAAGACTATATTCTGATTATTAAGTACAGGTCTAGGACCTTTTTACAGGTTTTAGATTTGGTAACTACAAATATTTTTCCATGTTTAAATAAGTCATAAAGATAAATCAACCATGCTTTATTTTTATAAACTACTTGTGTATGTGTGAGTGTGTTAAAATATATGTGTGTATGTATATGGGGGAAAAGAATAGAAGAGGTGATCAAAGGAGACTAATAACATAAGAAGGAAAAGAGAAATAAGTAGATTGTTCTATACTAAATTAGAACTAAATTTTATCCACCTTCCTTATTTCAATACAAAAATATTCAAAACTTGAATTTTTTAAATATTTAAAGAAATACATAAATTATTTCTACATAATGGTGTGAACCTAAACTGCAAAGTTAAATAGCACAATAACTCTGCTAACTTAACTATTTATATACTTTGCATTTTATTATTATCTTGTCAACTTTTTCCAGCATTCATCTCTAAAGTTATTTATTTCATGTTTAGAGAAAGAACACCAAGCTTGGATACTGGGGAACAAGATCTCTGCCACTTGCTAGTTATAAAATTACTTTGGGGAAATAACTTAGAGTCTGTGAATCTTAGTTTAATCATCTGTGAAATGGGGATTCAATTAGGAAGGTGATTAAAGGATCACAAACATGACTCTACTTCTGAAGTTTCAGACTTTGTAGTTAAAGTTCAAAAGGCTTATTTTATATATACACATGTACACATATATATATATAAAATACAGAGAGGGATCATTTATATTGAATTTGATTTTGATTTGCATTTTATATATCAATATGTGAAAGAATTGTTCTTGATTTTGACCATTAACATAGCTAATTCAATGAAGTGTTCATTCCACTAAACTCCGTTGCATGTTAAGAGTTCTGGTGATCAATTTTCTCCCTCCATGAATCTTCTAGTATAAGTTATAAAATATGAAGGAAAAAATCTTTTAATAACCCCTCAACAATTATACAAACAGGCTCTTTAAAAGATAATTTATTGAATCTTTGTTACTAGTATTATCATTGTTACAGATATACCCACTTCATATATCCCCTCATATTTTATAAAAATTGGCATTAATGCCATTTTTAATAGTGACTTGAATAACAAGTCACTATTTAATTATTTGATTTCAGGCATAACAGATGTATCCCTTATACACTTATAAAGATGTATTCTTTAGCTTGCTATCCTCAAGTCACTGACAAATAAAGGTGCCAATTGACAAAGGCAGCTTTCAAAACATACAGCTGTTTATTTTTTCATTTTAGTTTTAGGTAGGATTTTGTAAGCTCATCACATTTTTTATGGATTATTTTTCTATTCAAACAGCAAGAAAGCAAACATGAAATTGAAGCCTCAAAAACTCTCAAAACCACTCTTGCCATTCTAGAAAATTAGGAGAAGCTAAGCTACTTGGCGTTTATAAAAGCATCAGATAGCAGAGATTGAAAATCAGTATTTCAAAATTTCCATTTAAAGTCAAAGTGAATGATCTTATGTCATAGTAGTCAGCATTGTTGCAAGTCCTTTAAAATATATAGGGCCATAATGGATGTCAAATGAGATACAGGGGAAAAACATAGTGTGAAAAAGAAAAAGATTCTTAAAAGACACAGACCCTACACATAGCATTGTGTTAATACATATCCTACTTCTCTATTTCTAGGGTTTCTTTCTTCCTTTTTTTCTTCTTTTTTTTCTGTTGGCCATTATCTTGTGGCATTTCATGTAGTCACTGCTGTAAATTAAAACTCACATTTTTCAGCACCGATATGAAAGAGAGTGACTCATGATAAATAGCCTTTAATATGCCATGTTTCCCAGGTGATTTACTAATACAGTTCTTGCAAACGGCTGATAGGAATAGTCATGCATTTTAGATGTAGATCTTTCTTTGAAATTTTCATGTTACACAAATGTCATCTAAGAGAGGCCTGAGAAAGTAAAACAACAAAAAAAATCCACAATATTAGCCAGCATTTTAAAATACACTGTTGCTTCATGTGTAACAACTTTTTGTCTTAATAGTTATGAGTTGAATTATAATATCAGCCCTCTTGAGTTTAAATTCCAGCTTCAACACCTTGACCTTGGGCAAGACACATAATGACTGTAAGCCTTAGTTTTCCTATCTGTAGGATAAGAAACTCATAGGACATATCTCATGTATTTGCTAGGCGGTACGAAGTAAATGCTACCTACAGTACCAGGTATAATACCTGGAATAAATTAAGGATTAAAAATGTTAACTTGCCTTAGTCTGTTCTGGCTAATATAACAACGCCACGGACTGGGTGAGGTATAAACAACAAACATTTATTTTTCATACTTCTGGAGGTTGGAAGTCCCAGATCAGGAAGCCAGCATGGTCCGGTAAGTGCCCTCTTCCCAGTCTCACTTCTGGTATCCTCACATGATGGAAGGGGCTAAGGACCTCTGTGGAATCTCTTTTTTAAGGTATCAATCCCACTGATTGACCTAATTGCCTCCCAAAGGCTCTACCTCCTAAAATGACCACATTGGGTGTTAGGCTTCCAAAATGTGCACTGAGGGTGGGAGGAGACACAAACACTCAGACCATAGCACTAACATTGCTGTTTTTATTTTATTTTATTTTGTTATCATTGTAATGAGCAATATATTATTCATCAATTACATTGCTAATTACAGAGATCAGTTTACATCACCTTTATTAAGTAAACAATGGTAGTAGTATTTAACAAGCATTGTATTTCCAACGTTCAAAATTCAATGTGAGTAAAAGAACCCAAAGATTAACTGGTACACATAATTACCAAATTTCCCAGACATTTTATTATCCTGTGTTTATGTATTTGTTGAGGCAGATTTATATATTCACTCTAAAGTAATACAGTTGTTCTGAAGTGATTCTCAAGATGGTCGGTCCAATTAAATTGAAAATCCTTTAAAACTAGAAGATATATTAGAGATGCCATGATGAATTATACAACATAAACTTCAAAGGGAGGTACAAGAGTTATCCTTACATCTGACTCTTTTCATTTACTGAGATCACAAATGAAACCTATGGGGGGAAAATAAGCTTTGTGATATCTAAAGGCAGGGTTTTGGTACACCACAGGACCCATTACTTTGATAAAACAAGTAATTTCATAAATATCTCTGTACTTTGATATCTCAAAGTGAGAGGTACAGGGATATTAGACGTTGATTGCAGTAGATGCACTAGATCTATCAGAGGATAGATTGCTATTTGAATGTCTTTGATTAAATTATCCAGAAGAATTGTTTTCTAGTTTCAGTATTGCAATGGAAAACCTGAGGCAAACCTAAATTTTCTTCCTTTTCAGTCACAAATTTTTGAACTTTTCTTCTTCTTCATAGATTTTTTTTTCTACTGATACTTTCTTTTTCTTTTCCATTTTCTTTTTTTTATTTTAACATCTTTTATTGGAGTATAATTGCTTTACAATGTTGAGTTAGTTTCTGCTGTATAACAAAGTGAATCAGCTATATGTATACATATATCCCCATATCCCCTCCCTTGTGCATCTCCCTCCCACCATCTCTATCCCACCCCTCTAGGTGGTCACAAAGCACCGAACTGATTTCCCTGTGCTATGTGGCTGCTTCCCACTAGCTATCTATTTTACATTTGGTAGCATATATATGTCAATGCCACTCTCTCACTTCGTCCCAGCCTACCCTTCCCCCTCCCCGTATCCTCAAGTCCATGTCTATGTCTGTGTCTTTATTCCTGTTCTGACCCTAGGTTCTTCAGAACCAGTTTTTTTTTTAGAGTCCATATATACGTGTTAGCATATGGTATTTGTTTTTCTCTTTCTGACTTATTTCACTCTGTAAGACAGATTCTAGGTCCATCCACCTCACTACAAATAACTCAATTTCATTTCCTTTTATGGATGAGTAATATTCCATTGTATATATGTGCCACATCTTCTTTATCCATTCATCTATTGATAGACACTTAGGTTGTTTCCATGTCCTGGCTATTGTAAATAGAGCTGCAATGAACATTATGGTACATGACTCTTTTTGAATTATGGTTTACTCAGGATATTGTTTCTCTTTTTTTTTCCCCTCTTTTTTGACTTTCTTTACATTGAATTTCCCTTAAATGCTATGTCTTTTCAATCCACTTAATTAGGGAATGGTTTAGTCTGGGAAATATTTCTGATTTTTGCGTCTTTTTCTAGTACTGCAGTTTTTTCTCTGGAGTACCCCATGTACAGAGGGTAGCTATTGTCTTCTGTCTCCCATATCTGCTAAATTTTTTGCAAATCCTTTTTATATGTTTTGTTTCCCATTAAAATAGGATGGTAGGGTGAGGTGCACAGCTACTTCTGTCTTCTTCACTATGAATCAACATCTCTCACATCCTCCCTCCATACTTTTATTAGACCCAATTAGATTATTAGAACCAATTAAAGTCTATGGTTAATAAACAAATAAACTATTTCCTTTGCACACTCTCAGTTCCCTTCCCTGCTCTGCCTCAGTTGTACTTTCTAAATCCTTACCTATTTCAGCAATGCACTCAGCTTTCTTACACTTCTCATTCTAAATTCATAACAGTTAACTTTAAGTGAGACCTCAGTGCTCCCTGATAGTGTTGCCCTTCACCTCATATGTCACTCTCCAAAAGGACTGTTTTACACTGTTTTCACATTTCTCAATATATCAGCCTTTTCTCCTCTTCCCCTTACTTTCTGCTTGTGACCTTATTATCTACTCATTTCAGTTGAAAAATAGAGGAAATTAGAAGAGAATTTCTATATAAGTCCACCACGACTTCCACAAAATATCCTGCATTAGTAACTATATACAGAATCTTTCCTCCTGTTGTTACAGATGAATTATCAGTGTGCCTCTTAATGGCCAACTCTTCTATCTCTGCGCTGGATCTCATGACCTCTCAAGTATTAGAAGTTTGTTTTCTTATTGGTCCTCTCTCTTCTGAATTATAATTATTCTCTCTGTACTGGATCAAACATGCTGAACATTTCCCACCTTAAAGAAAAATAATACACACATCATAGACAAAACTCCCTAGACTCTAATTTGTGCTTTCAAAACAACCTTAAAGAAATGTATCACTCCACTATTTTCTTCCTTTCCTCATTCTCTCTCGAACTTATTCCAACCTTGAGTGAAGTCCTTCCACTCCACAAAACCAAAACATGCTAAGGTCAGCAATGATCTCCTCATTACAAAAGCCAATGATCAATTCCAAATCCTCATTCTACTCAACCTACAACCTGAAAACTTAATGCAGTTGAACACTACTTCTTTCTTAAAATACACTGTTTACGTGAAATCCAGAGCCCACAGTTCTCTTGATTATTTTTCTAATTTACTATTTTCGGGCTAATATTCTTACTGTTCCTAAATTCACCAATGTTGCAATATTGGTATATCTCAGGGATCAATCCTTGGACTTTCAGTATCTATGCTAAATCCAAGCTTATCTCATTTAGTACATGGCTTTAAATATCATTTACATGTTATCTAATCCCAACAATGTTTTTAAATTATCTTTCCTTCCTCTAGAGTGAAATTCTATGAGAACATGGGGTTTGTTTTGTTTATTGCCATATCTTCACTACTTAGAACAATGTCTGCATATTGTTGTTGAACAATTACATGAATAAGTGAATAAAAAAACAAATGAGCTCACAGCCAAATTTTAAGCACTTGGAAGGGTGCTTAACTATTCTGTTCTGTTTTACTCAGAAGAGATTTTCTCAATGTTGTAATGACTTTCTTCCTGTTCATCTTGACAGAATTCAGACAAGTGCAGAATAACATGTATTAACAAACTATCTTCCTCTCTACCACTTTTGATAAAACGGTGTATTTATGTTACCAATGTATTCCTCCAAATATAGAACTCACTTTGGAGGACTCATGAGGTCCCAGGTAGAAGATAGGCCATGGTGATACAGTTGTGTTAGCAAACAATTATAAGTCAAATGCCAGTGCATTTTGTTCATTCCCTTACTATCTGACCAAGCATTTTCTGAGTAGCAGAGACTGAATAAATACTAAAGGAGGGAAGAGTGATAAGAATGGAGTGTAGAATTCTAGATGCTGTAAAAAAAAGTTCTCCACATTGACCTTTAGAATGAGAGAAGATAAAAAAGTGGTGTACAACTAGAAAAGAGGAGGGAAACTTTTTCTTTCATAGATTATATATTTAAAAAACAAAAGGTGGAAAATAGATATGAAAAAATTACCAGTTAGTAAGTAAAGCTAGTAATATGCTTGATTAAAAAGTACTTAGACAAATAGGTAGAAATGCATTTTATTCTAGTAATAAGCAGTGAGGAAAGAAATTAAAATATTGTCTTCACAATTGGCAATATAAATATATGAAATGCCCAATAATGCACTTTTCTAGAATATGAAGAATTAAAAAAATGCAGAAATGACTCTGAATAGATGGAAGTGCATAATCTGTCCTTGGATATGAATATTACATATTTTCAAAATGCCGTTTTCCTAAGTTAATATTTTAAATAATACCAGCTTTAATTTTGAATTAGAGAAACTGTTTCTAAAGTTGGTATTAAAAGAGAAACATCCTAGAATAATCAGAAAATTTCTGTATGAAAGGAGGATTAGGATGGTGACAAAGGAAGTATTTTAGTTGGATACCAAAGGATAAAGCTTCAGTTAATAAAATAAGTTATTTGTGCATGAGTAGACTGACAGATCAATGGAGCATAATAGAGAAACCAGAAACAGCCCCCAAAATATGAATTGATTTAATCTATGAAAATTAGTGAGGAAAACAAGGATTAGTAAAGAGACTATGGTAGGGAATTGACTAGCTATTTGAATAAATCTGGATTTCTACTATATACCCTATTATAAAATTAATACCAGAAGTGTCCAATTTAAAAATGTAAAAGTGAGTTCAAAAAAGTACCAGAATAAATATATTTTTTCATGTCTTCAATTGGTTGCCTAAGGATGGCATAGAATCTATAAGCCATAAAGACAAAGATTGAGAAAAACGCAAGAAAAAAACATTAAATCCATAAAACAAAAACAGATTGAAAAATATTTGCGATGCATAACAGGCAATTTACTTCATGTATAAGCAGCCATTTCAAATCAGTAGGAAGTAAAAATACCTTGTTGGAAAAAATAGGCAAATACATAAATTCACTGCTTTTGGAAAAAAATTAAAACAGGCACTCATATATGAAAATATACTTACTATTACTTAATTCAAAATATAAATTAAAACAAAAATTAGAAAACATCTCTCTAAAGTGAGACAAGGGAGTTCCCTGGTGTTCTAGTGGTTAGAATCCGTGGCCCAGGTTCAACCCCTGGTTGGGGAACTGGGATCCTGCAAGCCACGTGGTGTGGCCAAAAAGAAAAAAATTAAAAATTAAATTAAATTAAATTAAAAACCTTGAAAAAAGAAGTGAGACAAAACTCTGGATGGGTGAGGATGAGGGAAAATGTGTATCCTAATAGAGAGGAGCTGTTGGTAACCTTAGTAACACTAAAATTATCACATATCTAAAATATTTTTGAATTTTAGTAAAACTAAAAACTTACATATTTTGAAGACTTCGGAATATGATAGGAGGGACCAGGTAAAGGGGTGTCAAAAATAGGAAAAGCAATAATTAATACAAATAAACAAACAAAATTTCTTAAGATAATAGTTTAAGCAGTGCATCTGTTATTTGAGCACTTTTATCTAAAGTTACATTTTAATAAAAACATTAAAATAACAACAGAGAAGAATCTCACAGAGAATGAGAAAATTAAGTGATTTTGAAAGGCAGGGAAAAATGTTTTCAGGTTGACAGTCCATTAAAAACATGGAAGACAGAGTAAGCTTAAGTTCAAAGCAGGGAACAGTAAGAAATCTTACTTGTTAAGAGAACTTCCATTACAGTAGGAAAAGTGAATAATATGGTTAGAAATGTTGGCATAATATTGATTATGATTTCTGGGCTACTTAAGGAATTTGAAATTTATCTTGAATATAATGGGAGTCCATTAAGATATTTTCAGAAGATCAATTTGAGATCACTTGAAGAATGGATTTGAGATGGAAGAAATGAATTTGCAGTGAGGATAGAGGATGAAGATGAATTCAGATTTATAGGAATTGGGATGACAAAGCCTTGGTGAATGACTGAAATGTGGAATGGGAAAGAGACTTTTTAAAGACTCTTAAGGATCTCATAAACATTGAAGCAATCACAGAGATAGAAAATTAAAGGTAAAGACAAGTTTGGCAGAGAAAGAATGGAGCTGGGGAAATTATGTAATTAATTATAGATATAATGATACTCAGGTTCTTGTGAAACACTCTGGTGCAGGTGTCCATCAGACAAACGAAACTAAGAATCTTTAGCTCAGAAGCAGGTTTTAGGCTTGTGAAAAAGATATGGAAGCCTCCAAGCTACAATAGAATCTGAAAACATGGGAAAGAAATCACTGAAGGAAAGAATGCCGAATGAGAAGAGTGGATGACGATGGAGAGAAACTTGGTCCTACAGCCACTTAAGGGATCGTATGATGGAAAGGAGCTGGTAATGGCAGGGGCGGGGAGAGGCATAATAGTTAAATTTTTGAGGTGAGTCAGTCACACCTTCTGGATTTAATTTGCATTTTGTTTCTTACATTATTTTGTGGCAAGTTAGTTTCCTCTCTTCAATAAAATACTCACCCAATAGTGTTATTCAGAAAATTAAAGGAGAAAATGCATTTGGAGTACTCACTAGTGTATTCTAAAATTGTAGTACCTAAAGGGTATTAACTATAACGATATAAGGAGAAAAAGTAGAAAAGATTAGAGAGAACAAGGAGAGTGTGGTGTTAAGGAAACCATGAGAGTACACTATTTTAAAAATGTACTTTTCCTATTTCTTATGGATGTGAACACCAGTTTGATGGTGGAAAGAAAAAATGAAATGCATTTTATTTAGCCACTGTCTCTCAGGAACAGGAACAACCTATCTTTCCACTCCAAAGACAGAAGACTGCAAAGAAAATAGGCGGCTTCTAATAACAGTGATTATGGCATTATTAGTGAGTATTCTTCTATAGGGTAAAATTCTTTCTTTCCTTGTGTAGGCATATATTCTTCTGCTTTATTCATGATGTAATTTTTTTTTTACAACCATGTGAACATTTGTGAAATTGTGGGCATTCATCAAGAAAATGTTTAAGGACACTTGTCATAACTGTGCATTATAAAATCATGATTAACAGTTGAAATAAAGACATGGGTATGGTTGTTAACAAATACACTAACGATAGATGAATGCACACTGGAGGAGATCAACTTTGTGGTCAAATTAATAATGCAAAGGAGACTCAAATTTCTAGAGACAGGTGAGAATATTGTCTTGGCAGATTTGCCACTAGTTATTATGAGAGCAGAGGCAATTGCTATACAAAGAAATTATCCATATGTTTTAATTGTGAAATTAACAAGTGACATAATCAAAATGGTAATTGACAATCAGTGAAAAGCTATGTATATTATCTCACTTTAGTGTGTTTTTAAGTTTCATGATAAAATCTATAATTGTAAACATCAGGTACAAAAGATGAGCTAACAGTAAAATAATCTAAAAAACTATTGTAATTACTATAATTTAAATGTCTAAAGAAAACATTTTTTTCTATGGAAATCTCAATGTTAATTTTAACAGCGATGCAGCTGAAGAAAAATCATGATTTTCTAGTATTTAACAGAGTTTAGCATGGATTTAGAAATACATGATAGACACGTATTGCTGAAAATTTTAATTTTAATAAATTTTAATGCTCTCTACCATTTAGTCACTTAATGAACAAAACTCTTAAGATAATATTTTAAAAGAACAAAGTTCAAACTTAACTTTTAGGACTATTTTTTCTTTATTACTCAAAAGACAGAACATTAAGAATGCTGGGAATTACTAATTCATTATTCCAATTCTAGTAGTTTATTCTACAGAAATAATATAAATGGACATATCGTTATGTCCAAAGATGTCCACAACAGCATTAAGTAAAGCAAACAAAAACAACAGAAAAAGTATTTTTAAAATTAGAAGCTTTCTGAATGTATGATTAGTTTTCCTGAATGCCCATTCAGGGAAAAAGAAAAAGTTAGGCACATTTTGTTACACTCTATATGCTGGAAGATTATGGAATAATAAAACAATATTTGTAAAGAAATTTAAATAATAGAAGTCTTAAGATTAGAATGTTAATGAAAAAATAATTTTAAGAAATGTATATTCTTTTAGGCACCCAAATATTTAGATAATAACAGAGCACGTGCTAAAAACCCATAGTGTTCAACATGAATTCCAAATATTAACTTATTTAATCTTGGCAATGACCTATGGATGGGTACCATTATTATTTTATCTTTCAGTGACGCTTTGAGTCTAGTTTTTGTATTGCCATTTTAAAAAGAAGAATCAGAGGCAAAGATATTCTTGCTCTTTGTCACGCAACTATTAAGTAATAGGGTCAAGATTTAAAGCCAATCTGTCCCAGTCTGTGCTATGAACCACTAAATTCCATCAGAAATACATAGCAAAAAGAAAGACTGAAAAGAAATGTCCTAGACCTAGAGTGTTAACAGCAATTATTCATCTTACCTTCTCAAGGGCTTTATTAGTTCTGTCCTTATTCTCTCTTCCCTTCATCATTAATCTCTCCATTTCTGCTGAGTCATTCTCAATTATATACCATCTCATAGAACCAGATTGCTCCGTTATCAACCATCTTGTAGAACAAAAATAAATAAATCAAAAACCAAAAACTAAACTAAAAAATTTACACTTCTATTTGTTTCAGCAAAACCCTTGAAAGAGTTGTAGATGTTAACTCACCTCCCATTCAGTCTTCCACCCTCAGGAGAATTTGTACTGTGTCAAGTTAGCTAACTGAGACATAGTTTCCCTGAATTCCCCTCCCTGCATGGTTCCAGTTTGCATGGGTCACAAGAGACATCGTGAACAAGAGTTAGACAGAGGGAGTCATGTTCTTTTTTACTCTAGGAAGGATAGTGGGGGGATAAGTTGCTGCTAACAGCTCAGGCAGGTTGCCCTTTATCTGTTGGCTCAACTGGTTGGGATGGGCTGCAGCTGAATCCACAGTAACTCTAGCTACTGCCTCACCTCCTCCTTAAGGATCTTTTGCACTCCTAGCTCATTGACAAAAGTCACTAGGTCTTCCTGCAGGACACCCCAACTATTGAAGTTAGAGTCTCGGAGGTGATAGGAAACCAATGTCAGTTCCATTCTGTACTCCTAGAGTCCATTCATTTTGGGGTATTCTAGTTGTTCCATATTTCCCCACTTCACATTAATGTCAATCTTTTCTTAGTAGATTGCACTGCTGACTTCTAGCCACAGCTCCATCAGGGATAGCATAATGAATTCCCACAATTGTTAAGGTTGAATCCCTACAATAAACTATTTATTTATAAGGGGTTCTGTTTCTCTGATCAAACTCTGACTGATAGAAATCTCTCCAGAAATGAATTTTGTTTCACTCAGACCAAAGAAATGTCTTCAAGTACCATTTATTTCATACCATTTCTCTCCAGAAGTTCAGCATATTTGAAACACTTTCTTCTATTGTTTACAGTCACACTCCCAGGACTTTTCTTGTACCACCCAACTTTTCCTTATTTTCCTTTGCTGGCTTCTCTTTCCTACCCAGTTTCTAAATGTTGGAATGTTTCAAGGCCAAACTCTCATTCCTCTCTAAACCATGTCTAAGTGGACTCATACATCTACTTCAATATGCTCATGGCTCCCCCCATTTACAACTTCTACCAGATCCCTTGAGATCTAGACTTGTGTAACCAAATATTTGAACTTCCATGTTGAGCTGTATCCTCAGATATAATATGTGAAAAGTACAACTATTGACTCCCTCCCTTCTCCTCCAAAAACTATCTTGATCACATCTCTATCTCACTGAATGGCACAGATAACCCAGTGGCTTAAACCACTTACCTGGGAGTTTTCCTTCATCATGTTGTGTTTTTATAACTTTAGGTGTATTTCCATTAGAGATGGAATGCCTTTGGATGAAAACAGAGTATATACCCAAAAGCTATTACTTGAAGTTATTAAACCTGAATAAATATATCACTAAAGTTTATTTTCTAAGAGAGAAATTTGGTGTATATTTGTAATAAAAACAAATTGACAAGTTGCTAGAATTTTATTTATAAATGTTCATTTTATCAATGAATATGTAAAGCTGAAATATATAAATATTAAGAAATTTTGTTTGGAGGGAAAAGATATGACCTCTTGCCTTAAATCTATTGTTTACACATATATGAGATTTGTTAAGTCACTTTACCTCTAAAAATCAGTTGTGTCATCTGTAAAATGGAGAAAACAATATTTTCTCTAGCTAGGTCACTGATTGGTTGTGAAATTATGTAAAACTATTTATAAGACAGTGTTTTTTAAATGATAAAACCCACATTATGCTGTTGCAATGCTGCTAAATGAAAGCTACAGTCTTAACTTCCGTTGTTAATTCTGTGTCCTAAAATTATATTTTTATTAATACTTCTAGTTTCCCATGTTAAAAACTTGGTATCAAGTTCTGCATATTTCCAGGTAGACCAAAAGAGCCCCTTCTATCCTCTTTCCCCATCCTTAGACCAGTGGAAGCACAGGACTTAAAAGATGTCAAGGGTTTTGACCACTAGTAAGTACACAGTAGATACAGTTTATTGTATAAAACTATAAAATGCAACTCAGATCACAGAGTATGGCCTTTGAATATATAGTATATGACACAGTGACCTCCAGTTGAGGCAGGGGAGTGAGTAGTCCAGGTGCTTATGGGAGCCACTTCTCCTCAGGAGAAGACCCAGCCTTGAATGACAGACAAGTCATTCTGTCTTGACCAGACCAAAAGAGGCCAGCTTTTCCACATTTACCTTCATAAGCCCATTGCTTAGCCTGGGCATACTTCCCAATCTCAACACAGCCTTTCTCTCCTAATGTTGGACAAATTTGCCAGCATAAAACTTACTTTAGATGTGACACTCTGATGATATACTAATAGCCATGACAATAATAATATCAATGAATACATTCCTCAGCACTTTCTGTATAGACGTTATATGCATTACTTAATTTCATTTTTACAAAACCCTTTGGGGCAGGTCCCATCATCAATCTCATTATTCGGGGAACAAAATTGAGGCAGAACATTTTGTATGAAATAACTATAGACATGAAAGTGGAGATTCAACTTTTTTTTCATGTGTGATTTTTATGTTTTTTCTTTGTATAAATTTTATTTATTTGTTTATTTATTTTTGGCTGCGTTGGGTCTTCGTTGCTGCACGCGGGCTTTCTCTAGTTGCGGTGAGCAGGGGCTACTCTTCCTTGCGGTGCGCAGGCTTCTTTTTGTGGTGGCTTCTCATGTTGCGGAGCACGGGCTTCAGCAGCTGCGGCACGCAGGCTCAGCAGCTGCGGCACACGGGCTTAGTTGCTCCGTGGCATGTGGGATCTTCCCGGACCAGGGCTCGAACCCGTGTCCCCTGCATTGGCAGGCGGACCCTTAACCACTGCACCACCAGGGCAACCCCCATATGTATTTTTATATATATTTTGTATATATACCTATATATGGCATTTTCTATACAAATTTTTTTATCAATCATTAGAATCACTGAGCTTAAACAGATTATATCGTTTTATTATGGTTTCTCTAATACAGAGAGATGAAGAACAGAACAAGGACACCATGTTAGACTTATAAAGAAATAATGTCAAAATAGTTAATGTAAGTCATCAGTTCAATAAACGGGATTACATTTTAGTAGGACAAAAGATCAATGAAAACCTGTTTATGTTCATTGACTAAAGGCTGAAACAGGAACCAGGTAATGCTCTTCCTATCTTTAGGCTTATTAGCTGTGGCTATCATATTTGTTGGGTACCATCACATCCAGATGTTTCTGGACAGGTCAGCTGATTTTTACTTCCATGTACAGATTAAATAGTAAAAGATAGCAGGTGAAAAATTCAATCACTAGTCAAGGTTTGAGGCTTTTTTATTTGTTGCTATCTTTTTGTCTCTTTATTTTTCAAAATGTTGAGATCTTCATAAGGCAAACCTTGAAGACACAGGACACTTCTCTCAAGGATTAGTATGGTACAAGGATTAGAAATGCTGTATATTTCTTGTTTGTATAATGTCCTCATCCATTCACTCTACAGACTTGGGTGATGTAGTATTATGCTCTCTCCCTCTGATTATTCCTTAAGCAGATCCAAAAGTAAGGACTCTAATAACATTATTTCCTCATTAACTTGCCTTTTCTTGGTTCTACGATAGTCAGTATCACTTTCCTGGAGAGAATATTGTAGGTGTTCTACAGAGGATGTGAGTAATTCATCCCTGGTAGAAGACTGAGTTCTAATATTTCATCTTATATGTCATATAATTGAATAATAGACACCCATATTTTGTTTTATTTTTTCTAATAGAAAGTCACACACATATGTACATATACATATATACTAAATATACAAAATAGATATAAAAGAAATAAAAATAAGGTATAATTCGAAAATACAATTATATCACTGTACCACTATAATGGGTAATCAACAGTATAACATTCCTTTTTGATGGCGGTAGTAATTTACAGTAGTACATTCTTTTTTTAATTATTAAAAGCATAATGGTCTTGATAGATCTTGGAGTTAAGATGAAATGTATTATTTAAAATCCTCTTTATTTTGTGTGTGTGTATGCATGTGTGTACATTTGAAATGGATGACACTGTCTGTCTTCTCTTTATATAATATATTTATACTTCAACCAAAATATGGATTTGTCATGGTCATCCTTATCCTGACATTAAGCACTGATTAACTGACTGATTGCAAATGCCACTCTTGTGGCTACTGAACAATGAAAACTGATTGTAAGTAGCTTACCCCCTAGGAGTTTGCAGGTTATGACAGACACCTCTCTCTGGATATATATGTCAAAGCAGCATGGAGAGTTAGAATAAAAACATCGAATCATGGATAGCTTATCAAGTATATCCAGAATAGAGCAGTCAACAGCACATGAATATCAGTACATTTTATAATCCGGGATCAAGACAAGTACATAATTAAGGTGAAGATCAAGGAGAGTAGCTGTGGGACCCTGATGTCCTGACTAGGTGATGATTTACTTACTTAATTATTTCAGAATCTTCCCAGGTAAATGGGGGTGTCTGCTCTTTATAAATGTTGCTCTCAGACGTGCCACTGGGTATTTGCTGACATAAACAAATAACTATATCTTATTCAGTTTAAAAAAATGTCAGGATACTTGATGGTAGGTTCCAGTAAATGCCTTAGGATTTCCTTGCTTAATTAGAAAATTTGCATAAATTGCCATTTTTTTCATCTTTCTCAGCTCTGGCAGTCAGAGAGGGAAGCTTGTTAAACTGAGGAATACTGACTTTCTCTAAGATATTTAATGTCAGAAGCATGCAAAAATATAGAGTTGAAAAATTTTGGTACTTTTCATAAGCTTCAACCTGGATTTTAAAAATAAATTGTATCAGGAACTAAATAAAAATGATTAAATATTTTATGTTTGATTAGAAAAGAGAATATAATGGTAAGCTTTTCTAAGTATGTATACATATGTATAAACATCTCTATTCGGCAAACTTTAGCACACTGAAGACTGCGTTTTCCATCTCAAAATTAGTAAGAATATTTAGGTGCTTTAGCAAATCATATCTTTGTTTTGCAACATCAATGAATAGGAAAAGTGAAAGTTTCAAAGAATTCTCACCAAAAATTAGTTTTGTCTAGGGGAGCTTAATAATTTCTTACCATTCTCATTTCACTCTCTAATTCCACTTTTACTTCCTTTTAGAGCATGTGATGCTATCATTTTCTTATCTCTCTCTCTCAGCAAAAATGTTGTCAAAATACAGAGGTTTTATTTCAGACAAGCTATTACAAAAACAAAATAACAAGATTAGGTTCATGTTCAGTTAAATAAACCTATGATTGTGTAGAGAACATGGTTATTTCCCACTGGACTGTTGTTTTAAATACTAGTTGACTTTACCTGTACTATTTCAGTGATCACCTTAATAATATTTGAGGGAACAGTTCTCTCAAAATGCTGTCCCCTTTAAAACAGCAGACTTCTTTTCCCAAATTCTTTTTCTTTTAATAATTTTTATCAGGAATCTAGAGCTGCAGCCATAAATGGATTAAAGCAGACTGAAAACTAATTAAATTGGTTTATTCATGTAAAATGTTTAATGTTTTATTAATTTCTTTGTTCCTAGTAAAGAACACAATCTTAGCATCAGGATAATGAGAAATACTGATGGACAGAGTGACTTTATTAGGCCAGCTGGCAATTCTGGCTTTGTTTCTTACTCCTTTTATAGTCTTGAGCTATCTCCATAGTGCACCCCTCCAGGTAACCATAGGAACAGTGTCCACTGTGGTTTCTTGAAGTTGAAGAACAGCTAGTGCCTAAAGACATCTATGAGGAAATATATGAAGATAATTACATCCTAGTTATTATATATGATAGCTCACATTGTATATTAGATGTTAATGTCCTCTGTGCCTGAATGAAGAATTAGATCTGTGACCTTTCCTCCACAATGATTCTGATGGATGATATTGAAAGCAAATTCTCAAGATTTGGAGGGAAGAAAACTAATGAAGGCAATAATTTAAATTTTATTCATGATGGAACTTGTGAGTTTAAAGCTTTCTTTAAAAATCCTGTCTTACTTCGACTGCTTCAAATACATCTGTTAGTGGCTGGAAACTCACCTAGAGATTTTTGCTTCTGTAAACTGGGACTCCATTTTAGAACTGTTTTTTACTATTCCCTGCACCATTGTAAGGAAAAGTAGATACCTTGAAACTAATGTGCTAGACAAATTAGTTTATAAGTATTCTGTCAGTTATTATATAATTTACTAATATTTAAGCTAAATTTTTTTTTTTTTTTTTTTTAACATCTTTATTGGGGTATAATTACTTTACAATGGTGTGTTAGTTTCTGCTTTATAACAAAGTGAATCAGTTATACATATACATATGTTCCCATATCTCTTCCCTCTTGCGTCTCCCTTAAGCTAAATTTTAATAATTCACTATTTTTTCTCTTCTATGTATTTATTCCATATATTAAAATGACATGCTTCTTTCAAAAAAATTAACTGATAATTAACTTCGTAGCTTTAAAGAAATTTAAATTTAATAGAGTTCTGTAGTAGCAAACTCTTAATTATGTCATTACTTAGTCAAATTTTATGAATTAATGTGGACCATCAAGGCACCTACATTCAGGATCTGGAAGTAATTTTTCTTGCTTATCACATAATTTTCATAGCATTATTTAATGGATGTGGTACAAATGAATAATCTGTAAATATAAATTTTTAAAATACATAATAATTTGATGAACATTAAATGATATATCTCTTATGGTATAAGCTTTTGTGGAGTAGCCCAACGCATCACAGTCTTTTCAAATTCTCAAACATTATTTTAACTAACAAATACAAAAAATATTTTCTTTAAAAAATTTTTTTAAAATCTTCAAGTGAATTATTATATTCAATTGACCAGAATGTTATAAAGTATGTGAAATAAGGTTTCCTGTTTCGGTAGAATGGTTAAGTCCTATTCCTAGTATTCTGACTCTGGTTCTCCACAGGGCCAGATGATCAGGGAGTACATTAGCTTTCTGACACTGCTATATTTCCTCCTGATATAACCTTAAAATTGTACTGTTGTCTACTATTAAAAGAGTCAGTGCATGCTTCTGTTTAAATACAGAGATGTAGATGTCCCTCAAGGAGCCTGTAAATCATCAGGGAGGCCCTACAATCATCAGCAGAATGTCCTTGCTCCAGAAGAAGCCACCTTCCTTATAATGCCACCAAAGTCAGACATAGTTAAAATACTGGACTCTCCTCTCCAGATTATAGAGCACGCAGTGGGGCTGGGGGTCGGGCTAACGACTAAAGCTCCTGTTTCCAAGCAGGAGTTCAGCTTCTCATGAACTTTGATGAATGGTATATAAAGATGTCAGCAACAGTGAAACCATCCCAGGCAAGTTAATTCTAAGCTCAAGATGGTTACTGGTTATACTTCACCTTTAATATCAATATTAAAGGGTTTTTTGTATTCACACCTATGCATTCCCAGAATGCAAACCTGCCTGGTCAAGTGCACACTGTCCGTCTGAAAACGTATTCATCTTAAAATTAGCAAGACTTTTTAGGTGCAATAACCTAGACACACCCAAAAACAGAGTACAGAGCCAACTTATTCTACCCATTTTTTTCTACTTACAGGTTGTCTTTATTCCTTCTTTCCCTATAGGCCTTAATTGGAATCTTCTTGATCATTACCATAACTTTGAAACTCGGTTAGAAGTAGTTAAGATATAGTTCTGTAGGGGAAATAGAAAACCATGCCTCTCTCCCCAAGAAAACCCAAAAAACTTTGCATCAATACAGAAGAGGGAGGTAATTATTGAGTATACATATCAGATTACATGCATGCAGACAGTCCACAGAACACTGCAAGGTGTGGACAAAAATAAGGGACAATTATTAGAACATCTATGGTGTAGTTATTTCTGTGAGAGACAAATGGTTGCACTATGTGATAGTCTCCTGGACCCCTCCTAAGAATCTCCTGGGTGGATTTTAGAGGTACATGTTTCAAGTTCCAAGGGTCAGAAAGCCTTCATCTTTATGTTGTAAAATCAAAAGATTGGGTGTATAATGTTTTCAAGGAGACATCCTGACGTGAGGAAGGAGAGAAGTTGCCACCTTCCTCCCTTTATTACATAAAGAAAATTTCATCATTTTACTCTTGCAATTCTTTCCTCAACGGAATACCTTGCACCCCACGTGCAGATGTCTTTCTCTAGCAATCTTCAGTTTACTGCATATCAATATATATATATAGATATAGGTATAGATATGAAGATAAATAATAATATAGTAATAAACTGCAATTCCCTAGATTCCTTATTAAAGTAACATCAGTAAAAGTCACACTGAGAAGCTTGGAATCTGGGTTGTTGGGCATGAAAGCTAGATTCTCACAAGTATAAAAAAGGAGGACATACTTATGCCTGGTTAGATGTGGCATCCTGGTTTTATATCTGTTCTTGAGAAGTGGGGAAATAGTAAATTGCCGTGTGTTTATGGGAAGGAGTTATAGAACACGTTCAACAAGAAAGGTGCTGACTACTGCAGAACTGATGATTTTATTTTAATTTAGTTGTGAAAAATGATCAAGATGGATGATATTTATTAAAGTGCACTATATCTGTTTCTCATAATTCCTTATATCTGTTCTTAAGTAAGTGATCTCAAAGATTAGCACTCTTTTGTCCATTTAGACATAATTTTTGTTCCATCAACTAATTTTTCCAATACTTTATGGTTTTAGTACTATTTATCATGCAGTATTTCCTTTTATTCCTATAAACCTATGAATTCAATATAAACATAATATCTCATACATAAAAATAATGAGGTTTAGAAATATCAATTGATTAGCCCAAGGTCATGCAGCAAGTAAATGACAAAGTCAAGTTTCTGATATTAATATTGCAGCTCAAAAAATAGTGCCTGTCATATTTATAATTATACTAGTATACAAGCACATAAAAGTGAAGTGTGAATGACAGCCTTTGAACTGTGAAAAGGTATAATATTTTGAAGGGTTGAGTGAGGGAAATATAAATGCATGCAGTCTTAGAACGTTGTATAATACCAAATTGTGTAATGCAAGAAATAGATGGCTTATGGATTTGGAGAAATAGATCATATATGCTGAAGTAGTCAAGTAAATATTTGTGATGGAAGTGAAACTTACACTGAACCTTGGAAGTTGGTTAAAATTTTGAGATAGTATATGAGAAACGAGAAGAATCATGGCAACATTTTATTAATTGTATTGCATCTAACTCTTGGAGAATAAAGATACGTGAGTTAATTTTCCCAGATATTCTGGGTGAGGGACTCATAGGGAGTGAAATCTGATGCCACATAAAAAGTAACTAGTACTCTTATGGCATTGTTAAGCTGACAAAGTTTGTGTGATGTGCTAGTCAATAAATACATTGTGTAAAATGAAATAATAATCTGATATTAATAAGGCTATTTAAATAATTTAGAAAGTAGTAAGTTACAAATCCATTACTTTCAAGATCCTCTTTCTATTTTTTTTAATCTCTATTTTTTACTATTAACGGAAGCTGTTTTTCCAGAGCCATCTTTAATTTCTTCTGCTGTCAACCTCAGGTCCTAAGTACTTGCACTTTCCCTTATTAACATCCCATTTGTCCTCCACTTACAAAACAAGAAGACCAAAGAGCTTCTCAAATAGATTACTCTTGAGAATTGGCACTTTCAAGACAGCAAAGAATGGGTCTTAGATTAAAATGTTGAGCACAGGAGGGGAGTAAGTTCAAATAGCCTATGGCTGTACTGGCAGCACTGAGAGTAACTTTGTTTTCCATTTTTTAATCAGAAGTTTTAGCTATTCATATTATAATATCTTTAAGTAGTTTAAATTCGGAGCCCTTTGACTTAACATAAATTTGCATAGTGGATTAACCCATAGAGTTTAAATGCTTATTGGAATTTAATCTATCATTAAGTTCAATAATTATGTCAAAATACCCGATTTACAAATGTAAACAATTTAAAATAACATATCTTTGCTTTTCTTCATTTGAAGACTTAATTTTAGCTGAAATGACTGGCTAACATCAACATTACAAATGACATAATGAAAATATCAACTCTATTTAGTCTAAAAACTAAAGACACTTTTAAGGCAAATTCCAGCTATTAAACTGATATGTAATGAGCAATGTTTATAGTACAGTGTTTTATTTTTACCTTTAGGGCATCTGATTAATAGAGTAACATAAGTGAGACAAATAAAGCAGCACAATATGTCAAACCATGAAAGAATGTATGAATTAGTACATTAAATGGATAAATCATAGAAAAGTAATAATTCAAATAAGATGATTCCATTAGAGAAAGACTTAGAAGACTTGTGTTGTGAGCATGATTTTCAACGTGAGGTGAAGATCATGTCTAATAGAACGAGAGGGTCTAAAAAGCCAAAGCAAGGCAGCCTAGGACAGAGATAGAATAAGAAATCATATTTATTGAACATTACAAATATAGCAGGAGCTCTGTTAAATGATTTACATGTTTGATTGAATTAAATTGGCCAAAGGTACAGAAACACCCTGAGATTTGTCTTGCCAGTGCTATTACACCATATTAAAAAATCATGATATATTCAGATTTCTGACTTTTACAAAGTCCTTGCTTTGCACTATTAGAGCTGTGAAATGCATAGCATTCTTCATTAACTAGAAAGATACATTAGCAAAGAGTATATATATTTTAAAAGATTAATATTTTATTTGCTATAGTACCATAAACAATAATACCCAGAAATATGGATTTACTTTGTTGTACTTTATTATTACAAAAGTAAATATTTTTGCCTTAATTCAGCTCAGCCACATATATAAGGATTATTAAAAGTATATGAGAGGACTTCCCTGGTGGTGCAATGGTTGGGAGTCTGCCTGCCGATGCAGGGGACACGGGTTTGTGCCCCGGTCTGGGAAGATCCCACATGCCGCGGAGCGGCTAGGCCCGTGAGCCACAGCCATTGAACCTGTGCTCCGCAACGGGAGAGGCCACAGCAGTGAGAGGCCTGCGTGCCGCAAAAAAAAAAAAAAGTATATGAGAAATGAAAAAGATTTAAAAATACACCAAGACTTTTTTCTTAATTATATCTCTTACTTTTTGGGAGTCAACAGAAAAATACTATGTTACCATTTTCAATTTTATTAAGATTTAATAAATAATTATAGAAAAGCAAAACACTGAGACAAGAGCTTCATTGTTGATAATATTGTTAGATTAATGCAGTGATGAGCAAGAAGTGGTCAGAACAGTCAGTTACATTCATAACAGTTTTCCTACATCTTTATTTTAGGAGTAATTTGCAAATAGCAAAATAAGCTAATATCAGGAATTTATTTTTAAAATCTTTGGGATAACTTGGACTCAGTACACATTTAATTGAAATCATTTAATTAGATATGTTCATTAATCTTTACTGCTCATGTGAAGAGTTGATATTCAGACTGATAAATATGTGGTACTGCAATTATTGAATAATTTACAAAAGAAAGAAGATACTTGGATTTATTAAACTCTGGTTTGAACATGCCATTTATTTAAGTTTTACTTGTTCTCAGTAAAATTTAACATTAACATCTTCACTCAAATATACTCAAAGTTTTTCAAAATGAAAGAGGAATATTCTATCAGCTTACATCATAAGACTTACATTGGGGGACAGATAATGCCAAATTATAGATAACTGTGATAATGACTTCAGAGATAATTCGATGTCTGACAGTATCATCATCATCATTATCATCACTACCACTGTCATTACTTGGTACTTACTTTATACCTGAAATATTCGTAATTTAATGTCTCGCCTATTTTCACATTTTATTTCCAAGTTTGAAAAACTTGTCTGAGATCACATACTTTTAAAATGTTGAAATTTTGGTTTGCTTGTCCACACCAAGTATCTAGTCTCTGTGCTCTTTACTTGGAACCCACTTAGGAATACCCTCTGTGACTATGAGTTTCAACTATTTCTTTATTCTGAATTTAACTGTTTACTAGTCAGAAGTTCACTAAATTTTGAAGTTGTTCATCTTCTCTATCTCCTCACACCTGCATGGTAGTTCCATTTTCCTCTATTGAAGCTGGGGAAAAGATAAGGGTGCATTCATATTTGCTGCTGTTTGTAGCAACAACATCAATTACAATGTAGACAAGTGTATATTCCACAGTCCTGAGAAATGAAAGGTTCCATGAGGGAGTGTGGGCTGGGGCTGGGGTTGGTGAATTGAGGATGTCTTCCTGCTTTTTGTCACTTGGTATGTGTTGAAGGCTAGTAATGCCCGTCGGGCAAAATCTAATATGTGTTTTGTGTTGTTGTTGTTTTTTGAGCCTGAAATTTGACACAAGTTTAATCTACTTTTATGTGATTGCTTCAGCCTTTTCCTCATCATTTCTCAGACTTACTTATAGTTGCACTATTTCATTTTCATCTGTCCAAAAAAGGCATGCTTCTTAATGTTAATTATTATATTAATAAAAAAGTAATGGCTATTTCCTTTGCATAGTACTTTATAGTGTTAAAGCTTATTCACTTGAGTTGTTTTTAAATTATCCAATATTCAGAACAAGTCTTTGAAACAGAGATAAATTATTATCACTATTTTTACATGGGGAAAATTAGGAAAGGCCATATCATCATGGGGAAGGAAGAATTAAAATTTTATTTCTCTTTTTTCTGTCTCTATTGATTTGTTGTCTATTGGTGAAACATCAACAAACTTACAAATAACACATGGGCATAAAGTAAATGAAACTGTACTGAACATTGATGCATAAACAACCCACACAAAACCAATGAAATCAAAAATAAATGAAGCACAATTCTTGCAAAGTTTATTTTTCAGAATGCTTTTAACTGTGTACCAATTATTGTGAGGTCATAATTTTAATAAATAATGTGACATTATTAGAGAAAAAGATAACAAAAATCAATGCAAAACAATGGTTTAGCCGCAAGGATTTAATAGTAAGCTCTGTTTTTCTTCTCTCTGTGAGAATTTTCTGAAACAGATTTTTCAGAAGCTCTAAAAACAAAGCTTTGTCTATATCATTACAGTGTCATTTCTCCCCTTCTGACTACCTTTGATCATAAACTTCAAATATTATTGAATTTGTTTATTTTGCTATGTGGTTGAATTACTTTTAACTAGGAACTGGGGATTTCTAATCCTCTTAAGCCAAATTATTTTCCTTCTCCACCATGCACTAATGCACTCATGATTTCTTGTTGATAATAAAACATGTCTTTAATTGGCACTTTCCCTAATACAGTAGGGCTTATTTGGTTTCAGACTTCCCCGGCTTGCCTTGTACTTTCCCCTAGGTATGAATTATGAGGGCCATCAACGTGTGGCAGAGTGGAAAGATAGACCAGCTTGCAATGCCTTATTTCAAATTCTTATTTTTCTCCTTGCTGAGCAAAAAGTTTCACCATACCTATATTATAGAATTCACCAATGACATATTTGCATCAGGATTAGAGATACAGCATCATATGTACTTCTTGGTCCATTTCAAACCCACGTTCACGTATGATTTATATCACACATTAGCCTAAACTTTGGTTTTGCACAAAAAGTGGAGGGGAAAGATCATGATGGCTAACAAATATTTAGCTGGGTTCACAAAACAATGATTTTTAGCAAACAAAAGCCTTTCTAAAATATTTCAGCCAGAATAGCCTAAATCTTTTTTATATTGTATGTACATATTTTTCTATATTTCCATGATCTTGGTTTTATAATGTGATGATATATATATATATATATATATATATATATATATTCTTTTAAATGTTCTTAAAAGTTAAGGCAACAAAGGTCTACCCTATATAAATAAACATAGTTGAATTTATCAAGGACTATATATATATATATTTTTTTTTTTTTAAAGAAGATGTTTTGGGTAGGAGTTTATTAATTAATTTATTTATTTTTGCTGTGTTGGGTCTTCATTTCTGTGCGAGGGCTTTCTCTAGTTGTGGCAAGCAGGGACCACTCTTCATCGCGGTGCGTGGGCCTCTCACTATCGCAGCCTCTCTTGTTGCAGAGCACACGATCCAGACGTGCAGGCTCAGTAGTTGTGGCTCACAGGCTTAGTTGCTCCGCAGCAAGTGGGATCCTCCCAGACCAGGGCTCGAACCCATGTCCCCTGCATTAGCAGGCAGATTCTCAACCACTGTGCCACCAGGGAAGCCCAATCAAGGACTATTTTTTATAGCCAGTATAATCATACATTGACTTTGGCCACAAAGCAAGAAAATGTTCACCTTTGAGCAAAGCAACTTCCTGGTGAACCTGTTAAAAATGTGTGTTCTCGGAGACCTTCAAGATGGCAGAGAAGTAAGACTCAGAGATCACCTTCCTCCCCACAAATATATCAGAAATACATCTACATGTGGAACAACACCTATAGGACACCGACTGATGCTGGCAGAAGACCTCGGACCTCCCAAAAGGCAAGAAACTCCCCTCATACCTGGGTAGGGCAAAAGGAAAAACAGAGACAAAAGAATAGGGATGGGACCCGCACCAGTGGGAGGGAGCTGTGAAGGAGAAAAGGTTTGCACAAACTAGGAAGGCCCTTCGCGGGCGGAGACTGCGGGTGGTGGAGGGGGAAGCTTCGGAGCCACGGAGGAGAGCACAGCAACAGGGGTGCGGAGGGCAAAGTGGAGAGATTCCTGCACAGAGGATCGGTGCCAACCAGCACTCACCAGCCGGAGAGGCTTGTCTGCTCACCCGCAGGGGTGGGCGGGGGCTGGGAGCTGAGGCTCGGGCTTCGGAGGTCGGATCCCAGGGAGAGGACTGGGGTTGGCTGCGTGAACACAGCCTGAAGGGACTAGTGCACAACAGCTAGCCGGAAGGGAGTCCGGGAAAAAGTCTGGACCTGCCTAAGAGGCAACAGACCATTGTTTTGGGGTGCACGAGGACAGGGGATTCAGAGCATCGCCTACATGAGCTCCAGAGAGAGTCGTGAGCCGTGGCTATCAGCGCAGACCCCAGAGATGGGCATGAGGTGCTAAGGCTGCTTTTTCAGCCACCAAGAAGCCTGTGTGCAAGCACAGGTCACTCTCCACACTGCCCTCCTGCCCCGGGAGACTGTGCAGCCCGCCACTGCCAGGGTCCCGTGATCCAGGGACAACTTCCCCGGGAGAACGCACGGTGTGCCTCAGACTGGTGCAACGTCACGCCAGCCTCTGCCAATGCAGGCTTGCCCCGCATCCGTAACCCTCCTTCCCCCCAGCCTGAGTGAGCCAGAGCCCCTGAATCACCTGCTTCTTTAACCCCGTCCTGTCTGGGCAAAGAACAGATGCCCTCAGGTGACCTACATGCAGGTCTACATGTAGGGGTGGGGCCTACATGCAGAGGTGGGGCCAAATCCAAAGCTGAACCCTGGGAGCTGTGCAAACAAAGAAGAGAACGGGAAATCTCTCCCAGCAACCTCAGGAGCAGGAATTAAATCTCCACAATCAACTTGATGTACTCTGCATCTGTGGAATACCTGAATAGACAATGAATCATCCCAAAATTAAGGAGGTGGACTTTGGGAGCAAATGTAGACTTGGGGTTTGCTTTCTGCATCTAATTCGTTTCTGGTTTTATGTTTATATTAGTTTAGTATTTAGAGGTTTTTTTATTTTTTTAGTATGGTTTTTAGCACTTGTTATCACTGGTGGACTTGTTTTTTGGTTTGGTTGATGTCTTCTTTCTTTTTCTCTTTTTTTTACTACTTTTTAATTTTTTTATTTTTAATAAGTATTTTTTATTTTAATAACTTTATTTTATTTTTTGCTTTCTTGCTTGCTTTTTTTTTTCTCTTTTCTTCTGAGCCTTGTGCCTAACAGGGTCTTGGTGCTCCGGCCAGGTGTCAGGCCTATGCCTGTGAGATGGGAGAGCCAAGTTCAGGACATTTGTCCACCAGACACCTCCCGGCTCCACGTAATATCAAATGGCAAAAGCTCTCCCAGAGATCTCCATCTCAATGATAAGACACAGCTCCACTCAATGACCAGCAAGCTACAGTGCTAGACACCCTATGGCAAACAACTAGCAAGACAGGAACACCCCCACCCATTAGCAGAGAGGCTGCCTAAAATCATAATAAGGTCACAGACACCCCAAAACACACCACTGGACGCGGTGCTGCCCACCAGAAAGACAAGATCCAGACTCATCCACCAGAACACAGGCACTAGTCCCCTCCACTAGGAAGCCTACAAACCCACCAACCTTAGCCACTTGGGGCAGACACCAAAAACAACGGAAACTATGAATGTGCAGCCTGCAAAAAGGAGAACCCACAGTAAGTTAAGCAAAATGAGACGACAGAAACACAGCACATGAAGGAACAAGGTAAAAACCCACCAGACCAAACAAATGAAGAGGAAATAGGCAATCTATCTGAAAAAGAATTCAGAGTAATGACAGTAAGCATGATCCAAAGTCTTAGAAATAGAATGAAGAAAATAGAAGAAAGGTTTAACAAGGACCTAGAAGAACTAAAGAGCAAACAAACAATGGTGAACAACACAATAAATGAAATTTAAAATTCTCTAGAAAGAATCAATAGCAGAATAACTGAGGTAGAAGATGGATAAGTGACCTGGAAGATAAAATAGTGGAAATAACTACTGCAGAGAAGAATAAAGAAAACAGAATGAAAAGAATTGAGGACAGTCTTAGATACCTCTGGGACAACATTAAACACACCAACATTCAAAATATAGGGATCCCAGAAGAAGAAAAAAAGAAAGGGACTGAGAAAATATTTGAAGAGATTATAGTTGAAAACTTCCCTAATATGGGAAAGGAAATAGTCAATCAAGTCCAGGAAGTGCAGAGAGTCCATATAGGATAAATCCAAGGAGAAACACGCCAAGACACATATTAATCAAAGTATAAAAATTAAACACAAGGAAAAAATATTAAAAGCAGGAAGGGAAAAACAACAAAAAACATACAAGGGAATCCCCATAAGGTAAACAGCTGATCTTTCAGCAGAAACTCTGCAAGCCAGAAGGGAGTGACAGGACATATTTAAAGTGATGAAAGGGAAAAACCTACAACAAAGATTACGCTACCCAGCAAGGATCACGTTCAGATTTGATAAAGAAATTAAAACCTTTACAGAGAAGCAAAAGCTAAGAGACTTCAGCACCACCAAACCAGCTTTACAACAAATGCTAAAGGAATTTCTCTAGACAGGAAACACAAGAGAAGGAAAAGACCTACAATAACAAATGCAAAACAATTAAGAAAATGGTAATAGGAACATACATGTCGATAACTACTTTAAATGTAAGCGGATTAAATGCTCCAACCAAAAGACATAGACAGGCTAAATGGATACAAAAACAATACCCATATATATGCTGTATACAAGAGACCCACTTCAGACCTAGGGACACATATAGACTGAAAGTGAGGGAATGGAAAAAAATATTCCATGCAAATGGAAATCAAAAGAAAGATGGAGTAGCCATTCTCATGTCAGACAAAACAGACTTTAAAATAAAGACTATTACAAGATGCAAATTAGGGCACTACATAATGATCAAGGTATCAATCCAAGAAGAAGATATAACAATTGTAAATATTTATGCACCCAACATAGGAGCACCTCAATACATAAGGCAAATGCTAACAGCCATAAAAGTGGAAATTGACAGTAACACAAGCATAGTAGGGGACTTTACACACCACTTTCACCAATGGACAAATCATCCAAATGAAAAAAAGAAGGAAACACAAGCTTTAAATGATACATTAAACAAGATGGACTTAATTGATATTTATAGGACATTCCATCCAAAAACAACAGAATACATGGTCTTCTCAAGTGCTTATGGAACATTCTCCAGTATAGGTCGTATCTTGGCTCACAAATCAACCCTTGGTAAATTTAAGAAAATTGAAATCGTTTCAAGTATCTTTTCCGACCACAACGCTATGAGACTAGATATCAATCACAGGAAAAACTCTGTAAAAAATACAAGCATATGGAGGCTAAACAACACTACTTAATAACCAAGAGATCACTGAAGAAATCAAAGAGGAAATCAAAATATACCTAGAAACAAATGACAATGAGAACACGATGACCCAAAACCTATGGGATGCAGCAAAAGCATTTCGAAGAGGGAAGTTTATAGCAATACAATCCTACCTTAAGAAACAAGAAAGATCGCCGGTGAACAACCTAAGTTTACACTTAAAGCAATTAGAGAAAGAAGAACAAACGAACCCCAAAGTTAGCAGAAGGAAAGAAATCATAAAGATCGGATCAGAAAAAAATGGGAAAAAAATGAAAAAAAATAACAAAGATCAATAAAACTAAAAGCTGGTTCTTTGAGAAGATAAACAAAATTGATAAACCATTAGCCAGACTCATCAAGAAAAAAAGGGAGAAGACTCAAATCAATAGAATTAGACATGAAAAAGGAAAAGTAACAACTGACACTGCAGAAATACAGAGGATTATGAGAGATTACTACAAGCAACTATATGCCAAAAAAAAATGGACAACCTGGAAGAAATGGACAAATTCTTAGAAAAGCACAACCTTCCGAAACTGAACCCAGAAGAAATAGAAAACATGAACAAACCAATCACAAGCACTGAAATTGAAACTGTCATTTAAAATCTTCCAACAAACAAAAGCCCAGGACCAGATGGCTTCACAGGCGAATTCTATCAAACATTTAGAGAAGGGTTAATACCTATCCTTCTCAAACTCTTCCAAAATATAGCAGAGGGAGGAACACTCTCAAACTCATTCTACAAGGCCACCATCACCCTGATACAAATTCAGACAAAGATGTCACAAAGAAAGAAAACTACAGGCCAGTATCACTGATGAACATAGATGCAAAAATCCTCAACAAAATACTAGCAGACAGAATCCAACAGCACATTAAAAGGATCATACACCATGATCAAGTGGGGGTTATCCCACGAATGCAAGGGGTTTTCAATGTATGCAAATCAATCAATGTGATAAACCATATTAACAAGTTGAAGGAGAAAAACCATATGATTATCTCAATGGATGCAGAAAAGGCTTTTGACAAAATTCAACACCCAGTTATGATAAAAACCCTCCAGAAAGTAGGCCTAGAGGGAACTTACCTCAACATAATTAAGGCCATATATGACAAACCCACAGCCAACCTCATTTTCAATGGTGAAAAACTGAAACCATTTCCACTAAGATCAGGAACAAGACAAGGTTGTCCACTCTCACCACTATTATTCAACATAGTTTTGGAAATTTTAGCCAAAGCAATCAGAGAAGAAAAAGAAATAAAAAATCCAAATTGGAAAAGAAGAAGGGAAGCTGTTACTGTTTGCAGATGACATGATACTATACATGGAGAATCCTAAAGATGCTACCAGAAAACTACTAGAGCTAATCAACGAATTTGGTAATGTAGCAGGATACAAAATGAACAGAAGTCTCTTGCATTCCAATACACTAATGATGAAAAATCTGAAAGAGAAATTAAGGAAACGTTCCCATTTTCCATTGCAACACAAAGAATAAAATACCTAGGAATAAACCTACCTAAGCAGACAAAAGACCTGTATGCAGAAAATTATATGACACTGATTAAAGAAATTAAAAATGATACAAACAGATGGAGAGATATATCTTGTTCTTGGATTGGAAGAATCAACGTTGTGAAAATGACTATACTACTCAAAGCAATCTGCAGATTCAATGCAATCCCTATCAAACTACCAATGGCATTTTTCACAGAACTAGAACAAGAAATTTCACAATTTTATGGAAACACAAAGACCCCAAATAGCCTAAGTAATTTTGAGAATGAAAAACGGAGCTAGAAGAATCAGGCTCCCGGACTTCAGACTATACTACAAAGCTACAGTAATCAAGACAGTGTGGTACTGGCACAAAAACAGAAATATAGATCAATAGAACAGGATAGGAAGCCCAGAAATGTACCCATGAACATATGGTCACCTTATTTTTGATAAAGGAGGCAAGAATAAACAGTGGAGAAAAGACAGCCTCTTCAATAAGTGGTACTGGGAAAACTGTACATGTAAAAGAATGAAATTAGAACACTCCCTAACACCATATACAAAAATAAACTCAAAATGGATTAAAGACCTAGATGTAAGGCCCGACAGTTTAAAACTCTTAGAGGAAAACATAGGCAGAACACTCTATGACATAAATCACAGCAAGATCCTTTTTGACCCACCTCCCAGGGAAATGGAAATAAATACAAAAATAAACAAATGGGACCTAATGAAACTTAAAAGCTTTTGCACAGCAAAGTAAACCATAAACAAGACGAAAAGACAGCCTTCAGAATGGGAGAAAATATTTGCAAATGAAGCAACTGACAAAGGATTAATCTCCAAAATTTACTAGCAGCTCATGGAACTCAATATCGAAGAAACAAACAACCCAATCCAAAAATGGGCAGAAGACCTAAATAGATGTTTCTCCAAAGAAGATATACAGATTGCCAACAAACACATGAAAGGATGCTCAACGTCACTAATCATTAGAGAAATGCAAATCAAAACTACAATGAGGTATCACCTCACACCAGTCAGAATGGCCATCATCAAAATAACTACAAGCAATAAATGCTGGAGAGGGTGTGAAGAAAAGGGAACCCTCTTGCACTGTGGGTGGGAATGTAAATTGATATAGCCACTATGGAGAACAGTATGCAGGTTCCTTAAAAAACTAAAATTAGAACTACCATAAGACCCAGCAATCCCACTACTGGGTATATACCCAGAGAAAAGCATATTTCAAAAAGACACGTGCACCACAATGTTCTTTGCAACACTGTTTACAATAACCAGCTCATGGAAGCAACCTAACTGCCCATTGACAGAGAAATAGATAAAGAAGATGTGGTATATATATACAATGGAATATTACTCAGCCGCAAAAAGGAACGAAATTGGGTCATTTGTAGAGTTGTGGATGGATCTAGAGACTGTCATACAGAGTGAAATAAGTCAGAAAGAAAAAAACAAAGATCGTATATTAATGCATATATGTGGAACCTAGAAAAATGGTACAGATGAATTGGTTTGCATGGCAGAAATAGAGACACAGATGTAGAAAACAAACATAGGGACACCAAGCGGGGGAAAGTGGCCGGGGGGTGGTGGTGGTGTGATGAATTGGGAGGTGGGTATTGACATATATACACTAATATGTATAAAATGGATAACTAATAAGAACCTGCTGTATAAAAAAATAAATGAAATTAAATTAAAAAAATTTTTAAATAAGGAAAAATAAAGAAACTCTTGGACATTATTGAGGAGGCTGTCTACAGGAAGAAGTTCTTAGGAAGCCTCAGCTCTGCTCTTAAGTACTCCCAACTGATTGAATCAGGTCCACCCAGTTTATTTAGGATTATCTGTGTACTTAAAATCAACTTAATATGGACTTTAACCACATTTACAAAATACCTTTACAGCATACCTAGATTAGTGTCTGATTGAATAACTAGGTCACCTGCCCAAGTTGACACATAAAACTAGTTGTCATAGTGAGGCATTAAGACCAGCCAATATTCAAGGAAAGTATAGCGTATCAGAGAATTTGTAGACATGCTTAAAATTACCACAAACTGGATTTTAATAAATTTTTATTTAAATCTGAAAGGACAATGGGTAATTTCAGTTACATTAAGATATATGTATACATACAATTTTATATATATATATATATATATATATATATATATCTTATATGTCTGTTAATATGCTGTCTCTATTTTTATGCATAGCAAAAAGACTATAAGAGTTAGGTCTTGGAATTATGTTTGATTTTTTTTTTTCATTTATGGGTCTTTCTATAGTTTCTATAGTTTTTAGAGTGATATAAAAGTAGATTTTTAACATCTTTCTTTGTGAAGCCCAAATAATAGTCCATAAAAATATAAAATATTTCTAACAGCCATATAGCATATAAACTTTTGTCTCCCAAACCCAGCCTGGAGGTAAGCTGGGATTTTCAAGCCACATTAAAGTAAGAATGTGTCTCTTACATTACTACCTCCTGCCCCTTCTCATGAATTCTCACTCTCCTCCTCCCTCACACTTGCACTTGACAGTGTGGGTAGGCCAATCCACAATCTGTCTAAAAGAGGAAGATGAATAAAATGTTACCTGCAGGTACTCATATTCTGCAGAATTGCTGCTGTATGAAAATGACAGTCACTGCTTTAGTCACATCCATTTTGAAATCTAAGTACATGACAAGAACCTTTAACCAGCTCATTGGTACATAGGTACTCTTACTCAAAACAAGTTAATGAGCCACTCAGGATGAGAATAGGACAGAGTTGACACTTGCAAATGAGTTTAATCTGCTTGTCCTATAGATAAGAACCTTGATGTGGAAGCTCTAGGCTGCATCACACTAATTTAGAAGGCTTAGAAAACTCCAAGCCCATTTTCAAATTACTTGCTAAATAACTTGATGAGAAAGTCTTGTGGCATTGATCGAATCAGATACTTTCTCCATATTCTTCTGTTTTTGTTTTTGTATTGTTTAGCTTGGTTTTGCCTAAACATGTATCTTTCACACATAATTTTCCTCTTTTGTTCTCTCAAAACAACATCTTTAAAATAATAGAGAGGAATCTAGTTAAATAGATGAAGTGGATTAAAACTGTTGAAATTAACTCAGGAAAATGCTGCCTTTATGTTGAATGAATTAAATGGAGTCTTGGGTAGAGGCTTACTGATACATTTAAGCTCTTTTCCCTGCTGATCACTAGCCTTGGAGAGTCTGTTTTCAGAACTAGATCACAAATGGTGAGATTCAGCCAATGACTATGTGTAAAAACAAATTCATTGAAAATATCAAAACTGGATATTAATTGCTGGTTAACTGATAGAGGGGCTTTCTGTACTTGATGGCATGTTGAGTTATATACTCTTAAGAATCCTTTTCAACATTCAGCACTCAGAAAGTTTCTCCAGAGGGTGCTTATCGTAGCAAAAACATGTGAAATATAGGTCTAAATGCACAGTTCCCTGTTACGTCTTTGACGTTACTTTAAGCCTTCAAAAAGAATATTTGTTTTCAAACTTTCTTTTCCGGGAACTCTAGTTCTCATAAAAGAATCTCTTTTTTTTTTTTTTTTAATTGAAGAGTGGTTTAGGAAAGTAAGTCAAAGACCTCCAACCATGCAGCATTACCAGTGAAAACATATGAGTTTAAATCATACAACTTAGAATTCTACATTACAACATGCTCAACTGGCAAGGAAATAAGAGGAAATAGTTTATGTGGGAATTTGTTGAACCATAACTGAGTTATTTCTGATTTTAATGTACTGAAACGTACTTAAAGGGTAAGGAATATAAGCAAACTATTATCAGATTTAGCCAAGAGAGTCTATCTTTAGTTCAATCAATCTGTGTTAAGAGAACTCCGGCTTACAAGGCATGGAAGACAGGAAACTCATGGTACTCTGTGCGGGTCAGACCTCTTGCCACTGTGGGAAGTAACATGCATACATATATGTGAGTTATTGGACGTGTTCTTGGTATTATGTATTATGGATAAATAATGGCTGTTCTGGTGGTGTTTAGTCTGAAAAAAAATTCTTAGAAGGTACATGACAACATTTCTCAAATATGTGAAGATTTGTCACATGTAAATAAGATAAGACACGTGAGAGTAAATTTGTAGAGCTAAGCCAGTGAGTAAATGTTACAGAGACGATGGTTTTGCTCAGTATAAGAAATAGCGATTAGACCTGTCCAACTAGGGATATATCTCAAAGGAGGTAATGAAGCTTCTCATTTTCTGTCTACTTACAATTTTTGTTAATAAGAACAAAGACTCTCACCAGATCACCATTTCATCAACTTTAGCAAAGAGTTTGAGTGTCATTTTTGGCTTAATAGGAAATGGACTCACAAAAGTCTTTTTAAAAAATTATGCTATTTGTAAGTAGGAGCATGTCATTATTTCCCTATGATTGAAAATATTGAAACTGGATATTAATTGCTAGTGAACTGATAGAGGATCTTTTGGCACTTGATGGAATGAGTTATATATCCTTAGGAATCCTTATGAAATGCTAAAATTTTTACAGCCTTAATAAAGCTTACTAAAGTAGATTTAAGAGCTTTACTATTGTCTTTCCTTCATTTGATCATGGAAAATTACTTAGCCTCTCTGGTTTTCATGCTTGCCAAATGACAGGATCACACCACATGATAGTTATGGTTCCCTTTCATTTTTCCCCCGGGTTTATTGAGATATTACTGACATATAACATAGATGAGTTTAAGGCGTGCAATGTGATGATTAGATAAATGTATATATTGTAAAAAGATTGACAGTAAAGTTAGTTAACACCCCCATCTCCTCATAATTAAGATTTTTTTATGTGTGTCGTGAGAACATTTAAGATTTATTCTCTTAACAACTTTCAAGTATATAATACAGTGTTGTTAATTATAGTCATTATGCTATGCATTAGCTCCCCAGATCTTTTTTATCTTATAGCTGGGAGTTTATATCCTCTGACAAACATGACCCCATTTCCCCCACCTCTCAGGCCCTGGAACCACCATTCTACCATCTACTTCTATGAGTTTAGCTTTCTTAGATAATTATTATATTAGATGATTAGAATATGTATACACCACATCCTCTTTATCCATTCATCCACTGATGGACACTTAGGTTGTTTCCGCCACTTTGCTACTGTGGATAATAATGCAGTGAACATGGGGGTACAAATATCTCTGATATAGTGATTTCATTTCCTTTGGTTATATACACAAAAATAGGATTACCAGATTATATGGTGTTCTATTTTTAATTTTTTGAGGAACCTCCACATAATGTTTTCTGTAATGGCTACAACAATTTACATTCCTACCAACAGTGTACCTTTTCTCCACAGCCTCACTAACACTTGCTGTTTCTTGTCTTTTTGATAATAGTCATTCTATTGTGAGGTGCTATCTTATTGTGGTTTTGATTTGCATTTCCCTAATGATTAGTGATATTGAATATCTTTTCATGTACCTAGTGACCATTTGTATGTCTTCTTTGGAAAAATGTTTAGCAAGTTCTTTGCCCATTTTTTAAATTGGATGGTTTGTTTTCTTTTCTTAAAAAAAGGAGTCTATGTGCAAAAATGATGAACACTATTATAAGTCAACAGAGGAAAGATTGCTTAATTGATGAAATAGTTTATGATAGCTTAATATGTTCAAAGTATCATGCTCACTGGAGTTCTCTGATGAGGTGGATCTAAGATGGGATTTGAAGAATGGCTACAGATTAAATATGAAGGCAGTTTTATACTAAAAGGAGCGTAAAGACAAAGTTATATTATTGGCAGTGAGTAAATTTGGAAATAGTGAAAAAAAACCTCCAATGGGACACTTTGGCCAAATGGAAGGTCTGATGAAGCTACCCTGCATTATAGAAGTCAGAAAATTAGAATCATTGCGTCAGTTCTGTCCTGTTTTTATAAATGAAATTTTATTGGATCCCAGTCATGCCACCATTTGTTTACTTATTATTTATAGCTACTTTCCCGCTACAACGGTAGAGTTTTGTAGTTGTGACAGAGACCCGGTGGCCAGCAAAATCCTAAAAATATTTACTATTTTTCCCTGTCAAGAAAAGTTTAAGGAATCATTATGTGGCCTTAGAAAGGAAATATAGAAATACCTTGCTTGTAAAACCAAGGATTTTCTCTGCAGCAGTGATTCCCTGTTCTTTATTATTTTGGAGAGGAGTCACATGATACTTGTTAGAATATAAAAGACAGTAATGGTTCAGTGGAAACGCAGGAAGATTCTAATGATTTACAGCAGCTAAATTTCTATCTCAGAAACAAGAATATTGATTTATCATTTCTTTAAATGATAGTAATTTGATACTGCTATATATAATATTTTGTGTAACTTCAAGTATTATTTCATCTTTAATATTCAACAATAAGTCTTGTTATGGCTTTAAGGATTGGGAGAACAGTTAACTATACAAGTTAACTATGCTGTATCTAGTAGATGGAAGATATATTAGAAAGTCTTCATTTCTCCAGTACCTAATTTTTCCTTTATTCATATACTCATTTATTTCTTCTTTGCCAAAGGAAAAAGAAATTACTTCAAAAAGCTATATTGCTGAAAAGTATGATGAAGGCATAAGTCATCAGAATTAAGCAATTTGAAGATAAGGCTATTTCTGACTCATCCCGTTTTCTGCTGATTTGCGCCTTTCTCCGTTTTACATAGCAGAAGTCAGGATGAGTTTTACCATAAGTAAGGTTAACTTAACATCTGATGATTAGTCCATGAGATTGGTGAAAAGTATTGCTATCCATGAAACACACCTAGTTTCAGACCCTATCAGCCCGTAAACATAATGATGCCATCACTATATCAATGTGAGTCTAAAACTGCTTTTTAAGACTTTTATTATTTAGTGCTGAGATAAAAATTTTCAAACCAATTGGGCTTTTATTGAAATTGCTTGGGAATCCTGAGTAAATCTTTTCACTAAACTATGAGAAAGCATTGAGTTTGTTGCCTGGAGTTATGAAGCTGACACTATTTTTTTTTCTCCCTGTTCGCACTACTTGTTTGAGAGAATGTAAAGTCTTCCCAGAACCCTTGAGTTTGACCTGGAATCAGACAGATGGGAGCTTAATTACTGGCTGGTGTTTGACAGTCAATGATTTTCCCAACCTCTCAACCTCAATTTTCACATCTGTAAAATGAGACTAATAATCTCTTTCAAACAGCTGTTAACAGTTTTAAGTAGGGGGCTAAGAAAACCTACAGTAGGCACTCTTTCTCATACACACAAACATTTTCTATGTTGATATTATAGAACCTGACTATTCCTAACCACACAGCACTGCACTTAGAATCAAGTTCCTTCCCCTTACTAAGTATCACATATTCCAGAACTATTAAGGGAGTGGTGACAATTGCCCCTGCTTGGAAGGTGACTAGGAATGATTAAACATTAATGTCTCTGGTTCTAGACAGGTCACTGGCCAGATTGAAGCAACATAACACATTGTACAGGCAAGGCAGGCGGCTGATTGTAGAGGGAATTCCCTAATATTGATATCTTCCTACCCATTTTATTTAAATTAGTTCTAAGGATATGCATATCAAATCAACATTTCTCAAATAAATGAAAGTTTAAATCCCAAGCTGACCCTGAGTATAAGAGGCAGAAAATGTTATTTGCGAATATGTGACCCAGCTAGCTTTCTTATCCCTTTACTTTCCCTCTATTTGTTAATAAAATAAAGTAAAATATCTGTAAAGTAATACACACACACATTTAATTTTCTGCTCTAATGATATGATCACTGTTCGTTTTAGAGCCAAAAGCTTTGGTAGAGGAAGTTTAAAGGACAAATGAAGGAGTAAGCTGCCAGTAAGTCCCTTTCCATAATGTGTCAGGGACTCTTAACAGTGAGCCCACTTGGGGATCTGTGGTCCTTCCTTTTCTCTGAGAAGTTCCTGGGCTTTTTAAATGCTCTTAAACAAAAGGGAAGGGTATGTGATGGGAAGCAACGGCTCTGAAACAGATCACAATCTGGTATTTGAGCAACTGGATGATCAGTAATTTGCTGTAACAAATCATGCTAGTGCTTCTGAGGATGCCTGAAAAAAACAACTCAATGTAAGAAGAAATTTAAATGATTAAATGTTTAAATGTTTGATTATGTCTGAAAGTTCATCCACTTCAGAGTTTTGTTACAAGTAATGTAGTAGGAATCACACTATAAAATCATCAGTTTTAAAGAGTTTGTATATTCTACGTTGAAAATGGTTTTCTATACCAACCCCCCAAAAATATATCATATAAACACAGAAGAGAGAATTTAGGAATTTAGCAGATATTCATCACTGTTATAAGTTAACCTGATTTACAGATTATATCATCTTTTGTTTTCTGACATAAGTGGCTTCAACCAATCCAATTATATGCTCTTGCTCATGCGCAGAATGTATTTTGTAGTTTAAAATATGCTCATGATTTTCTTGAGAGGTATACACATTGCAGTCACTTACAGCCAGCATTATAAATAGATATTACCACAAGAAATACAGTCAAAATAAATTCACTTTTGTTGGCCAAAATTTGACAAAACTTTAAACTAACCAGAGTTTTAAGCCTTATAGTTCATTGACAATGCAATAACATTAAAGGATTAAAAACAAATATTTTATAGACATAAAAAGTCAACCAGATTTTAATGACAGTTTAGAAGACTGTACATCTAAGAAGTTGTCACATTACAAAATTTTTGTATCTCAGTGGTAGTTTGTCATAAAATGTGTATGACCAGTGAATTAATTTATAGGATTAAAAAATAAAACAAACTATTAAATTTTATGGGTTTGATTACAGCTACTTCCAGAAAGTGAGCCACGTAGAAAGAGGCAGTTGTTACTACAACATGAAGTGGGAAACTGAATAGCTCTATCTGTACATCCTTTGATATTCCAAGAATTAAGACTTTAATCATATATTGGCAACTGTTGCAAATATAAATATTTGCAAATTATTCACTGTGAAGCAGGTACATTTTGTTTGGGTATTTTCATATATTTCTACGTTCTCTCTTTTTTGTACAGTGCTTCTCCTCTCCCTTTAACAGAGAACTACCTACCTTCTTTTTTTTTCTTCTGGATGTAGGGAGCACCTTTCCTAGGCCTTAGATTCCTGCCAGTAAGAATCTCAGGATAAAATTGTATATTCCCTGATATTATTGATATGTTAAAGATGTTATATTTTTATCATTAGGGTATTTTTGATTATAGTACTGTGCCGATAGGTCACATTCCTCCTATGCTCATTTGTTAAAAGGACATAGATCTGGAATATAAAATAATTATATAGGATAATAAAATAACTAAATAGGATTTATTTAAAAATATTTATTGACATATTACAAATGTTAGCAGTATTCTGTACCTTGGATCTGTTGATTTAACCATCATATTCTATTTGTTTGTTGTAATTTCACAAAAAGAGAATGACTACATGGTTCTTACTTGCTAAATTTTCAGTTTGTATTTTGAGCGTTTAGCTTATTTAGGTGAGTTATCTGATGTGAGCTTTGGGTGTATCAGTTACCTGACTTCTTTGTGAGTAAAAGTGTCTTCTATTTCGACTTCTGTGAATTGGTTAAAAAACAAAAAAAGAAAAGAAAAGAAAAGAAAAGAAAGAAAGAAAGAAAGAAAGAAAGAAAGAAAGAAAGAAAGAAAGAAAGAAAAAGAAAGAAAGAAAAAGGAAGGAAAGAAAACTGGAAAATTTATTGTTTCTTAAAACAAATATTTGAACAAAAAGAAAGCTCTCAAAGAATCACCAACTGTGTTGTTAGTAAAATTAACAAAAGCGAAATTGTGGAAACTTTTAACCTCTAAATTAAACATAATTGGCAGCATCAATAATTCACCATTTAGAAGATAATGTTAAGTAGGAAGTTATGGTATTATAAATGTTTTCTTTTTTCCGTAAAGTGGAGCCCAAATATATATTTGTGTATAAGATTTTATCTATCATTAATTTTAAAGTAAAGACAACTTTAGTGGCTGAAGTCATAAGAAGGATATAATTTTATATCTTATTTGTAAATTTCAGGACATTCAGTTAATCATTTTTTTAATAGGAAATAGGTAGCCAATTGAAAGAAAAGGTTAGTTCATGGTTGGATATCTCATAAGTCAAATTCTCTAGCTTGTTCTAGTTGCAAGTGGATCTTACAATGTACTATTTGTTCCTTCCATACTTGCTTTCCTACTCTCTCCATTAAAATATATTTATATTAATATTTTTAAAGTGAAAACTGAATAGAATTAAGTCTAATTTATGACACTTAAATGTGTGAGAGGTAATCAAATACACATTTAGTTTTACAAAATTTTTAAAAACTTAGCATATTAGCATGAAGTAGTATTAGGGAATATCAAAATTTTCAAGAAGTTTGCAGTGAAATTTTACATGTGACTGAGAATGGAAACAAAAAGAGCAAGATGTAATCTTTGGAAGCCTGTAATCTGCTTTAGAACACCCAACTACGTAAGACTTAGGTCAAGTCAAAAGTAAAGTGATGCTGTATAAAATACTAGAACAGTTTGATATGTGATTATGTGACTTTTAAAGGTTATACATCTAGAGACTGGACGAAATAAACCTTAAATCTCCTGAAATCAGGTCAAGTGGTATCACTACCACCCTAATATACCAGTCAAATGTGTAACTGTGTCAAATTCTGGTACTTGTGTCTCTGTAAAAGACAACATTTGGGGGTGCTTAAATGCACTCCATAAATTAAAAAGATGATGTAGATGGTCTGAAACACCCAATAATAGATAAGTGACTTATCTTTGGTTTTGTTGCACATTGCAATTCTGTATTTTTCCTAAATCTGCCTTCTTAATTAAGCTTTTTTTAACTACTATTAGAATGAGTTTAGATTATATAATCAGGATGTAAAATATCTGTAAAATTAAAATTGACTATAATTAGTAAATTCCAGCCCTTTCCTCACCAGCAACCCCTTCACAAAATTTTTTAAAAAACAGGAAGTTTTTCAAGCCTTCTTATGGAGAAGGGATTTGAAAATAAAAGTATTTGGGATGCCAGTGCTCTGGAGGTTCTACACATTAAGCAGCCCTCCTCACTAAGCAAAAAGAACTTTTTATTTGTACAGTCAGCTGCTGTAGAGGTTGCATTACAAACATACAGCTGCAGCACCTGAAGTGAGTCAGTAGCTTGTGGCATGGACCATGCTCCTTCCACAACCCCAAAGCCCCCTTCCATGCTCCTTCCATGCCCCAGGCATGCTGGTGGCAAAGACCAAGCTGATATCATCATGCATTCTTATGATAAGCTTAGTAGCAAAGCATCTAGTCTGGTATTAGTCGACTTCAAGGACTTTCTGTGACTTGTACTGGTGTATGTTGGGATTTGTAGCAAATATTATACTGTTCGCACAGTTAAAATTACTTCCTTATATTACCCAGCACTCTTTCAGTTAGGAGGGAGCCTGTAATTAATTTGGAACAATGGCCTATAAGGTGAAATAGCATGTGACATTTTTAGGTGGAACAGTGATAAGCTCAAGAGTGATTATTCCTTCCCTCTTTTGCTGACCCAGCAACTAGCAGCTGTTGTAGACAGTAAAGCTACAAGATAGTGGAGTCTGAAAATGCCTGTTTCTAGAACCACCCTCTGTCCACGTCAACCCATCTGGCTGTTTTATGCTCCAGCTGGGACTGGCTTCATGGATGTGTGACCTGTGCAGCTTAGAAGCTCCCAGTATTTGATTTAATGCTCTGTGGTTGCCATCTTGAAATTCTTAATATATTTTGAACAAAAGATGTCAAATTTTATTTTGTACTGGGCCCTGCAAATTATGTAGCCAGTAATGACGCCAACAAAACCTAGTTAATTATCACTAGGAGAGGATTTTTAATAGCTGACAAAATCTACTCTAACTAGAATAAAAGAAAAAAAAAGAATTTATTTAAAAATATAATTATTTGGATACTAAATTTGTGTGCTAAACTTCCAGAAGCAATGTAAACAGAACTGTCCAATCACACCAACAAAATATTTTCTTGCAGTCCTGCAGTAGTAGTAGCTTTTTGGTTCTCACCACCCAAGATACCAAACACTGGAGAACAGAGATCCTTATAGAGCTGCCATTAGAGAGAGAGAGAGAGAATGAGAAAAAAAAAAAAAAAGGAAAAAGTTTTCTGACTGCTTGCTGGAGAAGCCTCATGGCCTCTGCCCTATAATCTTAGTTCTGCCTTTCAAGTCTTGCATGGGAATCTGCTTGGTACAAATCAGTCACTTTTGAAAACTTAGCTTCAAGAGTATGAGAAATGAGATTTCACCTTTCTATTGTCTAGTTCACAGAAAGCGATGCTGATCGAACCAATCTGCAATATTTGCCGTAGTCAGTGTTGCTCTAATTCTGGGATTCAGAATTAGAAAGCCATCCCAAAGCCTCATCCTTCAGAGGAAAGACTGTGAGCACTATCACATTAATGTTTTTTTTTTTCCCATTTTATTTATTTTTTAAAAAATTTTAGCTCCATACCACATTTTTCTCCTCAGTCTCAGATCCCTCTATTTAAATAATCAATAGGGGCTTCCCTGGTGGCGCAGTGGTTGAGAGTCCGCCTGCCAATGCAGGGGACACGGGTTCGTGCCCCGGTCCGGGAGGATCCCACATGCCGCAGAGCGGCTGGGCCCGTGAGCCATGGCCGCTGAGCCTGCGCGTCCGGAGCCTGTGCTCCGCAACGGGAGAGGCCACGACAGTGAGAGGCCCGCGTATTGCAAAATAATAAAAATAATAATCAATAGAAATTTCCACTTGATGTCTGGTAGACATTTCAAACTCAATATGAGCAAAGCTTATCATGCTATCTCCTAACTCTCTCTTCCATAACTGTTCCCATACTCCATGATTAGCACTGCAGCACCCTCAGTTACTGCAATCAGAATCTCTGGAATCATTCTTTCCAATCCCATACAATGGCTTGCAGACAATGTCTTAAGCATATCTCCTAGTGATTTTGTTTTCTCCAATACCACTGAAACCAACTGGTATCCCTACATAAATGATTTTAGTTTTTTTTCCTAAAACTTTGTCCATATAAAACCTCTGTAAAATAATCTTTAAAACAAACAAAAATGCAGCTCTAACGATGATGCTTTATTGCTTAACCAATCCTCTATTACAAAATAAACTATTGCTTTGAGGGTACATCTTAATAAGCTGCATGAGGGTCTTCATTTTCTAGCTCCTGTCTTCTTCTATATCCTCATGCCTTTCCACTCTCCATCTTGTACTCTTATGTTCTATTCATACTCAGTTTCTTTTTGTAATCTACAGACTTTCTCAATACATGCTATTCCTTTACACAGTACTCTCCTACCTAACCACCAAATTTTGCATACCTTCACTTGGCTAATTCCCATTCTTAGGTGAGGACGTGACTGAAAAGCACTTCTGAGTTTTTCTCACTGCCTCTCTCCACCACCCCCAGATTATTATGCCCTATTCTCTTGCATTCTTTACTTTTCCTACATTAACCTATGCAGTAATTACTTGTGTACTTGTCTATATTCCCTGAAAAACTATACACTCTCTGAGGACTGAGGACATAACTGTTTTGTGTTTTGATGCATCTCCATGCCTAACAAAATTCCTCACATGTAATATGCTATCAACAAACTTATGGGAAATAAAATGGACAGACAAGTGAATGAATGAATACATAAAACAAATGATTCAATGAAGGAAACTCTAGCTTAGGCTTCTATTTAAGTTTTCTGCTTAAACTCGAGCTTAGGCTTCTATTTAAGTTTTCTGCTTAAATAGAAAAGATAGTACTATCTTTTTTATGTAGTGAGATGCTATGGAGTCCTGGAGATCTAGGTTTTATCCTAAGATACTCCATGGGCTTATTAATTCAATAAATATTTATCATATAATTGCTATGTGCCAGACTCAATAACTTTATGACTTTGGATATCTAAGTTAAATATTCAAGATCTCAGTTTCATTATTTTCAGTATTGAAGTAGTAATATTTATCTCAAAATTCAAAGGTTTGTTGTAAAAATTAAATAAGTATACAGAATTATTAATTTTTTAGTGTTAATTTTGCTGAATAGCTGTATTTCCTTTCTAGATGTTGTTTATCTTATGGACAGTGGTTTGAGGAAGCTTATTCTTATTAAAACATAAATATATGACTTACATTAATATATTGTATGAGCGGAATATGTTGACTGATAAATAATTTAGAATAAGATTTTAACTAAATTAAAACACTCTTTGTATCATTTGTCTAATTTATGGTGTCCATCCCAGAGGTTTAAGGTACAATCACATTTTTCTACTTCCCTTAAGATTTTTTCTTTCAGCACTTTTATTGTTTATTGTTATTGAAATTTTTATGTAATTTGACTTTTATTTATTGATTTATTTTTACATTTTTATTGCCGTATAGTTGCTTTACAATGGTGTGTTAGTTTCTGCTGTATAACAAAGTGAATCAGCTATACGTATACATATATCCCCTTATCTCCTTTCTCTTTTGTCTCCCTCCCACCCTCCCTATGCCATCCCTCTAGGTGGACACAAAGCCCTGAGCTGATCTCCCTGTGCTATGCGGCTGCTTCCCACTAGCTATCTATTTTACATTTGGTAGTGTATATATGTCCATACCACTCTCTCACTTTGTCCCAGCTTACCCTTCCCCCTCCCCATGTCCTCAAGTCCATTCTCTACCTCTGCGTCTTTATTCCTGTCCTGCCCCTAGGTTCTTCAGAACTTTTTTTTTTTTTAGATTCCATATATATGTGTTAGCATACAGTATTTGTTTTTCTCTTTCTGACTTACTTCACTCTGTATGACGACTCTAGGTCCATCCACCTCACTACAAATAACTCAATTTCGTTTCTTTTTATGGCTGAGTAATATTCCATTGTATATATGTGCCACATCTTCTTTATCCATTCATCTGTCGATGGACACTTAGGTTGTTTCCATGTCCTGGCTATTGTAAATAGAGCTGCAATGAACACTGTGGTACATGACTCTTTTTGAAGTATGGTTTTCTCAGGGTATATGCTTAGTAGTGGGATTGCTGGGTCATATGGTAGTTCTATTTTTAGTTTTTTAAGGAACCTCCATACTGTTCTCCATAGTGGCTGTATCAATTTACATTCCCACCAACAGTGCAAGAGGGTTCTCTTTTCTCCACACCCTCTCCAGCATTTATTGTTTGTAGATTTTTTGACGATGGCCATTCTGACTGGTGTGAGGTGATACCTCATTGTAGTTTTAATTTGCATTTCTCTAATGATTAGTGATGTTGAGTATCCTGTCATTTAAGATTTGTAAACTTGAAAAATATCCATAATCCAGCTCAGATTTTGGACTGCTTCTCAACAGCTGCATTTCTCTTACATCAGTACTTCATGTGGAGGTACACATACACATATATTAACTGTACTACTATATTTGTACAGTCTCTCCCAGAAGTGATAGTTCAGTCCAGCTTAGAAGTGAAACTCTTTTCTTTTCCTATTCTCTTTCTGACACTCATTGAACTAAGTACTGAGAAAATTAGGAATGATCAAGCAGAGGAAGGGTGTACATGTGAACATCTGTCATGCCAAATTCTAGTGTTCCCACTCATGCTTGTATTTTATATCTCTCCCAAATTTAGAACTTGGAATTCAAAGGGATGTCACTGTGAATTAAATTAATCTGACTGTCCTCAAAATGTCCATTATTGGCACAATTTACATTGTAAGGAATACTTTCACTGTTCTAAAATTTCAAACACATTTTGAACATAACTCATGACTCCAACCCTATACTGTGTAGATAACTTTACTATTTTTTCCACATAATCTGATAAAGACCTCTATAAATTTTTCAAGTATGTAATGTTTCATCCATATCATCAGTTTAATACCAAACATATTCTTTTGATTTCATATATAGTGCTCCTTTCTGCCAGAAAGAACTTTCTCTTTTTTTCTCTCTTGGTTTTATGCTCTTCCCTTGCCTTTTGCCTACATATTTTCTCTTCCTCCTTCAATTTCCTAAATGTTTCCCTAACTTCCTTGATTTCTGCACCCTCTCATGTTACAAGCTATATCCCTTATCCATGGCACTTGTCTCATTTGTAATGTCACTAGTTTTTTTTTTTGTACAGTTGATTAATGTCTGTCTCACTCAATAGGTTATAACAAGCCTAGGGTCCTGTTTCTTTGTGCTCACAATTGTAATTCCAGCACCTGGCATATTAATTCACATAAAAGAGGCTTTTGTTACATGGTTTAGAATGAATGATTGCCAAATCCCCAGAGTATGAAGTAGGTGAACTTATAAGTCAAATTGAAACACACTTAAGTACATAAAAATTATCATCACTTTATATAAAATCTAGGGATAGAAATATAAGAAAGAAAAAAGAAGGTTGAGAAAGGAAACTACAATTCATAGTGACTCTTACTTTTTAGCATACTACTATAATTCTCACTATAAATCCACACCCTTTCTATTATTTTCTTTTTACAATAGACTTGTGATACAAAGAGGTTAAGTAGTTGCTTCAACTTCCTACACCTAGAAAGTGTATGTGAAATGACATCTGATCATTTCTAAAGCCCATCCTCTTTCTACCACCCCATGACTGAACTCCTTGTAGCTTCATAACCTTGAGTTCCCTCTTTGATCCAGTTCAGACTTAGCTTCAGTCTCTCTTCTGAAGAATGAGTTATGTGGATATTGTGAGTTTAAACCTATCTTAGACTCACATCTTTTTAACTGCATTTTCTCTCTTTCTCCATAAGTACAGCCACAATTTAAATGCTCTGCAATTGTCGATTACTACACTAACAATGTACCAGATGTTATCTCATTTGAATGGTGCCCACACACTGCAGGTGCAAAATGGAGGCTACAATTGAGCAAATTTGGACTTAAGTATCTCTGTGTTTTCATTTAATCTATATGCTTGGCCATGTAAATCATTTTCTTCTGATTTTTTTCAGCTTTCTCTTTGCCTAGCAGACTTACTTTATATTACTTTAAAATCTCTGAAAAGTAAGACTGTTTTATTGTATATTTTAGAATCATTAAAAAATTCACATTTCTGAGGTAACACTCTCCTATGCTATCATGTCCAAAAATGTAAATCTTGTAACTTTTTGTGGTATCCGCAGTGGTGTTTCTATTGTTTGTTATACCTACGCTAGTGAAGAAAGACAAGGAAAATCTCTAATATATTCATAAAAATAGTCATCTTACGATACAGTCTAAGTCACTATTTTCTAGCATCTGAGCAGCTACTGTACTTCATTAAATCCAAAACACAGTCAATTTATGACACTGTTATGGTAATTACAATTAAGAAAGAACAATAGGATAACACTGCCAATTAAAAGTTATCACAATATGTTTTTGTTTATTTTATACCTGTGGGAAGATATCTTTCAGACTCAATTCAGACTTTTGTTTCATATGTCACTCTTGTATATACATTAAAATAAAGTATAAGAGAAATAATTTGATTTAGTTACTCCTAAGACCTTCCATTCAGAGTCTGGCTCTTCTGAATCACAGAATTGTCATCCTCTGTATTTTGCCTAAGAATAATATGCCCTGCGGTGACATCAAGAATATTGGTGATACAATGATGCACAATTCCTTTAAAAAACTCTCTACTTTTGTCTCCAAAATATTTTTTCATGTCACTTACTTCTGTTCTGCAGACTAGATTTTGTTGCTCTATTGAACTTTCTGGAGAATTTCATGGCATATCTTTAGGCAAAAATGGGAAACTGTATTTTTTTTTCAAATGTTTTTTAAATACCCTACTGATGTAAAAATGTTGAGGCAATGTTTTCCCACTTGTGGTACCAGAAATAAAAACTAAACTTCCTCAAGCCCAGACAAACTTCCACTACTTGGTCTATGACAATTTTAAGAGCCAACAATATTTCAAAGAACTTAAAATATAAATAAATAAATAGAGCTGCTCTTTAAATAAATAAAAGTGAGGTAACCCAATAGCAATCTATATTGGCTAGTGTTATACTATACCTAGTATAATGGTTTTACTGAGTATCTGTTGCCATGTTCCTGCTATATTAATACAAGGTTCACTGACCCACTGAATTGGCATACCATAGGGTTCCTCTCTGGAGTTTATAGACTTAACCATGTTCTTAACCTAGTTCTTTGTAATCTATGTCACTTTGTCTCCAACACGCCCTCCTCATTATGCTTTAATTTAAATAGTTGGAGATATGTCCACAAAGTACTGCTCTGGGGCAGAAGAGGGTATGTAGCTAACATTTTATGGTCACTTACCTATTATGAACAAGCCACTTTGATAGGGGATTTATATCTACTTTTGTATTTAAACCCTAGGAGCAATTCAGGATTTATAATTGCCATTTTTAAAATGACATAACAGGGATTGGTTTGGTTATATAATTTAACCAAGATAATCCAGAGTAGAGTTTGCTTAATCTAATAGACAGTTTAAGCATCCTCCCCTTCTTATTCTAACTTTCAATTACATATAAATCAGGCAACATATATTATGTTTTCTTCTTTTATTTTTTATGATATTTTCTCCATTTAGAAAACGCTTCCTTTATCATCATACTTTACTACCTCATTTATACTTACTGAAATGCGAATCACACGATGTTTTATTCTGGGTTTTAGATATACATCCGCCTTACCATGGGCTGATTATACGCTCATTCCAAACAAGTCCTGCTTGATAAAGTCTCTTGAGAATCTTATCAAGTTTCTTGATTAGAGCTGGAATTTAAAGTTTGTTGGAAATAGGCAATAAAGGTATAGGACCAAGATTAGAGATTGCAAATTTGTGTACAGTCTTAATATTTTCTTAAGGAAGTAAAGTGATACATAGGAAGCAGCAACCAGTACAGCAGAGGTAGAGAGGGGAGGGTTTGCTTTGAAGGGCGGACTCAAGTATAATGCTGAGCTTGGCTATGATAACGTCAGACTCGCTTTTAGCTGTTAAGTTCTCTGTTCTGAAGAAAAAATAGCATTAGAATATACACACCCACACTACCATGGAGTTGATTTAGGTAGAACTTTTTAAAATGTAGGATAGAGGAGATTATGTGCCCAGATGTATTATATTTCCACAGAAATATGTGGAAAAGATTTTTATTCAAAATCCACAATTCATGAACCAGAGATTAGTCATTTTAAGCTAAGCAAGCAAGCTCACCTTATCTAATCATGAAGAGACTGTGACCCAAGTCTCGATAATTCTTTGCTTGTCTAAAAAATTTACTGATTTTTCTCTCTGGGCACTTATGTATATATGCATAGGGGTGGAGGATGGAATATTACCCAGATAGCATCCTCCCCATGAAGCGAGCAGGTCTAGTTTCCTTCAGTTTACCGTAGGGTCTGTGGCATATTTTCCTAGTAGAGTGCCTGGGGATATTGTTGTACCCAAGTCTTACCATTTAAAACTTTGTCATTGTAGCTACTGAAGATAAAGGAGACTGAGCTAAAGCAAAATTGAGCCAGGACTCTGTAAAGTAGTAGTTTTTAAACTCAATGCCTGCTATCTACTGTTGTGCCATTACTTTCTTCCTTTTCCTAACAGCTGAGAGTTGAAAAAAGTCTAGTTAAATGACGGGTTTCAGTACTTAAGATTTTCTTACATACAAATAATGGCACAATAAGAATATACAAATTAGCCCAGCAAATAGAAAACTTAAATTATTTTATACCTCATTGGAAGATAGAAGTATCAAGGAAGGTCTCTGGGGATTAGAATGTGAATTGGTATTATTCAACATATTCATTAAGCAGTCAGTGGAAAATGTAAACGAGTACACATCCAAATCTGTAATAATAAAACTCTAGAAGCTAAAGATAATAAATCAGCTTGATCAAAAATACAAATGGATCTGGACAGCTGGGGAAATTGTTCAGATGAGAAGGAGATGAGTTTTAATGGAAAGAATAGTTCGATGATGCATTTGAAGAAGAATATGCAGCAGAAAAATACAAACTAATAAGCTACATATGAAGTAATTATGGAGAACACTTTTTTAGTGTATTTGTTGATAAATTGAAAAGTTTAGTTTCACAACAATGAGAGATAATTATATCCTAAATCCTCTAAGTTAAACAATTAGAAAAGAAGAGAAAAATTATACTACCACTTAGCTAGACAATAAAATTCTGTTTATAAGCTTAATGGAGATTTTTTTTTAAGTTAGACACTTTCATTACAAAGTAGCAATTGTAATAAGAGTTGGCAAATTTAACTAGCATAGGGATAGCTGTTTGGATAGTTTTGTGCTTAAAATATTGAATTCCCTGCATATCCCCAATCTTATAGATTAATTTCAACTCTATCCTCAAAGTTTTCTACCTGGTCACATTCTTGTGACATTTCTCTGAAGTCTCAATATCAAATCAACATGCCTACTCTTGCTTTGCACTTAAGATGCAGTGAAACTTATCAAACCAAAGATCCACAGCTGACCGTTTTGACCAAATGAAACAATTCCAATCTCCCAGATATATCACACACTCCTACCATAAATTAAGCCATACCATTTCCAATTATATAAATGTATGCATTGCTAAGAACAAAAAGAAATTATTATTAGAACACACTCAGTATCAGCTTGTCCCCAAGGAGACAAATAATAACTAATATAGCTATTAGTTGGTTTACCCTGAATTTAGGAAATTGATGGGATTATACATATTAATAAGGCCTACTGAGATGGTAGTCTCCATGTTAAATGTTTATGAAATTGGGAAAAATCTATTTGAGAGTATGTAATATGATGGCAGAATCTTTGGTTGAGTACTTAGAAAATATAAATTCTTGTCCCAGGGCTTCCCTGATGGCGCAGTGGTTGACAGTCCACCTGCCAATGCAGGGCACACGGGTTCATGCCCTGGTCCGGGAAGATCCCACATGCCGCGGAGAGGCTGGGCCCGTGAGCCATGGCCGCTAAGCCTGCGCTTCCGGAGCCTGTGCCCCGCAGCAGGAGAGGCCACAACAGTGATAGGCCCGCGTACCGCAAAAAAAACAAAACAAAACAAAACAAATTCTTGTCCCAATTCTGACCAATTTATTTGCTCTGTGGTCTTAACAAGCCTCTTATTCTCTCTGGGACTGATTAAAATCATGGTATTAAGAGTTAGTGAAAAACATAGTAGGCCTATATAAAGGTAACATATCATTAATAATATCATTAATATTAGTTTAAGTAGTATTTATTTATAAAAATATTTCAAATAACATATAAATGTTTGTTCTAGTGAGAGTGCTTAAATACATTTTTATTAAACTTAACAAGTTTGATCCTCCAAACTCCTGAATGCTAAAATTTTAATGCTTTATCTCACTCGGGCCTCCAAATTTTTTTCCTACTTCCCCTTTTTCTTTATTTTAAGAAAATAATTCTATTATCTTGGGTCTCTTTCTTTTATGTTCTTTTAGAATTTGTGTTTTGTTCAACTCTCCCTCCTGTCCTAGATAACTCTGTTTATCATCATCACCAATGGTAATGTATTGAAAAACCTCCAATAAGTCATAATTACTATCACTTCTCATTTTATATGATAGCCTCTTCTGTCATTTGCCCAGAAAGGAGAAAAATTTTAGTAGTCACTGTAGTTCTTCACTTTTATAAATGGTGTTTCCTCCTGCATTGCTTTCTGCTGCTGTCCCAGAGCACTTAACTAATTCTGAAACCCTCTCTTGGGTGATTCTCTGAATTGGAAATTGTGACCTTGAGGCTGTACTGATAGATCACTTCTTGTGTGCTCTGATTCCATGACTATGTTGAATTCCAGAGAAGAGCATCTTTCCTTTGCTCTGGGAGATTCATTTGTCTCGAGGGTCTTTGTTTCTCTTCCCTCATGGGAAACATTTCATGTTTGTTCACACTCTGGGCACTGAATGCAAGTAGAAACATATGGTCGATAATATACTTATGGTGTACTCACACAGGAAAAAGAGTGGGAGAGGTCAGGGAGAACATATAAATCAAGTAGTAACCTCAGGCAAATAATTTCATGATATAGCATGTATGAGTCAGAGAACATTTTTCTGAATGACTCACATCTTAGGAATTACTTCTAAAAAAAATCTTTGCCTGAGAATTGGACTCCTTTTAGATGATTATTTTTTACATTGGACTATAATACTCACACTAATACTAATAAATCACATTTTGTGGACTAATCAGGATTATTTAATTTAATAATAATAACTACCACCCCAAAAATAGTCTATTAAGGTCATCCTAGTTTACAAGGGAGGAACCTAAGTCCCAAGGACTCCCAGATAGTAAGCATGAAAGTGAGTATTATATGTGTTTGTCACAATTCAGAGGACTCTGAGATCTTAAAAACTATCTTTACATATTGGGAAAATACTCCAGTCAGCAAAAGTATCAGGCCCTGGGTGCATAAATGAAGCCAAAGGCATAGAGGTAAAAGTGACTCTTTCCAGCCCTATTCCACTCTGATCAGTTATAAAACAAAAAGCCTGGGACCCAGAGTTTGGACAATAAGTGAAACTCTTCTACTCCTAGGGTTCATAGGAGTACACTGAAAACCTTGATAAAGTTATTTGGGAAAGTGTCGACACTGCTAACTCTGCCCTAGAAGTACACATTCAAGAAGATATGCAATAAATTATGGATTGTTTAAAAGTTCAGTGTAATACAATGAAATGACAATCATCCTGAAAACCAAGGTCTTGCTGGGCAAATACTACATTTGGCTGCAACTCTCTCCTGACCTGTGTGGCTCAGAGCTGTCACTGTATTCTGTTACTTCCATAGCTCATATTCAGTATCCACTATACTGTGTTATATTTATGTACCAGCTTCCTATTAAAGAAATCTGGCTTAATTAAAGACAAAATATCACTAAATATATGAAACCGAAGAAGCTACATGGTACTCAGGTAAACCAAGGGGATAACTATAAATGAAAAGAAAGATAAGAAAGAGGAAGCATGTCTCATACTTGAATGCACATGCATATCACATCAAATGACTTCTTAGTAGTAGGTGAAATGTTAGGTGTTAATGCCAGTAAAACAGAGTGTTTTATCTTAGGATAACCCATTGGCTTTATCCTAAAGTTTATGGTTCTATCATGCTTTTGTTGTTTGTGTTACTCACAACACTAGCATTTGGGACTAGGGATACTGTTTTAATCAGTGTACTTTATAAAACAGTTTAGTTGTGGGTGGCAGAAACCCAATTCAAATTGATGCAAGCAAAAATAGAGTGTTTGGCTGGTATAACAGGGAAGTCTAAGGGTGGGCTTTAGGTATGGCTTGATGTAGGTGTTCAAATGAGATATTCAAGGATAGGTCTCTAAGAATAACTCTTCACCACTGCTTTGCCTTTATCTCTGTTGACTTTATTTTTAGGCAGCTATCCTCAATCACAAGTAGTGCCAAGTGATAACTAGTGACACTAAAAGTATATTGTATCAGCTTAGACATCTTTTTGGAAAGACATCTTTTTACTTCCTTTTCCTCTTGCTAGTAAAATCCACATGTAAGGATCTCCCTGGTCCAGCTGAGGTAATGAGTTTAGTGAGGAAATTGAAGTGCCCTAAATGTCCACATCTGGGTCACATGTCTTACTAAAGTTCAAGGTTGAGTCAGTTCCCCTCAAATCACATGAATTAAGGTTGAGAAAAGTTATCTTCTAAAAGAAAGGCAAGGTGCTTTTACCAAATGAAAGGGAAATGGTTGTTGGGTAGGCAAGATAATAGATCTCTAGTATCAATGGCACCCACGGGAGGCAGTGAAGATTAACACAGACTCTAAGAATAATAATGCATCCTCAGAGCTTAGAGTCCTTGAACATTATCACTCCCTTTGTTCAGTATTTGGACTGGATTTATTGGCAAGCACTGTGTTAATGTTGTCTTCAATTAGCAAAATGGAACTGAAATTATCAAGATCCTGGACGAAAATGCAGCAATTGGTATTATAGCCATGCTTACTAGACCTACTCTCAAATGAAGCCAATATATTTTCCAGCCAAAAGAAAGACTGGCCCACAGAAACTCAGCCAGTAGAAATGTAAAGGAGTTGTTGATTGCTTGAAATAAACAGAAATAGAAACAGGCAGCTGGCAGGGAGGAATCTGAGATGGGCTGATACCATTTTGGGGGAAAAAGTCTCTGCAGATCTATAATACAGAGACTGATAGACAACAGATAGGGCTTCAAATACAAAGGGCATGCCATGAAAGCAGCAACCTCACCTTCTAAGCAGAAGGCAGCTTTCATAATTGATTGCCTCAGAATATATACTGGCCTTTTCAACCTGATCCTCCACTGTCACCGTCAGTTTCAAATATTAAAGTATATTAACTATGTTTTTATACCATATAGGTGCAAATGCCATACCAACACTCAAGGACAGTGCTGGTCAAGGGTAGCCATGAATTTTTACAATATAGTGAGTCTGTCTGAAAAATTACTGACTAATCAAACACACAAAAATCTAGCAATGAAAATTTCATCCCTAAATCTAAGTAATCAAAATAGAAACTCTGTAATTAAATCCCAGTTAAATTTGAGGCTACTTGAAAAAAATGATGATTAAACATTTAGACCAAGTACATTGTCTAGTCTGCTTGAAGCCAGGAAAATTGAAAGTTTGAATGATATATTATTTTTATTCATATAAATTAAATTGGCAAGCTCTTGTGTATATGTGCTGTATCTGGTTTCGTCTCAGCACCATTTACCAAAATGGGTGAATGTATATGTGTATGTTTCTGCATGTGTGCATTTATTTATGATACTCCCCTCAGTGGCCCAGGTGTTCATTTTGACTCTTAGGGACATGCTATAAAAAGAGCAATTCTTATGGTCTAATTTAAATGAGGTAAGAGAAAAAGGATTAAGTGCATGCACTTTCATTTAGCAGGTTCAGCTAGCTTATTTGTGCATTTAACATAATCTCCTAAAAATTACCATAAGCAAAATATAACAGATTGTAAACGGTTGCTCATATTGACTTAGCTAAGTACTTGTAATCTGCCTAAGCATTATTTAACAGAACATAATTGCAAAACAGTATGATACCTCCAGAGTTTGGAAGACTGTTAGTGACTAAATCATATTTAGCAATCAGAAGGTTAAAACAGAGAATATTTAAACAAATACTTTCCAAATACATGCAAATGTATTGTTTGTTTGTTTTTTTCCAAATTGAAAAGTACATTTGAAATTGGAAAAGAAATCTAGTTCTTCCTCCTGGTATTTCATTTTATTAATCTTAGTTTGAAACAGATCCAAAATATAGTAAGGAAAAAAGAGAAAACCACTGGTCTTTTGGTGAGAGAGAAAAACATCTTCTAGAATTCCAAAAATTTGGTGTTAAATGTTAAGAGCAATTTTGAAAGACTGAGAAATACAATTTATGTTATAAAATACAAAGAAGGGAAAATTCACCATGATGATCTTCCAGCCCAAAAGGAAATAAGGATCATCCAGGTCAGTGGTTTCCCAATTATTGTTCCTACACCAGCAACATCAGCATTACCTGGAAACTTATTAGAAATTCAAGTTATCAGGCTCCATTCAGGACCTACTGAATGAGAAACTCTGGGGGTAGAGAACTGCAATCTATGCGTTAAAATCCCCCTAGGTGATTCTGCTGCACCCTTAAGAACCACTCTTCTAGGTTAAAAGAGATTTGATAAGAATGACTTAGAGATACTTGTTTGAAAAGGAGTTATTACACCTGTCCCAACTAGAGGCCAAAACACTTGGTAGGTAAGGGTGTAGCCAATATTACTACACCAAGGGTACGGGAGGAATCCCTGCGTGTGGCCTTCAGCCTCCCCTCTGAGTATATAGTACAGCAAGAATATAAACCTTTTATCCACGTCCTGTCCAGCATGAGGTTGAAGCCTCACAGCAGCTTCACAGTCCTCGGTAGTACTGGGAAAGAAGATGAGGGCTCCCGTCTACTATCAGATGGGGTCAGAAATATTGAGAGGATCTAAAATTGGGACAAGGAGGACTCGAAAGTCTGAGGATCTTGGTGACCAAAGGCTGTGGCAGAATACAAAGATATTTCAGGAAAAAGAAATACAGACACTGCTCTCTTTCCTTACTGCAGTGTGATCCAAAACACTCTGCCCCTGCTCCTAAACATACCTCATCTGTAAAGGTATAGGAAGAGAATTCTCAAAATAATTTTGTTAATTTAACTAATAATATATTGAAAAAGTGGACCTTATAGTTAACTTGCCTTTATTTGTAGAAAAGTAACAGCAGCTATTTTTTTAATCACAGTATGTAAGTATTCATTTTTTAAAATGCTACCATTGGGATTCCCTGGTGGCGCAGTGGTTGAGAGTCTGCCTGCCGATGCAGGGGACACGGGTTCGTGCCCCGGTTCGGGAAGATCCCACATGCCGCGGAGCGGCTGGGCCCATGAGCCATGGCCGCTGAGCCTGCGCGTCCGGAGCCTGTGCTCCGCAACGGGAGAGGCCACAGCGGTGAGAGGCCCATGTACCGCAAAAAAAAAAAAAAAAAAAAAAAAAAGAATGCTACCATTAAAGTAAGTGGAAGGCTATAATAACTTTTAAAAAAAAGCCCCAAAGTGCTCCCATGATTATGTAATTGATGTTTAATTTTTAGCTTGCAATACTTGGCCATGCATTGATTTAAACAATTTCAATACCACATTCAATAAGTATGAATTGTGTTCCTAGCATTATTCTAGGTGCTTCTCATTTGTTATTTCCTTTATATACATAACAAATCTATGAGACAAATATCATTTTATATATGAGAAAACTGAGACTTAGACAAATTAATTTCCCATTATATATCATATTACAGTAAGACACAAAAATAAGTATATTATATCAAAACCTAAGATCTCAACATTTATGTTTTGCCAGAGTGACAAAAAATAATGCCTGAAGGATGTAGATAGTATAGCTTAAGTACCAGATAATATACCTGTTTTCCATTATATATACATATGTTGAGTGAATAAATACTATTCAATTTATACAAACTCACTTTTATATTGGATTTCGATGGGCCTTACTTAATTGTTTTATCTAAATAGCACCACCCTTTTCTCTTTAACCTGATTTACATTCCTTCTTAACACTTAACCACCACTTGACATATATATGTGTTTGTAAATATACTTGGTTTTTTGTCTTTCCCAGTCATCTGTAAGCTCCATGAGAGCAGGGCTTTGTCTCTGGTCCATTGCTGTATCCTTGGTGCTTGAAATATAGTGGAGATTCAATAAGCTATTTATAAATAAAATAACAATATTCTTGCAATTTTTAATGACACAAATATTAGTGAATAAATGTTAACCTTCAGCTAATCCCTTTTCCTTCTTTTACATAGACAATTGAATACTGTTAAAACACTCCGTAGTCTTATCTGTGGGCTTTAAGGGGACATTTTCTAAATATTTGCCAGAGTGTCTTATAGACTTTAACTCTGTTGAATTACCACCTGCCCCGCCTGCAAGATGGTCACTTTGATTGTTTTTTGATATGTTTGAAGCTGATAATGTGACACTGCAATGTAACCTTGTAGAATGGCCATTGGAGGCATTTCTGGGGAAAAGTGAGAAGTGAAAGACTGAGAAGACAGGGACAAATTTAGAAGGGGAGGTGAGGGTGGGGATTAAAACATCACCTACCTTCCACAAATGTATACCACCCTCTTGTGGCAAAGGTCATCCTAAGCACCACTGGTCTACTGTCAAATCAACCAGTGGTCCCTCATCCCACCTGCCCATCATGGTTAACCCAGCAGGGCATAGCAAGTTCCTAGGCAGGGAACCAATTGCAACAAAAACACAACTCAGAACAAAAGCACAAAGTGAAGGGTTTTAGGACAGCAATCTAACACTCAGCAATTCCCAGGAACCTTTTATTTCTGCAGGCTGGAAAGAATTTTGGTTCTTATCTGTTTTTACCTAGCAAAGACATCTTGTTGGCACTTGGAGCTCCAGAAAGTGTCTGCCAAGTCCCTGTCCGTCTTGGCCAGTTTTCAACGATGTGCTATACAGTGCATTAAACTTTATGCTACAAGAGAGCAACCTGTGAGTACCTTGATTGCTGTGCTAAAGACCCAGCTAAAATGTAAAGATTTCCTGATTGGCTGACAGATGGGCTTGGGATGATTTAATGCTTCAGTCCTAAGACTGGATGCAATAGCTCTTAAGAAACTACGGCTTTGCTCACTTAGCTTGCAGAAAACATGTTTAGGTATACTTCTTTCTTCCTTTAAAAAATGTATTTATTTATTTTTTGGTCCCTGTGGTTTTTATTCTGGTGGCTGTTGCCAAACAGGCAGATAATTGCATTCACTTGTTAATGTTCTTTGCTTTAAATTAATCATGCCTTTTCTTGAGCTTCTTATCAGTTTAGTCTTATTTTCTGGATGCCCCAAACAAGCCAGAAAATGGAGAGAATAAGAATAAAAGGCACAACATTTTTTACAAGTATGCATCTATTGAAACTAGAAATATTAAAAATAATAATAAAAATATTTTTTAAATCTCTAAACATAGATTTGAAGGTAAGCCTTATGCTCACCCAAAGAAGACATCTTGTACTTGCATTTCTGATGCTGGGTGCACACAGGAACACTCAAGCTTCCATTCCTTTGATCATGAATATAGAGAACTATTGAAAGAAGTGACAGAGAGAGGGAAAGAAATAGAGGAAAACAACAACTATTTCCACAACAGTGTAAGAAATAGGTCAGAGCTTCAGAGAAAAATAGCCAAAGGTAGAAGATGTGCCACCTTCTCACTAGCATATTTGTCCTTTCAGGGAAAAAATAGAACATCTTTCCATAAAAAGAATGTTGCCCTTCAGTGCTAAATAAATATGCTATTAGTCTAAATGAATTTCCCAGGCTCTTCTGCTCTCTTTTTGAATTGAATATTCCTTTCAGAATAGGGGATTTGTATGATTATGGAGCATCAAGACCGAATTCTGGAACACAATCAGGACTTGAAATAAATAGAAGAAGAAGTGGAATGTCTAAAAATTATGACAATAGAATTTTTAAAATGTGATTCCAATTTAGAGAAAAAAAAGACTTCCTCTAAAGAAATAAAGCCAAGTTATCCCAGCTAGTACATTATCACTTCCCTATGATCATTTTTTAATTTTTTAAATTTTGCTTTATGTAATAAAGAAAAAAATACACTTTTTCAGGTTAATTTACGTAATGAAAATAACAGTGGCAAGTGGCACAATCAATTTACATTATATGCAGAGTAGCTCAGTTTTAATGAATAGACAGATAGCCTATTATTTCATATTATGTAATCAATGGATTGGAATGTTGCTTGTTAATGAGCTTGCCTGGCCTGGATATTCCAGTGTAAGGAAATCTTTAATGGTGACCAAAGGTAAAGAACTCATTATTCCTAGATCTAAGGAATGACTAAATTCCCCAATTACTGTATCTGAGGACTGTCAGAAGGAGAAAAAGCTCAATTAGTTCAACATAACTCCCTGATTATCCCCACACAATAAAACCTTATTTTTTATGCAAAAATGGGTTGCATTTTAGAAAAGCACTGTTGCATGGAAAATGTATTAAAAGAGCTCTGTGATACGTGCCTAATGTTTTTGTATTGTTGAGTATGAAAGACAATATTATGCATACAGATGTGCTACAGATCATTAAAGATCAAGCGCTTTCAGATTGCAAAGTCAACAGGCTGATACAAAAACTAAAAGAGACTAGCAGCATCTTATTCAGAATAGGAGCTTTGAGGAGTAGAATCACAACCCCACCATATCCAACATTCTGATTTGTATTGTAGATTACAAAAAATTTTAGTGCATGCTTTATTTTTAAATTAGTAGTTATGAAATAATTTACCAAATATTTTTCAGAAAGTAGTGTTATATAAGAAAAGGTTGACATCCACATCTGTACCAATTTGTGAAGAGGCAATGAAAATAAGTAAAAATGTATGCTTTGGCAGATTGATTTAATAATGGGGCCACAGTAAAAGAATGGGGAAGTAAGGCATTTATTGAAAATATTATTTAACAAATTTTGACAGATGTTTTCCCTTTGAAAGGAACATTTTAAATGTGAAGTTTGGGTGACAGAGCAGTATCTCAAGTTTAAAGGGCATTCTGTATTTCTTGATTTAGAATATGTGACCCACAGTTAGAAATGACTGAGATAAACATTTTAATAGGTAACTCCCTCTGAGGTAGACGTTGTAAACTTTGAGAAATCAAAATTGTCTTAGGTTTAATTTATTGTTAATAATGTTTAGTAAGGAGCAAAGAGTATTTTACATATGTTATATTCTCAATAATAAGAGGAGGAACTATTACTAGAAAGTTCTAAATGTCATTAATTAAAGAATATAATTAAAGACTACTGAAAGAAATGTATATGAAATAGGTCAAATCTCCACAGCATCAGGATTTGGCTACTTCCCTTTTGCCAGACTTCTTGGCATTAAGTTCAACCCTGCCACTGCTTCTAGACCCAAAATTCTCCCTTGCCAGCAAGAATTTAATTCACTACCAGATGGTCAGCAACAAGTTGTCATTGCTACCAACCTGCCTCTGACCATAGAGGCCAGATCGAGAAATTACGCTTTGTTCCTGGAGCAGGTGATTGTCCCTGGTCTCCTGTGCCAAGGTTACTCCTTAAATTGCTTATCTTAGAACTTCTCCAGTCCCTCAAGCCTGAACCTCTCCTTTTCTCTCTTGTCAACCCCTGTCCTCCCACCTTCCAGAGACTGCAACTAATCCCTAATGTCTGTCTCCCTGCTACTTCATGCAATTTCTTTTTTTAGGTTATCTATCTGTATCTCTGAACAGTGACAGTTCTTAAATTGTTCATTGCCATGCTCCACTGGCCTATCAGTGGTATGCTGATCTCCCCCCTGGAAAGTTCCTGACATAGACTACTTACCATACCCATCTTTTGTCACATATTCTCTAGACACCTTATTATGCCTTTCAACCCAACCCAACCAATTTTTGGGGAAAAAATAATGAATAGGCTTTGTTTTAAAATGGCATTTGTACAACACTTTAAAGGCAGATTCATCCAACTCTGGAGAATTAAAACCAACAAACCAATAAAACAGTGAAAATATCTCTAAGACAATGTAGAATAAAATAGAATAGAAAGCTGGGGGAAATTGAAGACAAAAATCTTGAAGAATTTCATCTGACTACAAAACATAATTTCTATAAGACATAGATGATCTAGTTTCTTGAAAGTTTGGGAAAACTCATATGAATCTGATATATTTGGAAGGAGAAGGGAATTTTGATGACTTTGGTCATGGATCCACTTAAGAATGCTCTCAAAATGCTATGAAAACTATTGATCATTTGCTTCATGAAAAAAAATGCACAAATACATATTTACTCCAAGTTTTGCATACAACTTCAGGTCTCCTTTAAGAATTAATTGAATCAAGTATATAAACCAATGACTTCAGCAGACTTTTAGCTGTTTGTCAGAATGCTATCATTCCTTATGGAGAATTTCCTTTTATTCTTCTGTTCCATTTCCTCCCTTTGCTCTTATGTTGTTTATGAATATAGTAAAGGATCATTTAAAGATTCTAGTACTTCTTTTTTTCTATCTTGTTTTAGTGTGGAAAAATACCATCAAGAGATATTTTAAGAAACTGAAAAGTCATCATCATTAGAAGGAGCACTAGGTTACAAATAAAGTTACTGACATTGTAGATTTAAAATAATAAAGTATAATAACCAAAATAAAAAGCCCTGTTAAAAATTAGCTAAGCAAAAGTCAAAAAACCAAGTTGTTTTTGATTAGGACTTTATTTTATTTATATGAATTAAGAGTTGATCATTTAGTGTCTTGAAATGGCTGTAATTATTTCTTATCTACAATTAGACATGATCAATCACCTTCATGTATACCTAGACTGGCCAAGTACAAAAGGCGTTTGTGCCTATCTATTTTCTACATTTCACTTTACCCCTTCCTGGTTTATGCACACACATGCACCATAACTGCACATCTCATCATGAATAGCTAATCAGAGGGCCTATCAACATGCTGATCATTTCCTGCCTAGCGGAACCATTGGTGAGCAGCATGCCATACTTCCTGGCCTCCAGCTTTTTTTTCAGGCAACATCTGCTGTATAATGTGTGCCAAATAGCCTGAAGAGGTAGCTACAGACACTGGGAACTGAACCCACATCTCTTTTCTGGCATTAAAAAATGTTACTAATGAACTATTGTTTTGGCTCTTAAACAAGAACTGAACTTATAAGATTCCCCAAACACCTGAATTAGAATTCCTTACATGCCTAGATCATACTCCAGTCATTTGATAACATCCCTGTTGTATTTGCCCTTTTTGAAAATACTCCCCAGATGTGTGTTTACCTCTTTAAACAAACAGAAGAAGTAATAAGAAAAGATGCTTCTGAGTCACATTTCCTAGTAGGATGCAGGATGAAGGATTCTTCTCTTATTTTTATCTCCATTTGGAAATGATCCCTGTAATATTACCTTTTAGCTCAAGTGTGGGACTCTGCCGTGGGGACTGCTATAGTGCAAGTCACTTGAAACAGAGGACATTTTTACATGACTCTTGTAATTTTTTCATATTCAGTACAGAAATGAAATTGAGACCACAAATCATTTGTACATAGTTTTGAATTCCCTACACTCATTTTCTCTTTTATAGTGAAAAGCAGACCTATGTAATAAGAAACATTAAAGAGAATGCAATTTCCTGCTAAATCAACTATTTGCGGGACATATGTAATAGTGACTGCAGGGGACAGATGCCTGGTTTTTATTCTCCTCTTTACTATTGACTTACTGTACAACCTTTATCCATGGGATTAAACTTTTTTATTCTTGATTCACACCTAATTTAACTGTAATAGCCATTATGAAAATCACAACAACATGTATTTATTTTCTTCTCACTTAGCCTTTTGTGTGTCCAACAGATGTAAAGAAATTCTTGAGGGAACTTTATATTATTAGACATTATATTATCTCTCCAATATTTTTGCTCAGTTTCCCCCTATGTCTTTGGGAATATTCAATCAAACGCTCTCCAAAGCTCTGAGGGAGAGAAAAGACTATTTGATTTCCTCTGTGACACACAGTAAATTAGACCAGTCTATTAAAACTGCAAGTCATGGCATATTAGACGATTGTAAAATGAATTTAGTGGAGTTAAAGAAATTTAAAAAAAGAAAATAGACAATCTTATTTTTTCAGCTTTATATGTGTGTATGTCTACTGAGGCACAATGTTACTTATATTTATTATTATAGATTGAGGTTTCAAAAAGTTAGAAAACTGCTCTTTGAACTCTATATTTTGATATGATATTAATATATTATAATTTTTCATTCATTTCCCTACAAATTTACATTTGTTTACTAGATTATAATCATTTTTGAGTGACAATTTTAAAACTTTTTTCTTCTCATTAATGTTCAAGTATATATTACTCCAGTCTTACCATGAGAAAAACATCAAACAAACCTAAATTCTACAAAATACCTGACCAGTAATCTTTAAAATTATCAAGGTTACCAAAACCAAAGAAAATCTAAGAAACTGTGACAACCAAGAGGAGCTTAAGTAGACATGACAACTCACTGTAATGTGTTACTCTAGATGGGATCCTGGAAAAGAATAAGGAGGTTAGGGGAAAACTCCAGAAACCTGAAAGTATGGATTTCAGTTATATGGACTTCAGTTAATAATGTGTTGATATCAGTCTATTATTGTGACAAATGTACCATACTAATATAATATAATATTAATAATAAGAGAAATTGATTGTGGAGTATATAGTAATTGTATTCTCTCTACAACATTTTTGTAAATCTTCATGTATTCTAAAATAAAAATATTCAAGTATAGATGTTTCTAATTTTAATTAATACAGTGTACATCACCTAATTCTCTACTTTAATTTTAACAGAAATCACCAAGATTTAGATCCAAATACCTTGAGACATTTAAAAATGTCTTTTAAAAAAAATCAAAAAAATTATATTCTCATATTAGGGAATGATCAAGTACCATACAATAATGAGACTCATCTCTGTTTAAAATTATAGTGTCAAAATTAATCATTAAACCATAAATTTTATTAATTTAAATTTCAAGGAAGCCAGTAAGCTGACTGACATGGGAAAGATAAAATAGACAAAGTACTGTCTATCTGCTTTAGCAATAGTTAGCAAACAAAAGTACCCAAGACTAACACATCAAAAAGTCTTTTGGGGTTGAATTACAAAAATAAGATTTCATCGTTTACTTTGTTTCTCAAAGCCATCAACTGATTTCATTCTTCACTACCTAATACATTTAATACTTTTTTGCTTATTTTCAAGGCTCTGAGACCCTTCCTTACCTCTGACACAATATTCATATCTGGTCCATCTTCATTGTCCATCTGAACATCATTCTCAGCCCTCACCACCTTGTAATAGTTGCTCTTTTTCTTAACCTCACTTTCTCATGTTCTCCTGTTCATGCAATATCATAATAATTTTAAAGACAAGTACTATATTCATGAACACTATTAGGTCTCCACTCTCTTGTGGTTTCCTATTTTTCAAATGTTGATATAAGATTCACAATCCTTTCACTTACATTTTGATTACAGTAAGATATATGTATTTCTAAAGCTGTGAAATGAGAAAAAAATATATCCTCTAGGAAAATACATGGTGTACAAAAATTGGTGACAAGCTTTTACTTTTAAATAATATTCTAAAGAAATAACATTAAGTTATTTTTAAATAGTTCAAATCACAATGTGGAATACTTTATTTTCACATATTTCTTTTGAATTTAACAAATAGGTAGTTTTCTCCAAATGGTAAGATTAATTGGCATAATAATTATGCCCCAGCATTTGGTAAACAAGATCATGTTTCTTTGGAAAGAGCTTTTCTGTGGGGGGAAAAAATGTTTTTTTTGTTTGTTTGTTTTTCTCATTCCATAGTCATTTGTAGTTACATATATTAATGATTGTTAGAAGACTTGAAGATCTAGTGGGAAAGGCGTTAAAGCCTGAGTACTTACCTAATCTTGTAAAAGGAGTAGAGTGTCTCAGAAATGAAGACAGATGAGAGATTTATTACTTACATAGAAGCTGACCAGGCAGACCAACTTTCTTTCCGAGTGTGAAAGGAATGCCCTGTTATTAGACCTGACTTACCTATCGATTACCTTACTAATTATGCCTGTGAGCCAAAATAGTCAATATGCTTTAAACTTCTAGGAAAAGCATTGTTGCTTAGTTTATTGGCAGGATCCTTGAGTTGAGTGTATCTTTGTGTGTATGTGTGTGTATGTTGTGGGTATGGAGCATCTCAGTGATAAGCTTACATCATTAGGTTTTCTGGAAAAAGCAATGGTCCCTTGGAGATGAAAATCTTTGAATGATCGTTTATGCAAATCTCTGGCTCCTGTGCCTGAGGTGGATTGTCAGTAGTCAACTGGGAATTCCCATCACTTCCTTCTACGGCCAGGACATATTTTCCATGGAATCCCCTTCTCTGTGTTAGCACAAATTAGAGTTTTTCATTAAGAAGAACTTGAGTAAAATTAGGAAAGTGGACATGAAGTGATCGCCACTAAGGCTGTTCTGGTCAGACGTCACGGTTTAGCACCCTCTCTGACTTGCAGTTCTGGGGAAAAAGAATCTTGTCAAACTCCCTGTAGTCTGTGGCTTCTTTCCCATCCTCCTCAGCCTATGCTTCAACTGATATCATTAGTAACTCTTTTTCCAGTGCTCCAGCTCTAAGTAAACCTATTTTCATTCTCCCAGTTTCTGCCAGAAATATATAAGCTCAAATCCCTATATTAAAACGTCTTATCCAGTAATACTCTTTTCCTAACCAAACTCAGATTAAAATAATCCCTGAAATTAGCAAAGGGGGAAAATAACATTAGGCCAAAGTAAAGTAATCTACATACATATAATTCTAAATCCAGGGTAATTAAAATCTCAGAAACATAAATTAAAAAGAAAATTAATTTATATTATTAATTGTATTAGATCACCTTTTTTTTCTGATATGAAGAAATTCTGAATACTTTGATAATACTAGCTGGAGCCATCTGAAAATACTGTTTCTGTAGATGGTTGAATGTTGATAATTTTTCTTGTGGCTCAATCAAATAACTTATATCAATAAGGAAGAAATAATTATTGTTAAAAAGTAGAGGTAGAGTAACATTTCCTTCTAGATAGTACTCGAGTGGGAAATAAATACATGAGGAAGGTTGCACAAAAGCTCCAAGGAGTGTATTTGAATGGAACATTGGTGACATCAAAATGTAAAAGGGAAATAAGAACCAGGGGAAAAGTTTGAAAACTAAAGCCTTTTCCAATTTAAAAGTGTTTTCTTGCTGTCAAGCCTGAATGATTTTCTAGAATGTAAGGGCATCATATGATTTTAGAATAAATTGCATTTAATGCCGATTTTTTTCTTTCTGGCTTAGTAAAACTATGCTGAGTGAGACTTCACCTTTCCATTCACAAAGGGAATCACACTATAAGTTTGGAATTTAATTAGTGTATTTCTAATCCATGCACATATTTAGGGAAGGATAAAGGATTTGGCTTCCAAATGACATGCTCTAGTATAGTTTTTATCGTCTATTTAATAAGGAATTAAAGGACACATGTTAGAGCACTTGGTTATTGTATCAAAATAAAAGAACTGAAATTAGCTTTATGTTCACTTTTTCTTTCTTCTAGTTATACCCAGGAATAAGAGATGTTTAAAGGGACAATTTTAGAAGAGTTTCTTCAGGTACAATCAGTGTGAGAAGACTGGCAGGTATTTATTTTTTAAAGTGGTGAGATTAATGTACTCTGAGAATAATGTAATGAGGTATGCTAAGAAAATTGCCTATAAGTCAAGAGAGAAAAAAAGTGAAATGCAGTTAGGATAATGTAAAACCTCTCCTATAATTTGTAAGCCATTTATAATCTAGAGTCATTGCAATGATTCAAACCAATATAGTTAAATGAAATGCTTTCTTTGGTGAATTTCTACTAGATAGCAATGCTAAAAATAGGACAGAAGCAAATGCAAGTCTCTTACCACATTATCAGATATATTTTTTGAATTTTTAAACTCTTTAATTTGTAAGATTGTTTCAGTTACACCATATTCATGATCTATATACATCCTAAGAATTACTTTTAGTCAAATGTGAGCTTATACAATTGATTGTTTTATCCTCAGATGCTTTGAATCCCATTGATTCAGTCATCCTGGTTGCTTCTTTGTGATTTTCAGTTTGGGAGGAGCCCGTAATTTCCATATAAAATGATTAACTACATAAAGATGATCAAATGTAAATTCAGTTAACATACATAAATATAACAACCTAATTTTCACTAAAAACTTTTTCTTCTGAAATTTATTTACTTTTGCTCTTTACTTTTTATAATGAGTATCTGAAGAGTATTTCCAGATCTATATTCTGTATTAGATTGAGTTATTTCAACCATAGGTAATGAAAATTTCAGCTTAAATTGTATTTTAAAGAAAAGAAAAGAAATAAGTTTACATAATAGGTAGTTCAGATTTAGGCCAGGCTCTTGAGATGCTTCATTTGATTTCTGAAAGGTTTTATGAAGAGCCAAGGTTATTTCTCTATCTCTGCCACCACAAACCTTTAGATTAATCTTGAGGATGGCTCGCGTCATGAGGGTGAAATGTCTGCTAGCAGAAACTGGGATTAAAAGCACCTTTCTTCACATCCAACTGCAAAGGCTTAATTTACTTCCTTAGGAGTCCAAAGCAAATATTTACTTGCATTTCACTGGCCTCAAGTTGTTCAACTTGTCCATCTCTAAATTCAGCACTGGCGAGATAAAGAAATTATTATGATTGACTTAGACTAATTATTTCATGGGGAATAAATATTGGTTAGTCAGTTATAATGGCTACTGTACGCTCTTAAAACTGGTTCTAATAATTAATGAGGATCAGTTTTAGTAAAATAGTTTTGTCATTTTGTCTATTGAAGTTGTCAAAGGGATATACTTCCATTAACACTGAGAAAAAATTATAGTCTACGACTTTGGTTGTTCTCTTCTGTATTCTTATTTAACATCTTTCTCCATTTCCCAACAACAGTTATGGCAAACTTTTAATCTCAACTCTCCTACCGTTAGTATCCCAGGTTATCTCTTTCTTCAAATGATTTTACCTACTATAAAATAGTAATAGAAATAGCCAAAATAACTGAATTTCTATTATCTTCCTAATTACTAACACCATCATTCATCAGTCCACTACTTGAAATTATACCTGAATTAATCTTAATCATCATTGTGTATGTCTTACTTCAGGGATAAGATTTGTTTATTTACTTTAAGAAGATTAATCACATTCCTTTTTACTTCCCTTTTCTCATATCTTTCTCTCTCAGTTTTACTATCTGACTTTTGTGTCTTCGATTTTAACGTTAACTGACTTCTTAATTCAGCATCTATAATAATAACTAGGATTTATGTAATGTTTACCAGGCAATGGCACAACTCTAAGCACATCTACGCATATTAGCTCAGTTGGTACTTAGAGCAAGTCATTAGCTTAGCTGCTATTATTTTCTCCTTTTTACAGAGGAGGAAACAGAGAGACAGTATAGGATTAAATCCAGGAATTCAGGATGAAGCAAGAATCTGTTTCTAATCCCTGTGCTATCCAGCCTCTCCTAGAAATTGAAGGTTTAAATAAGTCACCAAGTTACAACGAACGCGAAATTGCAAAGTAATATCACCACATGATGATTTTATGAAACAAAAGGATTAGAATGTATTCCACCATTTTTACAGGTTTATTTAGGCATAATTTATAATACCATAACACTTAACCATATATGTTTGTAATTCAGTGAGTTTTAGTAAATTTACAGATGGGGAATTATCACCATCATTCAATTTTAGAATGTTCCCATCATTCCAAAAATATTCCTCATATTCCCCCATTTTGAATCTTCTCTATTGCTTCAAGAATAAAAACAGAGAGAAAAGTAAAGATATTAATTTAAAGAATGCTATTACTGTACTACAGTGGTTATCAAAATGTGATCTAGTAACCTTGAGATTTCTCCAAATCCAGTAAGAATATACACAATATCAAAACTATATGTTCGGGCTTCCCTGGTGGCGCAGTGGTTGAGAGTCTGCCTGCCGATGCAGGGGACACGGGTTCGTGCCCCGGTCCGGGAAGATCCCACATGCCGCGGAGCGGCTAGGCCCGTGAGCCATGGCCGCTGGGCTTGCGCATCCGGAGCCTGTGCTCCACAGCGGGAGAGGCCACAACAGTGAGAGGCCCGCTCACCGCACACAAAAAAAAAACAGAAAACAAAAAAAAAACTGTATGTTCATAGTGGAGAGATACAGGGTAGCATGGACAGTGAAGAAATAATTGATATTGCAAATGATGAATGCAGTAGCAGATATGGGAATCCATTTGACCTCTATTTAACAAGATATTAAAGGATTTACAAAACTATAAGACATCACTCTTTTCTTTTGGAAAATATAGTTATTTTTCAAGCAACATATATTATTCATGTTAACCTGTAATAAGCTGATTACCATTATTTTGAATGAGTTTGTAAATATTTTTAACTTGTGTTTTAATTTATAACACAGTAAATATCAATAGATATAAGAAATATAAACAATAGCTCTTAGGGTTCTTCAAAAACTTAGATTGAGTATCATTTTTGTACTTAATGTACCACACCACCAGGACCAAGAAGGAACGTATTGAGAGGTGCTAACTCTTTAACCTTTGATCTTATGAAGATGCCTTTCACAGGACCACTCGGAGAGATTTCAAATGTGTTTATTGTACTTTTCAGACACATAATAAGGATGTTTGGCTTATACCTTAAAAAGCTTAAAATGAGCTCTAACAAGAGGATAGAGGTGTCTGTATTGGATTAAGCCTAATATCCAAGAGGTTGTTGGTGCCAGCAATGCATAAATATTTCCTGTGAAACAGATAAAGGCTATGAGATAAGAAATCAGTTATAGAGTGGTCTCAGTTTCCATCACACAGGGATGTAAGGAAGACGAGAGATTCAATATCAAAAACCAGAGTGACTCCTGAGTGAAGAGTGACTTGATTTGCAAGCAGCCTTCAAAAATCGAGATGCATTATTTTGAGACAAAGAGAACTGCAGTAAGAGGGGCCTATAAGAAACATAAAATTCCCACAGAACTACCTCTTGAGACTTTTATTGCTGGGTGGAATGTAGTGACTAATGGAAGACAAAAACATTCTTGAGGATAACTTAAAAAGCTGAATTAAATAAGAAAAAAATAAAGATATCTTTTGAACGTTGATTCAGAGAACTGCTAAATTCCCTAGGACTAATAGAATTAATACCTATTACAAAGAGTAAAAAACCAGATGTTAATCTGAAATTGCATTTTCCCTAATGAATTTTTTTTTTAAATTTATTTATTTTTGGCTGTGTTGGGTCTTCATTTCTGTGCGTGGGCTTTCTCTAGTTGCGGCAAGCAGGGGCCACTCTTCATCGCGGTGCGCAGGCCTCTCACTGTCGCGGCCTCTCTTGTTGCGGAGCACAGGCTCCAGATGCACAGGCTCAGTAGTTGTGGCTCACGGGCCCAGCTGCTCCGCGGCATGTGGGACCCTCTCAGACCAGGGCTTGAATCCGTGTCCCCCGCATTGGCAGGTAGACTTTCAACCACTGCGCCACCAGGGAAGCCCTTCCCTAATGAATTTGATAATTTCATGTATGAACATGGGACTGAAATCTAATTTTTCTCTGTAAAAAGGCCACAAAATTGAAAACATAAAAGGCCTCACACGCATGCTACCTTGAAACATTTGCTGAAATCTGAACATTCTTAGGGCAGGATACTAAAAAGCTAAGCTGAAGTCCTCTGAAAAGTAGGGCAGAGTTTTCAGCAGTATTGTAATGCTGCATAGACCAGCCTGGGGGAAGGACCACAGAGAACCTACCACACTATTACTTGAAAGTCCTAGGAAGGCTGTGGCTTAGGAACAAGGATGATATAAAGACTTACCAAATCTGTAGCTCCACCTCACTTATTGCATTAAGAGTATCAACTCGTATCTTCCTGGCAGAGAAGAGCATGTGCCTTCTATAAAGGTACACCTAGACTCTAATAATTTTCATACAAGAGATGCTAGACTGTATAATTTTCATACAACAGAAAAAGCATGCAATTCCTATTTGAATGCAACATTAGTGATTCGTCCATAAAAAATATGATGCTTGTTTTAAACTGTTTTTTGAACAGAGGAGATGATTCACTTTGAGCCATTTACACTTTCTCTAAGAGTCACTGGGTGGACAATAGCATAGGTCTGTAAATGATTGATGTGCTATCTTTTATCACTAAATAAAGCAGAGGAGAAAAACCTGTTCTTGATAACTAGTATATCATTGGTTACTAAGCCACCTTTCAATAATTTGCTAAATCAATTTGATAAATAATACCCTAGTTGCATAAAAGTTGTCATGAATTTCAAGAGTATAATATTTCCTAGCCACTAATTTATTCATGCAGCACCAAATCCATCAAACAATATATAAATCTTTTTGTCTTGTACTGAAAGTTTCATGAAATTGAACAATCTTTATATATTATAAGCAAGCTGTAAAAAATGAAAGAAAGTATATTTCAAAAAGAGAAAAAAAATTAGTTCAGCATAGATCTTTAGAACAGTCCAATATAAATTAATCTGATGGGTTTTTTTTGGGAAAACATTAATATCTAATGCCTTTAGAATATTTTCCATGTGCCAAGCCAGGCACTTTTTTGGCCATGCATTATTCATTCATCCATGTATCCAGTCAACAAGTGTTCATAGAATCCCTTCCATGTGGTTCCAGCAGTGAGTAAAAAGACAGATGCTCCTGTTTGAGTGTAGCTTACATTCTACTGGAAATTATCTTATCTAAAACTTAGAGCAGCACAATAGTTAATTCTTGTCTCTATTTTATAGAGAAATAACTGAAGTTTAGACCATCTTAATAATTTTCCCATGGCCATGTAGCTGGTAGGTAGGAGATGTGGGTATGAATACTGGGTTATTTGCTCAACTCAGGAACTCTGGTAATTAACCACTATTCTCTATTGCCTACATGTAAAACTGTATAAAGGGTTATGTACTTATATGAATTAGATCACCAATATTATAACTGTGAATTTGTCTTTCAAAAAAATGAACAGGGCTTCCCTGGTGGCACGGTGGTTGAGAGTCCGCCTGCCGATGCAGGGGACACGGGTTCGTGCCCCGGTCCGGGAAGATCCCACATGCCTCGGAGCGGCTGTGCCTGTGAGCCATGGCCGCTGAGCCTGCGCGTCCGGAGCCTGTGCTCCGCAACTGGAGAGGCCACATCAGTGAGAGGACCGCGTACTGCAAAAAAAAAAAAAAAAAAAAAAAAAGAACAGTTTCTACTATCAAGATGAGTTAGATGCTGACTTTAACCAAGATCCTATATAAACAGTATCTTCCACAATATTACCTTTAAAAAAAACCCTAGGAAGGGTTCACCTTAAGACTGCCTCTCACTAAGTAATTCCAGCCAGGGTTTTGTTGTTTTTCTTTGTTTTCTTTGGGGCTTGTATTAGTGTCCTAGGTCTGCCATAAAAAAGCTACCAGAGGGGCTTCCCTGGGCTTCCCTGGTGGCTCAGTGGTTAAGGATCCGCCTGCCAATGCAGAGGACACGGGTTCGAGCCCTGGTCCAGGAAGATCCCACATGCCGCAGAACAGCTACGCCCGTGCGCCACAACTACTGAGTCTGCGCTCTAGAGCCCGCACGCCACAACTACTGAAGCCGGTGCGCCTAGAGCCGGTGCTCCTCAACAAAAGAAGCCACCGCAATGAGAAGCCTGTGCACCACAATGAAGAGTAACCCTTGCTCGCCGCAACTAGAGAAAGCCTGCACGCAGTAACAGAGACCCAACGCAGTCAAAAATAAATAAATGAAATAAATATTTTTTTAAATAATTATAAACAAACAAACAAACAAAAAATCTACCGGAGTGTGGGTGGCTTAAATTAACAGAAATTTGTTCTTTCATAATGCAGGAGGCCAAATGTCCAAAATTAAAGTGTTGTCAACATTGGTTCCTTCTGGGGGCTCAGAAGGCAAACCTATTGTGTATTCTTTCCAAGCTTCTGGTGGTTGTTGGTAATCCTTTGCATTCTTTAGCTTGTGGCAGCACAACTTTATTCTCTACCTTCATTGTTAGATGGTGTTCTCCCTGTGTCCAAATTTCTTTTGTCTTATATGTACACCAGTCATTGGATTTGAGCCAACCATAATCTAGTCTAACCTCACCTTAATTGATTACATCTGCAAAGACCTTATTTTCAAATAAGACAACTTACACAGGGTACCGGGGAATATCACTTGAACATGTATTTCAGGGGACACAATTCAAAACACAAAGGAACTGAACGACACAACAAAAAGTATATAAACTAAAGATCGTGCTTGTGAAAAATATTTGTCTTAAAATACTAGAATTTGTTTTAAGTTTGAAACAATTTAGAAATGTAAATTCTGACCACCAGTAGTAGACCAGAATGGTACAAGATGTCCATACCCTAAAAGGCTTGTAAGAAACTTAATTGAAAGAAAAATTTTGTCTCATCTTATGCTTGCCCCAAGTATATGCCCATTGAGTGAAATGATAGGAGAAAGTGTACAGTGTTTGTTCATCTACTATTTGTTGTTGAATTAATGCATATTAAATGGGAAGGTAATGTGACTCCATCATTCTATGCTTTAGAAAGTGAGATTTAGGACATTTTCTTTTGTCATTTCAGGAAGCATGTCTTAAGTTTGCAAATAATCCTTATCAGTATGTCACAGATTCTGAATCAGGATTCTCTGACATTTTTCTTAAGTTAGTCCTTAATGTTTGTGAACATTTTATCAAATAAAATAAATACTGAAGCATACCACTACTGCTTAAGTAGAGACAAAGGGTGCAACATGGACATAGATTCCATTTAAGTTTACATTTCAACTGCAAAGTGAAAAGGTTCAATGATGATGCTGAATTTTCCAACAATATAGAGAAACCACATCTAGATATACATCTAGATATATTTCCAACAATATAGAGAAACCACATCTAGAAGCTACATGAAGATTCACAGATACATGAAAAATTATGTTTTGAATGTTAAGTTTTACTGTGTGAGGCAGGAGTAGTTTAGAGGATAGGAAACATCAATGATGACTGAGGAAAAAGAAGGGCCATCAATGTCTTTGGAAAAGAGAATAGAAACATTATTTTCTAGTTAAATCTATCCATTTTTTAGGAAGTAATTTCCAAAAATTTATTTCAACTAAACATATTGTCTTACCAAAGCTGTTTCTTTATTCTCAGAGCTGCCATCAGAAAATATATGAAACTAATATTGTTTCTTTGTTTATCCAAACTTGTAGCTTAATGGAGTGAAAGGAAGAGAAACATGTCTTATCAATGGCTGTGTATCATTATTCTCAAATAACAACAATGCAATTTATATATTGTCCCAGTAACAGACTATAATCAGAACAGAACTAAAAATGTAGCCTTGTTTACTAGAACTGTGGCTCAGTAGATAGTATGTTCAGTTATGGATCAATACACTGTAATCAATCCCTTGACAGTATTTAATTAAAACTCAGAACTCTGGCCAGCATTTATACCTCTAAATTAAAATACATCACAAACTAACCAGAGCTAAACAAATTTAAATACCTACATAATACATGGCCAAGCACATAATGACCCAGACACTTGCCTGCTTGAAATCCTCTCACCGTCAATGAGCAATGCACTACTATAAAAAGAGCTTCAAGATTTTTTAGAGAGAAAGTGATGCCAGGTCTCAAGTTAGCTTAATGTGGAAGTTGGTTTTGTCATGCACAACATAAATCATCCAGAGCTCCAAACAAAGCCTTAACCTGATTCTCAAAAGATACTTTGGTAACTTCAATGTGAAAAGGAATTTATGTATCATTATATTATTAGATGCAGTATCAGTTAAAGCAGTAGTAGATGTGTCATAAAATAGTTTAATCATAATTATAATAATAATAAATTGTATCCCCAGTGCTTCATTAAATTTAACTTACCCTTCAGTTACTTTAAAAATTTACTTAAAATATATAAAATGAAATATAAATCTACCTCAGAGTTTGACATTGTTTTCCCCATAATTTATTTCTCAAATTTGAACGTTTTGAGATTTAGCCCCACTTATAATGCACTTGATGGTAGAATTAGAGTTGTCGATATATATTATGATGTTAAAGTATTTCATGTGAGGAGATAAGTTCTTCTGTAAGTATTTCTATTATATAATCTTAATTACATAGTCCAATTTCTACTATATAGAAAAGGTTTTGGAAAATAATCTGATATAGATGACTTATAAATCAACTGAATATTTACCATATAAAATGAATACTTTTCAAAATTTAAAATTAAAAAATATATAATAGTAATTGAAATTTTTTTAATGAATAAAAATAAATCTGAAACTTTTCCTCAGCCGGGTACAATGCTCTCCTCTTTAATGTAACCTTAGTTTTAGGAAGTGGGTAATTAAAAAAAAAAAAAAAGAAATAGAATTTAAAATAAAGAAATAAACAATTTAGGGGAAACTTGGAAGTGAAATAAATATTTCCTCTCTGAATTAATTCTGCTTTATGTGTCTTGCTTTTCTTTTTCAAATTAGATGTATACATTTTATTTCTATATCATATTTAACAAGAACCATATTTCTTTTGTCTTATATGTACACCAGTCATTGGATTTGAGCCAACCATAATCTAGTCATGAACAAACTGAATCAACTTTTGTTGATCTCAAAGTGATTTTAGCATCAGAATGTTTTTAGTTTAACAACACAATCAGATTCACTACCATACTCAGGTTGAGGCAGTTGTTACAATAACACAGAACTGAACTTTTTTGCCCATTGGTTTTAATTATCAACCAGGCAAAGTTAGTGTTCATCATGTATTATTTGCATTCAACTTATTAGGTATATGATTTGGTGATCTTTTAAAAAAGTTTTATAGAAGTATAACATATATATGTCAATATGCCAATACTACATAAATATACAGTATAAGGAATAACCATAAAGTGATAGTTATTCATTAGAGAACATTCCCATCCGCCCCACATATTCCTTCACAATTACATTTCCTCCCTGTCTCTTTGAGGTTAACATGATCTTGACTTTTATAGTAATCACTTCCATGATTTACTTTATAGTTTTACCTTCTATGTGTACATCAAAATAGAACAGTTTTTCCTGTTTGTGCACTTTATGTCAACAAAATTATATCATATCAACATATCATTTTAGTGTGTTCTTTTGCTCAGTATTTTAAGGTTCACCCATGGTGTTGGATTTAGCTAGTTTTTTTTAGCTTTTTTTGCTAGAGAAACATACATTTTATAAATATAACACAATTCATTTATCTCTTCTAATGTAGATGACCATTCAGTCATTTCTAGTTTAAGACAATGATGAACAATGCTGCTACAAGCATCTCTATGCATAGGTCCTGGTGCACCTTTACTGATAATTCATTCAAGAGCGGAATTATCTGTTCTTAGGATGTACATATTTTTAGCTTCAGCAGATAATTCCAAAGAGCTTTCCAAAATGGTTATAAAAAAGAATACACAAACCAGTAAGGTATGAAAATTCCCATTGTTCTACAAATTTTCCAACACATGGAATTGCCAGATTTTCTATATATTTTTTAAAGATGTTGTCCAGCTTTTCATGTGATACTGTTGTTATCATTTGCATTTTTTTTCTGTTTTGAAGTTCTTATTCAAGAGTTCTGCCAATTTTTAAATAGGTTGCCTTCTATTTTTATCCTTATTGATAAGTAGAGTTTCTGTATATTCTAGATATGAATTGTTCATCAATTACTATGGATGGAAAGACGCTCTTGATTTGGATGTAGATAAATTTATCCATTTCTTCTCATATCATGAATACTCTGTTTCCTGTTTAAGAGAACTTTCCCTAGCCATGTTCTCGGTCAATATTTTACATATCTTTTTCCTCTTCTCAATAGCTTTAACATTTTAATGACAAGGTCTTTTTTTATGAAATATAGCATACTTGTAATATAATGCACAAATCTTTATTATATAGCTTTGTAAAATTTTGCAAACAAGTTTATCTATTTATTCACCACCCAGATCAAAACATATACCTTTAACAGCACACTAGAAACTTCTCTTATCCTACTTCCCAGTCAACCTCTTCCCCAAACATAGATATTATTCTATGTATTGTTTTATCTGTTCTTAAAATTTGTATAATGGAATCATGCAGTATATACCCCTTATGATTGTCCTTATTTGCACATCATATATAAAAGACATTTCAGGTAGCAGTAGTTTGTTCTTTTTCATTGCTGTATACTTTTCTACTTTCCAGTCATTGAAAAATAGGCAATGCTTAACTTGTACTGTGATAGACATTTAGGTTGTTTCCAGTTTAAGGCAAATGTAAATAAAAATGTTATGAGCATTCTTGTACATATTTTTGTGTACATATGCATATATGTTTGTGATATAAACTAGTATCAAAATCACTAGGCTGTGGGCTTCCCTGGTGGCGCAGTGGTTGAGAGTCCGCCTGCCGATGCAGGGGACACGGGTTCGTGTCCCGGTCCGGGAGGATCCCACATGCCGTGGAGCAGCTGGGCCTGTGAGCCATGGCTGCTGAGCCCACGTGTGTGGAGCCTGTGCTCCACAACAGGAGAGGCCACAACAGTAAGAGGCCCACATACTGCAAAAAAAAAAAAAAAAAAAAAAAAAATCACTGGGCTGTAGAGTATACTTTTGTTCAGTTTGAGAAAATACTAAACAGTTTTCTAAGTGTATTTTCCCCTATTTGTCATGCTAAGGATTTACTGAGCTTATTGAATCTGTTCACTGTTGACTTCATTAGTTCTGGAAAATCCTCAACCGTTTTATTGTAAAACATTGCTTTTGAACTGTTTCTTCTATCCACTTTCTGAGACTCCAGTTATACAGATTTTAGAATGTCTCACCATATTTACTATTTTCTTGTCCTCTCTTCTCTAATTTGAGTCTTATCTTCAATACTGTGGTTTGAGTGCTTCTTCAGATCTATTTTCCAGTTGGCTGGTTCTTTCTGCTTAACCTGCTCTTAGATATAAAATCTGCTTTTGAAAACTATTTAGTAGTTTCCTCTTTTTGCTGTTACTATTGGTTAAGGTACAGATATATTTTTTCAAGAATTTTTGTTTGGCTTATATACAAATCTACTATGTCAAATTTTATAGTTTCTTATTTCCTGCAAAGTTTTTAAGCTGTTCTTTTATCTACATGAGCATGGTAAAATGTATGTATGTGTGTGTGTGTGTGTGTGTGTGTGTGTGTGTGTGTGTGTGTGTGTGTGTGTGTGTGTTTAATTTGTGGCTGATAAATCTAAAACTGAAGTCATTGTTGATATAGTTCTGAATTCTCCTCAGGTTTTGCTATCTCAGTCCTTTCTTTGCCTTTGTTTTTGACTATTTTTGTACACTGTATGTTAAAAATCAGAAGCTTTTATGCCTCATAGGAAGCATTTTTGAGTTCTAGGCCTACCTCTCTGTGGACTTACATTCTTTTAGATTTTGACTCTGTTTCTTCACTATCTTGATAGCTTTCTGATATTTTTAAGATGCTTTTTATTGTATATTTCATTCATTTTTAAAATTGTCCCCATGGAGAGAACTGAAAAAGTTGTTCTACATTATTTTATCAAGGGGAATAAGAATTATGACTAATAATTTTTATCAGAACTATAAAATCCCACAGATTTGTTGAGATAGCTTACATTTTTTGTTTCCTCTGCTTTTATATAAGTATTGCTTCTTTTTGATATGTATGCTACTCCCAAATTACAATTTTGTATCTAAGTTATTTATACAAGACAACAGAAATGGTACTATTTGACAAGAGTTTTACATCTATAAAAGTTTAGGACATCAAAGATTCTCAATGCTAAATACAGTGTTGTATTGCAAAATAATAGTGACTTCATTCCTTCAAAATATTAGTAAAGCATGCTTTATGATTTTGCAAATAATATCCCATATTATAATAAAGCCTATTATAAATAAAATTAAAAGTTTAGTGAATAAATCATTGTTTTGGAAGCCTGGCTCACATTTTTCTGATTTTTATTGTTCTTTATTATCCTATACTTAGTTTCATTTCTCATTTGTTTAGTTTTATTTCTCATTTTCTTAATTATATAATAATTCTTTCTCTTTTCTTCATTCCTTTTCAGTCTGTATGCCCCTACACATCTCATTTCACATATCATCTTATTAGTTGTCTCATATCTTTCTTCATTTTTTATTCCAGCAATTAATTTATTATTTAATAATTTGTTATTATTTTAAACACAATAGGTATTTATTAATTAAACTTCCCTAGAGAGCTCCTTTACAGTAGATTTAATCTCATTGAATGTAGGAGTTGTCTCAAAAATTTGTATGTTCAATTAATGCCATATATCTCATACATTCTAGTTCCTCAAAAAATCGTTTGTTGACTACATTAATTGACTTAGCCATTTTAATTCAATCTTTAAATAATATCTAATATTTTCAATCTTTTAATAATATCTTAAAATAATATCTATTTTTTATCTTATCACTTATTTTATATGCACTAAGGGATATGTAAAGCCTTAAATTCATAAAGTTTACATAGTCTAAGACCACACATATTTAGAAGTGTTAAATCTTAAAAGTTTTGGATATAGTTAATCATTTCTTTCCTGTATCCTTACTGTGTAAATAATGTCCCATGATTATTTTTGTCTTTAAGTCATGCTAATTGCCCAACTGTTACAAAAGAGAAATGATATGTAGTTCACTTCAGAACCAGTGCTTTAAGGTCATTGCTATGAATCATGAAATTAAAACTTGAAAACACAAAAAACTTTCTTCAAAGTGAGATATATTAACAATAAAACTATCAGACAAAATTAGCTAAGTTTATCTTATTAATCTATTGATTTAGGGTGTAAGGGGAGATGGGATGAGCACATGGCATAACATATATACTTCTGTATGTTGCAAATTGACTAAAATTTAATTGATGGACAGCTATAATGAATATCATATTTCTCTGATTTTGCCACCATTTCTTGATAATAACAAATTTATTAGGATTCTTCTTATCGTAACCGCTATGAGAAGGACAATATTTCTTTTGATGCAAAAGATAGATGATGTACCTGGCTGACCCTGAAGCAAATAGATTTTGAGTCTTCATGGCTTAAATGTCTATTAATTCAAGATCTATTTATCAGATAAGATTTCATCTAATTGATTTTACAAGTAAATCTAAGATACAATGTCATAAGTAAATATGAATACATTTAGTTTTCAATATGGGTTCTCATATGCAGTCCCTTTCCACATATTTTTATGTGTGTGAGTTTCATGGGGAAATAAAAGTTTTCTTTACCAAAATACCTTCTGAAAATGCATTGATGATATATATAAAATTATATAACCAAAATTTTTATGTTCGTTGTGGATGGATAAATTTCCAATTGTTTGAATCTAAAGATGTAGTTCAAATAACTGTATAAAAAGTATATTTTTATATATAAATATAAATTTTTGTGAACTTCTATTCAATTGTCAGATTTAACTGATGGACGATTCTTACTCTTTGTTCAGACATATATAATTAATTATTGGATGGAATAACAATCAATAGCTTTTTGTGTTGAAAGGAGGTTGAAGGCATGTAAATCATAGGATTGATGGTGGAAGAATTTCGATTTGGTATAAAGGAATTACACCTACTATTTGAACAGTCTACAAAACGCTGAAAATCAAGGACAAAGTCGGTGGACTTCATGTACAGATCCAAATATCACTAATCATTAGTATGTTAAATAGCGTTTTTCAACTGCTTGTGTAGGGTTACTGCACCAGATTCTGAACAGAAGCAAACAAGTGTCTAAGATTGCACATGGTAGAGTTTTGAGGCTACATTCAGGCCGAACAAGAACCCAGAGCATATAAACTGATGGCATGACTTGTCCCAAACTGATGAAATCTATAAAGACATGGCAGCAGTATGAAAAATGATCCCATGGTATAGTCTCTATTCCTGGTACTTTGAGGAGTCCAGATTTATCCCATTGAGGATGGTAAAGAAATCAAATTATAAGATTTATAATGAAGTTCAATGAAAGGTGACTGACTGCTGACAGATCCACAATGAGAGAATTGTAAGCCAAGGAACTAGAGATAATGAAATAATTTGAAGAAAAATTAAATTGACTATGTAGTATGTTCCCAATATTCAGAGATATAAAATAAGAGAAATAAGAATATAGAAAAGGATCAAGATTTTGAAACAAGAAAGGCAGATTTTAAGAGAAGCAAATGGATTTTTAAAAAGAACAAAAAATCCAAATTATATCATAATAAACTTCAATAGACAAATTACACTATACACTTGATTATCATATGGTAGATAACATGATAGATTTAGAAGATCCAATATAGTTCTATTTGAATTAGCAGAATAGTGAATAGAGATGTAGAAGAATAATGGAAGAATGTGAAAGAGGCAATTTTAAATGAGATGATAGACAACAATTCTCAGAATTACAGAAATACCTAAGTCCTTAGATTGAAAAATTAAATCTTAAGTATATTTTTATGAAACTGTGGAATATCAAAGTCTAAGAAGAAAAGTTAAAAGATTAACTTTTTTAAAAATAAATTTATTTATTTATTTATTTTTGGCTGTATTGGGTCTTCGTTGCTTCACGCGGGCCTTGTCTAGATGTGGCAGGCGGGGGCTACTCTTCATTGCGGTGTGCAGGCCTCTCATTGAGGTGGCCTCTCTTGCAGCAGAGCACAGGCTCTAGGCACACAGGCTTCAGTAATTGTGGAATGCGGGCTCAGTAGTTGTGGCTCATGGGCTCTAGAGCACTGGCTTAGTAGTTGTGGCACACAGGCTGAGTTGAACTGTGGTATGTGGGATCCTCCCAGACCAGGACTCAAACCTGTGTCCCCTGCATTGGCAGGTGGATTCCTAATCGCTGTACCACCAGCAAAGTCCCTAAAAGATTAACTTTTAAAAGCTATCAAACTAAAAATCTAAGTGTCTCTAAAAGTACACCAAGGCAAATTAAGCATATTTCTCATCCTAAGATAACTTGAGGAAAAAAGAGTATCTTCAAAGCACGTATTAAAAATATCATCAATCAAATATTCTATACCAAGCTGAACTATAATTTAAGAATGTAGGAAAAAATGAAGGACTTGGCAAGAAAAACAAAAGTATCTAGGGAAAATAATTGTAAATCATATTGTAATGATGAGTAAAGAAATAGATAAGTCATTTTAGCTAGAGGATTATACATAATTTTATTTTGTGTTTAGAAACTAATACAGCCAAAAGAGATGAATAAAAAAATCACATGAAAATGTAAAAGACAACTTTCAGGATATTTAAGCAAAAAACAATAAATTCCTTGAAGTATAAGCTAAAAATATCAATTAATTTTCTACTGTAATAAATAGATGAATATACATCTGTATAAAATACAGATTAAGTATTTCATGATAGGCCCTTAATTTAAAAGTAAAGAATAAACAAACTCTTACAGGGAGAAAATAAAATGAACTAAAGAATATTTATAAATTCAATAAAAATGGGAAAAGAAAAATAAAATGAACCAAAGGAAATATGTTGTAAATAGAATAAGACATTTTTTTAAAAAGGTACAGGTAATCATGTAAACTGAATAAACTCACAGATTAATCCTGTTAATGCAAACTTTTACTTGAAAAATTCAGTTTTATTCTGTTAAAATGAGATCCATAGAGCACAATATAATAGATATAGGCTGGAAATGTCAGAGTAAAAACTATACAAACAGAAAAAGGAATGAATTAGGTATATCTATCTGACTGTCTCTCTCAATAGAGATAGATCTCAAAAATGTATTGTTTAGTAAAATAAAAAGCTGAAGAATGATACACTCTGATAATATTTACACAAATTTAAAAAGCAAATATAATCTAGTATATATAAAAAAGTAACAAAACTAGATTGAAAATGTACATGTAAAGTTCATGATATTGGTTGCCTTTAGAGAGGTATCATAGTTAAAACTTCATTCAATGGAGACATTATTCAAGTAGAGAGTTAGCCGTGAGAATGTTTTATGTTTGTTAAACAAAACAAAAAAGCACAAGAACCAATTATGACAATGTTAGAATGGTTGATTCTAGTTGATGAGTAAAAAGGTATTTATTGTATTTGTGTGTCTGTGGGTGTGCGTGTGTTTAGGCCTGTGTGAAAATTCCTCACTCTTCAATTATCAAGTTAATTTTCTCTTCCTAAGTTTTATTATTTGAAATCTAGCAATTAAAATAAATGAGGAAAGTAATAATTATAATAAAAGAAAAAAGAGAGGTAGTACTTCTGATAAGTTCTTAACTAGGCTTCTTTTAAGTTTGTTATTACCAAAGTCAATATGGAATATTTTCTGAAAGACATAGCAGAGAATGTTAATATCTAACCATTTCAGTTTCCACTTTGAACTTCTAAAGAATGTTCGTTAATTTTTTATCATTATTCTTTTGTAGGTTTCATGTTGCCCCATGTAGGCTTTATTCCTATCAAGTAGTAATCCAACTAACACCAAGGATATTCTTTTGCTTTCTCCAGTTATCTCCAAATAGCCATTTAGGAAGAAAAAGAATGCCTGCTAAAATTGCCATAACCTAATAATGCTCTTCACAAAGTCCAATTATGGCAAAATACTGGTCTTTGTTTCAGAAAATGTCCCATTTACAAAAGAGCAATAGTTCAAATCTGCAATGTGTGTGTGTAAACAATATGCAATAACAAATTATAGTAGATTTTAGAATAGTAATCAGTGTAGAACTGTAAAATGAGAAATTTTGACTAACATTTATTTAAAATAAATATTTGGACACATTGACTATGGAGTGTGTAAACACTTTTTTGTATGTGATTATTAGAGCTAATTGCTTCAAATAAGTTTTTTGGTTTAACTTCATGGTGATCTTCTAAGGTACATAAATAATACTATATGTGCTGAGCCTGCGCATCTGGAGCCTGTGCTCTGCAACGGGAAAGGCCACAACAGTGAGAGCCCTGCATACCGCAAAAAAAAAAAAAAAAAAAGAATCCAACAGCACATTAAAAGGATCATACACTATGATCAAGTGGGGTTTATCCCAGGAATGCAAGGAGTTTTCAATATATGCAAATCAATCTATGTGATATACCATATGAACAAATTGAAGGGGAAAATCCATATGATCATCTCAATAGATGCAGAAAAAGCTTTTGAAAAAATTCAATACCCATTTATGATAAAAACCCTCCAGAAAGTTGGCATAGAGGGAACCTACCTCAACATAATAAAGGCTATATATGACAAACCCACAGCCAACATCATTCTCAATGGTGAAAAACTGAAACCATTTCCTCTAAGGAAACAAGACAAGGTTGTCCATTCTCACCACTATTATTCAACATAGTTTTGGAAGTTTTAGCCACAGCAATCAGAGAAGTAAAAGAAATAAAGGGAATCCAAATTGGAAAAGAAGAAGTATAGCTGTCACTGTTTGCAGATGACATGATACTATACATATACTCAACACTGTGAAAACGACTTTACTACCCAAAGCAATCTACAGATTCAATGCAATCCCTGTCAAACTACCAATGGCATTTTTAACAGAACTAGAACAAAAAATTTCACAATTTGTATAGAAAAACAAAAGACCCTGAATTGGCAAAGCAATCTTGAGAAAGAAAAGCGGAGCTGGAGGAATCAGGCTCCCTGACTTCAGACTATACTACAATGCTACAGTAATCAAGACAGTATGGTACTGGCACAAAAACAGAAATATAGATCAATGGAACAGCATAGAAAGGCCTGAGATTAACCCATGCACTTATGGTCATCTTATTTTTGATAAAGGAGGCAAGAATATACAATGGAGAAAAGTCAGCTTCTTCAATAAGTGGTGCTGTGAAAACTGGACAGCTACATGTAAAAGAATGAAATTATAACACTTCCTAACACCATACACAAAAATAAACTCAAAATGGATTAAAGACCTAAATGTGAGGCAAGACATTGTAAAACTCTAGAGGAAAACATAGGTGCAACACTCTATGTCATAAATCACAGCAAGATCCTTTTTGACCCACCTCCTAGAGAAATGGAAATAAAAACAAAAGTATACAGGTGGGACCCAATGAAACTTAAAAGCTTTTGTACAGCAAAAGAAAACATAAACAAGACTAAAAGACAACCATCAGAATGGGAGAATATATTTGCAAATGAAGCAACTGACAAAGGATTAATCTCAAAAATTTACAAGCAGCTCATGCAGCTCAGTATCAAAAAACAAACAACCCAATCCAAACATGGGTACAAGACCTAAATAGACATTTCTCCAAAGAAGATATACAGATTGCCAAGAAACACATGAGAGGATGCTCAACATCACTAATCGTTAGAGAAATGCAAATCAAAACTACAATGAGGTATCACCTCACACCGGTCAGAATGGCCATCATCAAAATATCTGCAAACAGTAAATGCTGGAGAGCATCTGGAGAAATGGGAACACTCCTACACTGTTGGTGGGAGAGCAAACTGGTACAATCACTATGGAGAACAGTATGGAGGTTCCTTAAAAAACTAAAAATAGAACTACCATATGACCCAGCAATCCCACTACTGGGCATATACCCTGAGAAAACCATAATTCAAAAATATTCATGTACCACAATGTTCATTGCAGCTCTATTTACAATAGCCAGGACATGGAAACAACGTTAAGTCTCCATCAACAGATGAATCGATAAAGAAGATTTGGCACATATATACAATGGAATATTACTCAGCCTTAAAAAGAAACGAAATTAAGTTTTTTGTAGTGAGGTGGATGGACCTAGAATCTGTCATACAGAGTGAAGTAAGTCAGAAAGAGAGAAACAAATACCGTATGCTAACACATATATATGGAATCTAAAAAAAAAAAAAAGTGGTTCTGAAGAACCTAAGGGCAGGACAGGAATAAAGACGCAGACGTAGAGAATGGACTTGAGGACACGTGGAATGGGAAGGGTAAGCTGGGACGAAGTAAGAGAGTGGCATGGATATATATACACTGCCAAATGTAAAATAGATAGCTAGTGGGAAGAAGCCGCATAGCACAGGGAGATCAGCTTGGTGCTTTGTGACCACCTAGAGAAGTCAGATAGGGAGGGTGGGAGGGAGACGCAAGAGTGCGGAGATATGGGGATATATGTATATGTATAGCTGATTCACTTTGTTATAAAGCAGAAACTAACACACCATTGTAAAGCTATTATACTCCAGTAAAGATGTTTAAAAAAAATAAATACATAAAATGGATTTCTTTTAACCATGTTATTATGGCTAAATGACATTCTCTAAATTTTCTCTCTCTCTTTCTCTCTCTCTCCTGTTTTTCTCTACATATATATTTATAATAAATTAGTTAATCATTACAGGAAGTGTATTCTTTCTCAAATAAATTTATATTATTACTAGTGATGTATACATTCTAAATTGGGTTCTAAATGAAGCTTAACACGTTAATATTAACCTAATACAGAATAGATTCATGTGTCCTGTTTTTTTTATTTGAGGGAATTAATGGAAAGAAAATGAATTTAATAAGTAAATAGTGTTGAACTGGCATTTTTCCCCACTTAACTATTGATACCTTCATGTCCTTCCATTACAGTAAACTATATGATCTCACATTGAAATAGTATAGCAAGAATAGTTTTTTCAAATTTTAAAACTTTATTTATAATCCATGTTTCATAGCTTCTATTTATAATCCATGTTTCATAGCTTCTAAACATGAATTATATGTATGAAATACAGGGTAATTATTTCTCATTTTACTAGCACTACATTTTTTAAAATGGAATTAAAAAGTGGAATCCCCAAAATATCACAGGATTTAAGCAGATCCTAATTAATATAAAGCACAGGCAACTAAATTTATTTTAAAATGTTAACAAATCCATTATTTATTTTAAATGTTTCAAAAATGAAAAAAAAAAAAGACCTGGAATTAGCAAGCATTTCTCTTGATTACTGTTGTGTAGACTGATCACACTTTCCATATTTTGCATATGATGTTTTTTAAGACCCTGAAATATCATTCAAAATTTAATTGAATATATTTTCAAATATAGATGTGTATTGATATAGTTCAAGACAATAAAAATAATAGGAACATTTAAGACTCCATTTAATGTAACTGACATTTATGCTAATTCAGAGACTGGAGTTTGCAAATTTCAAAGTGATTAGCCTTTTAGGACAAAATCTCAGAGAGGCAAGAGCCACAAAAAGTGAGCCCAAGTATCTGAGTGCAGTTTCCTCTGAGGTATTTGTCAGCTCCTAAGATGAGCATGCTCAGAAAGATACTACAACAATTTGTACAGAAAGTAGCAGCTGGGAAGTTAGAGAACTGTTCAGAAATTTGATCAGCAGTGCAATACTAGGGAGACAGAGGTTGGAGTTCAAGACCTGCCAAGATAAAGAACACAGTCAAACAACTCTGGCCTGTAGTTAAGACCTCAGAGGAGCACAGCCTAGGGGTAAGTGCTATGATCTAGAAGTAAAGCCAAAGTTGAATGTGTTCTGCCTGAAAGAAAAAAAAGCTTAAAATGAATCCTCTGTGGGATCAAGGGAATCAGCCTCTACTCTATTTGCCCTCCAGAAAAATATTTAACCCTTTTTGAGGAAGAAAATATCATCCAGAGCTTCTCTAATTTTTCATATACAATATCTAGCATTAAATAAAATATTACGAGGTATGCTTTAGCAAAAAAATGACCAAAACCAAGGGAAAAAATTGATCATTTAGATATCCTAGTTATCAGACCATAACTTTAAAATAAATATGCTTAATATGTTGCTAAGTATAGAAAACAGATGGAGAATATCAGTATAAACCTCAAATCCTTAAAAGGAGTCAACTTAACATTCTAGAAGTTAAAAATCCAATGGTTTGCTACTTCTGGTGTCAGCTGTGTTCATTTAAAGAAGAGCTTTGAAGTTGTCACTCCCAAACTTAAAACAAGAAAGAGCAGAACAAAAAGAAAATCAATGGCTTTTATTGAATCCATCAGGTAACAAAGATTACAAGGCCATTTGTCACCATGAAATTCAGAGAGCAGGCAAATCAAGAGAGTCACAGTCAAGAACCACTTGCTTAGAGCAGGAGCCACAGAAACCATAAACATGCAGAAGTGCTCACATAGACATTTTGATGAATTGCTAGAAGCTGAGTGTAGACAAGCATGACAATAAGAAAAACCTGGGGTCCATAATCTTGGAACGAGCCCCACACTTTGCAAGCCCACTATGTCTTTAAGGTAATATGTTAGAAAGATACCCTGTGGCTCTGACAGGGAAGGGGGAAGGGTAATTATTGTCAGATACTCCCAGAATTTCCTCTGTTAGTACTGCCTATTATCCAAGGGGGGAAAATAATTACCAGATCTTTATCTCAGCTGGTGGAAGTGATTTACTCAGATTGCAACCTCCTCTAATTTCCTATCTCATCTGAGGGAGATTTTTAAAAAAAGCTATACTGCTACAGAAACATTTATGAAGGTAACAACCCAGAGACACAAGCTCACAAAAATACAGAGATTTAATCAAAAGGTTATAGAATACATCCCTTTCCTGTACCTTTCTACCTCACCAACAGGGCTCCATTACAATAACAGTGGATTACAGCTGAAAGACAAGATTCAGAATCCCTCCTAGGGGCAGTTCTTAAGGAAACCCAAAGTCAAAGGGGTACAGAAACAAGGACACTTAAATTAATTTGGCGCCTCTGGCACATACAACTATGAAAACATTAAACAGAGACCAACTCCTAACCAGATAAACATAAATTCTCACCATTTGTTGCAAAGACTGTGAGTTCTCCATTGAATTGCCTTTGCTCCTTTGTCAAGATAAATTGACTATACTTGTTTGCATGGAAATGGAGGAAAAAGATTAAGTTTACAATAGAGGAATCTGATAAACTCTACCGTAGCCAGATGTCAAGTTTAACATAAACAGCGCTAAATCATATTGGTAGTATGTATTCCTGTTATAATGTGATGAGAATGGCACTTTAACTCTGTGATCTTACTCCGAAAAACACATAACCTTAGTCCTATTGTAAGAAAAATATCAGACGCATCTCAATTAAGGAATATTTTAGAAAATATCTGACGAGTACACCTCAAAACTGTAAAGATCATCAAAAGAAAAAGTCTGAGAAACTGTCACATTCAAGGTAGCTTAAGGAGACACATGGCTGAATGTAATACGCTATCATGGTTGAGATCTCGGAACAGAAAAAGGTCATTAGGAAAAAAACAAAGAAATCATAATAAACTCTTGACTTTAGTTAATAATAATTTATCAACACTGATTCATTAATTATAACAAAAGCACCATACTAAATTAGATGTTAATAACAGGGTAAACTAAGTCTGGGATATATGGAAACTCTCAAAACTGTGTTTCTAATTTCTCTGTAAATCTGAAACTGTTCTAAAATAAAATGTTTATTAAAATAACAAAGTAGCTGAAAATAAGAATCCAATAAGTGAGTTCAAAGTCATATTAGACACAGTATTAAAAAAAGATTGATAATCAGGAATTTAGGTGAATATAAAATATTAAGATTAAAGTGCAGATTGGAAGAGGGATGGAAAACAGAGAAAAAGAATGCAAGAGGCAAATGGAAAAAAATGTGAAAAGATATGTGTAACTGTAATCTCTCCAAAGAAAAGGAGAGACAGAAGCCAAATTTGAGGTAATATTTGAAAATTTTTCCAAACTGGCAAAATACATTCGATTGCAGATTCCTCTGCAGATCCTATAGAGGATAAAAAAGAATTGTCAGAAACTCTCTGAAGGCCAAGTTCAAGTTTTATATCATAATATAAGAGGAGAAGCTAACAGAGTGGCAAATCAAGAAAAGCTTTCCCTTGGGCTTCCCTGGTGGCGCAGTGGTTGAGAGTCCGCCTGCCGATGCAGGGGACACGGGTTCGTGCCCTGGTCTGGGAGGATCCCACATGCCGCGGAGCGGCTGGGCCCGTGAGCCATGGCCGCTGAGCCTGTGCGTCTGGAGCCTGTGCTCCGCAATGGGAGAGGCCACAGCAGTGATGGGCCCTCGTACCGCAAAAAAAAAAGAAAAAAAAAAGCTTTCCCTGGAAGATATGAATAATTATTACAGAGCTGTAACTAGGTGGAAAAGAAGTAGAAAAGGAAGTATTCAAGGTAAAGATAATAAGGAATATAAAATCCTAAAGCAGGAAAAAACATGGCAAACAAAAATGTTGTCCTGGGGGACCAAAATTCTGAGCAATTCTTGATGTGGAGACAGACGTAAATCTTGAATCTGGAGAAAGAAAATGTACTTTAAAACCTGTTCATGAAAAGGCTGATGCAAAGTTGGGAAAGTTCAGGAAGGTTATGAACATCGATGTGCTGTGCATCAGGAGAAGAAGGAACAAACATAACAATAAAAGTACCTTGCTAGTATCTGCCAGGTAGATTAACTTCATCCCAACCTCAACTACTCTCATCTCCAGGCCACATCCATACTGTTTTAAACAAATATTGTCCACAAAGGTGTCTGCTTCTAAATAAGAGAGTTACGTGTTCATTATTGGGATTGTTGAATAAGATGCCAAGCTGTGCTTTGCATATCAAGGCCATGGGAACAAATGGGAAGCCCCATGCCCAGAACACTTAAGACTGAAACCCACTACCCAGCAGTCCATTCCATATTTCCTCCACAAGATCTAGAGACAAACTGTCATAAAATGGTATGACAGGTGCAAACAGAATAAAGCCTTTCAAAATAAAATATTAGTGATGTGGAGCCAGAGTTGATTAACAGCTGGACTGGGAAAATTCAGTCTTTATATCTTGGGACTCCTTCACATCTGGTTTTTGACTCAGGGAAAGATTAAAATAGTGGTATTTATGATGTGATGTTTAAGTCTCAAATGTCCCTGGTGACCCACAGGATCAGTTTCTTTACAGCTGATTTGCAGCAGGCCCAACCCATTTGACAAGTGTGGCTTTATTATTTAAAGGGATGCTGAGAGCTTTTTTGAGGAGCACTCCTTAAATCAAGATTTTTCACACAAATCATGGCATTTCAATCTAGAAACTCAGCATGGCCCATGTGTATGTGAAAAAAAAAGGGATTCATTGCAGAATGTCTTTGATTTCTGATATCTACATGCGTTCTCTATCTCACTTTACTCATCTTTGGTCTTTAAATAAAAGCCTATATGAGTATACTTTGTGAAGAATGGTGGATGTTTTCAAATATCAAAACTGGGGTAAACAGTACAAGAATACATACAGAAGTGACCAGATATTTGGAGAAAGCCAATAAAATTACTAAGCATATTTGATATTTTCCAATATATGGGAGAATATATAAATAATCAAGTTAACTATGTATAATTTTGAAGATTGATAGCTGAAAGTAAAACAAAACTTTTGATAATAATAGTAATAATAATAATAATACAAATCTCAATAGATTAGGTGAATTTCTATATATTGAATTAAATAACAGTGAAATCCAATGTATGAATTATCTCAACATACAGTACTAAATAATAAGGAATAAAATGATAAAAATTGGCACTTGATGAATCTATCCAAAAGTTCCAAAATCTATCTACTAAAAGAAGAGAACCAGAAGTAGAGAATAGTTTGTATGGTAGGCAAATTTCAAGCAAGGATGACCAGACTAAAGAATACAATCAAAAACCCTCACATTTTCTTTTTAAAAATGCTTCTGTGAATTTCTGAGTCTCATTTCAAAGGGGAATAGAAAATAGTTCACTTTTCAAAATGGAAATCCTTTCATTCAATATTCACCAAACATATTATGTATACATATACATACACATGCACATATATGTGCACATGCACATGGGTTATATATATATATATGTTGTTTCTCTTGTCCTTTACATTTGTAGTAATTTTAATTACTTTTAATGTTTAACTCATGTAATTTAAGGAATGTGTCAGACCCTCTAAATTGGCTTGCTTTAATCACATTAAAGAACTAGAAATGGAGCAGCAAATTAAAACCAAAGCAAGCACAAGAAGATAAATAATAGGAATTAGAGCAGAAACCAATGAAATTGAAAGCAGGAAATCAATAGAGAAAATCAACACAACTGAAAGCTGTTTCTTTGAAAAAAATCAATAAAATTGATGGGCCTCTAGCCAGGTTAACTAAGAAAAAAAGAAAGTTAACACAAATTACTAATATCAGAAATGAAAAAAAGGATATTACTACAGATATCATGAAAATTAAAAGTATAATAAAGATAGTGTGAATTTGCGTTCCTTGAAATATACAACCTGCCAGAATTCACACAAGGATATATAGGCAGTCTGAATAGGGTTATATATATTAAAGAAATTGAATCAATAATTAATAACTTTCTAAAACAGAAAGCACCAGGCCCAGATGGGTTCACTGGTGAATTTTACCAAACATTTAAGGAAGAAATTGTACCAATTCTCTACAATCTCTTTCAGAGGTTAGAAGCAGAGGGAATGCTTTCTATCTCATTCTATGAGGCCAGCATTACTCTACTACCAAAACCAGACAAATAGTGCTAAAGAGCATGGGCTCTGCATCCACATTACTGAGTTTGTAAACCAGTGCCACTTCTACCGGCTGTGAGGTCTTTGTCAAGCCACATAATCTCTGCTGTGTTTCACTTCCCTCATATGTAAAAGGGAGGAAGGAATAGTATCCCAAGATCTACTTGCTAAAGTTTCTGTAAAAATGCCCTACGATGTAAGTGCACAATTCATAATTGCTCTCTTACTTATGCAATATAACCATCCTTATTTCCAAAGTCTCTTTCCTCACCTTCCTCATGCCATAATTTTCTGTGAAATTCCTACTTCTTTACTGGCTATTCATTTATTAAGCAAATACCTACTGAACTTCTCAATATGTTGGAGAGTACATTGTGGCCCTGAGAAAAGATAGGCTCTGTCCTTATGGGCTTAGAGTCTAGTAAGACAGAAAAACATTACACAAATTTTTATAAACAAGTAATTTAGAGTTATGATTTCCATTATATGCTATGAAAAATACAGAATGCAATATAGCATACAAATTGTTTATCTTATCTATTTCAGTAATCAATAAAGAACTTCCATGGGAATTGGCTGTTAACCTGAGAACTGAAATCTGAAAACTGAAAAGAATAATAGATATTATCTAAGAGAATAGGTTCAAATGGAGAAGGTAGAGATTGTTCCAGACAGAAGGAATAGGATGAATAAAAATTCTGAATTGGTAAAAATATATAACATATTGAAGAATTCTGAGAAGGAGGCTACTGCTAATTCTTAAAGAGCAAGCTTGTGGGTAGCCAGTAAGAGAGGCAAGTACAAGAACCCAATTGTACACCAATTTTAAGCCAGATTAAGAAGTTTGGATTTTTTTCCTATAGGTAACTACAAATACTGAAAGATTTTTTTAAAGTGATGTGGCGACATAACTATATGCATTTTAAAAGATAAATTGGAGTTGTATGGGATGTAAGAAGTGATGGGGGAATACCACTTAGAATCCTATTGCAGTAGTCAGAAGAGAGAGAGAGGAAGGCAGAAATAGAAGGGTAACAGTGAGAGTTTGGAGAAGTACAAGGTTAGTTGGATATGTAGGGATGAAGGACATGAGGAAAAAGAAGACAAATCAACTTCTATCTTCTATCTTCTATCTTCCTGACTGAAGCAATTGAGTATATCATAAGACTAAATAAAAGGCTGCATACTGAAGGAATAGGCATGATATAGGAAAAAAGAACTGAGCCAAGCATGCTCTGCTCTTTTTTCCAAAAATCAATCAGATAACTTCTTCTTTAATCAGGGAGTGATTGAGAGGTTAGAGAGAGAACAAGAGTGCTATTCTAGAAGAAATTCACACATCTGGCAGGTTGTGGGAAATGGACAATTGGTCCAGATTGATAGGTGATTTGCTTTTGAGTTTAAATTGTGGGGTCGAGAGGCAGTAGATGATAGATAACCATGATAGATAGGCAGACAGACAGACAGATAGGTAGATGGATATTTGATAAATATACAGACATTTAAAGTTCAAAAAAGAGTATTAGAAATACATATTTGCAGGCTTTGGTAAGCCATGGTAATACATGAGAGGAAGAGTAAATTGGAAATAGAGTTGAGGAAGAAGGCATGAGGAAATCCAAGATTTAAAGATGCTATAGACCATTGGAAAGAATTGAGAATGTAGGAAAAATACTTGTTGAAAGTGGAATCAAATCTGAAGAGAAGATAGTGTTTTAAAGAAAGCGCCACTTATTCAGAAGGGTAGTGAGAGTTTAAGCAAGAAGACTGAGAAGTGGCCCCTGATTGGAGTGACTTGGAAGTCATTGGTGCCATTTGCCAAGGTTGTTTCTCTTGAACTGTAGGTGTACAAATGAGAGATGATGAAATAGAAACAAAGATTTTAGAAACTTACTTACAGAGTTAGAGTATGAAGTGCAAGAAATAGAATTATAGCTGAAATTGAATGTATCTTTAAGAAAGGACATTTCTGTTCAAACTGGAGTGTTTTTAATATGCATAAATACATATGGACAGACATAATATAGTTGAAAAAGTTGAAGATACTGAATATAAAGGGAAGTAGAATGAAATAACTTAAAGGCCAACTTTAATGTTGATTTTAGAAGGGAAGAATGACAACTGCAGCATTGTGACAGAAAGGAAAGAATAGAGAAGGGGTGAGAATTTATACTGGTTTGTAGATTGGTAGTTGGAATTTGAGGTAATTCTTCACTGATATTTTTCTCTTTTCTCGCTGAAGAGAAAGTTTAAGTTTCTGCTGAGGACAGCATGTAGTGGGAGAAATGGGAAGTTTCACAAAGCTGAAAAAATTGTTATAAGTAATTGATTGCCCAGGTGGTCAAAAGGGTCACTGATGCACATGATTATAAATGATTAGTTCTATCACTGTCTGATACTGTGATACTGATCCAAGGCTCAGCACCCTGATGGTAGGCATAAAGAAAACCAACATTACGTTTTTCCAGGTTTTGGGTTTCACTGGAGAATTTAGGCATATTAATGGGAGGGGGAAAGTCCCAATGAGATAATATGGTAGGAAACAAAATATAAGGAGAACAGTTGCTGGAGTAATAACTGAGAAGGGAAATGAAAATATTGGAGATAATGTTGGGATGTTTGTTATGTTTTCAGAGTAAAGCAATATCAAAGATTGGTGTTTTAGGGTATGACTACGGCAATAGGAAAATTTGATGAAATGGAGAATAAATCTATCAGAATGAAGTTTCCCAGTAAACTAAAAGGCCAGCATTTTGAGCAATGTCTTTCACAGGGCATAAATTATGGACAGAATTTGGGTAGAGATGAAGTACAATCACAGGTGGTTTGTATAATAACAATGACCCAGTGTGGAAGCTCGGTGTACTTATTGCTAGTTAACACCACTGAGCTCCATTTTAACCCTTTCCCAGTGATCACCTTTTAACCTAACTGAATCCTTTCTCATCTGACCAGAATTGCTTTTATACAATTTCTATCTAATTAGATATGCAAAAAGAAAGCTAGATTCTTAGAAATTTAAAGCTGAAAATCTTTGAGACAGTCCAGTCTAATAATTCATTGTATCAAAGAAAGAGACCAGGAATGTTCAAATGCTTATTTAAATTCACAAGAATAGTAGCAGTCAAGGTAAGCCAGTTCTTTTATTGTGCCTGCCATGCTTCTATCCCAAATGATTTAACAAGTGAAAAAAATTATTTAATGGAAAAAAAATCCTGCCTGTAAATAAAGTAATGCATATCTATAAAAAGGTACAATTTCCCCATCTTTAGAAAATTTTGACATGTGACAAACTGTGGTGCTTTATTTTCAAGCTCTTAAAAATAAGACCAAAATTTGTACCTATGGAAATAACATCAGAGAAAGATAAGTCAGAAATTAAGTGTGCAAAAAGAGTGTGCAAAAATAGATAATGACCTTAGATATCTGACTATAAAAATTATACCACTCAAAGGTCTATAGATGTCTGCATTTGCTATTGATATTTAGTAAGTATGATTTATAGTATATTATGGGAGTCAGAGATGAGAAAACAGACGTGAAATAACCATAGCATTTCAAGGGCTGATGGAGGCTCCATATTTTTGTGTAATTTAAAGTTAAGGAATATGATATGAAAATTTCTCTTGAAACTTAGACTAATAAAACAGTTCCTTAGATAGTTTATCTTTTCAGATTATATTTACTTATCTACCATTGCTATCATCATCTTTGGGAAACAGAAAAGGAATATAGGAAAAATTGCTTATAAAATCAGCATTAAGAACAAAAGCTGAATTTTGACTATTTAACAGCGAAGTTCTAAGCCTCCTGCTCGATCTCAGAGCTCAGACACAGAGCAGCAGTCCCCGACAAGTGGTGGAGGGAAAGTAGTTCCAGCTCAACCATCTGAGGAAGGACCCGTAAGGAAAGATGAAAATAAAGTAGATGGGGTGAGTGCCCCAAAAGGCCAAAGTGGAAATTCCAGCCGTGGTCCAGGAGATGGAGGGAACAAAGACCTCTGGAAGGAGTCAGATAGGAAAGATGGCAAAAAGGATCAAGACTCCAGATCTGCACCTGAGCCAAAGAAAGCTGAAGAAAATCCAGCCTCTAAGTTCAGTTCTGCAAGCAAGTATGCTGCTCTTGCCGTTGATGGTGAAGATGAAAATGAAGGAGAAGATTACACCGAATAGACCTCTGCATTCTGTGCTTTCTCCTAGTCTCTCACCACCCTGGAACATTCGAGAGCAAATCAAACCTCTATCCAGACAAGACAAAATAAAACTCACCATCTCCTGGATACCTTTCTAAACTTTTTTTTTTTTTTTAAAAAGAAACAAAATGAAATTCTTTTGCATACTGCTGCAGCCTTTAAAATATTGAACTAACTGGAGAATCACCAATGTAGCCAGAGAGAGACGTACACCTTTTTTTGCGGTACGCGGGCCTCTCACAGCTGTGGCCTCTCCCAGCTGTGGCCTCTCCCGTTGCGGAGCACAGGCTCCGGACGCGCAGGCTCGGGACGCGCAGGCTCCGGACGCGCAGGCTCGGGATGCGCAGGCTCCGGACGCGCAGGCTCAGCGGCCATGGCGCACGGGCCCAGGCGCTCCGCGTTATGTGGGAACTTACCGGACCGTGGCAGGAACCCGTGTCCCCTGCGTCGGCAGACGGACTCTCAACCACTGCGCGACCAGGGAAGCTCCGTACAGCTTTTAATGCTGTAAGTTTAAAGTTGTGGTGCATTTTTATGACACGTGCAGTTGCCTGTGTGATTAGTGCCTAGGGGCCTCCGTTTAGCAAGATGGCGGTGATAGTGATGCAGTGTCTGGAATCTAGTTGGGCAGTAGGCAGGTATAAGGAAGAGTGTGAGGTTTCTACCTTTAATTCTTATCCTGTTGTGGCATACATGAATTAGCAAACAGTATCTGAATAAATTCTCCATTCTTGGCAAGGTAGGTTTAGTCTCTGATGTTGTTTTAGTCTCTAGGAGGCTGCCAGCTCCACCTCTTATTTAATTCTGAGTTACTGGGGCCAGCCTAAGGGGGAGTTCCTTCATTTGTGCCCCCCAGGGGGGTAGGTGGGAGTGAGTCTACAGGCCACTGAAGAATAAGACTGTTTGGTGACCAAAGTAAATGGGGAAATCGTGATTTGAAAAGAAGCTTGGGGATTTGATGAATTATTTTGCACCAGTAACAGGGAAAATGGTATGACCTCCAGTAAACACATAATCGTTTACCTCCTGGAGCAGGAAGCACTTAGGGGTTGTGGGAATTCCCAGGTCTTTTATGTGTCCTGGTTTCACCCTTTCTTCAACACTATCCCTTCTGAAAGTTCAAATATATCTACATTCTGTTGAAATCCTAAAGCTTTAAAAATTTAGACTCTTGTCATCATCTTATGTTCATCATGCTACTTTTTCCTGTTAACCTTCCTACAGGCAGCTTCTACTTAAGTCACATACTTGACCTCCTAAGCATTCTCTAGAGCCCCTGGCAACTGTCCAATGAGGAATCATCACTGCTTTTTCTCAAGCAAATCTTGCCTCCTTCATGCTTTGACACCCCTTCCCTCCAGCCATTCGTGCTCCTGCTGCTTTGACCCCTTTTACACCTCAGAAAACTTTAGAATTACCAGTCTTAGGTGGTGAGCGAGGGTGGTTAAATTGGGAGCCTTTCTTACAACCTTGATTGGGGTTTGAGGGGCTTTTTAAAAAACAAAAGTTTCCTTCTCTCCAAGTGAAATCCCACACCAATGTTTGGATTTATAATGTGGCTTAGACCAATGTGTGGTTTTTTGGTTCTGTTTTTTTAGCATCCCCTTGAGAGAATAAATGATAATGGAGAAGAACAATTTCACAAGGTCCTGACTTCTCTTGCAACACAGTAAGTAGCTTTACTTGCCTGCTTTTATGTGCACCTTGGTACTGTCAGCTCAACAAATGGTGTCCTTACAGGCAATATTGGTACCTGCAGAGAAAAGACATCTTGGTCTCTTCTCACATCAGTCCTAGGTTAGACCCTTTACAGCCATGCAGGGGTGTTGGTTTATGAGTGCTGCAGCAGTGAGCATAATGAATCATTTACCCAGTGGACATAAAAGACATACCAAGTGAAGTAAGTTTAAATAATTGGCTTGGAGCGGGGAGTAGCTAGGAAGTGGCTTTTAGAGATACCCAAGGTTGAGAGGGTATTTTTTTTTTAACCATTTGCTATAGATGATGAAAAAGTAGGGTTTGCCCTCTTCATGTCTGCTTCCGAATAGATGTGTCCAAAAAAGCTGTTTTTTCCCCCATTCCTCTACCCTGCCACCCTGTTAAAACAAACAGGGATTTATGACCCGCTCCTCAATACATGTAAAATTTGTACAAAAATATCTTCTATGAAAATGATTTGTAATCTGTAGACTTAATACCTGGGAGATGTCTTGAGATGTAAAATCCCATCCTTTAGGTTGTGGGTTTTTTTGTTTTCTCCAAATAAATCTGATCTTTAAAGTTCACTTAAAAAAAAATGAACTCATCTACAAGAGTGAGTTATTTGTTTTAAGCAATATACATAAAAGTCCTGAATTTAATGTTGACAGGGTTTCAGAGAGAAATAGTTTCAGGTTTTATATTAAAAGGAATGCCAGCCAAGTGAAATGCTGTGTGATAAAGAAAAAAAAAAAAAAAAAATATATATATATATATATATATATATATATATATTGGACTGGCACTATTCTAACTATAAAATATTTATTACTTTTTTAAAATAATATATATTTATTTACCAAGTATTATTATTATTTATTTATTTTTGGCCACGCCGCATGTGGGATCTTAGTTCCCTGACTAGGGATCAGAGCTACGCCCCCTGCAGTGGAAGCACAGAGTCCTAACCACTGGTCCACCAGACAAGTCCCCCAAATATTGACTACTTAATGTGAAGATATGTTAAAATCACAACAAACTATTTCCAGCATACTGTTAAAAATATTTCAAATGATCTCATTGATTGTAAATACTAGTTATTGAACAGTCACTATCTTGCACTCTCATTGGTGCTGAGGGAACAAAATGAAGCAAACATTTTTTGAGTAACATTCTTTGAAAGTCCTCAACTAATTTATTTTTTCTAATAAGATAACCACAAAATTAAAAGTAAGCAATGCACTAGATAACAATGACATCCAATCTCATATTAACTTACTATGTTTTAATAATATTAATTATCAAAGTTATTAATGTCATACCAATCATGGTCGTACAGTAACCATATTCTTCAAGATTCATAAATATTTGTCAAAACACAACTGCTCTAGTCATGACAGAGAGAGAATACATCTACATAACACACACACACACACACACGCACACGCACACACACACAAACACCAAGTTTTAACCTAGGATTCAAATAGAGTACAAGGTACATAGGAAAATACTGCAGAACAACGACAACAAAAATAGCATTGGGGAATGCAAACGAAATAGCCTTTACAACCATCTCATTACAGAGGTGACTTCAAAAATATGGGAGAAACTAAATAACTTTGTTGCAGTCTTTCTGCTTGCCAAGAGCAAATGATGACTCCCACCAGGGAGAGCTAAATTGAGAGTTGAGAAACAGCATCAAGTAGACATAAAAATGGAAGACACTGTGTTTTTTAAACAAGGAAAAGTACTTCCATTAGGCCATTTTGTATAAAACATTTTCTATTTGCCCATTATATGCAACTCAATCATTATTACATAGAAAGGAAACTATCATTATTACATAGAAAGGAAACTAAGTCTTACATCCATCATATAGTTACTGAAATGGAAAAAAACAATACAAAAATTTAATGCTGTGAAAGGAGTAATTTTCCACTTATACTAGACCTGAAATGAATCAATAAAAGAAGAAAAGAAGCAGCAGTATGTGAACACAGGAGGCAATGTTCTGAATAAACTCATTAGCCCAGAAAAGTGGTAAGAAGGGGAGTGAATGGGAATTATACTATTAGACTCAGAAAGGAATTTTTTTTTCAATGTTATGGCAAGTTGATGTCCCAAAACAATAAATCTATAAAACAAGTAGCTGACCAGTCCTATCACTGTGCAGAGATGAGAGATCTATTACTTTTGTCAAGAATGCCCAAAAATCATGGTTCTGAGCAAATATAAAATAACATATTAAAAAAACACTAATTGTGACCTTTCAATGCACCCATGATTTACTAAGACTCCCTACCAAGACAGTACACAAACAGAAAAAAGATTGATTATACACTAGCTGAGATCAAAACGGAAGACAACCTCTGTGTAAAAATAAATTGTGATGCAAACATACAAGAAGAGTGCCTATATATGAAATTTTTCTATTTCTAGTTTACTGAAATCAGAGCAATGAATGTCTATTTCCTTATGAAATAGAAGCTTTTCCAATATGATTTTTAAATGGAGATTCTTAATTGACTGAGTTTTTGCCTTGCTAATGTTGAAGATGGAGAGACAAGCTTCCATTCACCGTGGAGTAAGAACTGAATTTCAGAGTATTGAGCAGAGTTCCATGTGCTATACAGTAGGTCCTTGTTGGTTACCTATTTTAAATATAGCAGTGTGTACAACCTAAATGGGAAAAGAATTTGAAAAAGAATAGATAGATGTATATGTATAACTGAATCACTTTGCTGTACACCTGAAACTAACACAACATTGTTAATCAACTATACTCCAATATAAAATTTTTAAAAATTTTAAATAAATAAACAGATAAATAAATAAATTTAAAAGAAAGGAAGGACTGAATTTAACTTCATATTGTAAACAACCAGAAAAAAATGACAAAATGTATAAAACATCTTTCAGTTATGGACAACTGGCAGTGCAGAACCATGATCACTGAACAAGAGAAATAAATGAAGTGAACCCTGCAATTGCCCCAGAATTGTGCCTGGAGAAACGAATGAGCAAGGAGAGGCTAAGCAGAGCATGCAATCTTGTTTAACTGAGGAGCCAGAGACTGAATTTCATGGATGTGGAGGCAGCTGGAATTTGCAGCATAGAATTCCAGAGAGGAGGGAGTTGCAAAGAAAAAAAGTTTCAGAAATTCCCATGTTCCAGCCCCTGGAATATTTATAGATTACTCTATCAGTCAGATGTGTCCAGAGAATCAGAACCAATAGGAGATAGATGGAGGGATGATAGATAGATAGATAGATAGATAGATAGATAGATAGATAGATAGACATTTTAAGGAATTAAGAAATTGGCTCGTGTGATTCTGGGGGCAGGCAAGTCTGAAACTGTAGGCAGTCTGGAAGGCTGGAAACTAAAGCAAGAGTTGACACTATGGCTTTGAGGCAGAATTTATTTTTCTCCAGAAAATCTGACTTTGCTCTTAAGGCTTCCAATTAATTGGATGAGATGCACCCACATTATCAATCTCTTTTAGCTAAAGTCAACTAATTGTAGATATTAACTACTTCTATAAAATACCTTCACAGCAAAACTTAAATCAGTGTTTCATTAAATAGCTAGGTACTACAGCTTAACCAAGTTGACATGTAAAATTAACCATCACAGCTACTAAAATACACATGCATGGGGTGAAACTCTACAAGGTTGAGCAACCAGAAGGGCTGTGAGCTGATCTAGAGCCCACACAAAAAAGCACTACAATTCCAATCAACCAGAGACAGAGACAGGTGTCCCTGCTGACCACTAGGCACATTTAGGTGAGACCACAACAAGACCACCTAAGTAGTGGGATTAAATTGTTTTCGTAATAAGGGCTACCCAAGATCCACTAAATTAATATTAAAAGCAAATCTCAAAAGTAGCAAATAGAACCACCAGTAATTTAACTGCCTACATGTTAAAATTCAAAGCCCTGAAACAGAGTCATAATGTTAAGCATACAATTTAAAAGAATGCTAACCATAGCAAGAAGCAAGAAAATTATGTGACAAGGAAAGAATGTCAATAAAAACAGACCTAGAAGTAAGAGGGATAATAGAATTGACAGACAAGAGCATTAAAATATCTATCACTATGTAAAAGTATTTAAAAGAAAACATGAACATACTACTGAAGAGAAAAATTGAAGTTATAAAAAGGACTAAGTGGACTTTCTAGATACGGAAATTACAATATCTGAAGTGAAAATTCACTGAATGAGCTTGACAGCAGATTAGAAAATGCAGAATAGAAGCTTGCTACACATTAAGACATAGAGATAGAAAATATCTGCAGTGAAGCAGAGTGGAATAAAGACTGGATAAAGATGAACAGGGCCTCAATGACCACTGTAACGGTATGTGTATTAGAAGGAAATATTAGGATATTAGAATAATAGAAGAAAAGAAGAGGGGCAGTCTTTTTTTTTAAAACCAGAAATGTGTGTTGATAATAACTCAGAAAGTCACATGGTAGAGCCTGGGTCACAAAATCAAATTTGATGTTTTTTTAAAAATCATAATCTCATATATTAGAGAGCCCCTTGGACCTGGGAGAGTGCCAAGAAACATTACAAAACCTAGTCTTGGGAAAGCAAAATCCCACACTATCAGGAAAAATGCTGTCTCTCTTGGGACAGGATGTAGACAATCTCATGTGCCGTTTGGAGAAATGAGCCACCATGGTGAGGAAGCAATATATCATTAAAGCAGAGACTGTTGAACTAGGGTAAAAGCCATTCCTGTAGCCTAATCCTTTTAGGCTCCTTTCCAGCAGCACAGAGGGAACTGCAGCATCGTCTGGGTGGCGGTGATGTGAATTGGATTCTGTGTCCAACTGCATTGCATTGGAATACCAGAAGCATTACCCAGAAGTGTGGTTTTGCTATTCAAAGCCAGCAACTTACCTACCTAGCCATAGAGGGGAAAAAAAGTCCCCTGCTTATTCATCATCAGGCAGCATGTTGTTCCCAACCCTGTAGTGGGCTTTCTAATGACCATTGGGCTTAAATCTGCCATCTTGGTCCCGATGACCAGCACCCATGATCTCCACCGTAGAGGTGGCCAACCTACTTCTGAGTCCTATTTTGGAAAGTGTCACAGAATTTCTCGGATCCCTGTGATCTCCTGCAGAATTAGCGCCACCTCCTCTGGCTCCCACAGCATTTTCACCAACTCTGTTACAACTCTTAGCAGCTCTGGCGGAATCATTTGTTTCCTGTGTGTCTCCAAATCCCTCGAGGACAGGGCAGTGTCTTACTCTTCTGGATATTCCAGGATTTAACACAGGGCCTGGTAGGACTTGGTATACATTTTATATAAACAGCTAAATTCTTTGGACCATGGGAACCTATTTCCATAGCTGTAACACACAGGGAGAATTTGGCCTGAAAGTCTCAAAGCTCTCGGGGATTGGGAAACATTTTCCATCTCCAAGGCCACATTTGCACCAGGCCTATGAGTTTGTCTGTGGCTCTTGAACCATGTTTTTTGAAAGTGACCCCAGCTGTGGCCTGAGTAGGTCACGTTCAAGGTGCCTCTTCTCCTAGGTCTTGGATGTGAACAAATCTAAACACGAGGCCCATCCTCTTAGAGAAGCCAGGCCTTCCTAGGAGACCTGTGACTGGAAGGGCTGTCTCCTCCCCCAGGATGAGTTCCATGTAGGTCAGTGTCCCAGACATGAATGAGGCTGTGGGGTAGGCTGATACAGGAGCAAACATCCAAGAAGGGCTTCATCCCAGCAGCTCCTCCTGTCCACTCAGGCTGGGTCCTGCAGCCAGGGGGAGTACACACATCACAGGAAGGCCAAGGTCGTAAGAACTGTTTCCTGCCTCCAAGGACAGTTTGGGGCAGGCATGTTTTGAGTGTTCAAACCTCTTCTCTTGGTTTTACATTGAACAAGCAGACAGAAAATCAGTAAAACTATAGAATACTTAAAGGACATTAGATTGATAATCGACCAAACTGATATTTTCAGAATGTGTGACCCAGTAACAGCTGAACACAGCGACTTTCAAATGTTCAATTAAAAAAAACCTCAAATTTTTCAAAGCATGTTCTTTAACTACAATCTTAAACTAGAAAACAACACCTAAAAGATATCTGGAGGTCCCCAAATATCTAGAAATTAAGCAACACATTCTAGATGAAATTCAAAAATATTGTTAATTAATCCAAGTAAAAGGAACAAAGACATACATATGAAACAAAAACTAAATAGATAGGAAGGTGGTAGATTAAATCTCCATCATATCAATAATTATGTTAAATACAGACTATTATAATTAGAGGAAAAAAAGTGTCAGACTCCACAAAAAATAAGATCCAAACATATGCTGTCAACTTTAAATGTGCTTTAAATATAAAAACACAGGTAGGTTAAAAGTAAAAGGTTGGAAATAGATATACCATGCTGACCACCAGGAACAGAAAAATACATCTTATCCCTTCCTCCTCCCATTAACTGCCTCCATTTGCAGAATCTAAGCAGAATCTAATTGTAATAGAAATGTTCATAAGGGTGGAAATAAAACTGAGTCACAACGAATAACCAGCATTCCCTCGTATTGTAAAATGAATGACATAGCAAAGAAAAGTTTGAGTGTAGAGAATTAGAAGTGGCAAAGGGCATTAGCAGATTGCTAATTTCCTCACCTGATGAAACAGAGATGAGAAGAAGATCTATTTAAATTTGGAATAAAAAGATATAAAAAGATTTGGAATAAAAAGAAATAGAGATTTAAGAATAAATAGAGACTTGGTCTTGGAGGGCATTATGCTAAATGAAAAAGGTCAGACAGAGAAAGACAAATACTGTATGATATCATTTATATGTGCAATCTAAAAAATACAACAAACTAGTGACTATAGCAAGAGAGAAGCCGACTCACAGATATAGAGAACAAGTTAGCAGTTACCAGTGTGGAGAAGAGAGGGGGGAGGAGCAATATAGGGGTAGGGATTAAGAGGTACAAACTATAAAGTATAAAATAAGCTACAAGGACATATCATACAACACAGGGAATATAGCCAATATTTTATAGTAACTATAAATGGAGTATAATCTTTAAAAATTGTGAATCACTGTATTGTACACCTGTAACATATAATTTTAAAAAAGAATAAATAGAGATAAACATCAGAAAACATTTTAAATTTAGTATCACTGAAAATAAAACTTTGGAAAGTATACAGGTGTACAAATTACTTCAGGGAAACCACTTTCCAAATCTTTCAAAGCATAGAGACTGATGACAGAAAAAATACGGGTGAATGCATTTTAATTAGAATTGTTGTAACAGTCATAGAAACTAGAAACAAACAAAAAATTAAAGGAGATAGCTTCTGAGGCTTAGGACTTGAAGTGGGGGAGGGGTAATGAGAAACGTTTAAAGTCATCTGATAACTTTATTATTTGTCTTGTACTTTTATCATGGACCCTGTGCCTAAGACGGTATGGGGCAGATTTCTAGCTCTTTTTTTCTAATAATTCATTCATAAAAGTTTTTATTGAGTTACTATGTCCCAGACACTATTCCAGTCACATACACATACATGTATATATTTAAAATAAGAAGCGAAACAGATCGGCTCTCTCATGAAATTTAATTCTTAGTGAGGTTATGATATTTCTGTAGGCATATGTCACTAGCAGGCATACATTTTTTCAGAAGTAATTTGGAAAGCTACTATCTTGATTCTATGCTCAGAAAGCCAAATTGGCTAATATTCTAGGAGAAAGACATAACTAACTATGGACTTCCCAGTAGAGCCTGTGATGACAGAATCCATGAGAATCTGTACTTTAAGGATCCCTGATAAAAATCCGGGAGACTAAGGAACCCTATATGGTAACGTCACTCACCATACAGATGAAGTTAAAATGACCAAATCCTCAATTATCATCTCCTAGAAAAACAGAATGTGGGTCTTAAAAGGGACCTAAGAAACTATTACATCAATTTTATGGATATGGAAACTGAGACCTTAAGAAATTAAATGAATTGTTCAATTGGTTATTCTGAAACTTCAGTCAAAAATCCATATGCCTCACAGATTTAAATTCTGTTTTCATCCTGCCTTGGTGTAAAGTACAGCCTTTATTTAAAGCATAGGAGTGTCGCTTTTCATTATATTTATCGTAAATGTGCCCCAAAATGACTAAATAGAAGGTAAAATCAATAAATACAGTGACATAAATAACTTGGAGTCAGAATCTTAGGATCTATTCTTGGCTTCTTTACCAACATGTTTGATGTTCATTGGCAAGTCACTTGACCTCCTTGTACTTCAGTAAAAGTGAAGACAAAAGCAAATCCACAGACATATTGTGAGATTCTGTGACGAATGGTGCTAATTAATTCAGAATGAGTCAATATCCATGTGCATCTACCAAAGATAATAGTCATTATAGAAAAGTCCCCACACAGGGCCTTAAATATACTTCATATACTAACAATGTGAAATGACTCCTATCAGATGTAAAGATATATAGGTTTTATCTTTCTTGTAAAGTGTATCCAGACACAAGCTGGCCTATTTCCAAGTCATTTTCAACAGAGTTGCACAGCCGTAAAATTTCTCATAGTTGGCAAGTATATAGAGCCCCCAAGGGTACCTCCATCCATACAAAAATGCCTCTTCTTCTACCCTGTTTAGTGGTCTCAGTGACTGAATGGAGTTGCCAATTTCATGGTACTTATTTAGGACTTTTGGAAGGAAATTTCATTTTATTATATATCAGTGGTTGAATGAATTCATCAGTTATGAGTCCCTAGGCCTAAAAATATCATCATGATGAATGTCCCTGGGGATAACCCTCAAATAATGGGATATGAGAATCAGTGGATTAAAGTAGAGTAAGGCCAGTGACTAGAAAATTCTGGATGGATTCTATATTCTTCTCTGCGATCCCTCTGGAGAGCATATCCTCAATAATGCAACCTATATTGGCTTTTTCTTTTTCCCATATCCTTGTCACTACTGACTTATTTGTGCCTACAGGGAACGTCTTCTAAATAAACTATATACAGCCAAGTTTTTCTCTCATGCTGTGCTTTTAGGAGAAATTAAATTGAAAGGCCTATACACTTATGCATTGAATAGCTGCCCTCTTACCTAAGGATTTCACTCAGACTATTCCCCACTCCTCCCCTTTTAGATCATCAGAATTTTTTCTAATTGATTCTTTAAAAATTATCACATGGACATACTGTAATATCTCCTCTCATAGCAATAAATTTTCTTTTGATTCATTTCTTCAACTACAACCTTTTCCTCTACTCTCCTTTTCTACAAAGCACCTAAAATGATTTGCCTTTGCTCTATATTAGCACTGCTTCATTTTTGCTCTCAATCTACTCTGGATAGATTTTCTTCTCCACTACTCTATCCAAATTTCATTCTACCACCAATGAGCTCTCCAATGGTCAATAACTATTCGTTATCTTATGGGACCAGCATTTGACAGAATTGACCACTCCTTTTTGAAATACTTCCTCTTGGCCTCCAGGACAACACACATTCCTGCCTTTTTTCTTAATTTTCTCCCCTTTTGGGGGCTCTTTTTCCAGATCCTATTTATATTTTTTACTTTTGAAGTTTGGAGTGCTCCAAAGTTCAGTCTTTGGACCTCCTCATTTGTAATTGCCATACTTCTATTAGAGACCTAATCCTGTTCCACGCCTTTGGATGTCATTGATAAGTTGACATCTAGCAATATTTTCCCAGACCGAACCTTCCCCTGAACTACTATTGCCACTTGGTTTTTGAATAAGCATTCGTACTTGGTAGCTGAGCTCCAGCCACACTGACCTCCTTACAAGTATTTGGGCATGTCATGCAACCTTCCACCTTAGGTCATGTGTATTTCTTCTCTCTGCCTGGAATGCTCTCCTCTTTATATCCTGGGAAAGTTTGCTTACCTTGCTTAGATCTCTTTACAATTTCACTTCATTTAAGAGAGCTCTCCCTAATCACCCTAAAATACAACACCCAACCGCTTCACTTCTATTCGTCCCATCCTCACGTTTATTAATAAGATGAATGCGGTGTGCATTTTTCAAGTGAAACTGTCCTCCCTGACTGCACTCCAGGAGATTTTGTGAGTAAAAAGAGCACTGGTTTGGGCTTCCCTGGTGGCGCAGTAGTTGGGAGTCTGCCTGCCGATGCTGGGGACACGGGTTCGTGCCCCGGTCCAGGAGGATCCCGCATGCCGCAGAGCGGCTGCGCCCGTGAGCCATGGCCGCTGGGCCTGCGCGTCCGGAGCCTGTGCTCCGCAACGGCAGAGGCCACAACAGTGAGAGGCCTGCGTACCGCAAAAAAAAAAAAAAAAAAAAAGAGCACTGGTTTTGGAGTCATATAATCCTTAATTTTTGACCTACAACTTACCTGAGATGCTATCTTAGACAAGGTCCTTGGTTCAATCTCAAATGTAAAATGAAGACAGCAATATGTAATATGTTCAAACCGTATTTGGACTGATATTTTAGTCATTATAGAAAATACCAAAAGAAAGTCAAAAACCCAAACCATCTAGTTAGATTTTTGGAGGGTAAATTTATAACTTAATAATATCATTATTCAACATCTCATACCATACATAAAAGTTAGAGCCAAACCATGTAATTAGAATTATTTTAGTAGACTTATAACTTAATTTCATTACTTAGCATTTTGCCCTTAGGTGAAAATTGGAGTCGCTTCCTCTGTAAATTGGCAGAATAAAAAGTACATTGCAGGTTTTTTATTGTTGTCCTTCTTTATTGCAGTATAATTGACATATAACATTATATTAGTTTCAGATGTACAACATAATTTGATATTTGTATATATTGTGAAATGATCACTACAGTAAGTCTAGTTAACGTTGTCACCATATGTAGTTACAGAATTTTTTTTCTTGCTATTAGAACTTTTAAGATTTATTCTCTTGGCAACTTTCAAATATGTATGCAGTGTTATTAACTATAGCTGCCATGCTACACATTACATACTCATGACTTCTTTGTTTTATAACTGGAAGTTTGTACCTTCTGACTCCGTTTACCCATTTTGCCCACCCCCAGCCCCCAGTTCTGGCAACCACCAATCAGTTCTCTATAATAATCAGCTTGGTTTTTAGATTCCACATATAAGTGAGATTATACAGTATTTGTCTTTCTCTGTCTGACTTATTTCACTTAGCTTAATGCCCTCAAGATCCATCCATGTCACTGCAAATGGCAAGATTTCATTCTTTTCGTGGCTGAATAATACTCCTTTGTATACATACAACATTTTTTCTATTCCTTCATCTGTCAATGGACACTTAGATGTTTCTTTTTTTTTTTTTAAGAAGATGTTGGGGGTAGGAGTTTATTTATTTATTTATTTATTTATTTATGCTGTGTTGGGTCTTCGTTTCTGTGCGAGGGCTTTCTCTAGTTGTGGCAAGCGGGGGCCACTCTTCATCACGGTGCGCAGGCCTCTCACTATCGCTGCCTCTCTTGTTGCAGAGCACAGGCTCCAGACGTGCAGGCTCAGTAGTTGTGGCTCACGGGCCTAGTTGCTCCGCGGCATGTGGGATCCTCCCAGACCAGGGCTCGAACCCATGTCCCCTGCATTAGCAGGCAGATTCTCAACCACTGCGCCACCAGGGCAGCCCCACTTAGATGGTTTTGATGGTTTTATTATAAATAATGCTGCAATGAATATAGGGGTGTGTATATGCTTTTGAGTTAGTGTTTTTTTTTCCTTCAGATAAATGCCCAGAAGTGAAATTGCTGGATCATTTGGTAGTTCTATTTTTAATTTTTTGAGGAAACTTCATATTATTTTCCATAGTGATTGTACCAGTTTACATTTCCACCAACAATGAACAAGCATTCCCTTTTCTCCACATCCTTGCCAACACTTATTATTTCTTGTCTTTTTGATAATAACCATTGTGACAGGTGATATCCATTGTGAGATGATACCTGATTGTGGTTTTGATTTGCATTTACTTGATGATTAGTGATGTTGACCATCTTTTCATGTGCCTGTTGGCAAGCTGCATGTCTTCGTTGGAAAAATATCCATTCAGGTCCTTTGCCCATTTTTTAATCGAGTTTTTGGTTTTTTTGATGTTGAGTTGTATGAATTTTTAAAATACTTTTGACTACTAACCCCTTATCAGATATATGATTGGCAAATATTTTCTCCCATTCAGTAGGTTGCCTTTTCATTTTGTTAATGGTTTCTTCTGAAGTGCAGAAGCTTTTTAGTTTGATGTAGTCCCACTTGTTTACTTTTGTTTTTGTTGCCTTTGCTTTTGGTGTCAAATTCAAACAATCATCACCAGGACCAATGACAAGGGGTTGACTGCATACGTTTTCTTTTAGGAGTTTATGGTTGCATCCATTGAGTTGTCTTATGGTTGATTCACTCACTTTGAATTCCTCCAGCCTCTCTCCTTTGACAATACAAATTTTTAAAACTCTAAGCCAGTTTCCTCTTATTTCACTGATTTCACAATGTATCTCTTAAGAAAAGTCCATCAAATTCTTTCAAGCCATTAATACAAGTAAGTTTTCTTCTGTGTACATCTTTGTCCCTCTTTTCTCACAACATAACATAACCACAAAATACATTTCAAAAATATTCATAAGAATTCCTAATATTTCTTGACTCCTAATTCTTCACAACCTATTATACCTCCTCATTCTTTATTCACTCATTTAGCTAGTCACTTCTATTAATTACGTGCCGGCCATATGAAACAGATTAAGTATTTTGGTTTCATATGTAAAAATATATTTTTCTCTCCTAGGTCTGATACTCTTTGTATTGAAACCTGTAAAATTCCCAACTTGTATGTTTCTCACCAGCCTAGCGTAGGCTTCAGAGAAGACTAAAATGATTCATAATTACCTAAAAGTAAAGTACACAGTATTTCAAAAGCGTTGGAACAGAATGGTGATTTTACTTTTTTTTTTTTCTTTTAACCCTGGCACAGATATTTAAAAACTGGCTGCATAGAATTCAGGATTGGTGATCCCACTTATAGCATTATGCAGATGTAAAAGCACAGAAAATGAAAAATAAAATTAACAAAGAAAGTGACAACTTATTCTTCTCTTGAGGAATGTTGTGCAAAGCACCAAGAATTATATCTTGATCCCCGTATACTTAGAACCCATCAGTTTTTTAAAACAAAAAGGAAAGCAGAGATAATGGCTTTAGGATACTAAAAATCCTGCACCAGCACTTCTCTTTCCACATGAGCCAACATGTTCCACTGCTCTGTTTCAATCTATTTATCCTCCTTCTCATTTCCATTTATCCTAGTATCTTCTAAACATGGCTCATTCAAAATCCCCTTTCTAAATCTGGATTTAACTGTGGCTATTTCAGGGTATGATCCTTTTCCTGTATCCAACAGAGTCTTTTTCTAGTAGTTCTTAGTACAAAAAAGTATGCCCTCAGTCATGAGAGCCTCAGACCAAACAGAGTTCTTGGATTTGTGAGAAGATTAAGTAGCCTAGATAAAGTCAATAACAGAGATCTAAAACATCCCTGGCACATTTCTGATAAAATTTCCATTTAATTAACGTTCTATTTCTAAACTTAATTTTCAAAATAGATAATTTCAAAAGAAACAGTAAAAATAATTACAGTTGGGCCTTACTAACCCAAATAGTTAAAGCTTAATAGATTCATTAAGTCCATGTATACTTCAGACTATTATTTGGAACCTGAGAGTCAGGTCTCAAATGATAGTTAAAAGTCCAGCTAAAAACTCCTTTATTTAAGAATGTCAGAAATGTAGATATTATGTTTCTCTCTTTACTGATTGAATGAGGCAAGCACAGCCAAGGTACATTTCAGCATATCAGACGCCACCAATAGCATTCCAAGAAATATCCAGTTGCCATTAGCAAAATCACAAACATTTTCATAGAAACATAGATAATTACACAAGAATAAATCTTTTAATTTTAATCACCTTAAACTTTCTCATTTCTATTTGAGTGCAAATATTATTATTTGCAAGATATAAATTTCAACAATGATTTTAGTGATAAAAAGCATTTTCTTCATTCAAATTAGCATCACCATTAAAGAATTCCTTTCACTCTGAGGTGTATATCTGATTAGACTCAATTTTAGATCTCAATTTTATCGATTAAAGTTCCTAACTTAAATAAGTCTGTCATGCTATTTAAAATGTATCAAAAATTATGTATATCCTAACCCACAATTTCTAAGAGCACAAATACATCTAATAGGTATTTTATTCTAACTTCAATACAACTCTTCAGCTCATAATTTTGTACGCTTTAGGTTAAACTTTGACCAAATCTGGATAAGAAGCCTATTTATAAATTTACAAAAATATTTTCAACTCAGTAGACATATCTTCTCTTATCTAAATGGTATCTCAATTCCCAGTGTTTTATCCCATGTAAAAATACATCACAAAACAGTTTGAAGCTAACTAATTTTCTCTATTTCACCAGCCTGCTGGTTATCAACCTCAACTTCCATCTTGTGGCTAAAAGATTTATTACTGGTCCCTTCTCCAGAAATTGTGTGTGAGTGGACAGGAAGGAGTTGGTCTCTAGAGTCTGCTTTTTAGACAAAAATGAAAAGGAGCAGTATATTAAATACAAAATACAAAAATATAGAACTTAATCCATTAGGTTGAAATACTTTTAATACTAGAATTTGCTGTTCATATAATCTCATAGACTTTTTGCTTTATTGCTAATAAAGTCTCTTTGAAAGGCACAGCCACTTCACTCCTGTAGTCAAAACTGTTGAATTCATGCATGTAATTCCTAATTCTTGAAAAATTCTATTTTAGAGCATAAAATACATTATATAATAAGTCTAATATCAGTTTGGGAACACATGCACAATATTGCACACACTAATATCCTTCATGATTGGCATAATTAATAATAATACTTTTATTCAATTAATATTTATTGAATGTTTACTATGTGTCTCACATTTCCATGCCTTTAGCTCACCTAAGTAAAACCTATTTCCCCAATAAAATAATTGAAATTATTTACTGAAGGATGTATATATTTTTAAGTTAGTACGTAGTTTTTAAAGTCTCAAGACTATTTTTCTGACATCAACATGACTATTTCAGAGCAGCATTCACTTATAGAGACAAAACTCCCCACTTGAGAAACTTAATTCTCTCTTAGAAAGGTAAAAGAAGTAAACATGAAAATCCCATGAATATCCTGGTAATAGCATTCTTCTTATCTTTTAAGTTGTTTGCCAACTTAGTACAATCATCCTCATCTTATGTGTGCAAATGTGACTTTCTCAATTTAATTGCCACTGAAAACCTTAAATAAGTTCCAAATATGCATTTTAGTTTTGTTGTTTTATGTCTATATTCCCATTCTGATTGATGAGTGGTTCTCACTGGCAACTTCCAATGTAAGTCCTTTCTGCTGGCAGATGAAAAGCCTACAGTATTTTCTCACAAATTGTTCCCTGCAGTAAGAGGCCCATTTGTTTACATCTTAGTAGGTCTCTTATTTCTTCTTTGAAAAATCCTCAGCACACTCAGTATCTGTGAGTCTGTTTCTGCTTTGTTATACATGTTTGTTTGTTGTACTTTTTAGATGCCACATATAAGTGAGAACATATAGTATTTGATTTATCTGTCTGACTTCTTTTACTAAGCATAATACTCTCCAGGTCCATTCATATTGCCATAAATGGCAAAATTTCATTCTTTTTAATGGCTGACTAATATTCCATTGTATATATAAACCACATCTTCTTTATCTATTCATCTGTCAATAGACCCTTAGGTTGCTTCCATATACAGAGAACGAACTAATGGTTGCCACGGGAGAGAGGGGTTGAGCGAGGGTCAAAATGGGTGAAGGGAATTAAGGAGTACAAATTACTAGGTATGAAATAAAATAGTTATGACATATACATAAAATATATAACTAATAAGGGCCTACTGTATAGCGCAGGAAACTCTACTCAATACTCTGTAATAGCCTATATGGGAAAAGAATCTAAAAAAGAGTGGATATATGTATATACATATATAACAGATTAACTTTGCTGTACACCTAAACTAACACAACATTGTAAATCAACTAAACACCAATAAAAATAAAAAATAAGTAAATAAATAAAATAAGTTACAAGGGTGTAATGTACAGCACAGGGAATGTAGTTAATATTTTATGATAACTTTGTATGGAGTACAATCTATAAAAATATCCAATTACTATGCTATACACCTAAACTAATATAACAAGTCAACTAAACTTCAATAATTAAAAAAAATTTAAAAAATCCTCAGTACATCTGAAACATATAATATTGTAAATCAACAATGATTTAATTTAAAAAATTAAATTAACCTCAGCACACTCAGAGAACTACAGTTGGAGTGGCCATTCCTTACCTAGTTCAGCCAACAGACAGCAAACATTTGTGTGCCTAACAATTGTCAGCAGTATGTAATCAGACCCTTCCTGCCCAACTTATTCTTAGAACCTTCCAATTATTAATTGTAATTTTTTTACATACAAGCAGGTAGTTTCTCCCATTCTTATCTCCCCACACCCCAGGATATTCAGAGATGCCTATCACTCTCCAGCTCTTCTGCCTTTTAGGTCCATTTCCCACACCACTTACTGCCCCAAACTGCCAGGAGCAAAGCAGCTGGTAGACCCCTATCTACCTGTGTCATGCCACATACATGGTTTGCTCTTTACCACAATTTTATGGGGTAAGTACTATTACCATCCCGATTATACGGATGAGGAGTCATGTCAGAGATTTTGAAATCTTGCCAAAGTCATAAAGATACTGTGGTTGCGTCAGCTAAGGGCATATTCAGATTGTACTGATCTAGCACATTTTCAGCATGGTCAGTGTGTGAAGAACAGTTCCAAAACATTTACCTCACCCGTCCAGTACAAGCAATAGGATAGCCCATTAGCATTGGCTTAATTAGTATAAAACTTTTTTTTAACATCTTTATTAGGGTATAATTGCTTTACAATGGTGTGTTAGTTTCTGCTTTATAACAAACTGAATCAGTTATACATATACATATGTTCCCATATCTCTTCCCTCTTGCGTCTCCCTCCCTCCCACCCTCCCTATCCCACCCCTCCAGGCTGTCACAAAGCACCGGGCCAATATCCCTGTGCCATGCGGCTGCTTCCCACTAGCTATCTACCTTACGTTTGTTAGTGTATATATGTCCGTGCCTCTCTCTCGCCCTGTCACAGCTTACCCTTCCCCCTCCCCAAATCCTCGAGTCCGTTCTCCAGTAGGTCTGTGTCTTTATTCCTGTCTTACCCCTAGGTTCTTCATGACATTTTTTTTTCTTAAATTCCATATATATGTGTTAGCATACGGTATTTGTTTTTCTCTTTCTGACTTACTTCACTCTGTATGACAGACTGTAGGTCTATCCACCTCATTACAAATAGCTCAATTTCGTTTCTTTTTATGGCTGAGTAATATTCCATTGTATATATGTGCCACATCTTCTTTATCCATTCATCCGATGATGGGCACTTAGGTTGTTTCCATCTCCGGGCTATTGTAAATAGAGCTGCAATGAACATTTTGGTACATGACTCTTTTTGAAGTTTGGTTTTCTCAGGGTATATGCCCAGTAGTCAGAATGGCCATCATCAAAAAATCTAGAAACAATAAATGCTGGAGAGGGTGTGGAGAAAAGGGAACACTCTTGCACTGCTGGTGGGAATGTAAATTGGTTCAGCCACTATGGAGAACAGTATGGAGGTTCCTTAAAAAACTACAAATAGAACTACCATATGACCCAGTATATAAACTTTTAAAAATTCAGTTTTGTTCAGTTGGTAGAAATATTTAATTATCTATTTTCTATTCATGAAGAGCAAGAAGGAGTTTCTGTCAGTCTCATAAATGAAGAAAAACATGTTAATTTTTTAACATTTCCTAGTTTTTAAAATGACTTTTATTCATAACCAGACTAATCAATTTTATAATCCAAACAATATTGACCATAAATTTGGCTATCTGTTAGTTTTAGACTCAAGATCACTCAAGTTTAGTTGTGTAAAATGTGGACTCCAACTCAGCATATTCTAGCTACTAGGATATTTGCTGGCTATTTTCTATGTAAGTGTTTTGACATCCATAGATTTCAGAGCTCCATAGGTCAGAAATTATATTTCCTATTTCTTATTTCCCATAGATTCTGCTATAGCATCCATGCACATAAACTCTTATTAAATACTTATTATGGATGAATAAAAATATCAAGGTATGGCCAGGAAGAATAAGACAACACTGAAAATTTTCATGCCACCATTACTTCTACCACTTATTTATACGTCGAGTTACTGCCCACAACTACCAGAGACTGCATCTTTGATTGTAGAAGTACTGTGTGGATAATTTTATGTGTTGACTTGACTGGGCTAAGGGGTGGCCAGACGTCTGGTGAAATGTTATTGCTGGATATGTCTATGAGGCTGTTTCCAAAAGAGAAAAACACTGAATCAGTGGACTAAGTAAAGAAGATCACCCTTACCAATGTGGCTAGGCATTATCCAATCCTTTGAGGGCCTGAATGGAACAAAAAGGCTCCCAGCCTTTGTAGAGCCAACCTCCAAGCTGGATCCTGGGGCTCCAGGTGCCAGGCCAACTCTTGCAAACCCAGGCTTCTGGACTGGCACAACACCAGGCTGGCCCCCATGAACTTAGTCTCCAGGCACCCCCCAGTGGTCACCAGCACACGGTCAGCCCCGATAGACCCAGGATCCAAACCAGCCCACACAGACACATGTCCAGGATCCATCACTGCAGACTTAAGTGCCAGGACCACCTCAGTGATCTCAGGCTCCATGTCCACCACTGTGAACCCAAACACCAAGCTTTCCCACCTACTGATCCAGGCACCGGAACTGACTGCTAGAGGACTCTGGCAGGAAGCCCAGCCCACCCAATGGCAATGGCAGACAGTCCACTCAGAAACTGGTAAAGGGCTTTCCTTGCCAAAACCAGTCCGTAAAGACTAGGAGAGGTACCTCAAATGAACAGGCACCCATGCAAGACCACAAGGATCATGAGTAATGGATACCACCAAAGGAAATCAAGAAATCTACAATGACTGACCCTAAAACATGGAGATCTATGCACTGTCTGACTACAGATTTATCATACAGCCTGGTGACTATAGTTAACCATAATATATTGTATACTTAAAAGTTGCTGAGAGTAGATCTTAAATGTTCTCACATTGCACACCTTAAACTTACACAATGTTATTTCTCAATAAAACTGGGGGACAGGGAAGAACAAAAAGGTGGAGGAAGGACAAATTTGCTCCCTCTCCTTGAGCTGGGACATCCATCTCTCCTGCCTTCAGATATTGGGCCTAATTCTCAGGCCTTCAGGTTTGAACTAGAATTACATCACCAGTTTTCCTGGGTTTCCAGGTGGCAGAAGGCAGATATTGGTAATTCTTAGCCTTCATAATCATGTGAGCCAATCCCTGGTGATAAATCTCTTTCTATATATCTATTTATATATTCTGTTAGTTTTATTTCTCTAGAGAACCCTGACTAATACAGATTTTTGGCACTCAGAGTGGTACTAGATGAACAGAATTTTAGGATTAAGCTCAGAGATTCAAAGAGGCTATTTCCTACTTTTTCATTTTCCTTCCTATCATTCAACAATATGCACACATACACACACAAATCACTTGAATTTTTGAGTTATACTGAACTCTGTTTTTATATTGTACAGAGAATATTTTGCTGAATTAAAATATAAACATTTATCTTCTGGCAGTGACATAATTTCTCTTTCAAGTACTAGGTGACTTATCATTTACAATTACTCCAAGCCTTTAACTACAAAGTCATTCTTCATCTGGGAATTGTATACAATGCTCTTTTGATGGCGATTAAGCAAGAGACTTTCTATTAAAATCCATATTATCTTACATCAATGCTGCTTAAAGAAAGGAGACATTATCAGTTTTATGGGCTTCAACACATCCTATTTTCTGATTCAATTGATGGGATAAACATCAAATGGTATAGCTGCAGTCTGAAATGGATGAATACAAGTTTAGATCATGAAACATATTCACCTTTATGTGGAGGAGTAGTACTGCATCAAAATCATCACAAATTTTCAGTGGCATATAATGATAAGTATTTAATTATTTCACTGTTGGGCATAAGCTGATCTTGGTTACATTCAGCTGAGGGAGGCTTTGCTTTAAGCCATGGATCTCTCTGAGCACGGCTATTCTCCCACTGAGATTTAGTGTCATGTCTCCTCTCTGTGTTTATTCTAAGTTCAAGCTTGAGGAAACAGTAGCTACCAGGGGAAGCTCTTCTTTTGGTAGGGGCAGAGATGCAAAGGAACAAGTGGAAATACACACGGTCTCTTAAGGTAATTAGCACTTGTCACTTCTCTTGTATTGGCCAATACAAAACACATGTTTGAACCTAAAGTCAAGCAGTAGAAAAATATACTCTGCCCCATTTCCTGGAAGGAAATACAAAGTCACGTGGCAAAGGATATGAGAAAGAAGAGTGAAAAGTTAGGACCAGTTATTCAAATTATCACATACAGAGAAACATCGTATAATGGGGATTCTTATACATTACCACAGAAATGGAATTTCAGAATTATTGTGCTTGACTGAATTTTAAAATTTAAATTGCTGCCCAAAGTTACAATAGGCCTGATATCACATACCGGTTATTCAGGCTGCATTTTATGAAAAGAAGTTTGACAATAAATCTATATGCTGAAGTTCTATGGGAATAGACACATTTATTTTTATCAATCTAAAGAGAAGCTATCAAAGGTGCAGAGATCCTAAGAGTTAGGCAAGTAAACAGTGGTAATATGCTTAAACATATGGCTACTTTTATGTTTATAAATTTCTATAAAAATATATTCCTTTGAGCTCCTTCCTATCATCCAAATATCCAAACTGCTTTAATATGAAATATTGAATATATTTATCTACATTTAATTGCAGAATGTCCAGAAATATAGGTTCCTTCAATATGATTCAAACAAAATCATCCACTTCTTGAAATTATACAATGATGACACCTGAACACTCATCACACAAAACCCTAGTATTATGGCCTCACATCATGCTATATGAGACTGAAACTTTTACAGCCTATTGAAACTTATTTATTTAGGCATTTTGAAAATTTTTTAAAAAGTAGCAAAGGAGAAACATTTGCTCTTCTATTTGTATTATTTTAAATAGACGATGCAAGTAGCTCACTAGAAATGTATACATAAGGCACTCAAAATACCCATTTATCATATTCTCTGGGCCTTTATTTCTAACACCAGAATCATGTAATTTATAGTGGTTTCTTGGCTATTGTATCTGAATCTGAGATGAAAAAATTTAGCTGAAGTGCCTTTTATCACCTGTGATCAGGATCACCAAGGGGTTAGAATCTCCAGAAGAGAAAGTTTGAATCATTTTACCAAGAAAAGAACAGCATCAAGCTGAGATGCTGAGGACAGATGGAACATGGAAGGGGTATTGTAGGAAGGAAGCTGTAAATAAGACCCATAGCATTCTTATGCATTGAAAAAAGGAGATATTTTATCCTTATTTTCTTACTTGTTCTCTCTCACACCTGTGTATGTTCATGTGTTTGTGTGTGTGTACTTAATATTAACCAATTACCCTTCCTTTCTCCCCATTTCTATTTTGTATAAGGGGTTGGTAGTTAATGTTAAAGTGTAACATAGTTTACAGAATATCAAAGTGAGATAATGACTAAACTTGAAAAGAAATAAACAGCACCTAGATATTGAAAGACTAATAATAATAAAAAAAAAACTAATAATACTTAGAGACTTTCAGTATTGCAGGACAGTAAGCAGATTTTCACTTGTACATAATTAGATATATTATGCAGGGAACAGACATGATTTTGTATTTCTTCTTTGGTTTGTACTTGTAAGTATGAGTAGAAGGCCTATTAAAACTTACATGCGGATTCAGTAGACTAGGTGTAGATCCTGAGATCCTCATTTCTAACATCAGTACCATAGACAATACCAAGGCTCTTGGTCCATGGACAACACTTTGAGCAGCAAGCCTTTAAAAGCTACTTTCTTAGAAGAGTATTTAATAAAAAAGCAACGAAAAAATACATCTTGGGCTTCCCTGGTGGCACAGTGGTTGAGAGTCCGCCTGCCGATGCACGGGACACGGGTTCGTGCCCTGGTCCGGGAAGATCCCACGTGCCGTGCCGCGGAGCGGCTGGGCCCGTGAGCAATGGCTGCTGAGCCTGCGCGTCCGGAGCCTGTGCTCCGCGACGGGAGAGGCCACAACAGTGAGAGGCACGCGTACCGCAAACAAAACAAAACAAAACAAAAACATCTTAAAATAATTTATGTGTAGGGAAAATTTTTTTAATCCATTTTGACCCCTCCCTTCTTATATTTTTCAATTTCATAAATACAATTCAATGTTTTTTTTTCTATACAGAGTTCAATATAAGTTTTTTCCCAAATAGTTTTGTAATGATCCCTTAGAGTATATAAAGTTAAGAAAAATAGAAAAACTGATAGAAATCTTTATAAACAGGCATAAGCTTGGTCAAATTTGTGTTGATAATTACAAATAAATATAAATGTGTGTGTATTAGAATAACATTTGAATCAGTTGATAATAACCCCTCAAAATGATACTGCACATTTTTAGTTATTTATTTATTTTGAATTATATTTTATTTTATTTTTTATACAGCAGCTTCTTATTAATCTATTTTACACATATTATTGTATGTATGTCAATCACAATCTCCCAATTCATCCCGCCACCACCCCCCTGCTTACCTCCCTTGGTGTCCATACATTTGTTCTCTACATCTCTGTCTCTATTTCTGCCTTGCAAACCGGTTCATCTGTACCATTTTTCTAGATGCCACATATAGGCATTAATATGCGATATTTGTTTTTCTCTTTCTGACTTACTTCACTCTGTATGACAGTCTCTAGGTCCATCCATGTCTCTATAAATGACCCAATTTTGTTCCCTTGTATGGCTGAAAATATTTCATTGTATAGATGAACCACATCTTCTTTATCCATTCATCTGTCGATGGGCATTTAGGTTACTTCCATGACCTGGCTATTGTAAATTGTGCTGCAATGAACATTGGGGTGCATGTGTGTTTTTGAATTATGGTTTTCTCTGGGTATATGCCCAGTAGTGGGATTGCTGAGTCATATGGTAATTCTATTTTTAGTTTTTTAAGGAACCTCCATACTGTTCTCCATAGTGGCTGTATCAATTTACATTCCCACCAACAGTGCAACCCTTTTCTCCACACTCTTTCCAGCATTTGTTGTTTGTAGATTTTCTGATAATGCCCATTCTAACTGGTGTGAGGTGATACCTCATTATAATTTTGATTTGTATTTCTCTAATAATTAGTGGTTGAGCAGCTTTGTGCCTCTTGGCAATCTGTATGTCTTCTATGGAGAGATGTCTATTTAGGTCTTCTGCCCATTTTTGGATTGGGTTGTTTGTTTTTTAATATTGAGCTGCATGAGCTGTTTATATATTTTGGAGATTAATCCTTTGTCCAATGATTCACTTGCAAATATTTTCTCCCATTCTGAGGGTTGTCTTTTTGTCTTGTTTAAGTTTTCCTTTGCTGTGCAAAAGCTTTTAAGTTCATTAGGCCCCAGTTGTTTATTTTTGTTTTTGTTTCCATTACTCTAGGAGGTGAATCAAAAAATATCTTGCTGTGATTTATGTCACAGAGTGTTCTTCCTATGTTTTCCTCTAAGAGTTTTATAGTGTCTGGTCTTACATTTTGGTCTCTAATCCATTTTAAGTTTATTTTTGTGTATGGTGTTAGGGAGTGTTCAAATTTCATTCTTTTACATGTAACAGTCCAGTTTTCCCAGCACCACTTATTGAAGAGAGTGTCTTTTCTCCATTGTATATCCTTGCCTCCTTTGTCATAGATCAGTTGACCATGGGAGAGTGGGTTTATCTCTGGGCTTTCTATCCTGTTCCACTTATCTATATCTCTGTTTTTGTGCCTGTACCATATTGTCTTGATTACTGTAGCTTTGTAGTATAGTCTGAAGTCAGGGAGTCTGATTCCTCCAGTTCCACTTTTTTCCCTCAAGACTGCTTTGGCTATTCAGGGTCTTTTGTGTCTCCATACAAATTTTAAGATTTTTTATTTTAGTTCTGTAAAAAATGCCATTGGTAATTTGATAGGGATTGCATTGAATCTGAAGATTGCTTTGGGTAGTATAATCATTTTCACAATATTGACTCTTCCAGTCCAAGAACATGGTATATCTCTCCATATGTTGGTATTATCTTTAATTTATTTCATCAGTGAATTTATTTCATACAGTCTTTTGTCTAGCTAGGTAGATATATTCCTAGGTATTTTATTCTTTTTGTTGCAATGGTAAATGGAAGTGTTTCCTTAATCTCTCTTTCAGATTTTTCATCATTGGTGTATAGGAATGAAAGTGATTTCTGTGCATTAATTTTGTATCCTGCAACTTTACCAAATTCATTGATTAGCTCCAGTAGTTTTCTGGTGGCATCTTTAGGATTCTCTATGTATACTATCATGTCATCTGCAAACAGTGACAGTTTTACTTCTTTTCCAATTTGTATTTCTTTTTCTTCTCTGACTGCTGTGGCTAAAACTTCTGAAACTATGTTGAAAAATAGTGGTGAGAGTGGGCAACCTTGTCTTGTTCCTGATCTTAGAGGAAACGGTTTCAGTTTTTCACCATTGAGAATGATGTTGACTGTGGGTTTTTCATATATGGTCTTTATTATATTGAGGTAGGTTCCCTCTATGCCTACTTTCTGCAGGGTTTTTATCTTAAATGAGTGTTGAATTTTGTCAAAAGCATTTTCTGCATCTATTGAGATGATCATATGGTTTTTATTCTTCAATTTGTTAATATGCTATATCACATTGATTGATTTTCATATACAGAAGAATCCTTGCATCCCTGGGAAAAATTCCACTTGATCATGGTGTATGATCCTTTTAATGTGTTGTTGGATTATTTTTGCTAGTATTTTGTTGAGAATTTTTGCATATATATTCATCAGTGATATTGGTCTGTAAGTTTCTTTTTGTAGTGTCTTTGGTTTTGGTATCAGGGTGATGGTGGCCTCGTAGAATGAGTTTGTGAGTGTTCCTTCCTCTGCTATATATTTGGAAGAGTTTGAGAAGGATACGTGTTAGCTCTTCTCTAAATGTTTGATAGAATTCACCTGTGAAGCCATCTGGTCCTGGACTTTAGTTTGTTGGAAGATTTTTAATCACAGTTTCAATTTCAGTGCTTGTGATTGGTCTGTTCATATTTTCTATTTCTTCCTGGTTCAGTCTTGGAAGGTTATACCTTTCTAAGAATTTGTCCATTTCCTCTAGGTTGTCCATTTTATTGGCATATAGCTGCTTGTAGTAGTCTCTTATGATGCTTTGTATTTCTGTGGTGTCTGTTGTAACTTCTCCTTTTTCATTTCTAATTTTATTGATCTGAGTCCTCTCCCTCTTTTTCTTGATGAGTCTGTTTAAAGGTTTATCAATTTTGTTTATCTTCTCAAAGAACCAGCTTTTAGTTTTATTGATCTTTGCTATTGTTTTCTTTGTTTCTATTTCATTTATTTCTGCTCTGATCTTTATGATTTCTTTCCTTTTGCCAACTTTGGATTTTCTCTGTTCTTCTTTCTCTAGTTCCTTTATGTGTAAGGTTAGATTGTTTATTTGAGGTTTTTCTTGTTTCTTGAGGCAGAATTGTATTGCTATAAATGTCCCTCTTAGAACTACTTTGTTGCCTCCCATAGCTTTTGGATCATGGTATTTTGTTGTCATTTGTATCTAAGTATTTTTTTACTTCCTCTTTGATTTCTTCAGTGATCTCTTGGTTACTTAGTAGTGTATTGTTTAGTCTCCATGTGTTTGTGTTTATTACGTTTTTTCCCTGTAATTTATTTCTAATCTTATAGCATTGTGGTAGGAAAATATGCTTGATATGATTTCAGTTTTCTTAAATTTACTGAAGCTTGATTTGTGACCCAAGATGTGATCTATCCTGGAGAATGTTCTGTGTGCACTTGAGAAGAAAGTGTAATCTGCTGTTTTTGGATGGAATGTCCTTAAATATCAATTAAATCTATCTGGTCTCTTCTGTCATTTAAAGCTTATATTTCCTTATTAATTTTCTGTCCGGATGATTTGTGCATTGGTGTAAGTGAGGTGTTAAAATCCCCCACTGTTATTGTGTTACTGTCATTTTCCTCTTTTATAGCTGTTAGCATTTGCCTTATGTATTGAGGTGCTCCTATGTTGGGTGCATATATATTTATAATTGTTATATCTTCTTCTTGGATTGATCCCTTCATCGTTACATAGTGTCCTTCCTTGTCTCTTGTAACATTCTTTATTTTAAAGTCTATTTTATCTGATATGAGTATTGCTACTCCAGCTTTCTTTTGATTTCCATTTGCATGGAATGTCTTTTTCCATCCCCTCACTTTCAGTCTGTATGTGTCCCTAGGTCTGAAGTTGGTCTCTTGTAGACAGCATATATATGGGTCTTGTTTTTGTATCCATTCAGTGAGCCTCTATCTTTTTGCTGGAGCATTTAATCCACTGACATTTAAGGTAATTATCGATATGTGTGTTCCTATACCATTTTCTTAACTGTTTTGGGTTTGTTTTTGTAGGTCCTTTTCTTCTCTTGTGTTTCCCACATAGAGAAGTTCCTTTAGCATTCGTTGTAGAGCTGGTTTAGTGGTGCTGAATTCTCTTAGCTTTTGCTTGTCTGTAAAGCTTTTTTTTTTTTATTTTTTTAAATTTATTTTTGGCTGCATTGGGTCTTTGTTGCTGCGTGTGGGCTTTCTCTAGTTGGGGAGAGCAGGGGTTACTTTTCGCTGCGGTGCACAGACTTCTCATTGCGGTGGCTTCTCTTTGTTGTGGAGCATGGGCTCTAGGCGCGCAGGCTTCAGTAGTTGTGGCACACGGACTTAGCTGCTCCACAGCATGTGGGATCTTCCCAGACCAGTGATCGAACCAGGAATCAAACCTGTGTCCCCTGCATTGGCAGGCAGATTCTTAACCACTGTGCCAACAGGGAAGCCCATGTCTGTAAAGCCTTTGATTTCTCTGTCGAATCTGAATGAGATCCTTGCCGGCTAGAGTAATCTTGGTTGTAGGTTCTTCCCTTTCATCACATTAAATATATCATGCCACTCCCTTCTGGCTTATAGAGTTTCTGCTGAGAAATCATCTGTTAACCTTATGGGAGTTCTCTTGTATATTATTTGTCATTTTGCCCTTGTTGCTTTTAATAATTTTTCATTGTCTTTAATTTTTGTCAGTTTGATTACTATGTTTCTCAGCGTGTTTCTCCTTGGGTTTATCCTGCCTGGGACTCTCTGCACTTCCTGGACTTGAGTGACTATTTCCTTTCCCATGCTCGGGCAGTTTTCGACTATAATCTCTTCACATATTTTCTAGGGTCCTTTCTCTCTCTCATCTCCTTCTGGGACCCCTGTAATGCGAATGTTGGTGTATTTAATGTTGTCCCAGAGGTCTCTTAGGCTGTCTTCATTTCTTTTCATTCTTTTTTCTCTATTCTGTTCCATGGCAGTGAATTCCACCATTCTGTCTTCCAGGTCACTTATCTCTTCTGCCTCAGTTATTCTGCTATTGATTCCTTCTAGTGTATTTTTCATTTCAGTTATTGTATTGTTCATCTCCGTTTGTTTGTTCTTTATTTCTTCTAGGTCTTCGTTAAACATTTATTGTATCTTCTTAATCTTTGCCTCCATTCTTATTCCAAGGTCCTGGATCATCTTCACTATCATTATTCTGAATTCTTTTTCTGGAAGGTTGCCTATCTTCACTTCATTTAATTGTTTTTCTGGGGTTTTATCTTGTTCCTTCATCTGGTACATAGTCCTCTGCCTTTTCATTTTGTCTGTCTTTCTGTGAATGTGGCTGCAGGCTGCAGGATTGTAGTTCTTCTTGCTTCTGCTGTCTGCCCACTGGTGGATGAATATACCGCACATTTTAAAATCACTGGTGAGCTGTAGACTGTAAGGGTAAATACAAATTAAATAGAAAAAAGTTAATAATCCCTGCAAAAGGGAAAGAGAGCCCCCAAACATGTACACCTTTTTTTTAGAGCATTTACTTTAGAAAATTTGTAATTGTGAATCCTTTCTCTGCCCCCTTTGAAATGAATATAAATGTGTTTAAAGGTGAAATAAGCCTCTTGCCAGTTTTACAACCCAGGAATATTTCCTGAGGATCTGGAAACCATCACTTTGAAGTGTAATCACTCAAGGAAGAGAGCACTCCCATCTCACACTTTCCTGGTGCAATGGGATCCCAATTTCTGCTGGTACTGACTGCAAGTGGCACACCTACCTCTGATCATAAAGATGTTTCTTTTTCTTTTTCTTTTTTAAACAAAAGCAGTTAGCAAACACACGTGGCTGCTCCAATTTACAAGTGATCTTAGGATGAACTATGTATGGCAAAAGGTGATGTCAAGTCCCTTACTTGAAGAATAGTGATTGTTTATTTTGAGAATATGTATGTAATGGGGTATATTTGCTTGACCATGTAAGAGGTGAGATTTTTTTCTGCCTTTGCAATCTCTTTAGAGAATTGCCTGTGAAGTTTATTGCATCCTGCTTTAATGTTTATTCAATAATAAATTTTTTTATATATTCTACTTTTGTGGATAGGTTTTCTGGATTTGGAGGAGTTTTTTTTTTTAACCATATATCCCCAGTAATACTTGAAGGAGGCAATACAAGGTAGGCTGTCTAGTGTCACTGTCTGGGACTTCTCCCCAGTTTAACTCCAGTGTTAAACTCCATGGGGTGAGGTTGGAATATAAGGAGGGCTACTTTTCTCTACAATAAAAAAGCTGAATTGAGCAGAACAAACACAGACCAAACACCTACTTTGCTTGCCTTTCATCTGAAAACCCAAACCTAAAATCATAAAATTTTTGCTCTCTAGTGACGGAAAAAGCCAATCCTAAATATGTCAGCAACAATAAAAACAAAGTATGCAAAAGTCAGCAGATTTGAATTTCTTGCGCTTAGCCGGTCTTAGGTCATATAGAGTAAGAAGAACGTTCAGAGAATGATTCCAAGATTTTCTTAATTTGTTGAAGTGAGAGAAAAAGGTAACTGTATTTTTAAGGTCCTTTAAATTTTCCTCCATCCACCTCTGGAATTAGATTATTCCAAACCAACATTATAAATGGAGTTGGGAGGTGGAAGAATGGAGAGAAGGAAGAATGGAAGTCTTGCTAGGATAATAAAAATAGAACAAAATGAGATAGTTATCAAAGAAAACGAGATATATGGAAGTCAGGCAGTATAGGAAGCACAAACGGGCATAGGAAAAGGAATATGGCATCCACATAGCTGCAGAAATTGGAAAGGAAAGCAGGGTATGCAAGTGCCAGGAAGCCCCTGATTTGAAGTATCTATTAATTATACCAGTGAAAACTCCCCAGAAGATGTTCAGTTTCAAATGAATTATTCATATTGTTAAACAATATGGCTTTTTTCTCTGCCTGGAAATATCTCTCCTTCATATTGTGCTTGTTCAGTGTTAAGGTATCACCTTCTGTTTGGTCTTTGCTTGCCTCATCACCATTATTGCATACACCACACTACATTTTTAAAAAAATTAATAGACTATTTGGAACTATATTCAGTATCTTGTAATAACCTATAGTGAAAAAGAATCTGAAAAAAGAGTATCCATATATACTCTTTTTCAGAGTGTATATATATATATATATATATATATATATATATATATATATATGGATCTGAATCACTGCTGTACACCTGAAACATTATAAATCAACTATACTTCAATTTAAAATTTTTTTAATTAACAGACTAGCTTTTAGAGCAATTTTCCGTTTACAGAAAAATTGAGCAGAAAATATTGAGTTCCGGTACACCCCCCTCCTCCTGTACACAGTTTCTCCTGTCATTCATATCTTGCTTTATTTGCCATTTTTATTATACTTCCCTAATTGTTCATTAACTCTTTAGTGCAAAAATTATAAATAATTCAGCGCTAAGCAAAGATATTCAATAAATGTCACTTCAAAAACTAGACAGAACGTAAACTGGGTAGTAGAATCATGTATAACTTATTTTCAGTATAGTTTTTTATATCAGGGACCATTCTAAGAAGATGATGAAAGCCATAAACTCTCTTTAGAAAAAAACCATGCTAATACATGTGTATATACATCCAACTTTGAACATACTGGTTAAAAATAGCAGGATCTCCCAATGTCAGCACTATTGACATTTTCTGTTGCGAGGGGCTGTCTGCTGCATTGAAGAATGTTTAGCAGCATTCTCAGCCTCTATTTACTAGATTCCAGGAGCATTTCCCTCCCCTATAATGACAATAAAAATGTCTCCAGACGTTGCCAAATGTCTCCTGTGTGGCAAAATTGCCCCTGCTTGAGAATTTCAAAAGAAAATTTCTCCAGACCACAACTAGGAAAGTCTGCATTAATATGAAAACTGATTACAAAATAATGCTAATTGGGGGTCCATTTTGAAAAAGTGTAACTGAGAAAGGAGAGAAAGAGATGACAAAAGGATAAAATGATTATGCATAAGAAGGAATTGATCAAACACAGTAGACACTGGGTAAATGTCGAGCATACATTTATTGTGGGTTTTCTAACACACGTAAAACAGGTAATTATTCAGAGAAGTTTTTAGTTGCTAATCTGGTATATGAATATGATATTTGTTGTTTCCAGCCTTTTATTTAATTTACAAATGAATTTCAAGTGTATATTTTTAAATTATTCCTTGAGAAAATGCAATAAGACTTATTAAATTAGTAACAAAAATTACCTATAAAACCAGAAACACAACTCACAAAGCTGTTTACTGGTTACCCAGTCATTGATCCACATTACTAAGTCCATCTAGAATACATAAATATGCAAACCAACCTTGAGCAGGCACCCTTATTTGTAGGGCACTTGGAGCTACAAGGAAGTCCTGTAAAGTGAAAGGAGGGCATGATCTTTGTTTTCAAAGAAACAATTGTCCACTGGTATTTTCAGGAACAGAGTTTAAAGTTTAATTCTGGATCAATTTACTTTCTAAGCAAAAACTGTGAGGCAAAAAACTCCTTAGTCTCATGAGCTCCCTTATATTAAGGTTAAAAGGTCTTGGTTAGACTTAAGGATAGTTTACTTCAGATGTAAGAAAAGGTGAGTCATAACATCTCTGTGAAGACAGTCTGACCAAATCATGCACTAAACATCTTCATGTGATAGCTAGGACTGCAAACACTGGAAGCAAGTGAGCTTAGGTTGGAATCTTGTGCCTGTCCCTTGTAAATTACGTGGAATTAGAAAAATCAAATAAACTTTCAGTCCCAGTTTTCTAATAGTATAATAGAGATCATAGATGTTTAATGAGACCACGTACTGGGAACATAGCTATACTCAACTATGTTAGTTATCAGTAAAGAAACTAATATATATTGAAAAACTACAATGTGCAGAAATTTTGCTAGGACTGATAAATGTTACAGTAATTAATTTTCTTTATATAAGTAATATAAATAATGTTAGTTTTACTATTGAAGAAACTTAATTCTCTGTAAAAATAAGATACATAACACTTCTGTGTTTTCAGTGAATGATAGACCCCTGACAGACATGTCAATTTTACAGACCTCTTAATACATTATTACGAGACTAATTAGATACTGTTTCAGTCTTAAATATAAAATTTATGAATGGTAAAGGTGACTTTGAGCTAGTCTAACAAATCTGGATATTTCTATGTATTTATCATATTTTCACTTTTATTAGTGAAGAAATTCCCCAAAAGTTCCCTCCCTTGTGTCCTATGTTTTTGCTTGTTTGTTTCCTTGAGGCCAAAGATCTGTGTTTTATCTGTGTATACCCCAGTGTGTCCTGCACAATGCCCTTATCTGATTGATCTCTGAGAGTGGAGTTTAAATGAGGTAAATTAAATTGAATTGCTTTAAACAGAAAGCTCCTTTCAGCGCTGCTTATTCCTGTAGATTCCTGGAGTTCGCTAGAGCTGAAATGCTTCAGACAGCTGTTTTTCATTACTGTATATTAAGTCACTGTGAGGTTGGCATGAAGAAATGAAAATGTCTTGACACAAAGAGTTAATGCGATTACAAGGACTTACACTATTAGAACAAAACGTCTATCTAAGGTATCTGGCTCAGTTCCAGAGCATTTGGTCTCATACTCTGCTACCTTCTTTGTATGAATAATTATGATTTTTAATTGAAGTGTATATCAACGTTTATGTACTGGTTTGGCCGCTGACGTGTCAGATGTGTAGTAACTCTTCAAATGAACCTGAATTGTAACTCTGACCCCATAAATTAAATTCCAAGATTACTTTTTAAAAACTTCTCTTGGCTGCCACCTTGTGCTGATTTTTCAAAGTAGCAAAATTCAATCTTGAAGAAAGAAGTACAGGTTTCCAACCTTGTTGAGGCTGGTAATTTACATATGAATAACAGATAATTTTGTGATGAGGTTAATAAAGATCTAAAAATAGCATCTCTTAAAATAGCATTTATGATAAATCTGTCTTTTTTCCCATTATTTCTACAAGTAGTGTGACACAATAAACTTGGGAAAAAAATAGGAAAAATATTACCTCAATCCCTACAAAATATATGTGATATCGTGACATTAATTTAAAACTTTCTGTTTTACACTGGTTACTTTCTGAAAACTTTAAAATTAGATTTGGCTGCTGAACAAATATTAATGTAATAAGAAATTGCATGTATTATAAGACAACTTACACCTTACCATCAATTTTTAAAAGTATGCAGTTATAATGAACTATATAGTATATGGTTAGTTTATTAGCTAATTTGATAACTATTCAAATAGAAATTACTAGTGGATAAATAACATGATTTATTAGAGTATATGCAATGTGTATGTTCATATTTTTTTCTTGTCTTGATGACCATGGGTCATCTGCTCTCTGGGAATACATCTAATATGTTCCAAAACTAAGTTAATTACTTGTCTAAGCAAAGGCTGTGAGTTTTCTCAGAAGAAATGAGATCATTCGATTGGGACTTATCATTAAAAGAGCAAGATAGGGCTTCCCTGGTGGCGCAGTGGTTAAAAATCTGCCTGCCAATGCAGGGGACACGGGTTCAAGCCCTGGTCCGGGAAGATCCCACATGCCGTGGAGCAACTAGGCCCGTGAGCCACAACTACTGAGCCTGCGCGTCTGGAGCCTGTGCTCCACAATGAGAGGCCGCGATAGTGAGAGGCCCGCGCACCGCGATGAAGAGTGGCCCCCGCTTGCCACAACTAGAGAAAGCCCTCGCACAGAAACGAAGACCCAACACAGCCAAAAATAAATAAATAAATTTTTTAAAAAAGAGCAAGATAATTGCTACAATCTAATAATAAAGAGTGAAAAGGGAACATGGGTTAACCACAATGCCATCAATCATACTGATGGAAGGAGGTCAACTAATGATTGTTAAAGCTTCAAATTCACAAACCATGTGAACTATTTGAAGGTAAAGTTAGATAGTATTGGGTCTTAAGAACTCTGCTTTTTTTTTTTAATGCATTAACCATATTCACATACTGCCAAGATTGCCAGCGTGAGAGTTGTTGGTTTCATAGGACAAATTCATAAATCCTGCCTCAAATCTGTTTTCATACCTGAAGATGGCTAAATTCAACTGAAGTCTGAGTGGGGCACTACTCTGATGTAGTGGGGAACTCAATCTTCATCACCCTCAGTTAGGGAAACCTGGACAGAGTAACTTTCATTTCTTATTGTTCAGGAAGTAACCCTTGTTGAGATTCAAACTCAGCAGAAATTATAATTGTTTTATCTTTCAGCGAGGAAACAACTTGATATAATGCAGACCTCTCACTGCAAAAATTAATTTAAGAGCAAAAATTCCTAAGGAGACAGCATCAAAAAGAGCAGCCTCAGGTAATCTTTTTTCCAGTCCAATTCTATTTCAACAACTCCTTGATGTCTATGTTCTTATGGACACTCACAGGTATTCATATTTATTATGAATTCTAGGAATTATATTTTGTACCTACTACCATATAGGATAGTTTTTCATTATGTTATTTTAAAAATCATTTGCCGTGGTATGTTCTTTCTTCTAAGAAAGCAGTGGAAAAAGAATGCAAGACACCATCATTTGAATTATTATTGTTTTTTAATTTATTGAACATGTGCCTTTCAATTAGGTCTGGTCCAACTTTCTCAAGGTTTATGCTTTAATGACTTTATGAAATCTTTTCCATTACGCCTTTGAAGTGGTCCTGTTTTCTTAATGGAAGAAATGTATTTAAATTGTCTGAGAGCCAAGTTTTCTCTCCTTGCTTGCTGCCCTAGGATATGTGAGACTAGAAACTCTATCAAAAATATTCTTAATTTACTTGCTAGCATTCGCTTTCTTGGTAGGAATCATTTTGATTAGGAGGGAAAGTGCTTTTTCATTGTCTTCTTTCACTGGCAAATAATACATTGCATTTGTGTCTTTACTGAGCCTAGAGCCTTTAGATTCATTATCCAATTAATTCTCCTAACATTGCTATAAAGTAAGAATGGGGAATATTTCCCAGTCTACATGTAGGGAGATTAAATGTCTTATATTATGTCACCAAGCCAGTAAAAAAGCAGAGTTAAGAAAACTGCTTTAGGCTTGCCTTCATTACAATATTGGGTCATTATTTCTCATATTGCAAGAATCTCTGCTGAGATAGCTGGAACTAGGAGTTGAGAACTAAGCAGGTTTTTTCGTATTTAATTGTAACAGTGTTCTCTAAAATGGCCTTTTGAAAGAATAATTGAGAATATAAATGCATTTATATTGGCAGAACATAGTACATGGTATTTTAGTGATTATGGAACGAAATCACTTTTGTTTTTCTAGTTATATAAGCTAGTTAACATCCATTAATAAATGAAAATTTTAATATTCACTAATAAGTGAAAGCATTTTTACTTTCTCCCTTTCATTTTTTATGGATAAACTACTTTAGGGACTTCCCTGGCGGTGCAGAATTTAGGACTCAGTGCTTTCACTGATATGGGCCCAGGGTTCTATCCCTGGTAGAGGAATTAATATCCTGCAAGCGTGGCCAGAAACACAAAGACAAACTACTTTAATCTGTCCTCTTTATCACATGAGGATTATGCAGGTCAATCTCATTTTTATTTGATTACTTTAATCATGTATTTTTGAGACTTTTTATATTCCTACAGAAGTAATTCAAGGAGCACCATTATTTTTATTATTTTTATTTTCAAATAAAATTTCATTCAATCTATAAAAAGACCAAAAATTCAAATATTAAATATCTTACATGTTTCTTGATTTCCCATCTTTCCTTGCTGCATAAGAAAACTAACAAAATTACTGTTTGCATGGTACGTTTGATCATACTTTGACTATAACCCAAAAATTGAAATGTCGGAAACTCCAGAAGCACAGAGTTCCTTGTGGGATTTCACGCCCAAGTCTTCAGGCCAGGGAAGACCAGAAACTGAGATAAGCTTCAGCTGCACACTTGAACTTTCGGCTCTTTAGGAGAACACAAATTTGGGTTCATTTGAGATTTTCTTTGTTTAAGTCAATAGATAATAGAGCTGAAGGAACCTGTTAAGATGTCCTTGAATTTCTTCTTTGCATAAAACAACTTTAGGAAAAATGAAAGCTGAAGGTCCAGGGCCACCTGAAATATTATCAGTGGTGTCCCTGCTCACACTGGTAGATTTGATGCCACCTTATGGAACTCAAGGCTCACTACATTACATGTTAAAATAGCTGCAAAACCCAAGTTCCATGGGAGGGCTTATAACTGAAATTTATTCAGTAGGAAAGCATTTCAATGTATAAATAAAAGGCAGGGGATTAAATACTAAATTCTATTATAATACTTTTTTAAAAGCTTAAAGCTGTTACATTTTACATTGCATATCAGATATAAGATTCATTTTCCATTGGCAATGTAAGAATTGTTTTTTTAAAGCAAATGTGTAGTCATATTTCAGACATTCAGAAAAGCTTAATTCCTTTGTTATTCTGTTTCTTATTTCTGTCCTATCATTTTATTTTACCCTTAATTTCTTTGTTCCAAGTTACATGTAGACTACTAAGTTACTCAAATGTGGCTAGAAGTAGAATAAACATATCTAATTTTTAAATTATCCTAATTCTGCAAATATTGAGACTAAGCAGAAAGACTAAGCCAGGGGATACTGACCTTGCAAAGACCCCTTTGTGAGCTTGTGTAAGGAGCATGAACACAGGGGTAGGAACTTCTACTAAATCATATAAGGGAATGAATGAGTAGGAATTAGGATGACATCTGTAGCTTTTATTTTTTAAAAAAATTGCTCTCAGAAAGGATGAGGCAATTGAGATGTGCTAGTCTCCAGCATGTGAAAAGGAAAAGGGAAGCTTAATGCAGATATATGCTTGGACCCCGCCCAGGCTTCATGAACATTGGACGTGGGTCTAGATAAGAGCTTTCTTCCAAACGAATTCAAACTGAGTTTTAATTTTAATATCTAATGAAATATAAAAAGCAGTTTCGTGGGCATAATAGGTAAGTTATAGATTATTTGATGGCTCTAAAACACAAAATCTTTCATTGATCTAAACTCTTATGTTCAGTGATTCTCAGACCGGGCTGAACAATCAGAATCAATGGGCTTCTTTTACATGATGCTTTTCTGATCAGGAAGGCTTCCTATGATCTGGCACCGAGTAGTAGCTCAGATAGGTGTCACGCGTTCGTGGAATCTGCCTAGATTCCCAGCTCCAGGGATTTGGATATTTGTATAAAATTTATTGTCATCACTGGTCTTTGGTGAGCTGAAAGAATTTCATGGCAATTCTTGACCATATTCCTGTGAATCTTCTTCCTACTCCTGCTCTGCTGAAGCATTTGTCAGAAAATATGAAGAGGAGGAACCTGTGAGTCTGCCACAAACAGGGTCAAAGTTGATGTTCTCAGGAATAATTTTCTTTCAGCTGTGCATAACCTTGATGTTATTCTTCTACTCCAGTATTTTTTTAAGTATACTTTTTTTAACATCTTTATTGGAGTATAACTGCTTTAAAATGTTGTGTTAGTTTCTGCTGTATAACAAAGTGAATCAGCTATATGTATACATATATCGCCGTATCCCCTCCCTCTTGCATCTCCGTCCCACCCTCCGTATCACACGCCTCTAGGTGGTCACAAAGCACTGAGCTGAACTCCTTGTGCAAGGCAGCTGCTTCCCACTAGCTATCTATTTTACATTTGGTAGTGTATATATGTCAATACTACCATCTTACTTCATCCCAGCTTACCCTTCCCCCTCCCTGTGTCCTCAATTCCATTCTCTACCTCTGTGTCTTTATTCCTATCCTGCACCTAGGTTCATGAGAACCATTTTTTTTTCTTTCTTTAGAATCCATATATATATGTGTTAGCATACAGTATTTGTTTTTCTCTTTCTGACTTACTTCACTCTGTATGACAGACTCTAGGTCCATGCACCTCACTACAAATAACTCAATTTCGTTTCTTTTCATGGCTGAGTAATATTCCATTGTATAAATGTGCCACATCTTTATCCATTCATCTGTCAATGGACACTTAGGTTGCTTCCATGTCCTGGCTATTGTAAATAGTGCTGCAGTGAACATTGTGATACATGACTCTTATTGAATTATGGTTTTCTCAGGGAATATGCCCAATTGCTGGGTCATATGGTAGTTCTATTTGTAGTTTTTTAAGGAACCTCCATACTGTTCTCCATAGTGGCTGTATCAATTTACATTCCTACCAACAGTGCAGGAGGGTTCCCTTTTCTCCACATCCTCTCCAGCATTTATTGTTTGTAGATTTTTTGATGATGGCTGTTCTGACTGGTGTGAGGTGATACCTCATTGTAGTTTGGATTTGATTTGCATTTCTCTAATAATTAGTGATGTTGAGCATCCTTTGTTCTAGTTCTGTGAAAAATGCCATTGGTGGTTTGATAGGGATTGCACTGAATCTGTAGATTGCTTTGGGTAGTATAGTCATTTTCACAATATTGATTCTTCCAATCCAAGAACATGGTATATCTCTCTGTTTGTATCATCTTTAACTTCTTTCATCAGTGTCTTATAGTTTTCTGAATACAGATCTATTGTCTCCTTAGGTAGTTTATTCCTAGGTATTTTATTCCTTTAGTTGCAATGGTAAATGGGAGTGTTTCCTTAATTTCTTTTTCAGATTTTTTCATCATTAGTGTATAGAAATGCAAGAGATTTCTGTGCATTGATTTTGTATCCTGCTACTTTCCCAAATTCATTGATTATTTCGAATAGTTTTCTGGTTGCATCTTTAGGATTCTCTATGTATAGTATCCTGCAAACAGTGACAGCTTTACTTTTTCTTTTCTGATTTGGATTCCTTTTATTTCTTTTTCTTCTCTGACTGCTGTGGCTAAAACTTCCAAAACTATGTTGAATAATACTGGTGAGAGTGGGCAACCTTGTCTTGTTCCTGATCTTAGAGGAAATGGTTTCAGTTTTTCACCATTGAGAATGATGTTGGCTGTGGGTTTGTCATATATGGGCTTTATTATGTTGAGGTAGGTTCCCTCTATGCCTACTTTCTGGAGAGTTTTTATCATAAATGGGTGTTGAATTTGTTGAAAGCATTTTCTGCATCTATTGAGATGATCATATGGTTTTTATCCTTCAGTCTGTTAATATGGTGTTACACATTGATTGATTTGCATATATTGAAGAATCCTTACATTCCTGGGATAAACCCTACTGGATCATGGTGTATGATTCTTTCAGTGTGCTATTGGATTCTGTTTGCTAGTATTTTGTTAAGGATTTTTGCATCTATGTTCATCAGAGATATTGGCCTTTAGTTTTCTTTCTTTTTTTTTTTTTTTTTTTGCGGTATGCGGGCCTCTCACTGCTGTGGCCTCTCCCGCCGCGGAGCACAGGCTCCGGACGCACAGGCTCAGCGGCCATGGCTCACGGGCCCAGCCGCTCCGCAGCATGTGGGATCCTCCCAGACCGGGGCACGAACCCGCGTCCCCTGCATTGGCAGGCGGACTCCCAACCACTGCGCCACCAGGGAAGCCCTAGTTTTTTTTTTTTATGACATCTTTGTCTGGATTTGGTATCAGAGTGATGGTGGCCTCATAGAATGGGAGTGTTCCTCCCTCTGCTATATTTTGGAAGAGTTTGAAAAGAATAGGTGTTAGCTCGTCTCTAAATGTTTGATAGAATTCACCTGTGAAGCCATCTGATCCTGTGCTTTTGGTTGTTGGAAGATTTTTAATCACAGTTTCAATTTCAGTGCTTGTGATTAGTCTGTTTGTATTTTCTATTTCTTCCTGGTTCAGTCTCAGAAGGTTGTGCTTTTCTGAGAATTTTCCCATTTCTTCCAGGTTGTCCATTTTATTGGTATATAGTTGCTTGTAGTAATCGCTCATGATAATTTGTATTTTTTCAGTGTCAGTTTTTACTTCTTTTTCATTTCTAATTCTATTGATTTGAGTCTTCTCCCTTTTTTTTTGTGAGTCTGGCTAATGGTTTATCAATTTTGTTTATCTTCTCAAAAAAACAGCTTTTATTTTTACTGATCATTGCTATTGTTTCCTTCATTTCTTTTTCATTTATTTCTTATGTGATCTTTATAATTTATTTCCTTCTCTAACTTTGGGTTTTCTTTTGTTCTTCTTTCTCTAATTGCTTTAGATGTAATGTTAGGTTGTTTATTTGAGATGTTTCTTGCTTCTTGGGGTAGGATTGTATTACTGTAAACTTCCCTCTTAGAACTGCTTTTGCTGCATCCCATAGGTTTTGGGTCGTCTTGTTTTCATTGTCATTTGTTTCTAGGTATTTTTTGATTTCCTCTTTGATTTCTTCAGTGATCTCTTGGTTATTTAGTAGTGTATTGTTTAACCTCCATGTGTTTGTATTTTTTCCAGTTTTTTTCCCTGTAATTGATATCTACTCATATCGTTTGGTCGGAAAAGATACTTCATACGATTTCAATTTTCTTAAATTTACCAAGGCTTGATTTGTGACTCAAGATATGGTCTATCCTGGAGAATGTTCCATGAGCACTTGAGAAGAAGGTGTTTTCTGTTGTTTGGGATGCAGTGTTCTATAAATATCAATTAAGTCCATCCTTTTTAAAGTGTCATTTAAAGCTTGTGTTTCCTTATTTATTTGCATTTTGGATGATCTGTCCATTGGTGAAAGTGGGGTGTTAAAGTCCCCTACTATGATTGTGTTACTGTCAGTTTCCCCTTTTATGGCTGTTAGCATTTGCCTTATGTATTAAGGTGCTCCTATGTTGGGTGCATAAATATTTACAATTTTGTGTCTTCTTCTTGGATTGATCCCTTGATCATTATGTAGTGTCCTTCTTTGTCTCTTGTAATAGTCTTTATTTTAAAGTCTATTTTGTCTGATGTGAGAATGGCTACTCCAGCTTTCTTTTGATTTCCATTTGCATGGAATATCTTTTTCCATCTCCTCACTTTCAGTCTGTATGTGTCCCTAGGTCTGAAGTGGGTCTCTTGTAGACAGTATATATATGGGTCTTGTTTTTGTATCCACTCAGCCAGTCTATGTCTTTTGGTTGGAGCATTTAATCCATTTACATTTAAGGTAATTATCGATATGTATGTTCCTATTACCATTTTCTTAATTGTTTTGGATTTGTTTTTGTAGGTCTTTTCCTTCACTTGTGTTTCCTTCGTAGAGAAGTTCCTTTAGCATTTGTTGTAAAGCTGGATTGGTGGTACTGAATTCTCTTAGCTTTTGCTTGTCTATAAAGGTTTTCATTTCTCCATCGAATCTGAGTGAGATCCTTGCTTGGTAGAGTAATCTTGGCTGTAGTTTTTTTCCCTTTAATCACTTTAAATATGTCCTGCCACTCCCTTCTGGCTTACAGAGTTTCTGCTGAAAGATCAACTGTTATCCTTATGGTGATTCCCTAGTATATTATTTGTTGCTTTTCCCTTTTAATATTTTTTCTTCTATTATTTTTTGATAGTTTGATTAATATGTGTCTTGGTGTGTTTCACCTTGGATTTATCTGTGCTTCCTGGACTTGATTAACTATTTCCTTTCCCATGTTAGGGAATTTTTCAATTATAATCTCTTCAAATATTTTCTCAGACTGTTTCTTTTTCTCTTCTTCTTCTGGGACGCCTGTAATTCAAATGTTTTTGTTTTTAATGTTGTCCCAGAGGTCTCTGAGACTGTCCTCAATTCTTTTCATTCTTTTTTCTTTATTCTGCTCCCTGGCAGTTATTTCCACCATTTTATCTTCCAGCTCACTTATCCGTTCTTCTGCCTCAGTTATTCTGCTATTGATTCCTTCTAGAGAATTTTAAATTTCATTTATTTGTTCATCATTGTTTGTTTGCTCTTTAGTTATACTAGGTCCTTGTTAAACGTTTATTGTGTTTTCTCCATTCTATTTCCACGATTTTGGATCATCTTTACTATCATTACTCTGAATTCTTTTTCAGGTAGACTGCCTATTTCCTCTTCATTTGTTTGGCCTGGTGGGCTTTTACCTTGCTCCTTCATCTGGTGCATATTTCTCTGTCTTCTCATTTTGTTTAATTTACTGCGTTCGGGGTCTCTGTTTCGCAGGCTGCAGGTTCATAGTTCCCATTGTTTTTTGTGTCTACCCCCAGTGGATAAGGTTAGTTCGGTGGCTTGTGTAGGCTTCCTGGTGAAGGGAACTGGCACCTATGTTCTAGTGCGTGGGGCTGGATCTTGTCTTTCTGATGGGCAGGGCCACTTCTGGTGGTGTGTTTTGGGGGTGTCTGTGAACTTAGTATGATTTTAGGCAGCCTCTCTGCTAATGGGTGGGGTTGTGTTCCTGTCTTCCTAGTTGTTTGTCATGGGGCATCCAGCACTGGAGTCTGCTGTCCATTGGGTGGAGCTGGGTCTTAGCATTGAGATGGAGATCTCTGGGGGAACTCTCGCCAACTATTACGTGGGGCTGGGAGGTCTCTGGGAGTCCAATGTCCTGAACTCACCTCTCCCACCTCAGAGGTTCAGGCCTGACACCAGGCTGGAGCACCAAGACCCTGTCAGCCACATGGCTCAGAAGAAAAGGGAGAAAAAAAGAAAGAAAAAAGTAATAATAATAATTATTAAAGTAAAAAAAAAATCATAAAAAAAATAAGGAGAGAAACCAAACCAATAAAAAAATCCACCAATGATTACAAGCGCTATAAAATATACTATGATAAACATAAAAACAAATCAGTCACAGACAGCAAACCCCAAGTCTACAGTTTCTCCCGAAATCCACTGCCTCAATTTTGGGATGATTCATTGTCTATTCAGGTATTCCACAGATGCAGGGTACATCAAGTTGATTGTTGGGATTTAATGCACTGCCCCTGAGGCTGCATGGAGAAATGTCCTTTTCTCTTCGTTGTTCGCACAGCTCCTGGGGTTCAGCTTTGGTTTTGAACCCACCTCTGCGTGTAGGTCGCACTCAGGCATCTGTTCCCACCCATACAGGAAAGAGTTAAAGCAGCGGTTGATTAGAGGACTCTGACTCATTCAGGCTGGGGGGAGGGAGGGGTACAGTAGTTATAATTGGAATGACCTTGCAACAGCCTGAGGCACACCATATGTTTTCCCGGAGAACTTGTCCCTGGATCACCGGACCCTGGCAGTGGCGGGCTGCACAGGCTTCTGGGAGGGGAGTTGTGGATAGTGACCTGTGCTTGCACACAGGATTCTTGGTGGCTGCGGTAGCAGCAGAGTTAGCGTTTCATGCCCATCTCTGGGGTCCGAGCTGATAGCTGCGGGTTGCGCCCATCACTGGAGCTCATTTAGGTGGTGCTCTGCCTTCTTTGTGCAGACAGGAAAGGAATCCCCTCTCCTCACGCACCCTAAAACAATGGTCTTTTGCCTCTTAGGCAGTTCCAGGCTTTTTTCCTTCTGCCAGCGTTCAGTAAGTGTTCTGTAGGAGTTGTTCCACATGTAGATGTATTTTTGATGTATTTGTGGGGAGGAAGGTGATCTCCACGTCTTACTCCTGTGCCATCTTGAAGGTCCCCCTCCTATTCTTCTACTCCTTAATCTCAGTAGCTTCAAAGGGAGTCCAGCAGAAGATTGCCGATAACATCCTCCTTAACAGCTGACCTCACCAAGCAGCACAGGTGCTTTTCCCACTTTTGCAAGGCTCCAATTGAATTTGTGTTTTATTTTCTGTCTAATGTCATCAGGGTTTGAGGTTCAGGTGAACATGGTCTCTTTCAGTTCCTCCTGTCACATAATTCTGATTGGTCTTTTCCATGTTACTCTTTCTTGCCTTGCCATCCTCATCTTTATATCTACAACTGAGAAGCTAACTTACTTTCTTCATTGCCACATTTCTTTCTATCCAGTCATCATGATTCATTTTACTCTCTTCTTTTTCTCCAGATGAAAGATAACTCTGCTCTTTCAGAGCAGCTATTCAAGTATTATTTCTCAGGTGTTTTTGTTTTTGTTTCCAATGAAGGCGTTATTTTCATTTCTTAGCCAATGTGCTCATTATTGTCAACTCAGATGGTGAAGGGATCTTCTGGAGAGGATTCTCAGGCAAAATTTTCATCACAAAGATGAGAATTGTGGTTGCAAATTGTGATAAAAACAAGTAATCTGTAAAGAAATCAATACAAAATTGTCTAATCTTAAAGATGTACACCTTACTTTGCAGACCCCTCATGAAACATTTGAAGCCAGTCTCTGAAGTAGATCCCAGACTATCAGTTATTCTAGTCACTGCCAATAACAGTGATGCTACAATGTTTACCCAGTGTCCAACTTATAATGTATATTACGTTTCCTTAATGGCTTCTAAAGCATCGAAAACCGTCTCCTTAAGGAAAGTTTAGTTTGTGAATAAAAAGTGAATAATAACAAATACAAGTGCACAGTCTGCTGGAGTATAAAGGTCTCTGTCTCCTTCCAATATGTATGTTCTATAGGAGAGTGTGTTTGCTGCCAGAGAGTGGGTAGCTGCAAGGAAACTGAAGTGGGAAAGAAGACTGGTGGTTTAGATCAGAGGTTGGCAAACATTTTCTTAAAGAGCCAGAGAGTAAATCTTTTAGGTTCTGAGCACCAGATGGTCTCTGCTGCAGCTAGGTAACTCTGCTCTTGTCACATGGAAACACTCATAGGTGATATGTAAACAAATGAGCATAGCTGTGTTCCAAGGAACTTTACCAAAAGAGGCAGCAAGCTGGATTGGCCCATGGGCCACAGTTCGCCAACCCCTTTATTAGACTATTATTAATATTTGGTGTAGTTACATTATAGAAAGGGAACAAGAGTCATGAGTTTGAGATCCACCTCTGGCACTACGTAGAGACATTTTTTTCTATTGTGTGATTTTACAGAGACTAAATAAAAATCATTCAGAAAATGATGCTAATCCTTTAAAATTTTCAAAATGGTTAATTTGTCTGGTACAGAGAAAGGAAGGGAGCTCTTATTCCAAATATATGGAATGTTTTCTTAGTTTCATTCTGTGTGAGTCATCAGAATTTGTCATGGCTCCCTTAAGAAATTCCAACAGAGGAGAGGGCACACGAATCCCTGAGGAGTACAGGAAAGATGCAGTTAAAACTTCTTTTCTTTTCTCACTAAATTCTTTCTGATTTTCAGGAAAGGGACAGCCATTATTTGCTGATACCAAGCCATTCTTTTTATTTCAACCCTCACTCCTGACTAAAATTATTTTTTCTGGATCCCATTCCATGCATTTATTGACCCCAAGATTGTCAAGATGACCCCTTTTGTGGGATTATGGAAATCATGGTATCTGTGTTTTGTCAACAAAAAAAATAATGCAAGAGGCTGCAAATAAAAAAATATTTATTTGCGGTCTTAAGAATTGCAGTTCAGAGATTATCATACTAAGTAGAGTAAGTCAGACAGAGAAAGACAAATATTATATGATATCACTTGTATTTTTTACAAAAAAAATACAAATGAACTTATTTACAAAATAATACAAATGAACTTATTTACAAAACAGAGACAAACTCATAGACATAGAATACAAACTTATGGTAACCAAAGGGGAAAGTGTGGGGAGGGATAAATTAGGAGTATGAGATGAACATGCTACTATATATAAAATAGATAAACAGCTAGGACTTAATGTATAGCACAGGAAATTATATTCAATATCTTGTAATAACCTATAATGGAAAAGGATATGAAAATTATGTATATATATACACACACACACATATATATATATATCCAACTCACTTTGCTATACACCTGAAACTAACAAAATATTGTAAATCAACTATACTTCAAAAAACAAAAACAAAAAAGAATTGCAGTTCTGGAGACACAGAGTACAGTAAAACCCAAAGAATGTTTTGAGGAAGAGAAAGAGAAAGAGTCAGGGGCTTATAAAGACAAAAAGCTACAACGTTATTAAAAGTTGCCTGGTGAGAATTGTAATTGAGCTGAGTGAGAAAATATTTGTTCTTAAGGAATCACAAGTTGTTTTAGGGTAGGGGTCCAATAAGAAGATAGACTGCCACAAGGTATTTTACCATAAGGTTCTGATAAGTATCTTGAGTTTCTAGCAGATGTTCTGGATGTCTTCATTAGGATAATAAGTGGTCAAAAGTTCAGATTCCTTCCAGGCTGAGACATGCATAAGTTACACTTCCTCAGTGGCCTCCCAGCTACATTTTAGAGAGCTCTCTTAGCAATACGAACTCCATTTTGATTTTCCTTCAACAGTTTCTATCATTCCCAACTTTTCTATCTATATAGGCACTTTGTGGCATGTTTGGATCAACTTCTTTGTACAAAACCATAATTGTTCAAAAACCCTCCAGAAGCTAATGTGACCCTGCCCTCCTTGTACTTCACCAGAACCAGCCCTGGAGACCACATTTGTAGTTAGCCTGCGCCACAGAATGATCAGACCTCTCTGGTGGGTCTAACCATTCCCTTAACCCAATCCTCAGCTTGAATTTTACAAAACCAGAGCTATGCGTTTATTAATCCTATGCTCAAAATTTAAACTACAGACAATATGATGAGACAGAGAACTCACCTATTCATTAAATATAATACATATTTGCTCATGGCTTATTTTATGTTAGGCACTGAGCTAAGAAAAGGGATTCAAACATAGCCATTTACCTTAGGATTGAACCATCTCCTGGAGGTACTGAAAACGTTCATCAGTGCTTGTGTTAATAGTATGCAGTTAGTTACACTTGCCAGCATTCGTTCTAGATAAACTTCATTGAGGACCTACATTCCAGCTGTTGCTGAAGGGTAAGTGAGGTGTCACTCAACAATCAGAGAAAAAGGAGAGTTCAGATAGATGGAATAGATTAAGCCAAGGTGAGAAGGAATTAATGAGAATTTGGGGAGAAACCGCAAGCTCAGCATGCAAAGTATTGAGAAATATGACCTGAGGTCAAGATGAAAATGCAGGCTGAAAATGAATTATAAAATCCTTGAATCCTGTATTGTGGAATTTGGATATTTTTACCCACAAGGTGAAAGAGAAAACCCTGAAGATTTTTGAGAGGAGGACTAACATAATCAGATTTAGAAAGTCAGCTTGTATGACATGGTTGAAAATGTATGAGGAAAAATCTAGAAGCAAAAAGGCTGGATTGGAAGGTACATTATGTGTCACAAATAAGAGGTAATTGAACTTAAGCTGGAGTGTTGAAAATGACAAGACAGGCAAACTGAGACACTTTTCAACTGAAGCAGTGAAAAGTTAGGAGTTGTATAATACCTGGTGTTTCTGCTGTTTGTACATTGTGCTACTAAATGTACCTTGTTCACAGAGATGGCTCATTTTAAAAATGTTTTTACCATGTATTTATTGTTTAAACTGATGGCTAATAAGAACTAAATTGTGTCTACCATACCGATGTTTGAGCTTAGCTGGTATTGTCCCCTCTAATTTAATCATTTACTAGCTTTTTAAACCTGATACCTTTTATTCTTAAAATGTTTACTTCATATGGTGATATTCTCTATTCCATTACTATTCCCCTTTCCCACTTCATATATCCCATGTTCCTATGCCACAGAGCCTCATGGTAGTGAATTTTTTAAAAAAATTATTTATGTTATTTATTTTATTTTTGGCTATGTTGGGTTGTCGTTGCTGCACGTGGGCTTTCTCTAGTTGTGGTGAGTGGGGGCTACTCTTTGTGCAGTGCGTGGGCTTCTCATTGCGGTGGCTTCTCTTGTTGTGGAGCATGGGCTCTAGGCGCATGGGCTCAGGAGCTGTGGCTCGCGGACTGTAGAGCGCAGGCTCATTTGCTGTGGTGCAGGGGCTTAGTTGCTCCGCGGCATGTGGGATCTTCCTGGACCAGGGCTCAAACTCATGACCCCTGCATTGGCAGGTGGATTCTTAACCACTGTGCCATCAGGGAAGCCCAGTAGTGAATTTTTAACACTCTCTGGGAATTAATATTAGCAGCTATTTTTGATCCTTAAAAGAATAGATTCAATAGAATAATGGTGGCCCAATCCATAGTTTATCAGTAAAGAAATATGGGAAGTTAAGGCCAGTAAGGTAAAATATTTAATTGTGACAGTAAGAGCAAAGATGTGGTAATTTGTTAGAAATAATCAAAGGAAATATTTTGTCCTTTCTATATAAGACTGATATGATCTTTTTATTTTTTGATTTCTTCATTTTATTGTTGTTACTCTTTTTAGGAGTTTTAATCGTGTCATTATTTTTCTGTGATACAAAGAAGCAAGTTGAAGTGAAAATATTTCAGACTAGCAAATTACTAAATATTATATTTTAATGTTTATTATTATATAATTTTAATGATCATAATATATGAACAGATTTTTTACTTTTGCCATTTTATAAGTGATTCATGCTGTTTTTAAAGAAAATGTATGATTTATCTACAAATGAATTGTTATTTTTTTATTGAGATATAGTTGATTTATAGTATTATATTAGTTTCAGACGTACAGTATAGTGATTCAAAAATTTTATGTTGTTGCTTCTTTGTTTTATTTTTCAATGTTAAAAGAGAAGCCAAGGGGCTTGCCTGGTGGCGCAGTGGTTGGGAATGCGCCTGCTGATGCAGGGGATACGGGTTCATGCCCCAGTCTGGGAAGATCCCACATGCTGCGGAGCAGCTGGGCCCATGAACCATGGCCGCTGAGCCTGCGCGTCCGGAGCCTGTGTTCCACAGCGGGAGAGGCCACAGCAGTGAGAGCCCGCGTACCACAAAAAAAAAAAAAAAAAAAAAAAAGAGAAGCCAATAGAGATGAGAGTAATATTAATATGTAAGGTGGTATATCTTTAACATCTATTAGAATACAACATTTAAAACTATGTTTCAATAAATACTAGTAGGCAATTATTAAGAAGTATCTATAACTAATACATATTAAATTAAGAAGTATCAATGTTGAAACAAATGTTTAAATGTGGTTCATTTTAAACAATTATATTCAACAATAAGAAAATATTAATTTTAATATTTATTTAGCAGCTACTATGTGGCATTATATTCTGGGAATACAGATGAATAAGAAGAATCTTTACTCTAAATGGCTCATAGTGGTGGTCATAGGAGAAAGCCTCAGTAGTAATGATGCAGTGTGATAATACAATATGATGAATGCTAAATTTGATATAGGTATGCTTGTCAGAACATATAAATTTGATAAAACAGTAGCCAAGAAACATGTATTACTCAGCATATGTTAGATTGTGCAAGTCCCACTCTCATTTACCAGATAGTCTAAGATCACCTAGTCCAGTAGGGGCACAGACATGCAAACAAATGCATTTTAATATCCTGTGGTAAGTGCAAAAATAGAATAAACAGAAATAGTACACATGAGGGTCCGATGACCACTGTTTCAGTTGGAATCCTCTAAGAAGCAGAAGCCAAGTTGGGATTTGATGTGTAAGAAATTTATTTGGAAGACTGCTTATGAAAGATAAAAATAAAGGGATCAGGGGTAGGCAGGTCTCATCTGTAAAAGGAGAGAGTAAAGTAACGATTGGGTAGAAAGGGCCTTATTGTAGCACAGCTCTAGAAAGTCTTGGCCAGACTGATGAGGAATCTCAAAGCAAAATTTTCCCATTGAAGAAATATTGCACCTGGCAGGAAGGGGCTGACAATAGTGCACTGTCATGCTTCACCATGGGCTGGTTGCAACCCAGGAAAGTGTGGCCTGAGTGTAAATACAATAACGGATCAAAGAATGGAAGCTGGGCTGTAGGTCAGTCATGGCCATAGCATCAGATTCTCTTGAAAGAGACCTGAGTGGAGCCACTGTAGAGGCCACTTTTCCTTTCAAGTTTGGAAATCCGTTCTTCTAGTGTTCCCTTTGGCTTCTCTTCCTGAAAGAATTTGTAGAAAGGGAGGTTAGGGAGATGAACTATGACCTCTGTCACTGCAATTTGTCTTGGGAATAAAGCTAATACTCATCTTCCCTTTTGTCCACTAGCCATTCTAAACACCCCTCAGCCTCTGTCATCACTTTAGCATGTTCTGATGGATTATTTGGTGATGTGACACAATCCTCCATTCCTGGGGGTGGGATCTGAACCTTTGATAGTCACACGCTTCCCAGTGCAGGTTGTTGAATGTGTCTATTGTCTATTAATTAGGTGAGGGAGTAGCTAGAGGTGCCCAGTGCAGATTGTTGAACGTGTCCGTTCTCAGTTGGGTGAAGGAGTACCTAGTGGATCACCTGGCTTCCACATGTATTCTTATGCCCCCATTGTGTGAAAACAGTCCTACATCCTCCTGCTGATCGGGGTCAATTATCCCTGCCGACTTGGTGACTCCGTTTCCCTGGACACAAAATGTCCATGGTGGCCTGGCATATGTTCTAACTTAAAATGCAATGGGGCTTCCCTGGTGGCGCAGTGGTTGAGAGTCTGCCTGCCGATGCAGGGGACACGGGTTCGTGCCCCGGTCCGGGAAGATCCCACATGCCGCAGAGCGGCTGGGCCTGTGAGCCATGGCCGCTGAGCCTGCGCGTCTGGAGCCTGTGCTCCACGACGGGAGAGGCCACAACAGTGAGAGGCCCGCGTACCGCAAAAAAAGAAAAAAAAAATACAATGGTTCCTTTACTACGTATTTCTTTTCCGTGTGCCCCCTTTGAGGATTCCCACTTTCAGAGCTGTGAGTTTGAGGTATAAGGTACATCAGATCCTCCAGTAAGTCATAGGGAGTGATAATTAGTAGGTCTACTCTTGCTTCTACCCCGCCTTAGTCTGTTGAGGCTGCTATAACAAAATACCACAGACTGAGAAGCTTATAAACAGCAGAAATATATTGCTCACAGTTCTGGAGACTGTAAGTCTGAGATCTGGGTGCCAGCATGGTTGGGTAAGGGCCCTCTTCTGAGGTTGTGGGGTGGAACTGATAGACTTCTGTTTATCCTCACATATGGAAGGGGCTAGGGATCTCTCTGGAGCCTCTTTTATAAGGCACTCATCTCATGCATGAGGGCTCTACCCTCATGACCTAAGCACCTTCCAAAGGACCCACCCTCTAATAACATCACATTGGGCATTAGGATTTTAACATACGAATTTTAAAAGAACACAAACACTCAGACCATAGTGTATCCCTTGACTCTAAGACCCACATATTCTTCCTATTGGCGGCACCAAACACATTTAGAGCTCTTTGATTTAGTACATGTCTTACTCCTGAAGGATGACACCTCATCATAGCAGAGTATTGCTTCTAAGATAGCATCTTGGCTGTGTCTTGGTTAGCCATTTCAGCCCTCTGTGAGAATGTCTGCTCCTGGAGGGGGTGGTTTGTGATACAGTCAGTGAACCCTGTTATCACAGGTCACACTCTCACACCTGTTTTACTATAATGTGAGTCCCCTGATTAGATACTAGGCAGTGAGATTCCCTGTCTGTAGATAAGGCATTGCATAATCTCCCAGACTGTGTTACTGGCTAAGGCTTTGCAGGCAGGAGAGTCAAATTCATACTAGAATAGTTATCTATTCCAAAAGGACAAACCACTGACACTCTAGGGTAGAAGTGACACAATGTGGTAGAATTGTGACTAAGGAGTTGGTTTCTCACCTCATGGAAAAGTACCCAGTTGGGGGCTCAGCATTAGCCTCTGTTGTTAACATATTGGACATTGAGTCATTTATGCTTGGTTGACTTCAGTGAGTGGGAGTCCATGACATTGAGCCTATGCGTGGCTTCTATACCAGCCATTATTGGACACTCTGTTTATGTGCTCGTGATGCAAGTTCCAGAACAGCTTATTATGAAGGCTGGTGAAAGGCCAGCCTTTATCTACTTGGCTTTTCAGTACCTCTTCCACTTCACTCAGCATGGATCATCATCTTAACAGTGAGTTTGCCCCAATCCCTGGGGTCCTTGATGGCTTATTAAGTCCTGTGTTCCAAGAAAGTGCCCATAATTCAACAAATTCACGCTTATCCAATCTTATATTCTGATCAAGCACTCCCAGGAATATTCCTCTGGCTCCTGATGGCACATGCTAAATCATTCTTGGACGTACCATGGTGTATAATTTCTGTGTTTCCTTATGAGTTGCAGCATGTCCCCAGCTGAAACTTAACACTAGCCACAGGCCTAGCAGCCAGGTGAGGGACATCTCCTGAGGGGACGCCTCTTGCCTTAGGGTGGAGAGGATGGGTCCTCCTCAGTACATCCTGAACAGTGAAGTGGTACCTTTCATTGAGGAAGGGTGAGCTACCTCTACTAACACTGAGGACTCAAGGCAGCCAACAGAGCATAAATCCTCGAGGGAATCCAGCCTATGTTTCAGGGTCCCAGTTTTTTCCAACCAGGCCCCTGATTTTGCCGTGGCTGAGCATTTAAGTGTTGCTGGAGTTTTGCAACATTGTCAAATCCTGCAGCTGCTCCTCAGCTTTTTGTCTGCTGGTGATAAAGACTTCTTTTTAAGCTTCTGAAGATATTCTCTGTCTCTCTGGCTTTAACTGTTTCAAACAATGCTTGGTTTTTCATCATCTGTTTAGACTGGCCACGTAACTCAGTAATAACCTGCCAGTTCCATTGTCCTTGGAGGCATAGTTCACCCACATATTCTCCAAATGCCTGAGTCATCATATCAACAAAGATTTTTCTTCTACCAGACTATTTACCAAGTCCACCACTGGTGAAATCTTTAGCAGTTGGGCAATCATCTTGTACTGGGAACTATTAGTGCCTCATATTCCACTCAAGATAGGGCCCCTTTGCAATTCCCCAAACCCCATCTTACTGCCTATTTTATTGGACCACTCCTGACTCCATTTGCATGTGTTTGAGTCCTCTAAAAACTCATGTGAAGATACAAGAAATTTATTGGGGGAAATATTTGTGAAGAATAAAGGGATGGGAGCTGAAGTAGGCAGGGAGAGCCTTTAGACCATGATTCAGGTCAGAAAGATGTAAAAATAGGGAGGAAAGTAAGAACTGGGTAAGAATCCCACTCATAAACACTCATAAATATATTTTCAGGCAAATAGCAGTATTTTCAAGTTATCCAAAACATGGACAATAAAAATATATGAAATTCAAAAAATAATCAACTTGCATGTATTTTCCCAAACCATCATTTAAAAATCCTTTTCTGACCATTACTACAAGTAGTCTATCAAAGATCCATCCAGAGTAAAGAGTCTTTTAATCTATTTATTCTCAGGAGAACAAAGCTTCTGGGACCAGTGTCAGGCATGGGATCTAGTTACTTGAAAGAATGGCAGAAACAAAAGCAGCGTGAGGACTATTCATTTATTTAGATGCATGCAACGTACAGACAGTAAAACACTATTGACATCATCAGAAATCAGTTGAGATCAGAAAGTCCCTCAAGAACAGAATACCAGAGAGAAGATTTTATAATATAACTGTTTAAATTCTCTTTTATGTAGGGAAAAGTAGTTAATCCCAGTGAAAAATGCAGATTTCTTTAAAGTGGCATTCTTTCCAGTGCTGCAGTTACCAACATTATAATTTTCAACAGCTACCAATGAAAGTCTTTATTTTCAAATTGAGAGCACATTATATGCCATGATTTATGAAGTTAAAGATAAAAGAACTGGGCTTCCCTGGTGGCGCAGTGGTTGAGAGTCCGCCTGCCGATGCAGGGGACACGGGTTCGTGCCCGGGTCCGGGAAAATCCCACGTGCCGCAGAGCGGCTGGGCCCGTGAGCCATGGCCGCTGAGCCTGCGCGTCCGGAGCCTGCGCTCCGCAACGGGAGAGGCCACAACAGTGAGAGGCCCACGCACCGCAAAAAAAAAAAAAAAAAGATAAAAGAACTGTTCTTTTATGAAAAGGTTTCTAATTTCATAGGAAAATTACTACTATTATAATTTATTTCCTAGTAGTAAGATTGCTGTCACGAGTCATTTGAGCACATTTGCCTTAAAGATGTTGTTGTTATCCTCTGGCATTTATAGAATATAAGATGTTCCTGTAACTAATACTTTTAAGATGTTAGCAGCATCAGCTATTAATTATGTTGCCTATAATGCATGTGTATAATTCAACTTCTGGAGAATGATGGGCCAGGAAAGAATTAATATTTATTGAAAGCTAACTTTAAGTCAGGAGCTGTGCTAAACATTTTATGCACAACTTCTTATGAAATCTTTAGAGCTGGATGAAATAGGCATTATCCCCGTTTTAAAGATGAGGGAACTAGTGGCCCAGAGAGCCTGAGTAAGTGTATCAAGTCCAGTGGCTTCTAAATGGCCAAGCGGGGACTGTGCCACACCCCAGGATGCAATTGTGCAGCAAAACACAAACATATTGTTACTCCAAATACTAATTGTGATATACTATATCATCTTATTAATTAAATGTTAATTGACAACACTGTGCTTAAATATATGTTAGACAATGTTAGGACTATAAATAGGGTATACAGCAGGGTCCTTATTTGCAATGAGCAAATTTCTTATATATCAATTGACAGTAGGGATAACTTCTTGCAAATTTGCTACCAAGAAGACCTCTGGACATATTCAAATGTACAAGACCCTATGTTATGCTCTATCATAGGGGGTTTTACTGATCCTATCATACGTGATTTTAGCTAAGTTTATACCTATAGACATGTAGACATTCCTTGATAATTATATAGAAGGAAGCTCTGCCTTAGTTGTCATGTCAGCAAAGAAGGGAGAAACACTAACAGGGAAACTATAATGAACTATTATGCAAAAGGAAAGCCCGGATAATATTTTATGTTAATGTATTCACATACCTGCCATGTATCTGTCAAAATAATGTCAACATGCTTTCATGTGCATCATTATATTGAGAGATACAGTGCAAATCTTAATACCTTCATTGTAGAGTGAAGTATCAAATAATGCAAAATTAAGTGGTTCACTGATCCAAGCTTAATATCTTGTTAACCCTATTCTGTGTGACTTCATAGGTCATATTTTTGTAAGTAAATAATGCAAATGGCATTTTTAATCACCAAAGGATTTAACAACTCATTTTGATCAAAAATATAATCTGAAGTGTGGAAAAGATCAAAACATATGACATGTGACCTGATTGATTTTTGAAAAGGATTAATGGAGGAATATATGTCTAATGTATAATAACGCATGTATTTATGTGATTAAAATAATAATTTCATATATAAAATTGGTATGCAAATGAAGACCCTCATCATCCTTCATCAGAAAGTTCAGAAAAGTTTAGATTTAGTATTCCTTCCTCTCCCTTCTAGGACACAGTTTCATTTCATTAGCACCTTTATTTTCCATAGCTTCTACTTCCATAGATCAATATCATAAAAGTTGGTTTATTACTATAATAAAGATTTATTTTTAAAAGAAAAGCATACTAGAATAATGAACACCTAATAGCAGAACTTCTCACCTTGGAGGATATAGATGTAAGCATTGACACCTTAAATTTTATAGTTTACCTCTTAATATGTCTTTGCATAAGGTGTTAAATGTTACTATCTCTAGCTGGTTATGTATGGTCTTTGTAAGGTACATCATGACAATTCTGTAAAATCATGTTACAATACATTGTTTTGTGTGTCAAATGTACATTAGATTTCCTTACAAGTAACCAAGAATTCCTTCTTCCCAGACAGCTCCTATTCAGTTTACTAAAGTTTTCCCATGAAAACTAAACAAAAAACAAACAACCTTTATATCCAGTTTATTTCTACCATTTCCCCACCTTAATGATATTTCTTAAGCTTTGTCTTTGTTCAGCAAAACTTGTTATTTGTCAAGGCAAGAAAGTTTTGAGACCTTATTAACTGGACTTAACTACTGATCATTTTGTTCTCCCTAAACATCACATCTCCTCTTCTAAACTTTTTGCCTGCAAATATATTCTCCAATTGTATTCTTTCATATCTTCTGTTTCTTTCAGGGGTCTCTCTTCTCTGTTTGCATTTTAACCAATGCCATGCTATTTTATCTGTATATTATAAATGTGCAACTTCATATCTCTTTTCAGTGCTGCATTATGTGACAATATGTTGAAATCTTAAAATTGGCCATGATGGAAGTATTTACACCATGGAAATCAGAACTTACTACAAATTAAGTCCTGATTACTTGCTTTGTTGATTTTCTAAACTTAAAAAGGTGTTGGAGAAATGTTAATAATACAGTTTAAACTTAAAAGTCTGTGTGTGTAACCATTACATTGTCAACAACACAAAAATGAGAAAATATTCTTAACTGTATTCAAAAACTATTTTTTGATTCAGCAAAGAAGTCTCACATTATTGACATGAGTAAGGTTCCAAGATACAACTTCATTGTTTCACTTTCAACTTACTACTTAAGAAGAATATCAATGAGCATTCATATGGGAACTACAATCGTTCATCAGTTGTTGCCATGGATTAGCTATGGATACAAAGAGTGCAGCAAAAATCAACAAAAGCATTCTGTGGGAATTGATTGACTATGAATAATTTTCAGTAATAAGTACTGTACATTTTACTATTATTTAAAACTTTTGTCACATTATATTAGTAAAATTTATAGTAAATGTATATACTTATAGACATGATTTTTCTTTTTCCTAGAAAGTCTGTTGTTAAACATTTACCAGTACACCAGTGACTTTAACTATTGGAATCTCTAGAGTTCCCATTTATGCCCATTTCTTTACTCTTTGTTTTCACTTTCTATTTGTAGTCTATTTTCACTAATATTTTCATGTTGACTATTCCAAAATTTGGAATATCCAATCCTGCTTTCTTTCTTAAACTTTGGTGCATATATGACTCTCCACACTTTTGTTCCATAAGAACCTCAGGCAGAAGTTCAAAACATGACCTTACAACTGTCAATTTATCATTGCTAACAACAAAACTGTTCTCCACAATTGGGCCTCTTTCTATGTTCTCTATCTCAGTTAGTGACAACATCATTTAAAATCCATTTAAGCTTTGTAGTTTACATGGTGTATGAGACCTTGTCTGAAATGGCTCCAGCCTCATCACTCAGTGGGTTCAGCTTTGCTTCGTTTTTGTAATTTAAGTTTTAAAACAGAAAGCTATTCTTTACTTTTTGTTTTCATTCCCCATCCACTAGGTTTTCAATCAAAACTTTACAAAAACTGATAACTTTACAAAATCACTATTTCTTGAATCTGTACTCTACTCTGGCCTCCTTTGCTCTAGTTAGACCCTCAGTCTCTGCCTTCAATTACAGAAATAATTCCTCCCCATGTATAACCAGTTTCTACAAAGCTTCAGTGATCTACCTAAAACAACTATCTGACCTTATCACTTCCCTTCTCATAAATTCTTCAGTGTTGCTTTATTCCCCATACCGTATGAGAAGACATAGTTCCTTATAGTATACAGGATCATGCCTGATATGGCGTAGGCTTTATCCCCCGTGCAGCCTGATTCGTATTTTATGCTCCAACATGCTAAATTGTTTCTAGTTCCTCCCATAAATGATTCTTCATCTGGAATGTATTTCATGAGGCTGCCACTTCTTTCTGGAATATTCTTTCTTTCATCTTTTTCTAACTCAACCTTCAAAATTTTCATGAGGGATCATCTTCTCCCCAGAATTGTTTGGGAGATCCCCAGTCAGAGAACTTTTGTTCCCGTGGACATTTTTGTTTACCATTGTACTTAATACCTGTGTACTTGCACATTGCCTTGTCATTATGTGTTTATGTCAAATGTGTCTCTCTGCAGAACTTAATTTTTTTGACGGTAAGGGTCTCTTTGTGTCCCCAAAACTTATCACAATTGCTGGTTCAAAGTAAGTGCTTAATACCCTTTATGTAACTGAAGTGCTTAAAGCAGACTGTTTCCTACTTCTCTTAAAAATATTATTTTTTTTATATCTATGTTAGATTTTAATTAATATGTCCACTTATTTTGGGACATAGCTGAGCACATGAACTAATGAAGGTTTTTTCTTGTGTGTTATACAATATAGATCTCTCACCTCCACTTTTCTTTCTCTTGCTAGCTTTTGTTTTAGAATCCATAATATCTGCCATTTTGTAATGATGAGCTGAAAAAAATATTATAGCTATTTAAATATGTTAATGATTGTTTCTTTTAAATCTCACATTTTTAAAATGTCAAGAGAGTTATATGTTTAGGAGATTAAAGCATATGATTATATCACATGAAATTGTCAACAGGGTGAAAAAATTTAGAATCCTTGAAAAATAATTAGTCATATATCAAAACAAAATACTCATGTGTCTTTAATCAGGTATGTAATATATTCAAAGAAAACCTTAAAAATTGCACTAAAACTCAGGTCTATTAAACTTAAATTATCCCAATCTTTTAAGTCATGAACAATCTCAGATTTAGATACTCTGCCCCAGAAGATCAGGTCTCAAAGCACACACACACACACACACACACACACACACACACACACACAAACACAACTGTCATGATTTTTTTAAATTGAAAAATCACTCAAAATTTTCTCTGATTCTTCTCTTCCACACCCCCAAAATACTGACTATTGAATACCCTCCATTGCTGGGAAAAATACCTAATTAAGGTGCAGTTTCCAATGATAATATCTGAAATAAAATTAGTTTCAATCTTAGGTGCTAGTGACCTTGAATCTAAAATTTGGTAAACATGTCAGCACTAAAATATAGTCATGTGGCCATACAAGGAACTGTTTTCTGCAAAAGTTTATGATTAATCACAATAATAAAAGCATCGTGATGTCAGCAGTTGAGAATTTGAAAAAGAAAGAAAATGAGGCACAAAACATTTGAGCAGAGATAAAACATAAATTACGTAACTAATCAGCAGCAAAAAAAAAAGTGAAAAACCATCACTAAAATTCAATTTAAACTCCCACTCTGATTTTTTTAAAATTAGATGCATTTGACCTAAAGTGATTTTAGAGTTCTTCCAGGATTTAACTATAATGAATAATTCCAATTACATTACTGCTTCAAAAATTAATTATATACCTTATAAAAGGCCAGCGGTATTAGCCCCATTTCATTGTTCCAGCTATCTATTGCTGAGTAACAAACTGACACAAAACTAGTGGCATAAATAAATAACTTTATTATATTCCAGACTTCATGGGTCAGGAATTTAGACAGGTCACAGAAAGAAGTTTATCTCTGATCTGCAATGGTTGAGGTCTTAGCTGGCAAGACTCAAAAACTGGGGACAAGAGTCATCTGGAGTAGTCTTCACACACATGCCTGGTGGCCGATGTTGTTTGCTGGCTGGGATCTCTGCTGAGGCTGATGACCAGAAAAAATCCACATGCCCTCTCCATGAGGTCTAGGCTTCAGCGCAGCATAGTGACTGTGTTCCAAGAGCAAACACCTCAAGATGACCAGGCAGAAGTTATATCATCTTTAATGACCTCTTCTTAGGTCAGTGCCACTATAGGCACAGATCCACTCATATTCCAAGGGAGACAACGTCAGCTTCACCTCTCATGGAAAGAGTGTCAACATCATATTGGGAGAACTGTGTGTGGGAAGACAGATCAAGCTGTAACTACCTTGGGAAGTACACTCCTCTCTATTTGCCTACAAGGAAAATCAAGGAAACAAGCAGTGCACTTTCAGGTAGTTTTTCAAAGTGGATGAATGCCGATAAAGTGAACGTCAAATGGATTGTACTTTCTTAAGTTTTTTATTTTTAATCTGAGTTGAAACCAAGCTTGGTTTTAGAGATCAGTCCAAAAACACCAAATGAACCTATAATAAACTTGAGAGGCAACGCCTGATAGTGGGGAAGGGCATGGACTCCGACGCAGATTGCTGTCTGCTGGTCCTGGTGCCAACACTCAGTAGCTGTGTGACCTCAGGCTAGTTATCCTCTCTATGCCTCAGTTTCCTCCTCTGAGGGGTTGTGATGCCTGACAACTTGTTAATGGGGATTCAATAAATTAATAGTGTATAGAATAGTGCCTGAAACATCATAAACACTATAATCTGGAAAATTAAAAACCGTATCTCCACCGTATATCCAGGCAGCAAAAAACCTGACAAATATTGTTTGTGTTTTTAATCTCATGCGTGAGCTTTGTATTTTCTGTCTGTAGATCACTTTCCAGTGGAGCAAACTGGGCATCCTGATTTAGCAAAGGTGTCATTTTAACAAATTCTACGGAGACCTCCCCAAAGCAGATATATTGTAGCTAATGAGTCAGCTATAACAATTCTAGGGGCAGAAAGCATAGAAATAGTTAAACCGAGTGCAGTTATGTCTAGCCTGGTTCCCTGATAAAGTTCATAAGTATGCATGCAGAAGTAAAGAGATCATCTATTTATTCTCCTCTAAGGTAGTGACAAGAATTCCCCTACTGGTGAATTTGCAATTAAAATATTCTTTATCCCAGGCACAAATATTCAGCTTTATCTGCTATCTGCACTCTGTCCATTACTTAAACCTTGCAGAAATAAATGACATTCTCTTGTGCCACCATTCCTACCACATAAATCGTCATTTTAAAAGACAAGAGATTAAGAAACTTCTGAATAGTAAGTTTTCTGATATTTCCAGAGTAAATAAATTGTAGTGAAAAAAATTAACTTCCTCTATCAAAGAAATGGTATCAGTAATCCTGCCTGAATTGAGAGCAATACCATCCATGGCACTACACACAAACATTACATAATATGTTTAGGATTCAAAATCCTAACTAATATTTGCTGCAAGCATTTATTGCCAAAGGAGAAAAGAAGGGATTTCATCTCAGTGATATATAAAAATTAAACTGAGGCAGAGACACAGGAGGGAGAAGAACATTTTTTGAAAAATGTTGTTCCTTATGGCCTCAAACATGCAACAGCAAGCAAAAGAAAAATAGTTTTTAACAAAATATATACACTCTGAAAAAACACTTTTCCTTTAAGAAATAAATATAAATGAGGGAATTGTAACGAGCCAAACACTAACAAGACATTGAATATAATGGTGAACTAAAGCTTAAATGATCTCTGCCCTCATGGAACACACAGTTCAGTGAGAAAGGAATTTAAGTAATCAAATCATCACATAACTGGTCACAAAACTACAGATCTGGTAAAAATTACAAAATAATTTAAAGATTTAATAGGGGGATTGCTCTAGTGAGGGATGTTGGGGAAAAATAAGTAAAAATATAACTTGAGAAATAAGGTATGGAAGGCTGGATTGCTCCAACAGAGTGAAGGGCATTATGATCAAAAGCCCCAGGAGTGGAGGCAGGTGGGTGTGCTGAGGAACTGGGATTGCCAGGGTGCAATGATTTACTAGAAGGGGACGTGTCTGGCCAACTGAGCCTGACGGGTAGGGAGAGTCAGATTCTACTGATGGTTGCTGTTTATATAATTTCCATAATGTAACTAAGTATTTCTTAGATGATGGTCAACTCTTCAGTGCCTTTGAAACAGTATTTCTCTGGACTTCAGTTTCTTAACATGATGATTTTTTTTTCTTCTGCTGATAATAGTTGAACGTCTTTAAAGTGTTTTAAGCAGAGTTTACATATTCTGGCTTATATTATGAAAATTCTCGCTGGCCTTTAGGTAGCAGGGAGTAAGAGTAGATGTGAGGAAACTGTAATAAGATTATCATAATCCATGGAGGAATAAATTAAACTAGTTTTGGGGCAGTTGAGATGGAAAGACATACATCTAGAATTATATTATCTTTCCCTAAAACTTTCCCCTAATGGCAGTTATTCACCTGAGTACCAAGGAAAGCCAAAGTCCTTAAAAGCTCCATCCTATCCCTCATTTCCAATATCCATTGGCCTCTTAAGGAGCTCTTAACTCACCTCTTTGTTTATGACTTCATCAGTTAATTATCTGACTTGCTGTGGATTTCTTCAAATTTTGTATCTTGAGATGAGAAAGAAGCTTGGGTAGGGAAATGGGGTTTGCAAGACAATTGAACAATTCCTCAAATGACTTTGTGTGCTGAGAACTTTGTATAGTGGGGACAGCAATTCCCACCAGTAGTTGCAGATCTGAGCTGAAGTAATAAACCCAAAATATTGTTACTAATTCCAAGAAAGAAAAATTAATAATAAAGAGATGAGAAACAAAGCATGTTCTGAGTCAAGAGAGGACAGACAGGAGGCAGTTTAGAGCTTTGATAGGAAAGTTTATGAGTCAGAACTCTTTTGAGTCCAAGAAACTGAAATACAACTCAATCTGGCTTATTTACAAAAAGAAGTTTTTCTGTTAGAAAGCCTGCCCATAACTAGATGGACTTCAGACATGACTCTAGTGAGGCTGTAAAATTATATCTTCAAGAAATAATTTCTCCCCATTTCTTTTCTTTTTTTACATTTCTTTTACTGTATCCACTTATTTACCTTTCTTTTTCTAAATCAGGGTATAGCTGTTTTACAATGTTGTGTTAGTTTCTACTGTACAGCAAAGTGGAGTTCCCTTTGCTATACAGCAAGTTCTTATTAGTTATCTGTTTTATATATATTAGTGTATATATGTCAATCCCAACCTCCCAATTCATCCCACCACGCACCCCCCGTTTTCCCCCCTTGGTGTCTATACATTTATTCTCTACATCTGTGTCTCTCTTTCTGCCTTGCAAACCAGTTCGTCTGTACCAGTTTTCTAGATTCCACATATATGTGTTAATATACGATATTTGTTTTTCTCTTTCTGACTTACTTCACTCTGTATGACAGTCTCTAGATCCATCCAGGTCTCTACAAATGACCCAATTTCGTTCCTTTGTATGGCTGAGTAATGTTCCATTGTACATACGTACCACATCTTCTTTATCCATTCATCTGTCGATGGACATTTAGGTTTTCTTCCGTGACCTAGCTATTGTAAATAGTGCTGCAATGAACGTTGGGGTGCATGTGTCTTGTTGAATTATAGTTTTCTCTGGGTGTATGCCCAGTAGTGGGATTGCTGGGTCATATGCTAATTCTATTTCTAGTTTTTTAAGGAACCTCCATACTGTTCTCCATAGTGGCTGTATCAATTTACATTCCCACCAACAGTGCAAGAGGGTTCCCTTTTCTCCACACCCTCTCCAGCATTTGTTGTTTGTAGATTTTCTGATGATGCCCATTCTAACTGGCTCCCCATCTCTTTTTTCTGTTTCCTTCTATATTGGTTTTAATCTGAGAAGGTTCCCTTCCACAAAGTGTCAGAGATGGCTAACAACAAATAAAAACTTGCATTTTATGATTTATTAACCTCAGAGAAAATGAGCATGTATTTTTTTTCCTGATGGTGCCATGCAAACTTTATAAGGCTAATTGTTCTTGGCTTGGATTGGGTCACACATTCATCCTAGAATCAATTACTGTGAATCTCATTGACCAGGCTTGTCAGTTCCACCTGCAATACATGAAGGAGTAGTGGATACTCAGTAAAAAATATTGAAGTGCTTTTGTCAGTAAAAGGGAATCCAGAAAGGCAAAGCCAACTTCAGTTCACTACAAATAAGCATAAATCAATCCACTGATAGTAGAGCAATAACAGCTTTGTTCTTTTTCCCCTGCTCTAGTTATGAGTAAAAAGGTAACCTGATCATTTTGAGGCAGTCAGGTCTTGGAAATGAAATGGACAGCTAACTCATCTCCCTCTAAGTTTCTGTATCTAAGAAATCTTCTCCTCATGCAGAAATATAGTATAAAACAAAGATTGAACATATCATTCCTATACTTAGCATACTCCAATGATGTGTAAGTTCTCTTATAACCAAGTCTTAACAAGACCCTATCCTAAACGCTTGTCTAGCAAAAATGCATTTAGACTTCCAATAAATGCTTTTATTTTCCAAGAGTTCTGTACGCTGCTATTTCTCATACTTGAATTGTCCCTCTCTTTTCTACTTAGCTAGTCAACCTGAAGATTTACTTCAGTAATCACAGTTAATTTCCCACCCCAATATAATTATATTCAACCTAAGACTGTAGGAATTTAACAGGAAAATTGTTATGAAACCTCTTAAACATTACGAAGTCAAGTGACTAAGGAGAGAATCTCTCTTCATAGTAACCTTCAAACTGATGCTCCTTTTCCTTGGGATAGAGTTTGGGGTCTAACAAAGTAAAAGTCAAGGGAACACAAGAGGACCCTCTAATCTATTTCATCAAGCCTTTCACAAACACCCATTCTTTTTTACCTCTGCCCAAACAGGAAAATAGGCCCAAAGAAATATTAATTTGACTAGGCTTTTCCCTATCAAGAAGGAGCAGTAATAACTTCTGTTCGGCCATTCATTGTACCACCTTTCACCCTTTTTAGCAACTAATAAACTCCTTTTATTATTACTACTAATGATTGCTTCTTTTAGGAAACTTTCTATAACCCCATTCATTGTGGTAGAATTAGGAGTGCCCTAACTTTGCACAGAGCTCCTAGTTTAGACTTTTACAAAAAAACTTATTTTTTTCTGGGTTTTAATTGCCTTTTGTTCCTCCTCCACTATACTGCATGTTCTTTCAGATCAAGGGTCCTTTCTTTAATTCCCAGAAGCTGGCAAAATGTATACTCAGTAAATACTTGGATACATGAATGAATAGTTAGATGGATGATGGATGATGGACAGATGGCTGTTCTAGTAGATACTGTTATTGCCCACTTTTCCTCCCTCCCCCTTCTCTTGAGAATGCCTTTGTTTCTGTGCCTTTCAAATCTCAGACCTTGGCCAATGATTGACTAAAGTGGAATAATTGCCACAAGATAAGACTAATTCTGTGGCACAATTTGTGCCACAGAATATCCCTCATGGATCAGACTGCAGCCAAGTCTCCAAGAGAGCCACAACCATGTTTAGATTTTTCCCTGCTTTGACCTGATTCCTTTCCTTCCCTCTTCCTGAGAGCACTCCCACAAAAAATCATTTGAACAAGAACTCCTCATGTCAGGTTCCAGTTCTAGAGAAACTGTCCTAAGATATATGAATAGATAAATGAATAAATGAATGGATAGCTGGATGAATGGATGGATGAGTGAATGAAGCAATACTTTTGGGAGTATATGTGAGTATAAAAAAGTCTATTAAGGTCAGGACCACGGGCAGGAATGCATCATGAATACTGACACTGGAGCTGGAGCTGAAAGGTCTGTGACAAAGTTTGGGGAGCAAAGACATCAAATACAGATATAGAATCATCCTGGAGCTATTCTTGAATCTTGGTAATCAAGTTTAAGTATGGTCTAGACCCAATGACAACTGTAATTCAAAAACACACAGCTAAGTAGGGCAAAGCTAGACAGCATTTCTACAATCAGTAAGAAGTATATAACAGGACACAGAAGTTGGTAGAATCCAGGCAGATGAACTTCAGGCCCAGATATCTTGAAAATATCTCATCCAGGTTAGAAAACCATCTAAACCTTTTTTTTTTTTTTTCCTGAGAACAAGAACCAACCTCAATATGCAGTGCTGCAACACTTTATTTTTGTGCTTATAGTTTTATGTATATAAACCTTTTATACCTTTTTCAGTATCACAGGGTTGATCTGTAAATTTCCATATAACCAATGAAATTATTAGTTAACAACCCCCCCTAGCTTACCAAAATATTGAGTTATGAAGTGAAAGGTAAATGTGATAGCATGTAACAAGTATAAATGTCAGGAGAGGATCATCATAAAAAATTATTTCATATATCTGGGTACTCTTTGCCCTGTAACAGATGACAATTCTCATTGTCTATTTGATAAATTTCAGTAAGCTTCAATAATACAGAAGGATATGAGGGCTAAGGAATACTATAACCACAGGAGAAAGCCCAAGACTTCCAGTGGCAGAAACACAAGGAATTCCAGTAGAAAATGTCACTCAGTGTGTTGTAGGTCAGATTCTTCCAAAACAAACTCTGTTAAGATGCGGATCTGAATGCAGGAATTTGGGGGGATGTGCTCTCAAGAACACCACCTATAAAGGAGAGAAGAAGCAGACTTGAGAAGATAGAAAAATTAAACTGCTGATGCAATTGAGACAGGTGACTCAAGCAATCCCATTGGCACTCTGAAACAGGAAGGGTTCTGAACAGCAGTGTAATGAATAGAGGGAAGGGGGTGGGAAATTTGTATCCCAGCATGGACCAGACATTGTAGGTGGGCTACTCCCAAGACAAAAATTATAACTGGGTGAGGCTACTCCCAATTCCAGGAAGGGACTGAGCTATGAGCCATTGGATACCTATATCTTAGCCGCTGCACAATACCCACCACAACTGGGGGGTGGGGGGGGGGGTGGGGTGTGTGTGTGTGTGTGTGTGTAGCACCTGTGTATTCCACTGTGTTAGCCTTCCCTGTTAAAAAAAAAAACAGGTTTTTTTCCCCATATGCCTGCTTTTGCAAAAACCTTCTCAAGGGAGTAAAATCCAAGCAGCCTTTGTACAATAATGGTGTTGTTACTCTCACAGCTTTATCCCAATGGGACATTTACAACCTCCCTTAGTAAAACTCTAGCTACAACTGGAACAGCAGAGGAACATGTTTTCTTCAGATTGGTGTGATCCTTCTTCAGCAGAAGCTATTAAGAATTGCCAAACTCAGTTTTGCATTTTAAACCTTGTTTTACCTTCAACTAGAAATATCAAACCATTTCAGAAGCAGTCTCCATAAAGAATCAAAATAACGTCTTATGACAAGCTAACAGGTTCATGCAAGATCCCAATTTTATACAGTGTGAAGAATAAATAACCTAAATTTCCCTTCTTAAGATTTTTGTGCAGAATGAATATATTGAAATTATACAAAAAATCTTTCCACTGCCTAAGGACTAAAAATCCCCAAATGAATAATTTGATTTGCAAAATTTTAACAAAAATATCCTAAATGTTCATAACCTAATACTAGCTCTCATTGAATTTAGTTATATTTACCTGCAATATATATCTCTAAAATTCATTTTAAATAACCTATCAAAACAAAATAACACTTGTCTCATCCAGTATATACTTTCACTAGGAAATTATTTTCATAGATTATTGCCAGGTTTGCCTATTTCCTTCTCACAGAACTTCTGGTGCCTAAAACTCTGAATTTTCTCTGAGGGCCATATTCTTTGAAGATAAATTATACATTTGTGGCATTGATTGTGGCGATGGTTTCACGGGTGTGTATTTATTTCCAAGCTCATCAAGTTTTACATATTAAATATGTTTAACTTTTTGTAATGTCTCTCATCCCTCAATAAATTTTTTTTAAAAAAAGTATTTAAGCTACATGCAAGCAGAGCTTGCCTGTTTTTTTTGCCACTGCATTTCTAGCAGCCTCTCTCCCCACTAACTATTAATGGGCAGAATAGCTTTTATCCCAAGACGTAGGCTTATTAGCTAAAGAGTTTAAACACATTGAAAGAAAGAAAACTATCTAAATAACACATAGAGCATTAAGCAAGATTATTGGAACACTTTGATAAATGTATTTACTATAGTAAACATTTTCAAAATGACAGTAGAGGATATTTTTAACCAAAACAGGAGTAAGAAGTCATACAGATATCCAAGTAAAATATGAGTTATGCATATTATAATGATTGAAAAAAGAGCAATGAGATGTGATAAAATGGAAGAAAAATGATCAAGATGATCAGTGTGAATGACTCTCTAAGAAGGCAAAAGAAAAGGATAAAAAGTAGAGAATATAAAAGTAAAGCTTTTGGGATTGACATGTATACACTGATGTGTAAAAAACTGATGACTAATAAGAACCTGCTGTATAAATAAAGAAATAAAATTAAATTTAAAAAAAAGTAAAGCTTAAGAGATACATAGACTAGCGTAGAAAGTAGACACCAATATACAGATAATGTGAGTTCCAAAAGAGAAAGAAAATAAATGAATAAATACATATATATACACACACACACATATATGCTTACATACATATAAATGGGAAGAGATATATGATAAAATGATAATATCATATAAAGAACGATTAAAGACCTCAGATTTACAGTATTCATAGAGTGCAAAGTATTTTATATAAAAAACTAACATACACTTATAAACTTAAAATAATAAAAGCTTCCAGAAAAAAAAGAAATATTACCTACAGAGCTCACTTAGACTGGCATCAGAATTCTCAACAGCAATCCCAGATGTAAAAAATAAATGAATAAATAAATTGAGTAAGAATTATAAAGTGGTTGATGGAAAATAAATTTGAACCTATATTTATATATCTAAATGAATTTAATTTAAGTGGTAGATCCATGACAGCCTCCAAAATTTGCCACTCAAATTGCCACTTCGAGAACACTCCTGGAGAAATAAGAAAATAAATAAATACAGGAAAATGCTGCAGAAAATGTCAAAAGTAAAAATGATTAAGTAATTTTACAAAGTATATTGCTGTCTAACTAGTCAAGTAAATATATATATAATTATATGTATATTCACAAAATATGTTCAGAAAATGCAGAACTAAATTTCTAGACAAAAGAAACAGGATGAGAGATAAAGATGGAAGAATTATAAAATCATGCTAAACAACTAATGGTGTTCTGGGGAACAAAGGGAGGTAGCAGGTTATGATATAAGTAGATGACAGATATGCAGTGCCCTTTATGCCATGCTAAAACAATACTGGTTTTCACCTGAAACCTTGGAAAGATTTAAGTGGAAAAGGATTATGAAGTGTAGAGATTTTTAAATGATAATTCTCTCAGTAATCAAGATGCATTTGAGTTTTAGTGGGAGAAGCTATAGTGAAATTAGAGTTAAGAAGTCAATTTATTATACTATAGCATATCATATCTCATAGTACATTAAAATATTATTATTATTATATATTATACTAGTTTTGTTGGTAGGCAACTTGGCCAAAATTAGAGCAAGAGCAGTAAGAATGAGTAGATGAGAGACTGGGAAGCCAGTTGGTTTAATAAATGGATGGCATTTATTAAAGACAGGACATGACAGGTCGACATTAGAGGAGGTGTGGGATAGAGATACTGAGTTCATATTTTGTACTTTGTGCCTACAATACCTTTGGGACATTCAACTTGACTGTGTTCTAAGCCGTCTGGAGGCCTATCAGGGTGGTGCAGGTGTGAATTGTAGGTTTGAAAACATTAAGGCAGAGTGGATAATTACTGTACTATCACGGCAAAGACTGAGATTGTTCATCAAGGAATGTGAAGCAAGAGAAGTACAGGGCCGTAGGCGGAAGACTCGAGGGTGCATGCCCTCAAGATGGAAGTGGAGGTGGACCAGCTAGAGGATGGATCCTGGTGTATCACAGCATCTACCCCCACTGAAAAGTAAACCCAGGAATTGGGAATTTTATCATTTTTACTCCTTAGAACCTAGAATAATGCCTGGCACAAATAGCTTCTCAATAAATCCATATGCTGTTGAAGGAAGGAATGAATGAAGCCAGATCCCCATAGGAAATTCTCAAAAATACAGATTTTTATTGTAATAGATATGTGAAAGATGAATCCTTTGGCTTTTTTCATTTTAACCCTCAGGAATACCCACCTTTATAATGCAGATATATAAGGAATGCATCTTTAATTTTCTCCCTTTCCTTTGATGTTAGACAAGTCATTCAGAAAACAAAGGGATTGCACTGGGGAAGTTAAGTTTTGGGAAGTGAATTACTTATGGGGGACATTCTCAGTTTGGAAGCAAACGGCGAACAAAAGCCTTCTAGTCCACACCAGAGCACATCTAATTTATTTTTGGTTAAAAATTTTCTTTTACACTAAACTAAGTTATTTGGTTAGTTTTATAATTCTCCCTCCCTGTGCAAATAAGAATATAGCATTTCCCTAAAGGAACACAAACTACAATTAAACGAATTCTCTCTTTAAATGAGTTGGGGAAAATAATGTGAAAAGGACGTTCTAAGGAATACACTATAAAGTTTTGGTCTATAAAAACAAAAAATGTAAATATGGTTAGATATGCAAGAAAACTAATAAGTAGTCCTTTCTGAAATATTTTCAGAGTATTGTTTAATCTGCTAATATCAGTAGGAATTTTGTACATATACATTTCTTAAAAGTATGAATAGGGCTTCCCTGGTGGCGCAGTGGTTGAGAGTCCGCCTGCCGATGCAGGGGACACGGGTTCGTGCCCCGGTCCGGGAAGATTCCACATGCCGCGGAGCGGCTGGGCCCGTGAGCCATGGCCGCTGAGCCTGCGTGTCTGGAGCCTGTGCTCCGCAACAGTAGAGGCCACAACGGTGAGAGGCCCGCGTACCGCAAAAAAAAAAAAAAAAAAAAAGAAAAAAGTATGAATAAAACCAATTGATATCAGGACATCAATTTAACAAAGGGTTAGAATCTTAGAATCTGTTTACTAGGGTTGCAAATACATGTAGAGATGACTGGCTTCCAGGTAAAGAAAACATGAATATTTAACATAGCATAGAAGTGAGCAATGTTTTTGTTCTTGTAAGTATATTAAACTAGTATTTCAAGACTACAGTATTGTCTGTATAACTAATGCAATATTTAATGATATTATTTAATGATTCAGCAAGTACCCATCTTAACTACAGAGCTGTTCTAAAAGGTTAATCTTTACCAATATTTTAAAAGGTGTGACATTGATTGTAATTGGGAGAAACGGGGCACAGTTTGCCTTGATATAGGCATGGAGGTGCTCAGCATTGCTTCAAGACACAGCCAGAAATGGTATAAATTTACAAAGGAATGGAAAGATAACTTGAAGTTAATTGCATATATTACTAAAACAGAAGCATTCATTCTAATTATTTAAGGACAGAATTGATCTCCTCCCCTTTCATGTACGCTAACATACTGCATTCTTAGTAATATTCATCAGTGTGAAAGACTGGGAGAAGAAATAGTTACCAAAAATATGATTGCAATACTTTACTGTCCTTCAGAGGACCTGTGAGAAATCACGGAGCAAAGGATAATAATTATGCATTTAAAATGATTAAATACTAATACTACAAACCTCACAAGTGATGAAATGATGAAATAAATTGCTGGTACTTCCATCCAGACACATTTAGATTAACGGGATGTCTGTAAGACAGTTTGATAAATGCCTTGTTCTTACACAGTACAGCACTGACCAGAATTCAAGAGCCTTTGTCTCTGGTACCCTCTTTATTAATTGGCTGGTATCTGTACATGTATTAGAACCATGCTGTGAAGTTAACGAAAGCTTCTCATTCAGACTCACATAAATAGGTGGTTGTATAATTCAGAGTTTTAAAACATGTCAGAGTGGCACAGTAAAATTAATGGCTATGCTGTAGATATTAATGATAATTATTAAATGGAAAATATTTTTTCTCTATCTAAAAGATGTGTCTGCATCAGAGGAAGATATCATTTACATAGGATAATTGAAATGTTAATTCAGCTTTTCATTAAATTGTATTTATCTTTTCACATCAAAATATTATGTCAAATTTAGATATATCATATTTTAGGTAACTTTTTACTATAGATATTTACCGTTTAACATAGGATGAAAACAGATTGAAGTGAAATACAATATTTTCTTAAAATTTTCTTTTCAAGTTGACATAAAAAATATGTATTACCATAAATTCTTCTGAGACAAACACCCTCAGTTTTTGTGCATTGTGGGCAAATACTTAAAATATTTCAAATAACAGTAAATTATCAGAGATAACCTGTGATAAAGGAAGGAAAGAAATTCCCCTTGGTTCAGATAGCTAATATATATCCCTATTCCACAACCACTTCATACCAGCCAATACATAGAGATTAAAACCTTACTCTATTTCAGTTTCTATATCTATGAAACCCCAGTACATTCCATATAATGATTAGCTTCATTACTTTATTTGTTGTATTTTTCTATTAGTTTCCACCAAAGTGGAACAAAACGTTGTTTTAAAACAAAGCTCTATATTTATTGTCTAGCTGAAAAGCATAATAATTTTCTCTTCAAAGAAAAAAAATCCTTTTGAAATGATCCAAGGAAATTGTGAGGAATAAGCTACTACTTTAAGTGCTCTTTTTCCCATAAATGGAACAAGACACATTCCCCATCCTCACTTCCACACTCCCTGCAATGAGAAATACCAGTGTTCTCTTCTATGTTTTCCAATAGCACCATTATCCTAAAGAACAAGATGCAACTTGTAAGTAAAATGCCCCTTGCCTGACTTCTGGAAAACAAGCTACCTGAGGTTTTTAGAAATCCTCTAAAAAATTACCTGAATAGCATAGCAGAACTAGTAATCCAATAAGATTTAAGCATTGTCTGTCACCTGGATGGATTAGCGGGTGAGGGGGTCATACTGATAGTCTTGGATCTCTTGTATTATTGATTGTCATTGAAGCACATTAAATCATTTATTTTGTAATTATAAGTAATTGATAATTTATCAATATTATAATTTTGAGAAATTAATTTCTCTAAAATACTATAAGACAACTGAGACAATTACTCCAATAAAGAAGAGAGGTAGTCAATTTTCCAAATGTTCTTGATACTAAAGGAATGGTTTTAATTTGCACTTCTTTTTGCCGGTATTTTATCCTTCACCTCTCTCCTATACTTCAAGTTCTGTGGGACAAATTGGGCTGAGCAGAAACAATTATCAGACACATAACCTCTGCACATCATGTTATTTTCTGAATGTACTTGTTCCTTGGGAAAGGAAATGACCATCAGCAGGGCTGAAAGTAAGGCTCTTGGGCATTTTTAGAACAGTGTATCTTCTGTGGGTCGGTTACTACCCACAAGACTGTATGTAGACCTTTACATTTTGCTTCAATACTGTGTCCTCTATGGCTTCTGTCCCCACCCTTATGTCTCTGACCTTGTCTATGATTTCTGCCCCACTCACTCCCTCAGGCTCCACCGTGCACACTTATTATTCATTCTATAAAGACAGGCTAGGGTTGCTCGCCTCAGGCCTTTGAACTTTGAATGATGACTTCAGTCCAGAAAGCTCTTTGTCTCTTACCGCCTTACAGTAGTTAATTATCTCACTTTCAAGTCTACTCAGATGTCACTTTCTCACGGGAGCTACTCTGACAATCCTATTTAAACCATAATCTCCTCACCTGCTTCCACTCCTGAGCTCCTTTATCCTACTCTATGTTTTCTTCCACAGCCCTTAGCACATTCTACCTTACTAGAACTTTATTTTTATTGTATTTATTATTATCTATTAGATATGTCTAGATTATCTATTTGATATGTCTACCTTATGTATTTCAAATTCCTAGAAGAGGGCCCCGCACATAAAGTTCAAAAATATTTTTTGAATGAATTAATTTAATTAAAGACAGTTGTTTAGACTCAAAATGACAACATGAGCACATCTTAAAATAAATCACAAAATACTGGAAAGCTTAGAATGTTTCAAATGAATATGATTGCAGTTATCATTTATTCCATTTGCTCATTTTGCAGCTAAATCATCAGAACTTGTGAGGTTAACTGATTACTAAGAATCAACAAGCATCTGACTTTTAGTCTAGGTTTTCAGGAGACCTCCAGTTTCCTGAAGCACATCACTCAAATCACAATCACATGTATTCATTGTTTAAACTATCACGACCAGCTTATTATAGTAGAATTTAACACATTTCTCTCTGGATTGTTCTTAAACACCTCCTTTCTTTAGCCTTTAAGAAGGCTAGGGTTCCTTTAAGTTGTTTTGGTTTTGTAAACCTCCTATTTTACGTCCAGTAGAATCCAAGGTTGCTTCTCGCTTAGATCTCATGATCTCTGAGAGAGCGCCCCCAAATACACACTTTGACTGCATAGCAAAATTATATTCTCTGAAGTTGCTTATATTAATTAAGGTTCATAAACATAGAAACTGACTTTGGTTAGTAGACGTAAAAAATAACAGGATGGTAAACTGGACTCTGATTAGAGTTTCAGCAGTACATACAAAGAACATGAACAACACAAGAGGTGCCAAGAAGACCCATAGCTTGGGGTGTTGGATCACCTGCTAAGACATGTACAACAGTTTTTTCTGCCCTTAGCTTTCTCCTCTGTATTAGGCTGTAACAAAAAGGAGGCAGAAAAAATCCTAGAGGGGATTCCTTTGCAGCAGTCTCTCAGAATGATGTGCATCCTCCCTATCGGGAGTGGGGGGGGGGGGTGAGGGGCGGTGGTGTTCCCTTCTCCACGGTGAAGGAGAGGGGAGTAAAGGCAACCTTTCAGAGACATCCATGACAGGAGTCTCCTGAAGGCTGAGGATCATGGGGGCCTGTAACTGACTCACACGTGAGAGTCTGAGGCCAGAACTACGGCTGAAGCTGACTTGGCTTGAGTGCAATTTAAAGGGAGTTACACTGAGAGGTGCCGCATTTCCATTGAAGGAGGGCAAAGGTGCAGGAACCCAATCAGTGCCTAGGGAAGGCTGCCCGCCTAGGACTAGCTCGAAAGGGATTGTGCCAAATAAAGCAACCAGGAGGGACAAAGGTTAGGGTACAAAGCAACATAGATACTGGAGCTAGAATGAACTTTACACTTTTTGGCCTGCCATGGAATTAAATGTTGCATAATACAGTTCATTCTTGATAATATCACATTCATTTATGAGAGAGATAATGAGAAAAATGAGAAAGTCTTTTGATAGCATATTATTAAACAAAAAAAATAAAACCCTTAGACATATCCTGTTTATAGGCCAAGATTTATGGACATTTGTTATATAAACATAGGCCAAGATTTATGGACATTTGTTATATAAACATCGTTCCTTTATTTGTGATAATTTTGTGTTTGACAACCTGCAGCTACATTCCTAGGTCTTGATACCATATGGCCTTTTGTATTTCATCCCCAAAGATAATTTATATAAGATATAATACAATAAAAGAAGAAAAGAAATTATGCACACTTGCTACTTTCTAACATTTCTATTAAATAATAGAGAAAGCCCAATACTCAGTGTCCCAAATTAGGAAATTACATTTGTATATCATCAAATAAAAATCATTTAGGTCATAAATCATGGTGTCAGAACATCTCATCTCTTTGAAAGCAGTGATAAATTTGCATCCACACAGCTTGACTATGAAATAAGAGTATTTGTTTCCCTGTCTGACCTTGAAGGAATTTGAAACAAAATTAAAGAAATCTCAGAGGTTTAAAACTAAGAAACATCAATATTATCTTCAGTAGGAAAAAAAGAGATTTTAACAAAATTAGCACTTTTGACTGATTGTTGGCTATTGGTTCTAAGTGTTAATCTAGCCACATAATAAAAAGTTCTAAGTTTATTAATTACAAGAAAAGAAATATATGGTTACCATTCATGATATTTGTTAAATATTCTAATAAATATATAATATGTTATCATTATAGGATTTACTCAGTGACTCCTATTAACAGTACTCTCATATACACAAATATATGGGCCTATTTATCATTTATCTTCTCTTATGTCTTAGTGACTTTTATTTTTCTCTTCTGTATTTATTCTTTTATTTTATGACCAATTTATTTTTTAAATTTTAATTTGAAAACTATTTACATTTAGAGAAGAGTTGCAATAATAATGCAATGAACTTCCATATATCTTTCACCCATTGTTATTACTTTATCTTCTTTGCTTTTTATCTCTGATAAAAGTGATACAAATATAATAGTAAATATTATTATTGTGTGTGTGTTCTTTATTTATGGAACCATTTGAAAAAAAATGTTGCAAACTCCATGTCCTTTTATCCCTAAATACTGTAGCATGTATCTCCTAGGAATAAAGATAATCTCCTTATACTTGTAGGCAACAATTGGGCTCCTACTTGCTGAATACCAAAACTGGACAAACGTCCATGCCTAGTAACAGGCTATAGAAGAAGGTCTTTAACACTACATTTACAGGAAAGTAAAATTAATTAAGAGCTCACTGACTCTGCAACAGGTTCAGAGGAAGAGGGTAAAGCAGAAGCCAGCTGTGCATGACCAATTTCTCCTTCTTAATTTTTTTTAACATCTTTATTGGAGTATAATTGTTTTACAATGGTGTGTTAGTTTCTGCTTTATAACGAAGTGAATCAGTTATACATATACATATATCGCCATATCTCTTCCCTCTTGCATCTCCCTCCCTCCCATAAGTCATAGCAAGATCCTTTTTGACCCACCTCCTAGAGAAATGGAAATAAAAACAAAAATAAACAAATGGGACCTCATGAAACTTAAAAGCTTTTGCACAGCAAAGGAAACCATAAACAAGACAAAAAGACAACCCTCAGAATGGGAGAAAATATTTGCAAATGAAGCAACTGACAAAGGATTCATCTCCAAAATTTACAAGTGGCTCATGCAGCTCAATATCAAAAGAACAAACAACTCAATCCAAACATGGGCAGAAGACCTAAATAGACATTTCTCCAAAGAAGATATCTTATTTGGCAAGAAGATATTGCCAACAATCACATGAAAGAATGCTCAACATCCATCATTAATCATTAGTGAAATGCAAATCAAAACTACAATGAGATATCATCTCACACCGGTCAGAATGGCCATCTTCAAAAAAAATCTCCTCCTTAATTTGACAGTATGTTAAGTCATGGTTTAACCCCTTGGGAAAAGAGTGTGAAGGTGGAGAGCTGCCAGAAGGGTTACACAGTGCATTAGTGGAGCTATGTGGATAAAAACACCAATAGCATAAAAGAAGCTTGTGTTATAAAATGTATCATATATTTGCAATGTTGTGAAGTTTTACTGTGTTGAGGAGACTAAATATATGAACATACCTTTCACTAAAAAAAAAAAAAAAAAATGCAAATGGTCCTTAACCATAGATAAGCTACTGGTTCTTTCTTGCATTCATAATAAAAAGAAATGTAAATCAAAACTACTCTATGATATAATTTCTCACCTATTAGTTTGGCAAATATTAAAAATTTGAAAACATACTCTGGTGACACACCAGTGGAAACATAGGCACTCATACATCACTAGTGGGAGTACAAAATTTGGACAGAAAAGTCATAATATCTAGCAAAATTACATAAGCTTGTACCCTTTGGTCCAGTAATCTCACTTCTAGAAATATATCTCAAACGTATGTCGGCAAAAGCACCACCAAGAATATACTCTAAAGACAAAAAGAACTGAAAAAGAAAGTATCTGCTTATAGTATTGTTTTGTTAGTGTTGTTAATATCATTTTGAGAGTGTTGTGAATATTGTGGAATAATGCAAATGACTAATCGTGTTGAGAACTAAGATTTTCTTTGTGGAAGTACAGAGGAACAGATGTAACATTAACAAGGTTAAGTAAATATCCTTTAGTACTAAATTTGAATTAGAAATATTAGGAATTAGTAATATAAAACTCATGAAATATCTGTAGCTCTTAATATATACTGTATATTATATATTACAGGAAATGATTAAGTCTTGAATAGGAGATATACAACATGAGCTTGGGACATCTTTTCACACCAGAAAGCAAGTAATATAAATGATTTGAGCTAGGAGGAATTATATTGACACTCTTTTGCCTAGTTCTTAGGATACTAATCTACCACATCCACTACCAGACAATTCTGAGGAAACCTCATTAATAAGCCTGCTGTGCCGGACTACAGACAATGGGGGTGGGAAAGATTACTACAGAGAGTTTGAAATCTGGCCATGTTCTCAGGCAGCTTTATGTGATGAAAGATGTTGACAATTAGATAATGTTCTTATGGCAACATCACTGCTCCATGAACTTCTGAGAGAGATTTGGCAATAATGAAAATAGATAGCATGTAACTAGCATTTACTATGTGCAAGAGAGTTTTGAGGACTTTCCCTATATCTACTAATTTAAAACTCACATTGACCCTGGGATGTACACATTAGTATTATTAATAGAGTCATTTTACAGATGAATAAACTAAGATGCAAACAGATTAGGTAGTTTACTTCAGGTCATAGAGCTAGTAAGTGGTACACCCAGGCTCTAAATCCAGGCAGTGTGAATGTAGCACCCATGCTCTTAATCACCATTTTATACTATCATCCAGCACAGCTCAGTCATGCTTTATGAGGAGCCATTGACTCTATACATGTCTTAGCAAATACCATCACTTAGGAAAGAGTGTTTAGAAATGTAAAAATGTTTTAACATAGTGCCATGTGTAAAAGAACAGTCTTGCTGCCATTTTTTTTCTTTGTTCACAACACTCCCAGCACAACACACATACACAAAAGTCTCTTTTCCTTTCTAAGAACTTCAAATACATGTTATTTAATTGAGGAAAAACCTCTGAGTCAGTGGAAAGTTTATAATTTAACTCTAAGTCACTTGAACTGGTATGTAAAACTTTCTAGAGAATAGAGATTAAGTTACCCACCAACTATCACCAAGAAAGAAATTAATATAGCTGAGATATGAATCTGTGATTCTTAGATACTAAAGCCCATACGTATGTTTAAATACTGCTACATTATCTCTTACTGTGAGTCAGTTACATAATATCTGTTTATAATATCCTTACTGCGCAAGGATATTATAAACAGAAAATGGATATATAACTCCTACCTAAAAGATTCAAATGCACAGTAGTATTACTTTTTCACTTTTCCTTTCATCATCATATTAATGTTCAACCATCCATTTATTCACATTTTGCTTTTTAGCTTACAGTGATGATGATGATGGTAAGGGTAATAAAATTATAGAAGGGTAAAGAGAAAGAAGAGAAGGCAAATAGAAAAGATATTAATCTTCCTTTTTTTTTCCTGTTACTCCTATAAGAGATAAGTGTTTCACTATAAGGAAACAAATAGAGGCTATAAGTGAGGAATACAAATGTCAGATGTAAAATAATCATGTTCCTGTGGCCCCTAGATAATTAGGCATGCAATTTACTTATTTTAATAGACATAAAGACTTGGGTGTTTCTCCCAAGGCATCCTGCCTTCTGAGATGGCCCGCACTCTGTCTATGGAGTGCGTATCTCCCTGAATAAACCTGCTTTCACTTTAAAAAGAAAAAAGACTTGCGTGTTGTTGCCTTTCTCCAGAGGGTCTGAGGATTTGGTTCAGTAAAAGTCCTGCGCTGTTGACAATGAGAGTGAATATACTTTGTCTGCTGTTATAATGGTATCTCATAAGATAGCACCAGAGATTTTTTCCAAAGTTTACTTCTGTAGCAGAAATATCTCTTAAGAATGGCCTTCCATTAGTTGTTAAATAATTCTTGTTTCAAACAGTTTTCTGCAGGTTGAGCTGTCCACATTTTATAAATCTAATAAAAGTATTTATGGAATAATCTCTGCTTACTTATGGAAATAAAGTTTGAATTGATGAGTAAATTGGGTGAAAGATTTTCCAACCCTTATGTATCCTCTGAGAGTAACTGCTTCAACTGTTTTCTAAAATGCATGTTTCATTTACATCCATTTTGATAATTACCTTTTTACTTTCCACGATATAGAAAACCGGTTTAAGTAGATATAATCTAGCACTTGTGTGACAGAATCCTAATTGTCCCTAAGAGTAGATTGAAGTTCCAGGTTTCCTGAGTAACATTAATGCCACTTATCTTTAGAGTGCAGTATTCTTTACAAGAACAAGCATCTTCTGGCAGCTTTATTAATGGATTATGTACAGTAATAGTTCTGTTTTTAAAAAATGGTAAATGGGACTGAAAACTGTTGGCATATCTGGAAGCCTCTATGTCTCTAATGCACCTCAGTGATGATAAGCTTATTATTCTCAATTACCTAATATAAGAATCCATTAGAGTGTAAATGTAAATGCTATGATGCTGTGAACCTCTTCATATAATTAATGTTTCTGAAGTTTATCAGAGATATTACAACTCTTATAACCATGTCACTAACGTTCATATAGGCAACATATGACATAACTAACAGGAATATGCTCGGTACCTTTAGCAGTCCATTTGGAATGTGGCTTAGCTGTCTAGTCCTTACTGATAACCAAGTTCTAGAAATCAGTTACTGATCCGTGATTATCACATTCAGATGCCTATACATCAATTGCATGAAGATTTTTGTCATTTAAGTACTTTATAATGAAAGGATTAATTGAGAATCATTGAACCATACCATGGAATAAAGGCATAATTTGAATAGAGAGTTCACGTAGAATAATTATATACAAACATGTAAGAATTAATCTCCAGTGTGGTTCTTAACTTCCAAACCCTTCACATTGGGTTTGAAGAAACACTTAATAAGATATAACTGAGGAAAATATTCCTAGCAATATTCCATTCATGCCTTTTTTTCCCCAATGTGTCTTGATTTCATGTTTTCTTCTGTAAGTATTTACTGCAAATTGCATTATATTTTCAGATTCTGCCTGTATTTGGTCAATGTTTAAAGCTTAGTGACATTATTGATATGGGTTTCACTTTCTCTCTTTTTATTACACAGGGGGGTCACTTGACCATCTATGAATAACAAACTAGTTCTTGGTCATTTACTTGGGGATAAATCACAGCTAGGCATGTTGAAGAAATCCACACTGTCTAACAAAGAATTGTGAAGTCACAGATCAGCTCTGTAAAGTAAAGGAATTTACGGTGCATTTAATCTGCAACTTGAGTTGTAAAGTATTGTCAACATTAAGTGGCTTTAACTTGCAACCTGATAGGACCAGTGAAATAAGGCAAGTGTGCATTTAGGCTTGAGCAACTATATTTGGGCAGCAGATTTGGGTGATGTGAGAAAGATGTATTAAAAAAAATTAAAATCAAGTGAAATTAAGTATGCAAAGGGGGTCAAAATATGCAAATAGTTTTATTTAGTGATTTTAATAAAATAAGAGTATAATAGTGAAGCTATAAAAGAAATATGATAATGGATACAACCATAATTAAAATCATCTCTGGCATGAAAAATTATATAAACAAATAATTTTTTAAAATTTGAGTATTTCTCATGGACCAAAGAAATCTTGAAAACTCAGATGCTAAAAATAAATAGTGTGTAATCAGTACTTTCAAAGAAATTAAATGATAACTATTAAATAATTATACTGGTGTTTAAACAAAATAAAATGAATCTCAGGGCAGCCGATAAAAATAAATCTTGTCAGTTTTATTAGGCAATGGATTCAAATCAGATTGGGGGCTTCCCTGGTTGTGCAGTGGTTGAGAGTCCGCCTGCCGATGCAGGGGACACGGGTTCGTGCCCCCGTCCAGGAAGATCCCGGATGCCGCGGAGCGGCTAGGCCCGTGAGCCATGGCCGCTGAGCCTGTGCATCTGGAGCCTGTGCTCCGCAACGGGAGAGGCCACAACAGTGAGAGGCCCGCGTAACGCAAAAAAAAAAAAAAAAAAAAAAAAAATTGAAAGAAAACTTTTTTTTGTTTTAAACATATTAAAAGCTTATATTTTTGCTATTGGTAATACTCTTGACAAAATTATTTATTGAATAAATATCTGAGTACCTACTATTTGCAATAATTTTATAAAGTGAATCAAATATCTAGAAGAAAATATTAAGTATTTTAAAGAAAAACATTCTTCAAGAATTAATATTCAATGTAAGTAAACTAAAATAGTTACAGTATTCTTCAAAAAGAAGACAAAAATATACTACACTATGTAAAATTATTAAAATAGCAGTAATGAGGGTTAACATCATGAATATTAAACTATATTACAACCAGAAATAAGAGAATATGAGACTAATAAATAGCAAAGTGTCACAAAAATAAAATGCAATGACTGAGAAAGGAACCCTCACATATCATTGTGATGAGAAAGGGAGGGTTATACATGATATTAGAAGAACCTGTTAAGGTCTGAAGAAAAATAAACTCAACCTACACTCTTCAAATAATTTCCATACACATAAAAGTTAAATGTAAAAATATACATTAAAACTATAAACTAATGTAATTATTGATTTTTAAATGTTGGAAAATAGATAATTTTCCAATATTAACACTCAAAGGAAAAATAATCCCAAAGTGAAGAAAAGGATAGATATAAGAATATGAGCACAAAAACTTCCTGTACTTAAAAGGTAGCAACATGGAGGTGGCTTGCAATCACTATGAGTTTAAGAGGTTGTTATTTCCACTGTAAAACGGTGATATAAATTAATAATAAAGAAACTGAGAACAATATTTACTATAAATGGTAAATGATCAGTCTCACTAATAAGGAAAGAAATATTTAATATTGGAATACTATTTTCATAAATTCATAAATTAAATTAGCATAATATGTTAAATGAAAATGTACAGGGTTGTACCACAGTTTGAGAAGTCAGGGGAGGAATCTGATACTTACATTGATGTTTAACAGAGATCTGAATGGCAAGAAGGAGCCAGCCTGAGAAAGTTAAGCAGAAGTATATTTTAAGCAGAGAAAATACTTTTTTGCAAAGACCCGAAGATGGAAACAAGCTCGCTAAAAATCAAGAAACCAAAATCATTCCAGTAATTTGGGCACAAAATATGTAAGGAGAGAGTAATTCAAGCTGAGGTCTGAACATTTAGCAGGAGCCAGTATATATACGGATTTTAAGTCTAGAAAGATTTTGACAATCATTTTAAGAAAATAGTAAAAAATTTTAAGTAGGGATTGGCGTGATCTGATTTAACTTTTAGGCCATTATTCAGATTACACTGTGGACAACAGAAGGAAAGGGCAAGAAGGAAAGCAGGAAAGTTTGTAAACAGACTTTTACCATGATCTTAACAAGAAATCACAATGACTTGAATTAGGGTAACAATAGTGGGAATGGTAAAAAGTATATGGAAATATACATGGGTCTACATGACTTGCTCGTGGGTTAGATATAAGAAGTGAGTAAACGAGCGTAATCAGGTTAGAATCGTGATTTTTTTGTTTAAGCTACAGAGAAGACTGTGATATCCTTACTGAAATGGGGGGCTGAGGCAGAAGGAGGTTTGAGGACTAAAGGTAAGAGTTCCCTTTTGGTTACACTCAATTTGAGATAGTACACATCCAAGTGGAAATGATATAGACAGCTCGATTATAAGTCTGGGGTTCTGATGAGAATTTAGGGCTTAAGATACAGACCTGGGATTCAGGATCCAAGTTCAATATTTAGATTTAGGAGTTATCAGCATATTAATTTCGTGCCTATGCTGTAGTACTTTTATTCAGTTAAAATAATGTAATTAACATCTAATTTACTTCAAGTCTTCATTCTAATTTCATATAAACTATTTATTTTCATATATAATATTTCATATTTTTATATAAAACATTGACCTGTTGGTATCTATGAGAGTTAATGTAATACCAAATATTGCTCTACTTTTATAATTCAAGTACTTCCTATCAAAGTAGGTATACTTCAATTTCAGATATTTTTTCACTATGACATTTTATCAATAGTCATCTGGCAGCTAGGCCTTTTCAGATATGAGAAGGAAATAGATAATTCTAAAGTTACCTGTGACAGATACTGTATTGAATTGATTAATGAGTTCATTCTGCTTTTCAGTTCACCATGAGCTCTAATTCATCATCATGGATTAACATTAAGATTACTAAAAATTCTACAGAAGAATGTTTATATGTAAGCTCAATGATCAACTCTAGCCCTGCAGATGTATAATTTGAAATATGATGTCACTATACTGAGAAAATACCTAATTTAGTTTTCATGTATTCTCAGAATTAGATAATAAGATTTATAACTCCCATTTTCTCATTAGAGTTGCAAATAAATACACACTTTCTCCAAATCCAGAAATAAGAAAATGGTCTCCTTCAATATAATTTAAGTTGCTGATTTGCAATAAAAATAAGCCTGGCATTTTAGCTAATCACATTTTACCCCATATATTATTCATTTAGCAATTACTGCCATCATCTGTAGATTCTTGAGGAAGAAACATGGGAAAATATGTTGGGAGAGAGTTAGAAAGGAGGAGGTATTTTGAAATAGGAAATTTTAAAAAGAAAAAAAGATTGGGAACTTGCAGTGGCACAGAAGTAGAGGTAACTTTAAATAATGATTTATTTCTGGGGAAGATTTGGAGGAATGGTTGGACACTGCATCAGGGTGTTTGGGAAAACCAGAGACTTGATTAAGAATTAGGGTTAAGGAAAGAAAGAGAAAAAAACGAGGGTGAAGAACTTTCCTCTAGTGCTCCATAAGTTTTGCATTATGAATTATATTTACATAGAAAATATTTGGGCTTTAAAATGTGTATAGGAGATTTATACAAAGTGCCTTATGTTACCTCATCTGTTAAACTCACTTGCTACTACACACCTGAGTAGTGATCATGGGATTCATCCCTGTCAGCAGGGGCAAAATGATCCCTCTTTTTGAGACATGTACTTTGATTGCATCCCTATATTTCATTTTAAAAACAAGGATACTATTTATAAATTAAATGCAGTGTAAAACTCAATATTTTCATTGTGTTAGCCTTACCATTTTCAGTTTTCAAAAACTTGGGAGCTTTGCATATATGAACCCTGCCAAAGTCTTTATGAGAATTCTATCATTTCAAACGAGTAATACTCTCACACACTACGTTGTATATTGGACAGTTATATTTAGGTTTAAAATATTCTCCTTTTTTGCTCTCCTGATTATGCTTCTGTTAATGCAATTTAAAAGCAATAATCTTAGAAAGAAATATTTCTTTTTTAACATATCCTCCTTTAGAGAAATACCCCTTTTCATTATGGCATCACTCTATGCATTAGAAGCTAAATTTGTTTGCTTCATGAGAACAAACGTGGGAACGACAGAGATGTATAAAAATTAACTGCTGGCTTCTGAGCAGTAGCACTAATACCACAATGAAACTCAAACTGTTTAATTTTTTGGCAACTGAATAGACAGTTGCCAGCAAGTGATCCTCATTTTTCCTGACATCCCATTTCTGTCTCTTTTCCTATCACCTACCACTGTGAATTTATAATTGCTAACAAAGCACTGCAGTACATTTGCCAGATTTAAAATGGATTTCATGGCACACTGATGCAATTACATGCCCTTTCTTCAAAGGCTAAACGTGTGTCAGCTCCACAATGCACCACATGGCAACAGACAGCGATATTTGACTGACTGGTCTGCTAAGTTAGTGAAGAGTGTCACTCTGCTCTCATATACTTCTGCCTAAACGGGGGGAATTACTTTACAATGGGAAAGAAATAAAGGACTTTCATTCTGCTGATTTAGTTATCTACAAAAGCTGGGAAAGGTCACGCAATTCTTTTGAGTCTCGTGCAGATTAACAAACATCACTGATTTCAGGCGAGTCACATAAACACTCTTATCTCACTTTCTTTGTTTATAACTGGAGATGCTAGGACTTCAAGATCCCCTTTATAAATACCAAGTTCTTGTTGTTCAGTATTAAAGGTTAAGCAGTCCTGCAGGTCTGCCTGAGAAGAATCAGTAAAGCAGAGAGCTTAAGCAATTATTTACTGTCCACAGGGTGTAATATACAAGTTGTTACATTAACAGAAACATTTTAAGAGCTAAATGTGTCCAGAAAGCTTATAACAGTCCTGGCTCAATTATATATCCATAAAAACCTGAAGCAGGGCCAGAGACTAGTGCTTGGGACAACTTGTCAAAACTGGTTTCCTGATTCGCTCTTCTCTTAGGCAGTATCATTTCCTTGTTCATTATTTCAGGCTTCTTCAGAGTCACAAATTAAAGTGTTATTACTTGCATACATTACTCTCGAGGTGACTTTGATGTTAAGCTGGGACTTCTCGTGCTGGCGTCATTGCCTGAAAAAAGGTCAAATTTCTTCCTCCATCCATCCCCAGGGAAGTGACACAAAACAGAAATACTGGCAGTTAGCTAGGTACAGGCATCCCTGCTGGAGCAATGGTCCTGATTGTAGATCACCAACTGCTTGGAAATATGTACTGAGAAGTTCCACCATTTTGCTTTACCTTCAACTTTGGAAACATAGCTATAGAGTAAGTCTAGTAAATAGCTTCTTTGTGTCAGTAAGAAAAATAACAGACATGTCTTACAGACAAATATAAGTTTTTAAAGATCTGTTAACATTTCCATGCAAATGGGGAACATCCAAAACTTAAATTCTTTGCTGTCATTATCTTTCCTCTACTCTGAATAAAAATAGCCTCTTCTTCCCAGTTCATGACCATTAGCTGAGGTTGCAGTGATGCATCATGGTAGTTTTAGATATGGAATTTAACAGACATCTGAGATCATAAAAGTTCTCCATAAGAAAACAGTGCGAAAGAGAAAAGAAATCTGTTCTTTCTGGATCTGGCTTTTAGAAAATATCATGCCATGTGATAGACAGTATTCAGCCATTTATTGAATTGGACTCCTGCTACAGAAATTTAGAATTTATAACACTGTTACTGTTTCTTAACCTACTTGACACTTAAAATCAATAGGGGTATAAGAATAGAAATGACGATGTTTCTGCAGCCACTGCTTTCAAAGATACTTTGCACAATCTGTAAGCTGTCTTTTCATCATTTCTTGATGAGTTGTTAGGCAGATCCCACAGTGTTTCTTCTTATCTTCCACCCCTCTTTCTATTTTCCATCTTGATCATGCATGTGAAAAAAAAAGTCCATTTCAACACTTTCTCTATCAAAAGATCCAATCCAGAGTAAACAAAACTTTGTTTTTACATCCAATTCAATTCAAAGTTTCTTCTTTGACCCATCTTTCCACTCCAGCTCAGGTCAGCCCCATGCCTAGTGATTTCATATTTCAGAGCGTCAAAGCAGTCAAGAAATCCATACGTAAGTAATAAACTATTGATATAAAATCATTCATGTTGGTAGCAAAGAAAATTTTTTAGTTTTACTAAAATCTAGTATGTATCACTTTTACTAACACTAGTAAATTTTAAAAAATGTATACAATAAATGTGTATGGAGTATTTTTACCTTTAAACTTGTAATTTTGTTTAAACAAAATACACATACAATAAAAGGGATACAATAAGATGCCTGTATCTCCCTTCCACCATCTACTTAATTCCAACCCACAGTTACTTTTCCAAAGGTAAGGACTATAAACAACTCTTTCACATCCTCTAAGAAAAAAGTGTATATATATATTTCATATAAATTGGATTCATACAAATAGATAATATAAACACTGTTCTACACCTTATTTTTTCTCTCTTACACTTTTTCCATATCAGTGCAATCAGATTTCCTTCATTCTTGTTAATAGCTGTATAGTATTCCATTATATGATGCAATTATTTATTCAAGAGGCTGTTTGTTTACTCCCAATTTTTTAAGTTAGTTTTGAATAGTTTTAGGTTTACAGAAAAACAAGCAGAAAGCACATGGAGTTCCCATGTACCTCATCCTCTCCCTCCAGTTTCGCCCATTATTAATATCTTGCGTTAGTGTGGTATGTTTGTTACAATTCATGGGACAAGACTGATACATTATTATTGACTAAAGTCCATAGTTTACATTAGCCCTCACTCTTTGTATTGTAAATTGTATGGGTTTTAACAAATGTATAATGACATATGTTCACCATCACAGTATCTTACAGAACAGTTTCACTGCCTCAAAAATCTCCTATGCTTCTACTATTCATTCCTCTCTCTCTCCTGTTGAACCCCTGACAACTACTATCTTCATAGTTCTGCCTTTTCCAGAATGTTATATAGCTGGAATTATACAGTATATAGCCTTTTTAGACTGGCTTCTCTCTCTTAGGAATATGTGTTAACGTTTCCCTATGTCCTCTCACGTCTTGATAGCACTTGTTTTTTCATCACAGAATAATATTCCATTGTAGGGGAATACTTTAATTTTTTTATCAATTCACCTACTGAAAGACATCTTGGTTGTTTCCAAGTTTTAGCAATTATGAATAAAGTTGCTATGAGCATTTGTGTTCAGGTTTTCGTGTAGACATAAGTATTCAGCTCATTGGGATAAATATCAAGGAATGTGATTGCTGGATCTTTTCTTTCCAGTATGTTTAGTTTTGAATGAAACTGCTAGTCTTCCAGAGGGGCTGTACCATTTTGCATTCCCACCAGCAATAGATTAGAGTTCTGATTGTTCCACATCCTTACCAACATTTAGTGCTGTCAGTGTCCTGGATTTTGGCCAGGAACCTCACCCATGTTGATGGACATGTAAATGTAGATTCTTTTGAAGTCTTTAAGGAGGGTGCTAAAATTTGCCAGTGTTTGTCAGTAAAATATCTTTATTCAGTCCTTAGTTTAATCTGTTTTACACTTCCAGGTTGACAGTTATTTTCTTTCACTTTTACTATCGCTAGTAAATTTTGAAAAGTGTATACAATAAATGTATACAATTTGAACATTTTATTTTGCATAGCAAATGTTTCATCATGGCTTTTTTTTTTTTTTTTTTTTTTTTTTCCCGTACGCGGGCGTCTCACTGCTGTGGCCTCTCCCGTTGCGGAGCACAGGCTCCGGACGCACAGGCTCAGCGGCCATGGCTCACGGGCCCAGCCGCTCAGCGGCATGTGGGATCTTCCCGGACCGGGGCACGAACCCATGTGCCCTGCATCGGCAGGCGGACTCTCAACCACTGTGCCACCAGGGAAGCCCATCATCATGGCTTTTGAACTTGAGGTTCCAACAGACATAACTGTTTTGTAAATTCTGCCTATAGAACCACATGTAGGTGCTTTTGAAGTTACACATTATCAAATTTTCTTTACTTGTGTGGCAAAGATTGTTTTGTCTCCCAAATTCCCAACAGTTGAACTATTGTTTCTTTGTAATACATTGACCATATACGAAATTGCAGCTATTTGACCATTTTCAATCTACGGAAAAAGGCAATTTGAAATGGTTCAACCTAGTATGTTATCTATCTTTTTTCTTTGCCTACTTCAGAGATCAACTCTTTTATATTAATCATATTCATTTTCACCTAGAGATGTATTTGAAAGGATTTCTTTTTATTTCTCCTTCTAGAAATATATTGTTACCTTTATCTGATGATTTGTCTATTTTCAGTTATAAAGATGGCATGTTTAAATATTTCCTCTCCACATTCTATTATCTCCTTCTAGATCTCCAGTTAGATGAGCGCCAGAACTTCTTCCTCTGTTCTTTCTGTATTTAACCTTCATTTTTATTTTTAACCCTTTGTCTCATTGTTTTGCATTTTGTGTAATTTCTTATACCTATCTTCTGATTCATGAATCCCCCTTTTGCTTTGTATAATTTATTTCATCCTTTAAGGATACTTCTGCCCTAGTTTGTTTTTGTTTCTTCTAAGAGCCCTCTTCCATCCTTAGGCAAAACTACCTGGTAATTTCTTTTTATAGTTAACTATTCCTAACTCATAATTTCAATAGCCCCTTTTTAGACACATATTTTACTCTTTTTAGATACATATTTTATATTCTGCTTCTGATGATTTCAATATCTGAATGCTTTGCAGTAAGGTGTTTTTTTGTTTGTTTGTTTTTTTGGCATGTGGGATCTTAGTTCCCCAACCAGGAATCAAACCCACACTCCCCTGTTTTGGAATTACAGAGTCTTAACCACTGGACCGCCAGGGAAGTCCCTTGTTTATTTTTTTCTGCTGGCTCTTTTTTATGGTGTCTTTTTCTGGTAATGATTTTTGACATAAAGTTCAGTGTAACTTTATCTGAAGAAATGTATTGAGACCTAGTTTTAAAATGGCTTTTTCTCCAGAGAAGATTTGCATTTTCTTCTTCCAGGCATCTCAGGAGACTGCCAACCTGGGACCACTCTAAAACAAATTTCAGTTTGAGGTTTCTTGGGACATACCTACTTCGTGAATTCTGCCACTAGCTTTAAGGTATGTGGGTCAAGAGAAGTTATTTTTTTAATGGGAAATATTGTAGCAATATTGGTCACTTTGAAGTTACACATTATTAGGAGATATTTTTTTCACCCTTGTGGCCAGAGCTAAGTGAGCAAGAGAGAGAATAGAAGACAATTTAGAATAGTCAAGAAGTAGGACAACAGAATTATGTAGTTTTCAGGCATTTGTAAGATTTTTTTTCCAATTTTGGATGATATGGGAAAGCTTTGAAATGTTTGGGGGCATGGATAACATATCAGTCTTTAATTTTCAAACGCTTCTACATTGTAAAGAATACACTTATATAAGAGCAAGGATGAAAGTGGAATTACCAGTTAGAATTTTGCAAAAATCTTTGTAAGGAATAACATTGAATTTAGACCAAATGTTAGAAGTAAAAGGATGGAAGTGGTCAGAATCTGTATATATCCTGAATGTAGATTTTACAGATACTTACTTTTAGACTTCATATAGAATGTGATAAAGTTTGTGAAGTCAAGAATGAGTCCAAGGTTTTAGGCCTGATTATGCTGAAGCATACATTTGCCATTAACTGAGACATGAAGTCGTAAGAGAAACAGGTTTGCAGAAGCAGGACATCAGAAAAAGAGTTTTAAGCATGTTCATTTTGAGTTGCATATTAGATATACACAATAGGAAATATTGAGTAGAAAGTTGAATATATATCTTTAGAGTTCAGGAGGGAAGTCTAAGCTGGAGATAAAAATTTGCAAATCACCAGAATAGAAACAACATTTGTAACAATGAGCCTAGACTAAATACCTAAGACATGAAAGAATCTATGTTTAAAGGTCAGAAAAATGGGAAAGATCAGCAAAGCAGCTTTAGGAAAAGTGGAAAATGATTCAGGAGAAAAACAAAGAGAGAATTAAGTCTTAGAAGAAAACAGTGAAAAACATATTTTAATGTGTAGCAAGTGATCAACCATATCAGTAGATGAATAAAACAAAAATAACTGATTCACTTTGTTCTAAAGCAGAAAGTAACACACCATTGTAGAGCAATTATACTCCAATAAAGATGTTAAAAAAATAAAAAATTTTAAAAAATAATCATGTGAAATAAGGTAGGCATTATGTATCAAAATATAAGTTTATTAATAGCTATTGTTAAAAAACATAAAAGAGAAAAGAGTAACGATGTTGCAGAATACACTTGAGACAAATAATTGTTTCATTTGCGGTGATTAACAAATTAACAAAGTATTCCACTATCAGTAAACACAGGCTGAAAGTTTGAAAGAGAATGAAGCAAACCGGAGGTGCCTTCATTTGATTCCCACATGTTTCCTGAAGACCAATTGCGTATTCTATTGCTTAAAATGGATACACAACAAACTGCAAGATAAAAGTAGGTCTGTAGAATGTCAACTGGCCATGTATGTTTCCACATCAAAAAAGCAAGAGTCAGATATGAAAAACTCTCACCTCCTGACCTGTTATCAACTCTAAATGTTTCTTACTGAACTGGATTGTTGCCTATTTATTAATTCATTTATTTATTATTAATTACTTTAATTAATTTATTAATTAAAGAAATCCACCCCAATACCAACTTATCCAGGTGTTAACATCTCAGGATATCAATTGATCAATGATGATATGAGCCAAGTAGATAAGTTGAATCAAGTTTCCTGACACATATAAAAGAGCCTTAAAAATAGTCCTTCTTCTTGAGGACACAGGGAGTGGGAAGGGTAAGCTGGGACAAAGTGAGAGAGTGGCATGGACATATATACACTACCAAATGTAAAATAGATAGCTAGTGGGAAGCAGCCGCATAGCACAGGGAGATCAGCTCGGTGCTTTGTGACCACCTAGAGGGGTAGGATAGGGAGGGTGGGACGGAGACTCAAGAGTGAGGAGATACGGGGATATATGTATATGTATAGCTGATTCACTTTGTTATAAAGCAGAAACTAACACACCATTGTAAAGCAATTATACTCCAATAAAGATGTTAAAAAAAATAAGCAATTTGCATTTGAAAAGAGGGAAGTCATTGGTAACCCTGATGTCTATTTAAGAATTGTAGGAATAAAAGCATAAAAGATGTAAGTTCGGGAGAAAACTGAATGCGAGTAAGCAGATATTAAATATTAACAACTCTTTTAGAAGTATAGCTCTAAAAGAGAGCAGAGAAATGGGACAGTAGCCCTACGGAATGTGGACCAAGGGAGGTTATTTTTTTAAGGGATATATTGTAGCAGTTTTTTTAATAACTATGAGAATAACCCATAAGAAAACAGGAGAAGAAAAAATAAGGCAGAAATAAAAAGGGAATAAATGTAAAGTAGCATCAAGAACCAACTTGAGATGAGTAGCTATGAAATTAAAATGGGACCATTCAGCAGAATTGTGCATTTTTCTCCAGCAACTTTCAGCTGTTCAGGCACAGATTCAGCGAAGGCATGTCTCAGTTAATGGCAAATGTATGCTTCAGCATAATCAGGCCTAAAACCTTGGACTCACTCTTGACTTCACAAACTTTATCACATTCTATATGAAGTCTAAAAGTAAGTATCTGTAAAATCTACATTCAGGATATATACAGATTCTGACCGCTTCCATCCTTTTACTTCTAACATTTGGTCTAAATTCAATGTTAGGCAGTTTGTATTTATACAAACTGAATAAAAAATAGGGAGAATGGGGAAAATGAGTTGAGGGAGTTAGTATAAGAATACATAATGGGACCTACATTGGGTGAGGAGGGAGTGGTGATAGGAGGTTTGTGAGGGATAATGTAGAATCAATGATAAATCATGTTGTAGAGACAAGGAACTGTTTCTCTAAGCACTGACGAAGAATTGCTGGTGACATGGTACTGTAAATCATGAATGACCTGGAAAGATATCAAATGAAGTTTGGGAGTGGAATACTTCAAGGTATGATTATGAAAGAGGTGTACTTACTAGCATTCACTTGGGAGTAAGTGTAAGAGGTGGGTTTTAGTATACGATCATCACTGAAGAGGAAGTGAAGAGAGACAAGAGGGACATTACATGGATATTGAAATGATCAGAATTTATGGTAGAATTTATGCTAAAATCCAAAAGGATTGAAAAAAGTGACCCATTGCTTTGTAGATGACTGCAAGAAGGAGGAGAAATGGGTGGTGGTGTCTTAACTGATTTACTGAAACTGAAAATCAGAGAAACTCATTTCATCAGTAGTAAGACATAATGGGGTTTTTTTGCATATTTTAACATCTCTAAAGTTGGAATTTGTCTTACAATTTATGGCACCTTGCAATCACTGTCAGTTAGACAGCAGTTCTAACCTAATTTTCACTAGATTTTTCAAAATGGCTAAAAGTTGGTTGTTTTTCATAATTGCATGAAAAGACCACTGCAGTTCCTTCATGTTTTGGTCAACAAAATAATTGTGTACCATTTGAAGGAATATGATTCCTGGTTGTTGCCAGAAAGCCAATTAATGCTTTATAGTAAGAGTAAGAGTACCTCAATATCAAAATTTCAGAATGGGTGTCAGTACTTAAAATCTTTCATAAAATAGTGAATCATTGTTTCAAGAAATGCTGCATCACAGCCGCAGCTCCACAAATGGGGTAGAGCCCCAATGCTATTGAGGGCACACAGCAAGACATCTTGTAGACAAAATTTCGACTTTACATGAGTAGGAAAGTGAACTGAAGATCAAACTCTGAGTATGAAAAGTTTTAAGAATATCTTAATTTTCTCATTTTTATTTTGCTTTCTATGTTTACATGATAATGATATATGATAAAAATATGAGATTAGGGCTTCCCTGGTGGTGCAGTGGTTGAGAGTCCGCCTGCCGATGCAGGGGACTCGGGTTCGTGCCCCAGTCCGGGAATATCCCACATGCCGCGGAGCGGCTGGGCCAGTGAGCCATGGTCGCTGAGCCTGCGCGTCCGGAGCCTGTGCTCCGCAACAGGAGAGGCCACAACAGTGAGAGGCCTGTGTACCGCAAAAAAATAAAAAATAAAGAAAAAAATAAGGTTAAATAGTAAGTATAGAGCCATTCTTTTAATAACAATAAAATAAAAACTATAACATTTAAAAAGCATTGTATCATAACATAACTGGCAGAGAATATTTACCTTTATGATGGTATCTAAAATAATGGTGTATCTTCCAATCCATGGAATCTTAGGTATGATAAAATACAGTAGCATATTTTCATATATACTGCAATATTTTAGTTTGTCATTTTTAGTATTTGGTTGTCTTATCATTCACTCTGACTCCTTCAATGACTTCAAAGAAAGAAAGAAAAAGAAAGAAAGAAAGAAAGAGAAAGAAAGAAAAAAAAATATATATATATATATTTGAAGAGGCAAATATAGAAAAAATGAAAAAATTTACCTGATAAGTTCCAACGCAGATCAGATTTTTGAAAAATGGCATCAGTGTTTCTCAAAGGTCCAGAGATCTCAAAAGCATCCTTGGACTAGCAATGATCACCATCACATAGTAACTTATTAGAAATGCAAATTCCTAGCCTCTATCTCAGATCTATTGAATCTGATAAACTGGAGTGGCATCCAGCCATCTGTATTTTAACAAACCCTCCAAGTGATTCTGATGAATGCTAAAATTTGAGAACATTGGCTGAGACTATCAGGTTTAATCGAGTCTTCTTGCTTCCTGCATTTACCCTTTCTCTAATATGATAAAGATAGATAGATAAAGATAGATAGATAAATAGATAAAGATAGATAGATAGATAAAGGAAGAGGAAGTAGACAGGGAAAGTCTCAGATTCACATCCTGTTTCAATGCAGTGATCCGTCTCACCAGAGAAACTAGGCCTAATTAATGCAATAGAGTCTGATCAGTCAAGGAGCAACAATCCTCTCCTTAGAGGGAGGCGATAGTAAGGGTAAAGGATGGAGGAAACAAAATGGTAGTACAAGGGCTAGGGCCCGAAAAATCACATCCCCTTATAATAACTGTTCATACTAAGGCTAACAGTTTTTAAAAATTTGTCTGATTTATGTGTTGTCTGATTTATGTGTTTCCAATCCCCTGTAATCCTCACAATAAATCTGCAAAGGAGGTAATATTACTGTTCGCAATTTAATTAAAAGTAATTGAGCCTTAGAAGAAACTACATCTTAATATTTACAGTTGAATATGAGTATGATTTGATATTTGGAACTTCCCTGCAAGGAAAAATTTAACTCGTATTGTGAATAACTGACTCAAGTGACACTGAAAAATTATTCACACTCTTTATTCTCCTCGCTTCCCTTTTTAATTCCTCTCTAGTTTTTTAGTCAGGCTGTTAATAAATGGCATAACTTTCTTGTGTGTTTCATTTAGACTAACTACATCTCCATGTATATAAATTGAGATACTTTTGTCACAAGCAATAGAAATCAACTGTATCTAACTTAGAGAAAAAGAAAGTTATGGGAAGGATAGGGGCCTCGCTCATGCAATCAAAGAGGTGGCTTAAGAACTAGGTTCACAAAAGGGAACCAGCCTCAGTGTTCCAGGTAGTTGGAGCTGACTCTTTTATGTGCACATACTTTGTTTTTCTCCATTCTTGTGTCTACCTTCTTTTGTGTGAGAGCAGAGGATCTTCACTGAGAGCCTCTCAGGTCAAACACATAGGGAAGAAATCCACGTGAGGGAAATCAGGGTATCATCCGGAAGGAGAGCAATGCATGCCAGGGGGTCATGCAGACAACAAATATCCACTGCACAGTATTTACCCTCATGTTTGTTCAGCTATAACTTGGGTACTTATTTCTGGATTTATGAGTGGAAGAGCAAATTCTGTGTTCTTTCCTTCATTGAAGAAATGTTTACGGCATGCTTATGGTGAGACAGATGAGCAACTTCAGATACAAAAGGAAACAAAATCTCAGTGATCTCAGGACCTTGAAGTCTAACTTGCAGTGATGACAACAACATATCATTGCATAAATCAGTAGTTGAAGAGTCTAATCAGTGCTCCAAAGGAAGTTTTTACAGTGTTATTACAGAGGATATGAGTGATAGGAAAACTGCTAATAGAGGTTCTTTTTAGGGAAATGTTCTCTGGGTAATAGGTGGTTAATAGAAATTAACTTTCTTCAATTTAATGTTATTTCCTAATGATTGACTGTATTTTAGGTAAGAAGCCAGTGGAGAATGTGACCTTCTAATTTCACAAAACTTCTTCCCTTCCAGCTTCACCTGAAATTGCAGTCCTGCCCAGGTGACGTAATCAATGGAGCAAGGTAAGTGATATTCAAAATGTAAACATATCTCTTTTCTATCACTTTCATAAATTTGAATTCAGGCATGTCTTTATAGGGAGTAGTAGGCTCAGTCTCCATATAGCATAGAATTGTGATTGATATTAAATATATACTGATCATAAAATTATAACATAGAAAGTTGTTGTAGGTAATTTTTTAGACACTATGTCTACTTTTTTTTAAAAAAATTTCCTATCAGTTTAGATATTTCTTCATTATAATTCATCATGTTTCTCCCATTCATATTTTTCTTCCCTCTTTCAACACATCTTATAGCTGCTCTTATAATACACATTTAGTGGAAAGTAATAGGTTAAAAGTACAAAGAGCATTTCTTCCATTTCTACAGAGTGCTCTTGATCCATTGATAATTAACAGTCTTTGCCGTATTGTAATGTCCCTTTGGTCCCAGTTCTGCAGTTGCAGTCAAAAATGTTTTAATGTAATGAAATACACTGGTACCCAGACAGTTAATTTCTTGGAGGGTTTGTCATTCTTGGAGCCTACGGGGAAGTCAGGCCTTTTCTAGTAAAGTGATGCAGTTTCTTATGGGAATAAGTAGGTTGTTGTACCAAAGTGAGAGCAGAAACCAGAGGAGAGGAGAGAAAGAATGAGAGAGAGAGAGAGAGAGAGAATCTCAAATATATATACAGTGCAGAAATATCAGCCAAAAGTGACACACTGTTGATCAAATTAAAAGGGGCCATCAGGAATCCACATTAAATATTTTCTCTCTCAAGCACAGTCACAGTTGTGAGTAGCATAACTTGAAGTGGTGGCTGGGAAGAGTCAGGGGAACTCCTTATAGTTTGTAAAAAGCTATACTCTCACAGATGGTAAGGGGCAACAATAATGATATAAGACTTGGGCCAAGCAGCATCATTTTTCTCCCATAGACAGGATTCCTTAAAGGAAGGTAAGGTTTAGAAGCAACCCTACTTTTCAGCTCTAGTCAATAAGAAGGTGGGAAATATAAAATGACCCATTAAATCCAATAAGCCTATTGGTAAATCATTAAATCAGCTTCTCAAAGGGGGATCCTTCTCCTCCTAATTTGGGATTAATTAGTAGCAAAGGAATATTTCTCTATGGAAGAGAACAAGCCCCAAAGTAAGTACAAATAATGGAAATTCAAGAATATCAGAAAGAAATTGAGAAGGGAAACTCAGATTATAGCATGATAAAGACAAATTTTCATGCCATCAAAACTAACCTTTTTTTAAAAGTCAATGACTAAAATAAATTAAATAAATAGAAACTAGGAGGGAGGGGATTAAGGGGCTCTATCTATACTATGTAGAAGCAAAAACACTGCCAGATATGTGCCCCCAGAAAAGAATTCATAAACAAAATCATAGCATAAATTGTTATCAAAAATTCTACAGAAAAAAATTAATAGGACAGTGAAAATAGATTAAAATATTTTTATGCTCCAAAACAGATGACAGATTTGTACAGTAATTGTTTTTCATTTGCAAAAAACTGGAGGAGACTGGATTACACAGTTGAACGAGTAAGATGAAAAAGAAAGCTGGAACTTCTAATGAAAGACATTTAGTCCAAAGTCAAAGATATACGTCGAAGTAGGAAAAATATTTGCAACTGAAGAGCAGGCAAAGGGCTAAAATTTCTTATGGTTAAAGCGTTCTTAGAAATGAATAAGAGACAAAAATACAACATGAAAATAAGAGATATCAACAGAATGTGCACAGAAGAATTACAAATAGTTTTTAAATACGTGAAAAGATTCTCACTTATAGTACGGCAAATGAAAACATAAAGTACATACAGACTGCTAGAATGTTAAAAAATCTAAGTGTTAAAAAATCTAAGTCTGATAATATAAAACATGGAAAAGCTTGGGGAATCAGTCATCCTTAGATTTTACTGGTGAGAGTGGAATTTCCTACAGAAAGCAATTTGGCACTGTCTATAAAAATTAAAAATGCTTATAATTTTTACCTTATAATTCTACTTGTACAAAATAATACTTGAAATATACTGTAAAATATGTAGAATGAAATGTGCTTCCAGTAATTCACTATGGCATTGTTTTCTTTCCCTAACTTTTCTTCTTTTTTCCCTTCCTTTTTATATACAACTTTTTAAGATACAACTTACATACCATAAATTTTACCCATTGTAAGTGAACATACAATTTAATGCTTTTTACCAAATTTACAGAGTTGTGCACGCCCAAGAAAATGCAGTTTGTTAACATTTTCATTCCCCCCACAAATTCCCTTGAGCTTGTTTGTGGTCAATTTCCACTCCTACCCCGACTCCATGCAAACATTGGTCTGTTTTCTGTCTCTATAAACCTGCATTTTACAGACACTTTATTTTTTAATTTTTTTGTTACATGAAAAACTCAATTTATTATGATTGATAATGCATATAAAATAGTTTCAGTATTTGAAATATGTAGTCAGAATCAATAAAAATGATGTTCTAGTGATTTTGCAAATCTTATACCAAATTTACGAGACTGTTTTATGGGGATTTCCTTTTGTTGGTACAGGGAGCTTTTCCTTTTGATTGCCTATAATGAAGAACACAAGACATGTAAATTAAGAAAGACTGATAATCTTCTAAATAATCAGATACACCTGACACTACATAATATCCAGGCTCACAAAGTATAAACAAATGCTGAAAATACATGTTCAAATACAAAAACTTAGAAATGATTTACTCATTCAACCATATATATTGCCTTAAATATATATATATATATATTTTATCTCACTTATTATTCTTGAGGAATATATATATTTTTAAAATTTTTTCTTGAAGTATAGTTGATTTACAATGTTGTATTAGTTTCAGTTGTACAGCAAAGTGATTCAATTATACATTTCAGATTCTTTTCCATTATAGGTTATTACAAAATATTGAGTTTAGTTCCCTTTGCTTTACAGTAGGTCCTTGTTTCTCTATTTTATATGTAGTAGTGTATATCTGTTAATCCCAAACTCCTAATCTATCCCTTCCCCTGCTTCCCCTTTGGTACTATAAGATTGCTTTCTATGTCTGTGAGTCTATTTCTGTTTTGTAAATAAGTTCATTTGTATCATTTTTTTTAGATTCCACAAATAAGTGAACTCATATGATATTTATCTTTCACTGTCTGACTTACTTCACTTAGTATAATAATCTCTAGGTCCATCCATGTTGCTGCAAATACTTCATTCTTTTTATGGCTGAGTATTATTCCATTGAGTGTGTGTGTGTGTGTGTGTGTGTGTGTGTGTGTGTGTGTGTGTATGGAGATAGATAGATAGATAGATAGATAGATAGATCCATTTATCTGTCGATGAATGGATAAAGAAGATATGGTATACCAACTATTTTTAGTTTTTAAGCAATCTCCATACTGTCCTCCATAGTGGCTGCACCAATTTACATTTCCATGAACAGTGTAGGAAGGTTCCCTTTCTTCCACACCCTCTCCAGCATTTACTATTTGTAGACTTTTTGATGATGAGACTTCTTGGTGATGGAGAAAAGACAGTCTCTTCAGCAAGTGGTGTTGGGAAAGCTGGACAGACATAGGTAGTGAGATGAAGTGAGAACACTCCCTCACACCATACACAAAAATAAACTCAAAATGGATTAAAGACCTAAATGTAAGACATGACACCATAAAACTCCTAGAATAGAATATAGACAAAACATTCTGTGAAACAAATCATAGCAATGTTTTCTTAGGTCAGTCTCCCAAGGCAAAAGAAGCAAAAACAAAAATAAATAAATGGGACCTAATCAAACTTATAAGCTTTTGCACAGCAAAGGAAAGCATAAACAAAATGAAAAGCTAACCTATGGAATAGGAGAAAATATTTGCAGTGATGCATCTGACAATGGCTTAATTTCCAAAACATACAAACAGCTCATACAACTCAATATAAAAAAACAAACAGCCTAAACAAAAATGAGTAGAAGACCCAAACAGGCATTTCTCCAAAGAAGACATACAGATGGCCAACAGGCACATGAAAAAATGCTCAACATCACTAATTAGAGAAATGCAAATCAAAACTACAATGAGGTATCACCTCACACAGGTCAGGGTGGCCATCATAAAAAGTCTACAAATAATAAATGCTGAATATTTTATATAACTGGAATCATAAAATATACAGTCCTTTGCATGTGACTACTTTCACTTTGCGTACTGTTTTTGAGATTCTTCTATGTTGTAACAAGAACAGCATTTTATTGTTTTTATTTCTAAATAATATTGCACTGTATGAATATATATCTTTTTCTTATCCATTCCCCAGTTGAAAAACATTTGGATTGTTTGCAACTCTTATTATCAGAGAATCATGTTTCTATGGACATTAACATTCAAGTTTGTGAAAATATATACTTTCATTTATTTTGGATAGAGCTCTAGAAATTCAATCACTTAGATGTAAGTTAAGTTTACCTTTAGCATTTTTTAATTTATTTTTTATACAGCAGGTTCTTATTAGTTATCCATTTTTTACATGTTAGTGTACATATGTCAATCCCAATCTCCCAATTCATCACACCATCACCTACCCCTGCCACTTTCCCCACCTTGGTGTCCATACATTTGTTCTCTACCTCTGTGTCTCTGTTTCTGCACTGCAAACCGGTTCATCTGTACTATATTTCTAGGTTCCACATATATGCGTTAATATATGATTTTTTTTCTCTTTCTGACTTACTTCACTCTGTATGACAGTCTCTAGATCCATCCATGTCTCTGCAAATGACCCAATTTCGTTCCTTTTTATGGCTTAGTAATATTACATTGTATATATGTGCCACATCTTCTTTATCCATTCATCTGTCGATGGGCATTTAGGTTGCTTCCATGTCCTGGCTATTGTAAATAGTGCTGCAGTGAACATTGGGGTGCATATGTCTTTTTGAATTATGGTTTTCTCAGGGTATATGCCCAGTAGTGGGATTGCTGGGTCATATGGTAATTCTATTTTTAGTTTTTTAAGGAACCTCCATACTGTTCTCCATAGTGGCTGTATCAGTTTACATTCCCACCAACAGTGCAAGAGGGTTCCCTTTTCTCCACACCCTCTCCAGCATTTGTTTGTAGATTTTCTGATGATGCCCATTCTAACTGGTGTGAGGTGATACCTCATTGTGGTTTTGATTTGCCTTTCTCTAATAATTAGTGATGTTGAGCAGCTTTCCACTAAGGGTTTTATAGTGTCCAGCCTTACATTTAGGTCTGTAATCCATTTTGAGTTTATTTTTGTGTATGGTGTTAGAGAGTGTTCTAATTTCAGTCTTTTACATGTAGCTCTCCACTTTTCCCAGCACCACTTATTGAAGAGACTGTCTTTTCTGCATTGTATATCCTTACCTACTTTGTCATAGATTAGTTGACCATAGGTGCATGGGTTTATCTCTGGCCTTTCTCACCTGTTCCATTGATCTATATTTCTGTTTTTGTGCCGGTACCATACTGTCTTCATTACTATAGCTTTGTAGTATAGTCTGAAATCTGGGAGCCTGATTCCTCCATCTCTGTTTTTCTTTCTCAAGATTGCTTTGCATATCCAGGGTCTTTTATGTTTCTATACAAATTGTGAAATTTTTTGTTCTAGTTCTGTGAAAAATGCCAGTGGTAGTTTGATAGGGATTGCATTGAACCTGTAGATTGCTTTGGGTAGTACAGTCATTTTCACAATATTGATTCTCCCAATCCAAGAACATGGTATATCTCTCCATCTGTTGGTATCATCTGTAATTTCTTTCATCACTGTCTTATAGTTTTCTGCATACAGGTCTTTTGTCTCCTTACTTCTTTTTGTTGCTATGGTAAATAGGAGTGTTTCCTTAATTTCTCTTTCAGATTTTTCATCACTGGTGTATAGGAATGCAAGAGATTTCTGTGCATTAATTTTGTATCCTACAACTTTACCAAATTCATTGATTAGCCCTAGTAGTTTTCTGGTGGCATCTTTAGGATTCTCTATGTATAGTATCATGTCATCTGCAAACAGTCCCAGTTTTACTTTTTCTTTTCCAATTTGGATTCCTTTGTGGTACGCGGGCCTCTCACTGTTGTGGCCTCTCCCACTGCAGAGCACAGGCTCCGGACGTGCAGGCTCAGCAGCCATGGATCACAGGCCCAGCCGCTCCGCAGCATGTGGGATCTTACTGGTCTGGGGCACGAACCCGTGTCCCCTGCATTGGCAGGCGGACTCTCAACCACTGCGTCACCAGGGGAGCCCTGGATTCCTTTTATTTCTTTTTCTTCTGTGATTGCCGTGGCTAGGACTTCCAAAACTATGTTGAATAATAGTGACGAGAGTGGACATCCTTGTCTTGTTCCTGATCTTAGAGAAAATGCTTTCAGTTCTTCACCACTGAGAAGGATGTTTGCTGTGCATTTGTTATATATGGTCTTTATTATGTTGAGGTAGGTTCTCTCTGTGCCCACTTTCTGGAGAGTTTTTTATCATAAATGGGTGTTGAATTTTGTCAAAAGCTTTTCCTGCATCCATTGAGATGATCATATGGTTTTTATTCTTCAGTTTGTTAATATAGTGTATCACATTGATTGATTTGCATATATTGAAGAATCCTTGCATCCCTGGGATAACCCACTTGATCATGGTGTATGATCCTTTTAATGTGTTGTTGGATTCTGTTTGCTAGTATTTTGTTGAGCATTTTTGCATCTATATTCATCAGTGATAATGGCCTGTAATTTTCTTTTTTTGTAGTATCTTTGTCTGGTTTGGGTATCAGGGTGATGGTGCCCTCGTAGAATGAGTTTGGGAGCGTTCCTTCCTCTGCAATTTTTTGGAAGAGTTTGAGAAGTTTGGATGTTAGCTCTTCTCTAAATGTTTGATAGAATTCACCTGTGAAGCCATCTGGTCCTGGACTTTTCTTTGTTGGAAGATTTTTAATCACAGTTTCCATTTCATTACTTGTGATTGGTCTGTTCATATTTTCTATTTCTTCCTGGTTCAGTCTTGGAAGGTTATACCTTTCTAAGAATTTGTCCATTTCTTCCAGGTGGTCCATTTTATTGGCATAGAATTGCTTGTAGTAGTCTCTTAGGATGCTTTGTATTTCTGCTGTGTCTGTTGTAACTTCTCCTTTTTCATTTCTCATTTTACTGGTTTGAGTCCTCTCCCTCTTTTTCTTGATGAGTCTGGCTAATGGTTTAGCATTTTAAGTTAAACTGAAAAAAAGCTTTCACAAAATAGCAGCTCAGTTATACCTTCCCACAAGCAATGTGTGAGAATTCCAGTTTTTCATATTATCAGACACCTTTGGGACATATATCCAGTGTGCCGACATACATGCAATGTCAGTCTTAGAGAGGAGAGAGAGAAAAGTCTTTAAAATTTATGATAAAAATAATGGCTGAAAACCACCCAAATTCAAAGAAACATGAATCTACAAATCCAAGTTCAGAATGCCCTAAGTAGGATAAAAGCAATGAAGTCATAATCAAACTGTTGAAATCCAAAGACAGAGAAACACACGAAACTAGCAAGAAAAAAATTACTCCTCATATTCATAGGAAAAATGACAAATAGGTAACTTCTCATCAGAAACAGTGGAGATCAGAAAGCAATGAAATGAAATATGAAAAATGTAAACCAAAAATTCTACATGTAACAAAATGATTCTTCAAAGATAAAGAATGTTTGATTTGTGGTATAAAAAGATTTGCATATATTCATTTAATCTAACCATTGATTCTAAGATGCCCATTTATTTAATATTCTAATAACTCAGAAATCTATGTATATATTTTTTAATCAATGACATCTTAATATCAGTGGTAGTCAGTGAGCAGTTGTGACATAGCAGTTTGGTCATTTGACAATGAGCAAAATCACTTGATACAGTGGCATGATTGGATAACTACAATCTCTCCTTGGCTTATTATAGACAATTTGAAGAAGAAATCATCATTATTTTCAGAAATATGTTTACTTTAAAATATCAGAGAATCAACTGAAAAATTATTAAAAATAAAAACATTGGTTAAAATATCAATCACCCTTAAAAAATATAGAAATATAATAAAATTTCCATATAAACAATCATCTGTTAATAGAAACAGATATAAATGAGACAATGCACATTAAAAAGAAAAGCTCAAAAAAAATTCTTAGTTACAAATTAAATGTATATGGCTTATGTAGGGTGAAAACTGTAAAACTTTGCTGAAGGACATAAACATTTATTTTAATAGAAAGATATGGCTTTTTCCTGGAGAGGAAGACTCAATCTTGTAAAGATGTAAGTTCCTCCAAAATTAAACAATAAAATCAAATCAATGTATCTAAAGTACTGACAGGACTTTTCTTTTTCTTGGAAGAATGTATTTTCAAATTCTGTAGAAAGAAACAATCAATGATACAAAAGTCCTCAGAAACAGGAGTAACACTACTGTAATTAAATTGTGTGGGTCTAAATAGAAATACATAGTAAGAATATATGGACAAGACCTTGAAAAGTTCTTTGCGGAAGAATCCTGCACTAATAAAAAGCAAGTGTCAAATATGTGTATGTACAAGTAGAAGAAATTATGATTATTGGTTAACCCAAACACTACAAGTCTTAAACTTTGTTATATTTTGAAGTAACAAGAGAAACTTTAAAAATATTGTGCAATAAGAAATATTCTCAGTTATGATATAACTGTCTTGGGGGCAAAACAGAGCCCTGCTATTTGAAATTGGCATGGGAAACGTTAAGTTCAAGTAACGGATTTGTTTCAAGGCTGCAGGTGAGATGCATAAAACACATGTTTTTACTCTCTGACCTTCCCCATAAAGTCCCATGTTGGAGACGTAGTTCAACCAGGTCTCCACTGTTAAACTCCTAAACAAAAAATCCTAGTATGAAGTCCAGGACTAAAATCAGATGATGATGGTATGAGTGTCCTCTCTTTGAACTATTATAACCCTCTTGCAGTATAATAAACTTTAATTGTATAATTAAGTGTACACTGTATAATATATTTTAATTGTTCCTCGCAGCCAGGGAACCACTTCTTCTGCTACTAGTGAAATATTACTTGGACCATCCTTGATGCATATTAAATAAACAGAATAGAAAGCTCAGAAATCAACAAAAGATTTCAAGGACATTTTGTATATAATAGAGGTATATTTAAAATCTTTAAGGATCTGATTAATTATTCAAAAATGAGTGTTAAGACAATGAGCTAGCTATTTTGAAAATGAAACCTGGATTCCCAGTTCACTGTTCAGTTCAAAATAAATTTCTCATTCATAAAAATGACAATAATAATATGAGAACACCATAAGAAAATGTTGAACATGTTTGTGTCAGTGGATAGTAAAAACTCCAAAATAAAACCAGAAACAATATAGTTGAAAGCCAATATATTTGACAATCTAAATGTGACTTTGTCACAATAAATAAAATAAATATAAGTAAAATACTAATAACGAAATAGTAAAACGATTGCAAAATACATAAAAATATCAAAGAAAACATTAAAATTCTCATGTACAGTTTTTACGAATAAATTATGAATTTAATTTAGAAACATGACAAAAATGGGCAGAGGAAGAGACAGACAACTCCTAAATTAAATGAATTAGCTAACAAACATGAAAAGATATTTATTGTTGCTAACATTCAAATAAAAGCAAATAAAATTTGATAGTAGAAAGGCAAATTATTATAGCCTTACTGGTAGGTGTTTGTTCAGCTTATCTAAAAATATAAACTACATATACTTTTTAATCTTGTGAACTCACCCTAGGAGTATACTCATAAGGAGAATAATTACATTAGTACAAAAAGATATGCATCATACAGTACAGTTTCTCATAAAAAGTTGGAAAAAAGCCTAATGCACATGAACAAATAATTGATTATATAAATTATAATATAAAGATACATTAGATACTATGTAACCATTTTAAATGGAATTCATAATCTCATTAGAAGACAAAATCAAGAAAACTTTTTTAAAGGAATTAATAAAAAACTGGCTTTCACTTTGTTATCTGATACAATGCAATAAAGAAATGTCTACGAAAAAAGTTCCCTCTGGAAAAGTTTTCCTTTTAACTTCCAACAACAGAGATGATAACTTGAAAAGAAAATCCAATATCAAAGTTATTTAAACCTCACACTCACACACACACACACACACACACACACACACACGCACACACTCTCTCTCTCTCTCTCTCTCTCTCTCTCTTATTCATCTACTACATAGTTACATATGCATGAATTTCTGCAAAGCTTCTGACTTGCTAGTTATTTGCTAGCTCAAGTTTTCTATGTGTAGCCTATAGGTCAGCTGGGTTTTCCCTGCCCTGACAGTTCTTAAAAAAATACTTGACTCACAGGAAACTCCCCATGCCTTAGAGACAGTCCAGATTTCTATGATACATATAAAGTCTTGCAGGCTGATATCTCCTTGTGCCCTTTCTATAGTGCCTGCATTTCACATGCTCCTCCTACTTTTCTCTAGTGTCAGACAGAATGTAAAATATAGCCTCTTTACAGTTTTAAAAAAAATTAAATTGCAACAAGCATTTTGTGAATTTAGTAACTTTACTCAAGACTTGAAGATTTATACAAAGAGGTCACCTTTTTCAGGGTTTGTACTCTGATATATCTCAGACTCTCACCTCTTGTCTAGAGAGTTAAAAACTTCCTCTCACACAGAGTAGTTTTGGTTTTTTTTCCCTTGTCATCTGGGAGCAAATTTATCATCCATTCCACAAACAGACACACCTACTGCTAGAAAAAAAATTCCCCTCCCCAGAAATGGTTTTCAACATAAAAGCAATTTTCTACCAGATGCAGCATTTATCAAATATTTTCAACTTTTTATTTCTGGCAATAGGTGACCCCAAATCAATAAATCCTCATCCTGTGGTTTGCTTATACTAGTGATTGCAGATCGTGTGAACTTGCAGCTCTGACATTAGACACACTGCTTTCTCTCTTGCCTTCCTTAAGTAGGTGGAAACGTAAATACTAACCTTCCCAGATCCCCATGCAGTTAGGGGTCACCATATGACCCAGTGTTCACTATGAGGTAAAAAAATCAGTACGTGGGTAGACCTTCATCCTGGAAAGCTTGTTAGGCAGTTGAAATGGCACATCAGCCATCAGCTCTTTCCTTCTGTACACGTCTTCCTGCTTGAAAAGCAAAAGCAATATCTGGAAGACTGCATCAACACTGATTCTACAAAGATGAAAGTCCACACAAAAAAAATGCAAGCCAGGATGGCAGGAGGATATTGAGTCCTAGATGTCGTTACTGAGCTGCAATACAATCCCAGAACTATCTCACCCTGACTTTTTTTTTCCTACCATCTTTATTGGAGTATAATTGCTTTACAATGGTGTGTTAGTTTCTGCTGTATAACAAAGTGAGTCAGCTATACATATACATATATCCCCATATCCCCTCCCTCTTGCGTCTCCCTCCCACCCTCCCTATCCCACCCCTCTAGGTGGTCACAAAGCACCGAGCTGATCTCCCTGTGCTATGCGGCTGCTTCCCACTAGCTATCTATTTTACATTTGGTAGTGTATATATGTCCATGCCACTCTCTCACTTTGTCCCAGCTTACCCTTCCCCCTCCCTGTGTCCTCAAGTCCATTCTCTACGTCTGCGTCTTTATTCCTGTCCTGCCCCTAGGTTTGTCAGAACCTTTTTTTTTTTTTTTAGATTCCATATATATGCGTTAGCATACGGTATTTTTCTCTTTCTGACTTACTTCACTCTATGACAGACTCTAGGTCCATCCACCTCACTACAAATAACTCAATTTCGTTTCCTTTTATGGCTGAGTAATATTCCATTGTATATATGTGCCACATCTTCTTTATCCATTCATCTGTCGATGGACACTTAGGTTGTTTCCATGTCCTGGCTCTTGTAAATAGCGCTGCAGTGAACATTGTGGTACATGACTCTTTTTGAATTATAGTTTTCTCAGGGTTTATGCCCAGTAGTGGGATTGCTGTCGCCCTGACTTCTTAATGAAGGAGAAGCACAAGTACTTCCAGCACAAATCCATGTTAGTCTTAACAGATGCAGTAGGTTTCCATAAAATATGTGATAATCATGATGTCAGGTGCAATATTTATAAAGAAGCTCCTAGTTTCTTTTACTTCATAGTTAACACTGAATATTCCATCTGCACATCTTATTTCATTTAATTGATTTTCTCCTCATAGTTCTAACAGTAGCAATCTTATTACACTAATTTGCTTGGTTATCTGATTATTGCTGATTGTTAGCATATGCAAGTATTAATAAATGCACTAATAATGTAAGGTCACATGTGATAATTACATAATGATTAATTTCATGTCATTTCAAATGCAACAAACTGCAATGACCTACAGAACCTCATAACACTGTCCGCATTGGTTAACATATTGTGTTAGTTATTCCTCGAAGTAGGCTTGTAATAAAAGCAACAATAACTCAAAGACTAGTTTTTTATAAGATTCTGATAACATTTGTATGTCTACCTTCTCAAAATCATAGTAATTTGAATTATAACAAGGAGAGGGTCATTATCATATTGGGAAGTCAGGCCTCCCTTTCACCTCTAGTTTAAAAATAAGTCATCATCAAAACACGTAAATGTAACACCACATTCACACCACAACCTATGATGATTTAGGTCAGATGTACAATGTGTCAACATTAGGAATTTTATCTCCTTTTGGTGTGTTATGTTATACTGGTTAATTTCTTAAATTGACATTAGAAAAACATATCAGAAAAGGAAGTCAACACAAAGCTCATTTTTTTGAAATGTATTTACCAGGGAAAAAAAAGCCATGTCAGAACCTAGTATGTCTTTGGAAATAATCACACAATACAAACTGAAATTGAGGAGGGGAAATACATCACCATGTCACTAAGGTGCTCTGTTTTACAGTGTAACCAGCACAATCCTTACTACAGGATAACGCTTTAACCTTCTAATGATTTAATAGTTTAAGAACTTTTGCTTGTTTTTTTCTGAGGTACTTTTTCGTTGTTACTACGTGAACTGAATCCTTAGGATTCTTCCTTCTTATACTAAAATTCCCCTAAGTATGGATATATATGTAGTGAGATATAGATAGAAGTTTGCATGACAGACATTAAATTAGTTTTACTTTCCCAAGCTCATTTTTTCCTGTTAAAAGCAGATAATACACAGAAAAGTATATTCCTGCAGGTGTATTCCAGGACTCTAAAAAGAATTAATGTTACCGTCAGATGGTATGTCGTATGCATAAAATGGCCATGGTATATTAAGCCTAGAGAAAAGACTGGTTTAGTGGATAATATTTTGATTTATTCTCTTGTGTATTTTTTCCCAGTAATACCTTTAGCTATGTGTCCCTTTTTTGAATTTAAACTAGATTTTGAGTTAATACTCCGTCATCCAAAACTATAACAAAAATAGTGTTAATTTCTTGGTCATAAGGTCCAAAACAGTCTTGAAAACATACTCACCTTCCTAGACTTTTGTTCAGTAATACGTGACCATTTTATCTCCAGGATCAGTACTTGAAAAATATAATAACTGTTTGGTATTCCTGAAGTTTGGCTTAGAATATCAAAAGCAAATCTTCAATAAATTATAGCATAAAGTTTACACTATAAACCACAGATTCCCAAAACTTTAGCAAGAGTACAGTTATATTCCAAGAATGGGTCATAAATGTGCCAGGAAATATTACTGGCTATAGAAGTTTTAGAGTGATAAGTTAATAGTTATACAACAAATTTAATTTTCAACCATTCAAAAATTTCCTGCATTGAAATAATAATAAAAGTCTATTTATGGGACAATTAAATTTCCAACCATCAAAAATGTAACTGGTATCTTATGTGATCTCCAACTATAAATAACTATAAAATCAGGCAAAATATATGAGGATTTTTTAATGTACTGAACTATAGGCAAAGCAGTACCGTCAGTTTTAAGAGAAGGGACACAGCAGTACTCTAAGTACAGATACTTCCTTTACTTGTATCAGGGGAATGGAGCCCAAGTGACGTAGTGGCATTGCTGAGCTATAGAAGCAGAGATCAGAAATCTATAGTGCTGAAGTGGATGGAATTTTCAGGGCAGGTTCCTGGAAAGGAAGAAGTTGAACAAAGGAGCCAGAGAAGTTTCTGTGAGGGTTCACCCTGAGTTTTTGGCTGAAGGCTATGCTATGCATGCTGACAGAAAGACCCTACTTGCCTCGGCAGAAAGTAGATAGTGCTGGACTAAGACTGAATGGAGAAAACAGTGGTCACACAAGGATGGAAAATACTGCAATTGTGGCCCATTTGGAGAGAAGACACATTGCTGAGGGTTTCAGATATTCAACTGAGAGCTCAGAAAGGACATTCTTTTGGAATAAAGGTAACACCCTCTAATTAAGGACAAAATCAAATAGACCTTTCTTGACAAAGTCTAAAACCACACTAACAGAATCAGTAAGAATCCACAAGTAATTTAACTGCCTACCAAATAGGTAAAGTACAGGGGATTTTTTAGAGCCATGATTCTATTCTGTATAGTTCTCTAGTGGTAGATAGAAAGAGTGAACCGTAATGTGTACAAATTGAAGAAAGAAAAGGTCAAGTAGAGGGTGGGGGTCTAGAATGGAGTGCCCAATGGATTTGTGACAAACAACTCTGTGTTAAAAATGTATGATATAACCTAACTATAGGAGGTGGAAGAAAAGAGGTGCTGACCTAATAACTTTGGAAATGACTAGATCATAAGACTGAAGACAAAAGAAAATATACATAAACTTTACTCCAGCTCTACAGTTATTTTCTCATGATGGTATAGGTTAAGAATTTTGAAACCACCATATATGTGTGTGTGCATGTGTGTGTATAGAAATAATTATGGATACAGGTTTATACATCAGTTAGTATACATACATATATGTCCTAGTTATGTCCACAAGGAGGGCCTAGAAACAATGACTCAAGAGCAATGAGCAGACCTAAGAAGCCAGATGTTAAGTTTTAATACCATTCTTCAATAAAAGGAACCAAGGCTCCCTGAAGAAGAGCTGAGTCTGGAACTGTGGCAGATAACATACGAAATGAGCCTGGAGCATCTTGTAGTGCCAGAAAGTAAGTGCTTAAAATCCAAAATGTTGGGGTTAAGTCAAGGGACCCTGAAAGTTCCCCCAACAGCCAAAGATGGAACAGTGTGCACAACAAAATAAATATCATAGTATTGTATTATAACTTAAAACATAAAATAAATATCCATGAGTCAATATTGATATAAATTATTTAGTTAATCAGTAAATTTGGGAGTAAAGACAAATCTAAAGATAAAGACAAATAATTTATGTAGATATCCCCTCTCAAGGAGGTGGAATATAATTCCCACCCAATAAATGACTTCCAAAGAGTAAACTATGAAAGGTGTTTGTGTGTGTGTGTAGTTTACAGTACAGAAACCTGGCAAACACCACCTTAGATAGGTGATCAACACTAACATAACCAATGGTAAATCATGTTGATAGCTTGTACCCTTTATATGATGTGCTATGGTCTTCTTCCACAAAACCACTAAGCCTTGTCTAACCATAAGGAAATCATCAGACAAATCCCATTTGAGGGAAAGTCTAGAAAATACCTGACCAGTACTCCTCAAAAGTGTCAAGGTTATCAAAAACAAGGAGAGTCTGCAAAACTACCACAGCCCAGAGAAGCCTAAGGAGACATAATGATTAAATGCAAAGTGGTATCCTAGATAAGATCCTGTATTAAAAAGAGGATATTAGGGGAAAACTAATGAAATCTGAAAAAAAGCATAGAGAGTAGTTGATAATAATATATCAGTATTGGTTCATTAGTTCTGACAAATGTAGCCTGCTAATGTAAGATGTTAATAATAAGGCAAACTGGGTGTGGGGTATACTCCTTGCACTATCATTGCAACTTTTCTATCAGTCTAAAACTATTCAAAATTAAAACTTTTCTAAAATATTAAGCAAAAATAAATATGCAGCAATAGCAGCGATTGGCCATAGTATAGACAAAATAAATCACATCATGGCTGAACTCGGTGAGAACAGAGAATAGCCCAAAAAGCAAATGCCCCTTCCTTAAGGTCACCTCCCTACCTCCATCCTGGATTTAGGTGGCCTTTGGAGATTAAAGAAAGAGGAATAGGAGAGAATCATATTAGTCCTAAAACTCTCCATTTTAAACTGGAAGAAGCTAATATACTTTGATTGGCAAGATTATTTCTAGTGCTAAAGAAAAATTACTGTTTAATTCACTTATGGGTGATAAAATAATGCTCATTTTGGATTTTGTGGCAGTCATAAATTTGAAAGTATATACCTTCTACTCAGAAATCAAAGGAAAAATTGATGAAGAGTGCAAAAAGGGAAGGTTGAGTGTACTATATAGAGTCAGAACACTGGGGGTTAACCCGCTCTGCTGATTCAGTAAAGATCGCTCCTATTTGTTCGATGGAAGGACTTGGGTTTAGAAATAAATGAACTATGGTGAGACAGCATAAGTGAAATAAGTATATTGTAATGCCTCAGAAAAGCAGAATTAAATATACCTGGTGGGCTTCCCTGGTGGCGCAGTGGTTGAGAGTCCGCCTGCCGATGCAGGAGACACAGGTTCGTGCCCCGGTCTGGGAGGATCCCGCATGCCGCGGAGTGGCAGGGCCCGTGAGCCATGGCCACTGAGCCTGCGCGTCCGGAGCCTGTGCTCCGCAGAAGGGGAGGCCGCGGCAGTGAGAGGCCCGCGTACCGGAAAAAAAAAAAAAAAATATATATATATATATATATATACACACCTGGTAGTATAATTTGGGGGTGTTGTGTAGCATCAGGAATCCAAGTCCATGGTAGGGGGAAGCAGCTTGTAATTTTAAATGGAGCAGTCAATGAAGAACTCATGGAAACACACTGGAACAAAAACTTGAATGAGATTTAAAAGTTAATAATATGTATATCTGGGGTAGGTTTTCTTGGTAGAAGGAATAGCCAATGAAAAGGTGATAAGTCAAAAGTGAGTGTGGTATGTTTAAAGAACTGCAACCAGAACAGTGTGACTTAAGAGCTAGTAAGAGAAAGAAGTAAGTGATGATTTCAGAGAAGTGATGGGGGTAGATACTGTAGGGTCTTGAAGGACAAAGAATTTTAACTTTATTCCTAGATAGAAAACCACTGGAAAGATTTCTCTAGAGGAGTGACATGATTTAACATTTTAACATACTCATTTATCCTAGAAATGATTTGGCTTGCTTTAAGAAAATATATGTGGAAAACAAAGAAACAGCTAGGAGGGATTATTTTAGAGTACACCTAATATAAGCATGGATATATTTAACCATATGCATCCTGAAATGTATAATATATAATTTCCATGCAAGGAGACACATTTCCAGGAAATAAGGGGAACAATTGCTTCTATGGATATTACATTGCTTTCTCTATCTTTGACCTTGTCTAACTCTGATGATAATTCCCCGTTCATTTAATAAGTATTTGCATATCATAATTGCAAGTAACACCAGTAAAAATTAAGTTCTTCAGAGTGTGTTTAGTTACACCACCACATATGAGGATTACATTGAAGAAAGTTGGTGAAAAATATAAAGCATATATCAGGGGTTGAGATTGTGCCCACATGAAATCAGTAAAAATAAATTAAAATCCTCTAACAAAAATGCAGATGCGTATTTAGGCAAATAGGGAATATACAACCACCCATTTTGAACTAGAAGTCTAACTTTGGGCTCTAGCTCCTACCTACCTTGTCAAATCTATTCCCAATTGAATTGATGAAATCTTCAGACAAGACAACCCAAGGCAGAGCATCTCTATGGACTGTGTCATGTTGAAGTCCCACAGAGAGCTCTCATTTTCTTTCTTGATGGCCAGAGGCTGAGAACTTGCACTACCACACATGTAAGACTGCCTGGTACAGCAATAAGCAGGCCAGTGAAGAATGAGCTATTCCCAATAAGCAGCCATGGGTTTCTCCCTTCTCACATATTTCTGTATGTCAAGAAAATTAAAGAGAGGGAGAAAAAAATATAACCCAAAATTATATGAGCAACAAGCCATTAGCTTTGATTTTGCTTTCTTCCTAACTAGCCCAAGGTAAAATTGCCTACTATGGAGAAAACTGAAGGATCCATTGAAATTCAAATTCGAGACATAGCTATGAGAGAAAAGATCTATTAAGGGACACAATGAAACGATGAAATGTATTCTAATAATAAAAACATTTACACAGTACATTAAAATGTACAAATTTTGTTCTGTATTCTGCATTTAACATTTACCACAACACTATGAATAAGGCATAACTAAATCAAATTTAAATAAAGTTATTGCAACTCTGTGAAGAGATTTATCTCGAATTGTCCCTTACATGATAATGTTACAGCTATCATTTCCGCCCTGAAATTAAATGTATTTCCATCTCTCTGTGTTAACGTTTCCAGCTATATTTAGAGATAATAAATTTAACAAGTTTAGCTCAATATTTCAAGTTGCCACCATAATAACAAGCCCCAACCTAACACTTTACTAGAGCATCTCCCTGAAATTCCTTCCTTGATAATTTCTCCAAAGAGAATAGCACTTTTTTTCTTTCTTTTTTTTTAATTGAATGAAAGATTCTTTAAATTCTACACTGGCACTTTTCAAGTTGTGTTGTTCCTTGCTTGAACCTTAAGGCTGAACATTGGTAACCTGATATGGGAAGCAATGATAAGGAGATACAGAGCTAGATGAACCTTCTCTTGAAAGTTTATACATGTTAAGTCTAGGTTTCAAAAGGTGGATATGTATATTTCCTTGTGGATTGATTTTTAACCCACAGAGAAAATAACTTCTTTAAATTGTGAGTCACGACAATTAACGCAATGATGCCTAAGATCAGGATCCCATTTTCACAAATTACTTCCATGGAAAACAATTCTCAAAGATAGCAATTTTCAAAACAGAAGTAAAACACTAAAATTGGGAGTAGGAGTTGGTTAATAAAATACTTTAAAAAAATCATAATTGGAACAACTCTCTGTGCAAGGAGGAGAAACAAGAGCCTACAGAGTTGTTAACATTCTCAATAAACAGCCAAGGGACTGCATGGTTTAACATATAATTTATTTGATGAGGTATTTTATTCTTAAAAAAATTTTAGTATCTCAGTTTCTCCATTTCTTATAAAGTTGAATGGTAATCTTTTTGGACTTTAGTCTGCTTTGAAAGAAATACATGCATTTTAATACACCCTTACTCATGATATTACTAATTGGCTTTCCCCATATATATTCAACTTTTTCAGATATACTACTTTCACTGTAACTTTGAAACAAAAGTCAATTTTTCATCTCTCAAGCAATTATATGTACACTATTCAAAATGAAGAAAATAAGGCAAATTGATCGAATTGATGTACTTAAGGTCACAGAGCAATATAAAGGCAATAATCCCAAAGCACCTATACATGCTTCACACATCCTGCATGTCTGATTCCTATGTTAGAGTATAAAAGTAAGAAACGAAAGCTGAAAAATTAATTCCAGATAAAGTTTGAATTATCCATTAATTCATGCATTCATCACTTATATTTTGAGTAAGATATAACAATTACCAAGATGAAGTGTCTGACCTACTGTTACTTAAATTCTAATGAGGGAGATAAAGGATAATACATAAACAAATGAATAGTTGCAGATAGAAACTGGGTATACAAATAAATTAAGCAAGATAAAGTGAGAGTAGAGAAAACAAAGAGGAGGCTATTTTAGGTAAGTTCATTGGAGAAAACCTCTCTAATGAGATAGGTGAGAAGAACCTGAATTTTCAGAGAGAGAGAACCCTGTAAAGATGTGGGAGAATTGTATTTCACACTAACTGAATAACTAGTTTAAATTGTCTGAGATGAGAGCTAACTTGTCAAGGAACAGCAAAAAGGACATTGTGGATGGAGCAGAGTGGATAAAGGTCAAGATGGAGTTGGAAAGGGAGCCAATTGTCATATTATACGGAACACTGTGGCCTAAGAGTTGAGATTTTGCACTAAATGTCAAGGAAATATATTAGAACTTTAAATGTGTGTGTGTTGTGTGTGTGTATGTATGTGTGTATCACTCTGTCTGTTCTAGGTCAAATGAACTATAGAGAAGAAAGTGTGGAAGTAGAGATACCAGGTAGGGGACTATTGCCACAACTGAGGTGGGACATGATGGTGGCATGGTCATGAGGTAGTGGTAATTCAAGGAGTGAAAAATGGTAAGATTTGGGATGCATTTTGATGTCAAGTGCACAGGATGCTAAAAGATGGATACAGACATAATTAACAGAGAGAACTCAAGATTGAGTCCTAGACTTTTGGATTGGCTATCTGGTTGAACAGTGTAATGAGCTATAACAGGAAAAACAGAGAGAAGCATTTTTATGATAAGGATGGAGGGAAAATCAAAATTTGTGTTTAAGACATGTAAAGATGTTTGAGATACCCAATAGATAACCAAATGAGGATATCATCCAGGCAGGTAGACATGCTACTCTGGAACTCAGTAAAGTGATCAGAACTCAGGATCTAATTTAGGAATTGTTTGAACAAAAGAGAAATCAGATTCTTACTCTAAGTCTTTAAAACACACATATGAGAGTAGAATATATGCTTAAATATATAAATTGAGATTATTAGAGAGGAAAAATACAAACCCTATTTGGAACTTTCTTGAGTTTAAAAAAAAGAGGTTTGGTTAAATTCCAGAGCAGTGTGTCAGAGTAAATGTGTACGTGTTCATGTGTTTACTGAGTCCGGGGGAGCTGTTTTACCAAAGTATCTCTGGACATATTCTATTCCTTCTGATGGTGATCGATGCAATTCCATTTATAATATATTTATATTATTTTATTATTGTTATTATTTTATTATTGTGATTCCTTATATTTATTGCAAGTAGCGTTACATTTTACCACAAGTTTTAAAAGGTATTTTACATTTTTCTTTTATAGGCATAAGTTCACTTTTCACTGAGGATCAATAAAAATAATCTAACTCATTTGATGCACATCATATTTTTTAATGAAGTAACGTAAATATAAATCCAACAAACTTCTTTGTATAGGAAAAGCTAGAAGCTTTTCTTCCAAACACCCACTTTTCTTTCAGTAGACTGAAAAGTTGTTAGAAAGATTGTTGAAGATTAAGGGAAGGAAATTTAATTAAGACCAGATTTTTTGACCTGTGGACTCGATTGGGAATTTCATTCAATCCCAACAAAAGATATTCCTCTCAGTAGGACAGAATCAAACTCCATGGGGAAAAAAAAAAGGTTGTTCCAGCGTCCATATTAAGAAAGCATTGTACACAGATGTTTTCAGCCATTTGAACAAAGCATTTGTCAAAATTTTTCTTAAAAAATTCCCAATTTAACTTTAATGTCATTTGAGGATAGTTTTGTGTACATTCCAATAAATTAAGATATGTGCCATGGGCTTCCCTGGTGGCGCGGTGGTTGCGAGTCCGCCTGCCGATGCAGGGGACATGGGTTCGTGCCCTGGTCCGGGAAGATCCCACATGCCGCGGAGTGGCTGGGCCCGTGAGCCATAGCCGCTGAGCCTGCACGTCCGGAGCCTGTGCTCCGCAACGGGAGAGGCCGCGGCAGTGAGAGGCCCGCGTACCGCAAAAAACAAAACAAAACAAAAAAATGTGCCATTCTATCATTTAAACCAACAATGATATATATCATTATATCATTTTAAAATATGTATTTTAAAAGTCTCATCTGAAGACTGTTGTTTACTGTGTAACTGTTACCAGACAATCAATCTTTATTTAGAAAGCTGTTTTTATTCACATCACATCTTAAAGGCTGCAGGATAAAAGGCGTAAAAATACCATTGACAGATAAAACAGAGAAAATTGCTCTGAACAAACTTTTCTAGATTAGTGTGGTGCATATCAATTATGAAAACACTAAAACTTGATCAAAAAGGAAAGTCTTTAACTTTCATTTAAATGCATGAACAGATGTGGCAGACCTAATGTCAATGGATAAATGACCCCAAAATGTGGAATATGAGAACGAGATCTCTGAATGTTTTTAAACTCATGCCAGGCACGGCTGGATTCCTCTAACAATAAATGAGTCAAAGACCTAGAGTTCATGTAGGGTAGTTGTCTGTCAAGGTTTATAGGATTTTGGCCACCAAAGGTTTTAGCTAGTGCTGTGAAAAAAAAAAATGGTTATCACTTAAAAATTAACTTGCTGCTTCCTAGTTACCTACGCAAATGAAGACAAGTCAAGCCTCACTTTAAAAATGGGTACGATGTGAATCCATTTTGAATTATGCCTCCAATTTTATTCTTATAAATTTTATTCTTATAGCTAAAGCACTATGAAAATTTGTCTGTAACTCTACTACTTCAATAATTCCTTTAGTTTAACCCGATTGTGTGTGTGTGTGAGTGTGTGTGTGTGTGTGTGTAAACATGTTGTATCTTCTGGTAAAATTTTAAGGCTTGGTAAATCTGATCAGATGTTGCAATTATACAAGAAGCTTGAATTACGTGGAAACAGTTATCGAGGTGGCATATGTCCCCACAAATATACTAGGATTATTAGGACAGTCTCTAGACAAAGATTGAAAGATTGTATTTTAAAATACAATTTAAAGCCTTAAAATTTTTAAGAGTAGACAACAGTTATATTTTGTCGGACAAATATTAATTGTGTCTTTAAAGTCATTGATTATATAATCTTCAATGTGGATAACAACTGAAAATCATACATAGCTTTATATTTTACAAAGTACTTTGATTTAAATATCTCATTTCATTTGTTCTGTCATTCTGTGAGGTTTTTCTTATTGCAACCCAAACAAATCCTATCAATTTGATGTATTTACCACAATTTTTCCTTTCCTCCATCTTCAGTGCTATTGTATTAGTTCATGAATCTATGATTTCTCACCGGACTAAAACAGTCTTCATGTTACCCTTCCTGCCCATGGTTTTATAACATTTCATTTCACACTCCATTCCTCCACATTGATTCTAGATAACCTTTCCAATATAAAAATCTCTAAAAACCCTTCAATGACCACAAAATTTTTTCCAGCCTCTCCTCCATCCCATCCTCAGATTGTAGACACGTTTTCTTCCACTCTAGCTATAATGAGTAACACAACAGATAACGAATACAATGTTATCTCATACCTCTATTCTATCATGCTCCTCTCTCCACCTAAAATATCCCTCACTCCACCTGTAACTACTGACAAGCAATATGTATTCCTCTTCTAAGTCCTAAACAAAGGGTCACATTCCCACAAAATTTTCCCTTCTCTGCACACAGAACTGACAGCTTCATTTTGAGTATGCCTACTGAATTCTATGCACATTGTTATGAGTTCTCATAACCCTTAATTATATGAGTTTATGTTTATCACTCGATCTCCACTAAATATCTCCTTGAAAGAAGAATTGGACCCCTTTATCACTGTACCTTAACTTCCAAACACAAAGGAAAAAAAACCCTCAGTATTTACTGAATATAGGAATAAGTGATTGAAAACCAGTCATTTGAGTTCAAAGATCAGTATTTCTCCTACATCACTATAAAAATACGTTGTGTTTACTGAATACTTAATGCCCAACATTCTTTTAAGTAATTTACATTTTATTTTGCTTTCACAATTCCTTATAAGGAAAGCACTATTTCAATGTCCATTTTACAGATGAACTAACTAAATCTGAGCTGTTACTAGAATCGCCTAGGGTCATACAAATAGTAAGTGGCCCAGGTTAAAACTTCAGCGTCCCTGGATTTAACTGCCATTTTTGCCTTTATAACAAAAATGAATATAGAAAAACTTACTGCTGAAAGAGACTAGAGAGTAGATGTAATGAGTTTACTCTATTGAGACCTTAATGCAAGCAGTTATTGGCATCAAATCAGAAACCAATAAGATCTCTCCCACCTTTCTCCCATTTCTTTTCTTCTTCCATGTTGTTGTTCCTCTAAAAAACCAACATTATACAGTGAGATCTGTATAGAATTATAATGTATTCTGTGTAGGGAAGAGTGGTAAAAAATGAGTAAATCTTTGTCAGCTTGCAAACTGCCTACTTTAAGCCTGAAACTATTAATTTGACCTGTCTCCCCTGCATCAGCAAGTGTCAATATGTACAGTACCAAAGATTGGCTTGATTATTTCAGGTGCAAGAAGAGAAGTTTAAGTTTTTTTCTCTTAGCTCATCTTGATTTAAGGGTATATATATATATATACTTTTTCTTGTATTCTACGCCGTACTTTGTTTATATATGTAGGATTTATGGGAGCAAGTATCTAGGGGCTAAGAAAAAAAGCTGCCTTGTTATTTCATTAAAATTCCTGAGGAAAACTTATCAAACCAGAGGTAAACACATGAAAATATATCTAGAGAAACATCTGCTTGAATTAAAAATAAAGTGAAAAGGCAGGCCCACAAAGGAAAACTACAAAACAAAGTAACTCCAGGAACCTGACATCTGATCTAAAGAAGATTGGTGGGCTTCCCTGGTGGCACAGTGGTTGAGAGTCCGCCTGCCAATGCAGGCGACATGGGTTCGTACCCCGGTCCGAAAAGAACCCACATGCCGCGGAGCGGCTGGGCCCGTGAGCCATGGTCGCTGAGCCTGCGCGTCTGAAGCCTGTGCTCCGCAACGGGAGAGGCCACAACAGTGAGAGGCCCGCGTAAAATAAAAGTTGGTAAGAGCATCTATTTTTGACCAGAAGAGAATTTCACTGCACAGACTTATTTCAAGGGCACATGCCACTTGTATGTTTTAAAAGAAAGCTTTTTTATAAAAGCCAATAAATTTATTTATATTGGAATCCTTGAGATTGTGCGTGGGATGCAGACAGGCTCTCAGAGAAAAACGCTTAACATAAATACAGAAATATTACATTAATTTTTTTTTTGAAAGGTACACTTCATTTTTTATTATTATTATTATTTTTTAAAGTAGTTATGTATTCAGTATTTTATTTATTTATTTTTGACTGTGCTGGGTCTTCGTTTCTGTGCGAGGGCTTTCTCTAGTTGCGGCAAGCGGGGGCCACTCTTTTTTTTTTTTTTTTTGTGGTACGCGGGCCTCTCACTGCTGTGGCCCCTCCCGTTGCGGAGCACAGGCCCAGCGGCCATGGCTCACGGGCCCAGCCGCTCCGCGGCATGTGGGATCTTCCCAGACCGGGGCACGAACCCGTGTCCCCTGCATCGGCAGGCGGACTCTCAACCACTGCGCCAACAGGGAAGCCCTATTACATTAATTTTTAACAACTATGACTTAAAACCACTATATCTAACTTCATTCCTTTTTGTTTCTTCTTTCTTGTCATTAATATTTAGCCCTCAGTATATCAAGAAAATTATCACCATCATTTTTTATCTGGACCCAATGAACTCCTAAAAATAATTTTGTCATTTAATAAATAATTCACAGAGGTAAGAATAAAAAGATAGTCGAAAACAGCTATATCCAAAATTTTTAAATAAATTTAAACATTACAAACTTCTTTGTAATATGTAAATTTTGGCACACGAACATCATAAAAGATGAATAAAGATGAAAACACCTACTTTCAGTAAAATAGGATAGTCTAGGTCCTTACTGTAAAACATTGCCTGATGAAGTATTTCCTATTTAACAATAACTGGATTAAATCACCTACTCCCTTTGTTCTTGGAAATATATTGTTCACGTATATATTCTAAAAAAATTCATCTAGATATTGTCATCTGAAGACTCATTGTCTAATTGTCTAAGACTCCACTTACACGATCCATTTCACATCCATAATCCATTTCACCATTATCATTAGAGTACTGTTATCTGTCTCTTTGAATTTATCTTCCAATTGATCTAATAATTGTGAAGCATCCTCCTCTGTCAGTTTTCTTCCCTATGCTATTAAGGGTAGAAAATGAAAATTTCTGAATTCTCAATTGTGTTCAATAAAAGCTAAAAGCAGATTATAGAGGTGGTATCTCCAGGTTCCTCTTATATCCTCCAGAAAGATAATGCAGTAGTCGGGCAACAAAATAATAAAAGTGAAGGATAATAAGAATTCTTTCTCTATTATTTTGTCCTTCTAACAGAACCATAGCAGTAAACTTTTTCTTAAAGGACTATATAGTAAATATTTTAGGCTTACAAGCCATATGGTCTCAGTTGCAACTACTCAACTCTGCCTTTGAAGCAAAAGTAGGCACGTACAATACATAAATAATGGTGATGTTCATATAGAGTGAGAAGTAGTAAGATAACAGTAGACAGTGATGTTCATACAGACTGAGAACTGGGTAAAGTTAGGGTAAGATAACATAAGAATGATGTTTTAGCAAATATAAAAAAGTGAGGCTAGAAGACAACTAATGATCTCTGACAATAGGGACAAATCAAGTTTCTGGAATTCCTCTGAGAATTGAAAAGCAAAGAGCGGTTTCAGGTAAACGAAGGAAAAAGAGGTAATATGAAATGAGTTTAAGTCCAACAAGAGAAACCAGAGTTACTTTAATAAAAAAGAATCTATAATTAACCTGTGAGAGATTCTGAGATACCCTCATGTTAGTACCTAAATTTGCTCTTAATTCTACATTTACCAGGATTTTTGAGAAGAAAATTAATCTCTCACATGGTGGTCATTGCCAGATGCCTGTCTGTGGACTATAAGAAGTAAAAGCATCCCACCCACCAGTCTAACAGCTTGACTTAAGAAAATATGAGACAGTTCTCGATGGGAAAAGATAAAAACAAACCTAATGGACATTAGTCAAATTAGAAAAAAGTATGGTCAATTAATTACAGGAAAACTCTATAACTTGAAAGCAAAGAACTACGGAAAAAGAAGGAAAAAACATAGAAAGAAACAATGTTGCACTGAACAACTTAAAACCAATTTGTTGAAAAACTTCTAAAAATAACACTACTTTCAGGCAGTAAAAACTTTTCTGTGAACATCTGATTCTTAAAACTCTCTCAAAATACATTTCTAAATTAAGTTTATGATCTTTTTGTGGAATACATGGTTTCTTAATCTGAAAAATTCTCCTTTTAAAGTTCTAGCATAAAAAAAATTAAAGAGCACATTGTGTAGAGCATCACTTTATGAGTTTTAGCACCTTGTGGATAATACCTTGTGGATAAGCAAAGAATGATTAAAAAATATTTTATGCTTTTGGCCGCTGGTGCATGCTACATTAGCAGTAAGATTTTTTTTTTTTTTTTTTTTTTTGCGGTACACGGGCCTCTCACTGTTGTGGCCTCTCCCATTGCGGAGCACAGGCTCCTGATGCGCAGGCTCAGCGGCCATGGCTCACGGTCCCAGCCGCTCTGCGGCACGTTGGATCTTCCCGTCCTGGATCAGGGCACGAACCCATGTCCCCTGCATCGGCAGGCGGACTCTCAACCACTGCGCCACCAGGGAAGCCCAGCAGTAAGATTTTGATGTATTACATATTAACACTGACTCTAAAGTGTTTTTACCAAATACATTATAGGAAGTAGTCACTACTGACTTTTTTGAAATTAAAAAAGTATGTACTGGAGACACCATTGTGTAACAGAAAGAAAATTCGGAGTTAGAAACCTTAACATCTAGTTCTAATTCTTCCACCAACTAGTTGGACAATTCATTTAACATCTCTGGCCTTAATTTTTTTAATCAGACTTGAATATATTATTATAGTTTCCTCCTTTTACTATTAGACTGTTTAAGTGAAGAAAGCCATGATTTTATTTTCAATGATTCCTAAGTTTAGATGTTACTTTCCATTGGTTTACTCTGATGTGTACTAGCAACCAAAAGGCATGTTTTACTAATCAGGACAGGCCCAAGCAACAGTTTACATCATGAAAGAAACTCTTCATCAGCCTTGAGGGTTATATTTCTGAAAAGTATTGTGCTTGGCAAAACTAGAGTTAGCAAGATCAAGATCTCCTAAAGTACATGCATTAGCAGGGAAGGAATCAATATTACTGTCATTAAATATATCTAAAAATGGATGTAATAGAAGTTCCAGAAGGCATCTATGTCAAAAAAAACCCTGACATGTCAGCATTGCAAACTTACCCGGGTAGATAAACTTTCTTC